>NC_090265.1:76506309-77195476 GCF_040414725.1 Anabrus simplex | reverse complement strand
GGGTTAACTGTTAAGTTGTCCAAGGTTGCCTTTGCTAAGCCCTCTATATCATTCCTAGGGCATATTGTGTCACCTGATGGCGTAGCAGTCGATCATTCTAGAACACAGGCCATCCGTGATTTTAAACCTCCCAAGGACATTAAAGGTATCGCCAGGTTCATTGGTATGGTGAATTTCTTCAGGAAGTTTATTCCTAACTTCGCTAATAGAGCGGCGCCCTTAAACCTTCTTCGTAGGAAAGGCATCAAATTCGAGTGGGGACCTACTCAACAAGCCGCTTTTGAAGACCTTAAATTAGCTCTTTGTAATGCCCCTGTACTTGCTATGCCTGATTTCTCGAAGAAATTCATTGTCCAAACCGACGCATCGTCGTCAGCAGTAGCTGCAGTCCTTCTTCAAGAGACTGAACTAGGGAGGCGACCCATCGCCTATGCATCTAGGACTTTGTCGGCTCAAGAAGCCAAGTATTCCATCTATGAGCTCGAAGGTTTGGCAGTCTTATTCGCCTTAGAGAAGTTCCGTCTCTATCTGGAACATGTTAAATTCGACCGGGAGACAGATAATCAAGCCTTAAGCTGGGTCTTAGGTAGGCCGCGTCGTACTGGTCGTATAGCCCGTTGGGCCATCCGTATTTCTGCCTTCCAATTCGATGTCAGGCATATCAGAGGTACCGAAAATGTTGTGGCTGATGGACTCAGCCGTATGTTTTCTAACGACGTCGAAACCCAGGAACCAGTCGACAGTTCATCACCTTCCGAGTCCATACTATCCGAGGTTAATGCCATCCTAACCGATTCTCCCATGCTTTTTAGGGATATCGAGAAATACCAACATGAAGATCCGACGCTGGCTCCGATAATGGAAACCCTTTCTTCTGGGGAACATGTTGTCCCTTATGTTCTGAGGAATGGTGTTTTATGTTGCCCTTCGAGGCATGACAAGATGATGAAGGTTGTCGTTCCAGCTGTTCTTGTGCCTATGATCTTCAAGTACTATCATGAGACCCCATTAGGGGGGCATCTTGGAATCTTTAAAACTCGTGAAAAGATTCGTGAAATGTTCATCTGGAAAGGTATGGACGGTGAAATCCGTGAACTAGTAAAGGCTTGTAAATCCTGTTTGATTAGTAAACCAACCATGTCCACCAAGGTAGGCCTCTTGTCTTCGCATCAAGCATCGCGCCCCATGGAACGCCTGTATATTGATTATGTAGGACCCTTCCCCCAGTCGAAGGGAAATGCCAACAAATTCATCTTTGTATGTGTAGATGGTTTTACCAGATTTTCCTGGTTATTTCCGACTAAGCTGGCTACCGCTCAGTCCACCATTACTTGCCTAAATTCTATTTTTGCTTCTTTTGGTCCGTGCCAATATATTGTATCTGATAATGCTAAGGCTTTTACATCTAATTTATTTCGTAAATTCTGTTTTGACTTATCCATCTCTCATGTAACTACTTCTGCTTATTACCCTCAACCATCTCTGGCTGAACGGGTTAATCGTAATCTCAGGTCCGCACTGATTGCCTATCATCATGATGATCATGCCAGGTGGGACACGTCCCTGCATTGGTTAGCTTTTGCTTTGAATTCAGCGGTTCATGAATCACATAAATTCACTCCAGCTTCTTTGATGTTCAAGTTTGTTCCCAACTCGCCGCTCTCTAACCTCTGGTCTCTGAGTGACATTCTACCCGAGACAATAGATCCGGATAATATTAAAGATCTTTGGAAGAAGGCTAAAGCCAATCTTAAAGTGTCTCACGAAAAGGTCAGGGAAAGGTATGATCGTAGACGGAGACCCACCACTTTGAATGTAGGTGACCAGGTAATGGTCAAGAATTTTGTTCCCGCGGGCAAGCTTGCCCCCAGATTTCATGGGCCATGCATCATTCTCGATTTTCTTACGCCAGTTACGTTGTTAGTAAGCAATCCAGCCACCGAGAGGATATTTAGGGTTCACCTGTCACAGGTGAAACCAGTGTAAATTTTGTGTCAACTTGCTTCATATAATTTGAAAAAAATATGAAGGTTATATTTTTTTTTTTTTGAGTTCAACTTTTAAGGCTTTCTGCCCCTTCTATAATATTTTGGTTATATGTAAGCCTCTTGTACAACCTTCCCCGATCCGTTAAACTGCCATTCTGTCCTTGCCTCGGCCATTACCACGCTCCCGTCTCCTGCTTCAATACACACTGTGGCTTGATTTGAGTAAATGCCATGGATATCTGCACTCCGCTGACCCCTCAACCTCCTCACCAAGTCTGTGCCCTTAAAAAAAAAAAGATGATGGTCCAACACAATTCTGCCGCCAAGCTTTAATGTTTCAGTGCCCCCGCAGCCGCGCGGCGCCGTGCAGCAACTGGAGCAGAGGATGGGCCCCCTCGGCCCCAGCGAGGACGACGTGTGCACGGCGAGCCGGAGCTCTCCTCCCGGCCAAGGCTGATGTGCGGCGCACGACCTTCTACTTGCCCGCAGCCTGTATATGTTCACCGCGGGCGCGGCGTGCTTCAACACCTCTGCTCCCCTCATAGTGCGGGCGAGCGGTATCTCAGGGTACTTGAGGGGTCCGAGCGGCCTCCTTTGGACGCAAGCTGCAACGGCCGGTCTGGCCATCCAACTTCATTAACCTCAACTACATGAACAGTTACTATAAGCAATGACTACACTTGGGAATTCAACAGCAATATTTGGTGGACATTACAAAATTTTTCATCACTTTTAAGTATTAAAAGGTTATCTTCAGAATTCTACTTCTACAAACTTAAAAACTATTCTTCATCTGCAACAACAAAATTTTGAAACTAAAGCAAACCAAATTAAGAAAACCTTATAAATTTTTTTGGCAATTAATCTCCATATCTACATCAAAACTTGGACCATGTTTGCAAACAATTTCATGTGTCACCCCGGGAGGAACTTTTGGGGGGGGGAGGTCTGTATCGGGCGGTACACCTCCACTCCGCTAATTTAAAATGTGCGCCAGTTGAAACTCCTCTGCTGGAGGAAGTCTGAACTTTATCTACGCTATTAATTCTCTACTTTCTCAGAAGATGTCACCACGTGGAAAATTTTGAGTTTTTGAACTGTGTCATTTTTTATGTGTTTTTGTTTCGCTTGAAGTAAGAAGTGTGAACTTTCTCTTCTAGAGGACACTACTGAAGATCTACAATAGTGCAACCTAGTGCGGAGTCAAAGAACTATTTTTTTGGAGAAAATTTAATTTCAAGAGTTTGTTCTTTGTTAAATTTCTTTCTGTCATTGTTTAAGTTGGCAATATTTACCCATTTCTTCCCCTTGTTATGAATGTATCCAATCCCGAAATTCTTCTATTAATTTCTGACCAATCTGGTGTATCTTCCCCCAACTTGTATCGGTTGCGGGGACCTAGCCAATAAAATATTTGTGGGAGGGTGTTTTCTTTCCCCTAACGCCTAGAACCTTCCACGAGAGGATATAAACTGCTGATTTTTGGGTCTCTGCGCCACTTCTGTTCCATCTTTCAGTGCGTAAGGTACACAGCAGGGGGCGGGAAGCGCCTCTTTCTTCTCCAGCCGTTCAACACCAGGTAATGGCCTATTAATAACTTCTTTTCTTACTAGGTCGGCAGTTTAACTCTCGCGGCGGGTTCGAAGCGTTTCCATCATGTAACCTTTTCCTAAAATGTAATTACTCTTTTCATCTATATTCTGTTAAAGCTACATATTGGGATAGAGAGTGCTAACCCTCTCGAGCTCCCACTCACATTGTTTTGAGGTGAACTTATTTTTCCCAACCTATTCTTCGTTAACGTAATGTAAATTGTTTCTTTTTAAGTCACCTCTTTAGTATGGGATTAGCCCTTGTATTAACGGCCTAGTGCCAAGTAGGTCTTAAACAAGTGTATTAGGAGTGCAAGTTCGCCTCCTCTCAAATTGTATTTTAGAGGTCATGTATTAACCTTCTTGTCATTTAACAGACCTCAGTAGGTTGGGTATTTTACCCCTGTGTATACGTCCTTGGAGGACAGCTTAAAAGTGGAGTTCGGAGTGGCCTATGATAGGCTTGTATTTTAGGGGGAAGTTGCCCTTTCTTGAAAATTGTGTTTCTGCCTCAAGGAGGCTTTTTGGGTGTAATTGGAAGCAAATGTTTCTGGCATGTTTGGGGGTTTTCGGCCCCTTTGTTGTATGGTGTTCATTGTAAGGTTGGGCTCATTGCTCAAGAATTATGTTTCTGACTTTTGAAGCCCCAAATGGGGTACCTATGTAAATGTATTTTTCAATCGTGTTTCGGCTACTAAGTACCTGTTCTATTTGTTGTTACCTAATTTTGAAAAGAAAATATAACCTTGTTAAATTTTAAAATTAATTTCACTTTAGTAGCTTGAGACCTATTCACCACCCAGCACCTTCTTTCATGCATAACTACCACAAAAACACGGTAACGATTATTATTATTATTATTATTATTATTATTATTAGGTAAATACTGTATATCTTGCACAAAATAATGTAGATTACAATACTGCAAAATAAATAGAGGGAAATGAAGACGAACCTACGACTTACCGATATTTGCTTCATTTTAACGGCGCTATGTTAGGCCAGTGAGTATAGCCCCGTATTTATATCATGTAAGAAAGACTGGGGAATTAGTAGTTGCCGTATCTCAAAAGAGTACATTATGTTTATCTGCTGCTCAGACCGACTCACTGAAGATAACCTCATAACCTTCTTAAAATCATTAATGCTATCTTTATGTGCGCCAACTTATCTGACCAGTTCAAGAAGATTTAGTAAATTTATGCAATATTGGCCACGTTTATTTTGCATTTGGGCAACAGGGTCAATAGAACCCTGTACTTAAATTGTGTATGAAAACTAATGTCTTGTGTGAATACAGTGTCTCTAACAACTGGCCTTGTCCTTCACATCCAACATTAGTCTGGCGATGATCCGTTCTAGCCTCACAGATTAGTCCTTTCTCGGTTATTCATTTTATATTTCACTAACATTGACAGGATTTCGGCAGCTGAAAACAGGAGAAGAGGTGGCCCTGGGTTTTAGTAGTAGCGAGCCTGGCACTTACCCAGTGGCCCCATGTTCGATTCCTGACCAGTTGAACGATTTTTACTAGTATCTGCTATTTGTTTTATGTTGCACCGACACAGATAGGTCTTATGGCGACGATGGGACAGGAAAGGCCTAGGAGTTGGGAGGAAGCGGCCGTGGCCTTAATTAAGGTTCATCCCCAGCATTTGCTTGGTGTGAAAATGGGGAAACCACGTAAAACCATCTTGAGGGCTGCCGACATTGGGATTCGAAGCCACTATCTTCCGGATGCAAGTTCACAGCCGCGCGCCCCTAACCGCATGGCCAACTCACCCGGTACTAGTATCTAAGACCTAGCCCAATGTCCACTCACCCTACGTGAAAACAATTGAGAGGCTATCGTACTATGAGATTGGGCCTCGATTTAGAACGCTAAGAATAATAGCCGAGCGTATTCGGCGCGCTGACCACGCACAACCTCACAATCTGCAGGGCTTCAGGCTGAGGAAATGTTTTACGGTAGGCCACGGTTCATCAGGGCTGTAACGCCAGGTCGTATGGTTTATGTCTAATGAATTTGCCAGCTGCATAAATAGGAAAATACTGATAAACCTTCTTCAGGAGTGTCAAAGGTGGGATCCAAACCAACCAACTTGCGAATTCAAGGTTTATTGTACAAGGGTCTTGTGTAGTAAATACAGAAATTGAATTCCGATATATGTGTGAATAGAATTTTCTAAACCCTATGTTAGTTCAAACCCTCAAGTGAAAACGCTCATTTAAGATCAAACTAGCAATTTACTTTACCGAGTTCACTCACATCAGCTCCATCTGAGAAGGACACCTTGTAAAGGTGTTCCTATACATTTGATCCGTCTTCAATATCAGTGCAGGTGACGCGAGAACTATCAACAATTAAAATTCGAAGAGAAAACTCCCATCCAATTTGTAAAAAGAAAAAATGGAATTTGAATTATCCGAGATGGCTTCAAAAGAACAGTACTCCCACAACGCACACGCAGTGCAATGAGGAAGCTCTCCGCTTCACACCCAAGTGATTTACAGGTCGAATCTCCCCTCACCGGTGTTTTTTCCACAATGCCTTGTGATGAATGATTTGAAAACTCCCTGAGGATTCGGAAACATTACCTTTGTTTGGCGTGCTATATTCCGTATAAATCAGTGCTTCTCTTGTTTTACTGGTTCATGCACAAATTTGCAATCGTAAAAACTATTACAGCGTAATCAACTAAGAGATGTAAAGAAAAGATTTTGTGAATGCTTGAGTCATTATGACCTATCCAAAATATAAAAAACGCCTCTCAAATGCTGAGTATTCCCTTGTGACATCAAACTTGTAACCATTAGTTATAACGCTACCTACAAAGTTTTCGAAACAGTTAACCGTGACAAGGTACTCTTATGTCGGCGCTGCTATGCTAAAACCTATCCATTTTCTTTTCCTTAAGACTGGTCACGGCTCCCAGCCACATATGGATATGCAGTCCATCGGAACGATGTTCTTTGGTTCATTTCCTATGATGACGTGTAAAGTAAAATGAACCTTAAATATAATGTACTCTAGGAGTGCGTAAATAGGTCGTGCAAATATACATTGAATGGCGGGAAGTCACGAGAAAGGGTGTCCCATTAAAAAACCTGCCGTGTATGACCCCTGAGAGTCGCGGCTAACTGCGGCGTAGCTGAGCAGTCTGTCACAGACCCCAGTGTCGTGAAGACGGCAACACGTCGCGAGTTAACCGACTTTGAAGGTGGGATGATCATCGGCTCACGGCGCATGGGTCATAGCATGGCGGAGATTACAAGCGAATTCGGGTTTCTAAGGTTAACAGTGTCGAGGATGGATCCTTAATATTGCAGAGAGAATGTTACCACCCGCGTAAACTGCCGCACGGGAAGACCACAGGTGTTTAAGGAACGGACATCACGTCGCCTCCGCAGAACAATACTGGGCGCTCGAGGAGCTACTGTGAGTCAGATCATCGCCCAGTTGAATGCTCGGAGTCAGGAACCCACTTCTACCATGATTGTAAGGAGGCAACTGCACCACATAGGCTTCACCAGCCGACGACCAACTCGTGTCCCTTTACTGACACGTCGACACAGAGCTCAACTGCGTGCATTGGACCGCTAACATCGTCAATGGACCATGAAACAGTGACGGCGTGTGGCATGGTCCGATGAATCCCGGTTCCAGTTGTATCGAGTTGATGGATGCATGAGAGTGTGGCGTACGCCCCATGAAACTATGGATACTGCGTGTCAACAAGGTTGTGTCCAGGTGGGAGGTGGCTCAGTTCTACTCTGGGCGGCGTTCTCATGGTTGCAATTAGAACCAATTTTCCGGCTGCAGGGAGCGCTGACAGATGTACGCTATATGGACATTCATTCAGACCATCTGCATCTCTTTCTGGGCCTAGAGTACCGTGATCGAGATGCCTTGTTTTAACAGGACATTGCGCCATGTCAGCGCTCGTTTATGGCACGCAGGTGGTTGGAGGAGCACTCCAGTGATGTTACGACAATTTGTGGGTCCTTCAGAACCACCGATCTTAATCCAATCGAACATTTATGGGATGCTGTCGAAGCTGGTGTACACTCCACTACACAAGACCAATTGTGGGAAACAGTTCAAGATGAGTTGATCCAGATTCCTCCCGAATGATTCCAACACCTTGTAGGGACGATGCCTCGCTGTACTGCTGCCGTTTTGAGGGTTCGCGGAGGAGGAGCAACTCGCTATTAAAATCACATTCAGTGTCTTCGCACGACTTTTGGCCATTTAGTGCACATTCCCATAGCGCGGTTTTCCTTTACGGTTAACCATAGGAAAATGAACACAACACAACGAAGTTATGATGGACTACATATCCATATGTGGCTGGCAGGTGTAAGTAGTCTTAAGGAAAATAGTGGCTAGAGAGAGCATCGGGAGATACTAGGTTTTGTCTCTTAACCCCCGATATGTAAGTAATGTACTGTATTTGGGATGTGTATTCTCCCATCATCACCATCATCATCATCATTTCTTCGTTCCAGCAAGCCGCGTGCGGTTGTGTACGAGCCTCCTCCAGTTTGTTCTATCCATCAACAGATGCTGCTCATATATTTGACGCCAGTTCACATCTCTTATTTCAAGGTCCTTCATTGTCTGTTTTCCCCAAACATCACGAGGTCTTCCTATTGTTCTCTTCCCAGGAGCATTGTGGTCAAAGTATGTTCGAGGAGTCCTATGAGGTTTCATTCTTTTCATGTGACCATACCATTGCATTATCTTCACTTCTAGAGTCTCCAGCAAGCTTCTTTCCAATCCAAGCTGTTGTCGAATATCCACATTTCTTATTTTATTCATTTTTGTTTTTTGTAGACAAGTACGGAGGAACTTCATTTCTGTTGCCTGAAGACGACTCTTCGTTGGTCCAGTAAATGTTGCTGCTTCCAGGCCATACGTCAATATAGGTACTAGATATGTTTTGTACAAGCTGATCCTGGAAACTAACGGAAATGTTTCATCCCAAAGTATTTGACGTACAGCGTGATAGAATTTGGAAGCTTTCTGTATTCTGTTACTAATCTCTTGATGTATGGTATTGCCTGATGACAGAACACTACCTAAATGCTGGAAGTTGTCTACAATATCCATCTCCTGTTCTCCAATTCTTAGATGAACAGTTGGAGAATTTCTACTCATCACCAATCCAACTGTCTTCGTTTTGCTGATTTTGAGACCTAAGGTTGTAAAAACTTCGTGCCAGTGATCTAGTCTAATTTGTACTTCTGCTTCTGTCTCACCCCACACCATCACATCATCAGCAAAAACCAGGGCATTAGTTGTTGGATCCTTTCTCTTAACCGATTTTAAAACTTCATCCATTATGATTATGAAGAGAAGTGATGAAAGACAATTTCCTTGCAGGACTCCCATGATGGTAGTATATTAAATTAAATTGAATCAAGGTGCAACATTATTAATAAACTTAAATCCCACTTATATGAACGGTATTCTATAAGAAGGAAGTCAGATTTTGGACGAAATTATCTTTTTCACACCATTTTTGCTGTACGGGTATGAGCACAGTGTATCTTATTCATACGTAGAAAGTTAGAGACATGAAAGCAGCGAGAATGATTGCTGGTACAAACAGACGGGAAGAAGGGCAACAAGGCATTTGAAATGAGGACATGAAGGCTCAGTTAACAATCAACTCAAAGAATAAAAGCTGCACGCATAAACCGACTTCAGTATTGGGGTCAGTGAGGTAAATTGAGGAGGATAGGCTACCGAGGAGAATAATGAATGGAGAGTAAGAGAAGTAGAGGGTGACCAAAACCGACGATGGGTAACTCAATTTTTAATGATTCCAAGGGGAGAAGCGTGGATTTCAACCAGTCTACTTGCAGATGGAGGATTGTGGTGGGAATTAGTTAATTCACATACACTTGCAGACTGAAATCTGAAAATAATAACATACCACTGCCACAAACTCTTGCTCACGTCCTCCGTTATTGCTCGCAAGGAGAAGCTCAACGAAATATTAGGCTCTATAAAATACGATCTGCCATTGCTGAAGCGTTAAGGGACTCAGGCTTTACAGTTTTCGAGGAGGTTCACGGTCTCTCTCTATTACAGACAGAACCTGTCAAATTGACATGGCAGCCTTCAAAGGCCCCCGAAAGTGCTTTATAATAGATCCGACGATCAGATTCGAGACATCCGAAGCGCAGTTCAATGAGGTACATGAGTAAAAGAAGAAAACATATGAACCAACCATCCTATTCTATCAACACTAATACCTGCTTGATGATATCGAACTTATAGAATTAATGGTTGGCGCTAGAGGAACGATTCCTCTCTTTTTCGCCCAGTTCTGAAAATTATTTAACCTCAATCAGGCATTAATGAAAGAAATTACAGTGACTGCCTTGAAATATTGCGTCCAAATCCTGAAGAACCATATCTCATAAACGTCGTAATGCAACAGCGTACAGCATGTCAAATGTGTTAACCAACTCACAATTATTTTTAATATTCACATTGTCGTTTTGTATCCTTTGTCCTCAGGGGCATTCTCCACTTGGGTGAAGTCGAAATAAATAAAACAATGTTATTTTTTAATTTTTTTTTTCAGAGAGACGCTGGATGGATAAGAATGGATCCGGTTATTGGTGTGGAATTTATTGCTGTGGTAAAAGTAAATTTCTTTACATCTCAAGTTATAGGAAGCTTAGTTCTGAAGGAGGAAAAAATGTACGCTACATGTATTTATTTCTAGGGGCTGCCTGGTCGAGGCAGTAAAGGCGTGTTAGGTTCGCCCGGAAGGACTTGGGTTCGAATCCCAGTCAGGAAGTCGCCAAATTTAAGAAATGAGATTTCCACTTCCGGAGGTGCACATAGCTCTGAGGTTCACTCAGCCTACACCAAAAATGAGTACCAGGTTAATTCCTGGGGGAAAAGGCTGCCGGGCGTAAAGCTAACCACTCTACCCCCATCAAGTGCCGAGGTTGCGGATAGTGGAAGCATTTACCTTCCACCCCTCCAACGGCCTTCGTGGCCTGTACGGAGATGGCTTTGCTTTAGCTTTTTACATGTGTTAATTATTTTATTTATATATTTTTATATTTTAGGAATAAACCGCAAGCAAAGAAACGGTACACGAATAATCGACACTTTACTGTTTTATACTCAGTAGATGAACAATGCCTTTTGGAATTGCCGAAATGACATGAAGTTAATGCAGCTCATGAAATACACAGTATGCTTTCAGAACAACAATGGAACTCATTCTCTATCTAGTGTGCAATCTCGTCATTCGCAGGACGAAACTCTGTTGGAAGTTCTGCTTCAGATACAGCGCACAGAACTGATATGCCATTCCATTTGAAAAAGAGTAATAATGGTTTAAACGAAGCGCAATTACCCGCACATCACTTCCATTGGTGCATCAAATACAACGCCCGGTCATTGTGTGTGAATAAGTACGATTGAAGTACTTTGGATTCAGAAACATAGATCATTTATTCATATTGTGGCAAACAGTTTTAAGAATCGTTTGAGTAAGTGGTGGATAATTTTCCCCTCAGTGTGAAATAGAGCTCCATGTGGCAAGATCCTCAACCAGGATTGGTAAAAATCTCCCGCAAAGTTTTCCATAAAATTTGGAATTGAAATCGATTATCAAGTCTGTTACTAAATATCATTTAAACGTGCCCATATTTTCAACGGTATTCATATTATTTTAAAATAACAATGCAATTATCAAAGGATAGGTTACCTATGAGAGTAATGAATGGAAGGAAAGAGAAGTAGAGGGAGTGCAAGACGGTGGTGTGTGTACTTGGTCCTTGATTATTATATGATAAAAGGTGTGGCCGGATTGGGCGGGTAGTCAAACCTGAACTTTCGACATTCACAGTGAGTCTTCTTAAATTATTTTACAAAATCGGAAAACATAATTTCTACTGAACTCTCTTTCATCTTGAACCACTCTCATTTCGATATACTACAGTTATCCTCAACATATCTCACAGTTTTAATTAACCCTGTAGTTGGCAGATCTGGGTTGAAGCTAAACTATCAAATTAATCATGTAGAAATTTTTTGAAGACCTTGTAATGTTTAAAGTATTTATCTTTATCAAATCATCCCAACTAGGTTGAGTTTTAAACCATTTGAGTTCTAACCAAGAGGACGGAAGTTTTATTTAATTTTTTCTCTGTCCTTATTTTATATTTTCTTGCTTCATTCTTGTTCTTTTGGTGTACTATTATGGGTTTTCTCCTTCCTTGTTCGGGCTACTGTTTCCGTGGTACCTTTGTTTATGCTTGGTACATGGCGTTTGTGCGTTACTATAACGACGGGTGATTATTGGGATTGTTGATATAAATAAAGTGAAGGAGGATGATGATGTTTTCTGCTTTCTCGGAGGCTACCTATCTTGTGTGATGATTTAATATTATTGTGTGATTTCCTCTTACTATTATGAAATTTTGAGCTGGCATTTGAACTATTTTATTTTAATATTCTGTTTTAATTGCTACCGGTGTGAAGTGTCGCTGTGTTTATCTGGACTGCCGGTAACCCTTGCCCTTGGTGAGAACTCTGTGGTTACGAAAGTAATTTCAAAGAAAAATAATAACCAAATATTATTATTTTATTTCCCCTTTTCTCTGGTATGTTGAGGCCTAATTTATGTTATGATTAGTTCATTTTCCTTCTGCGGTGGTCGACCACGATATATATCATATTCAACTTTTCTTTGATATGTTAACTTAATTTTGATTTTTTTAATTTTCCTGCGTTGACGCTTTCCCTGTTACTTTTTCACAAATTTAATCACTCAATAAATCCTATTTATTTCCTTTTCAAAATATATGTTGTTCTTCTTTTAAATAGTTGGCAATTTGATACCAGGTACTTTTATAATTTTCCACGGGTTTTGATGAGAGACACTTCCATCAGTTCAGGTAAATTTCTTTCTAGTGTGTTTTGATGATGTTTGAGGGTGTCTGATTACGGTTCCTGTTTTGCCTTTTGAAATAGCTCATTTGTGTACCAGCTAGCTTATTTCAATAATTTTACTGTCGTTATCCTAGTGGTTGTGTGTTTGTCTACGTAATGGGACAACAAGATTGCAAATCATACTTTACACAGATTTTATCATGCAGAGTTTATTTTCTACAAAGCGAATGTTACCGGAGAAATGTGATACATTTTAGTATTTATACTCCATAAACCGTGTTACGCCACTATACACTAATCAAATAATCCTAGCGCACAACCCACTTGATGCTCACTCAATACTGATCTGCATTTAGGGCAGTCGCCCAAGTGGGAGATTCCTTTTTTGTATTCCTAGAGTTTTCTTAAATGATTACAAAGAAATTGGAAATTCAGTGAACATCTCCCTTGGTAAGTTATTAAAATCCCTAACTCTCCTTCCTATAAACGAATATTTGCCCCAATTTGTCCTCTTGAATTCCAACTTTATCTTCATATTGTGATCGTTCCTACGTTTAAAGACAGCACTGAAACTTATTCGTCTACTAATGTCATTCCACTCCATCTCTACACTGACAGCTCGGAACATTCCACTTAGTGAGCAGCTCGTCTTCATTCTCCCTTATCTTCTCAGCCCAAACTTTGCAACATTTTTGTAACGCTACTCCTTTGTCGGAAATCACCCAGAACAAATTGAGCTGCTTTTCTTCGGATCTTTTCCAGTTCTTTCATCAAGAAATCCTGGTGAAGCTCCCATACACTGGAACCATACTCTAGTTGGTGTCTTACCAGAGTCTTGTATGCCCTGTGCCTTACATCCTTACTGCAGTTCGTCTTTTTCTTCCACTACGAGCGCTGATGTGAGTCAATACATTGTTTCACTTTAGCACCTCTACGAGCGCTAATGTAAGTCAATGTAAAGTCTCATTTAAGACCTTATAACTACATTCCGTGCGCACATTTTTCAAAAAATCAAAAAATGCCTTAGAGCATTGAACCAAGAAACATATTATAGAAAGAATTATGTAAATGACTTGATTTGGCCAGAATTTGATTAACAATGAAAGCGAGTAAAAAGCAAGTGATTTTAGTCTGTTTTTTCCGGAACTGCATTTAGGCCGTAAGTGATTTTCGATTTTTTTTAGTTCGATGAACCAATCCAAGACTCACTACCTCAAATCTTTCTGGGCCCTTTAGCACTTCATCTTTTGACACAATTGAGGAAATTGCTTAATTTTACGTCTTTCGTAGAATGGTGACCCTTACTTTGTCTGATAAAAATGTTTTCAATATTCAAAAACCATTGGGGGTTATAACCGTCAGTAACCCCCTCCTCCTGGCTACACCTGGTATTAATTTAATGTAAAGTGTATCTGTTCTAATTATGTTTGCCTTGCTTACAAGTGTCTCCTGTATGGGTAAGAAAGATGATCAATTTAATGGATTCTGCTAACATCTGATGTGTTTTTAATGGTCTATAGCGATTAAATAGCAAGTGTACACTGTCTGTTAGGTCATCAGCCCAGAGGCTGGTTGGATCCTCAAATAGCACCACCAAAGGCTATGCAGCTATAGGGAAACTGCAAAAACCAATGGCAGAGCCCAAATGAGGTATACTAGGCAAGATGAGGAGTGAGGTAGTTTGCCATTGCTTTCCTCACTGGACCAGAAGGTGCCACTGCAGCACGACTGATCCTATGAGCAACACCTTTCATAACACTCAGGCACTAGTTTTGCTCCGAATGTCATTACTCAGCACCACCCATACCCCCAGTAGCTTCCATATTGTCACAGCCATGGATGAGACTAGGACTTTGGTGGAAGCTACACTTTGCTCTAGCCTGTGCCAAGAGACGGATACAAAAATACTGCATCCATCAAGAAATGGCAACAGGTATTATGTGAAAACTGTCTTGAGCGTAAGTTTGCCCCAGTCCCTTGCGATTACATTGAAGACTAGTTTCACTGTATCGGCAACGGAGATACTACATTGGAGAATATGGACTCTTATGGCTAAGTATATCAATTGTGTGAATCTCTGCCATGGAAGTATCAATAATCCACCACTGACAGGTAATACAGATAATTGAGGCGTTGGGATGGGAAAGGTAGTAAGTACAAAAATATTGAAATTTAATCTTTTGATGGAAAAAAGTCGTAAACGCTCATGCCAATGGCATAGAAAAGGTGGAAAGTCAACTGATACAGTAGATAAGTTTCTACGATTGGTGCAGGACGAAACCTGTGTTAAATCCACGAGGTTTGGCATGGAGAAGGTAGTAAGTCAGTCCGTACCTCTGGTGGAATTAGGCATAACCCTTGCCATTTGTTTAAAATCAACTGCTTGTTAACCTTATGTATAGCTATTACAGTTCGTCATAGTGATACTTCAGTTGCCAGAATGTCTCCGAAACATATTCCATTCAGATTGGTAAGTCGTTTTTGCCAGCATCCTGACATGACGTTCATACTAGTTCCTTAGTTCCAAAAATAGGTACTACGTGTGGCCAACAATGGTTCCAGAAGGAGATGCGGAAATAGACTTTTAATCATCATCATCATCATCATCATCATCATCATCATCATCATCATCATCATCATCTGTTTATCCTCCAGGTTCGGCTTTTTCCTCGGACTCAGCGAGGGATCCCACCTCTACCGCCTCAAGGGCAGTGTCCTGGAGCTTCAGACTCTTGGTCTGGGGATACAACTGGGGTGTATGACCAGTACCTCGCCCAGGCGGCCTCACCTGCTATGGTGAACAGGGGCCTTGTAGGGGGATGGGAAGATTGGAAGGGATAGACAAGGATGAGGGAAGGAAGCGGCCGTGGCCTTAAGTGAGGTACCATCCCGGCATTCTCCTGGAGGTGAAGTGGGAAACCACGGAAAACCACTTCGAGGATGGCTGAGTTGGGAATCGAACCCACCTCTACTCAGTTGACCTCCCGAGGCTGAGTGGACTCGGTTCCAGCCCTCGTACCACTTTTCAAATTTCGTGGCAGAGCCGGGAATCGAACCCGGACCTCCGGGGGTGACAGCTAATCACGCTAACCACTACACCACAGAGGCGGACAATAGACTTTTAATAACTTTTAATAATAAATTTCGACCATTTCATGTAAGTTTCGTGACTGAGCCATTGGAAGCAAGAGATACTTAAATACTCAACGCCGTAATATTAGCACTGTTAGCTGGAAGGGGATTTCAAGAGCCGAACGTCCCTCTGTCAAGACAAGTCAATCATTCAAGGACTTAGAAACGTTGAAGGAGCACAATACCCTCAAAAGAAGACGGTTCTATCACTCGATCAATAATATACAGAACTTATAGCCACTCGGAAGGAAACTAACCATCAACGAACCGGAAAAAGAACTTATGGGCTATGCTGGATTTCTTGGATGAAAAATATCATTTGTTTTATTGTGAAATTTCCGTTTGAAACATACACATCAGCTGACAGACTGATTACACAGTACTTTTTCACAACGTATTTTATAGCACAATTTGCGCCTGAATCATAATTAACTTAAATTTGACCGGGCGAGTTGGCCGTGCGGTTAGGAGCGCGCAGCTGTGAGCACGCATCCGGGAGATAGTGGGTTCGAACCCCACTGTCAGCAGCCCTGAAGAAGGGTTTCCGTGGTTTCCCATTTTCACACCAGGCAAATGCTGGGGCTGTACCTTAATTAAGGCCACGGCCGCTTCCTTCCCATTCCTAGACCTTTCCTGTCCCATCGTCGCCATAAGACCTATCTGTGTCGGTGCGGCGTAAAACAAATAGGAAAAAAGAAGCAACAAATTTGTGTTTTAAACTGATAAATGGATTATTATTTGATTTTACATTATTTATTTTTAGTAACATCTACTTCAGAATGTATGAAAAAATATGTTGTGTTCTCCTATAAAATTCACATTTTATGACTTACATTGCCCATGCCATGCCTCAATTGTTAAATATTTCTCCCCCCCCCCCCCCAAAGATCTGCGATAAATATTTTCACGCACTTTACTGAATTTCAGCATTCAGCCTTCATTGGTCTTTCTTGAAAACCCTGGTGGTCTTTTAGTTTCCTCCTGAGTGGGTTGCGTTCTTGTATATCTTCATACGTTATTCCCATCTCCTGTAGGTCCCTTTCCACCTCTTTGAAGCAAGTTGGCTGGGTCTTCCTCAATACGTAAAGAAGTGGTTCGATAATCGTGTGTATTTCATTCTTAGCAAGTGTCCATAAAATGCAATTCTCCTTTTTCGCATAGCATCAGAGCAAGATATATAATGTAGAACTGTTAAGGGATGAGAAGGAGGACGAAGAGTATAGACACCGGCTGCAAAGAACGCTACAGATGGGCAGAAACGGACATGTGGACATCAACACAATGTGGGAGGAAACCAAGCTAGCAATACATACAACGGCCCAGGAAGTACTTGGAGAGAGAAGGAAACAGAATAGAAATAAATGGTATGACGAAGAAGTGGATAAGGTTCTGGAAGAGAGAAATCTTGCCCGACAAAGAATGTTACAGAGACCCACTCGAAATAATATGGCAGTCTTTAAAGAGAAACGGAGAATAGCAAATACATCGATAAGGAGTCCGACTCGTTGGCTGAACGGTCAGCGTACTGGCCTTCGGTTCAGAGGGCCCCGGGTTCGATTAACGGCCGGTTCGGGGATTTTAACCTTAATTGGTTAATTCCAATGGCACGGGGGCTGGGTGTATGTGTTGTCTTCATCATCATTCCATCCTCAGCACGACGCGCAGGTCGCCTACGGGTGTCAAATAGAAAGACCTGCACCTGGAGAGCCGAACCCGTCCTGGGATATCCCGGCACTAAAAGCCATACGACATTTCATTTTTACAGCCTTGATCCAAACAACAAATGATGTAGGACGGGAAATAGCTGGCCAAGCTATCTCACCCTTGTCTTGAAGATGTTCGTTAGGAAGTTCACGCTACTCGAATTCAGCTATTTCCATATCAAAGTCTTTTGTTTCCTTCGCTCTTCTCGAGCACTTTCTCCCCGGCTTTTCACATCCCACCAGCCCACCCATTACCATACATCGTCTACTGCTGTCTTCTCCGGTGGCCCCACCTTTCTCGTGTGCGCTGGACCCTACAATAGCGACCTATTCGATACGCCCCTTCCCTGATTGGACCATTGCCTTGAATTTACTGCAAATGTTCAAAGTTCTGAATTCTACCAACATCCTCCACTACGGGTCGATTAGATTTTATAGGAGCCTTGATTGAGGGCCAGCCTACCTCGCAGGCATTCTACTTGGGATAACTCAGACCTACACAGTAAGCTGAATTGAAGGAATTTCAGGAATAGCAAAATTTGCCCTTAGAAGAGCATGCCGAGCACATCCAATAATGGGCTCATTGCTGCTTGCAAACGTGACCATAGAAGCCTTTGCTGGCTAGATGTAGTGTTTATAGTGCACTATGTCTTCTGGTATGGGCTAAATAAATTAGTTACTTTCATTGACCTGTCTCAGTCTCATCCTTGGCTTCGACAATATCAAAGTGACCGAGGTATGAATTGAATTGAATTTGAATTTATTGATCATGATTTACATGCCACTGAGACTGAAAAGCCCCTTTATGCAGCGTCTTCTTATAACACAATGCAGATTTATGAAAACAGTAACTACATTTTTTTAAACTAAACAAGAAACTTAAAAAAAATGAAAATACAGATACCAAATCCAGTAAGGTTAAGACATACATTATATAATAAGTAAGAAAGTAAATCATTAAGCCCTTCTGTTATTCAGGACTACATGGGTTTAAAGAATATAAAGCTAAAGCAGAGAAACAATTTTCTTCGAAATATACATATTCCTGATTGTTCGACACAAGAATGCCTGATCTCAGCCTCTTGCGTACTCCTCCAGAAAGACAGATGTTAAGAACTGCTTTAGTTGGGTACAGTTAGTGTTACTTGCGAAACGGTGAAGATTAAAGACGTTGAAGATACGTGATGCAGTGCAAACAAAGGATTTGTTAAATTTAGTGGTACGATGAAGGGGAATTTGAAGGGTGGTTTTTGTAAACCTATTATCTCTGTTATGTACCGACTCCATAGGTTTAAATGCATTATAAAGGTAGGATGGTGTCTTCAGTTTGAGAATTTTCTGCGTAGCAACAGCTACTGAGATTTCCCGACGTTCATGGAGTTTCAACCATTGTAGCTGTATGTAATAGGGTGTTATGTGTTCATCACGCCTGGCATTTGTAATGTAACAAACACATGCGTTTTGTACCCTCTGTAGTTTTATGTTCATAGTTTCAGATAAGTCGTTGTATACGACTGAGCCATAGTCAATTATTGGAAATATAAGACTTTGAACAAGTAGTTTTCGCATGAAAGGTGGTGTACATGACACGCAATGTTAGTAATACCAATCATCATGCAACTAGTCCCTCTTACGAATGGTATGAAAATATCGCTCGTAGGGTCAGTTGGTGCGTGCATATCAGTGGGCTTGGCAGACTGATATGTAATAGCAACTTCTGGCTCGGTGAGGAAAGTAACGAGAAACTACATCACTCCTCATTTCCCTAGTATGCCTCTTCAGTAACGCCTAGGCTATCAATGACAGCTGTTGGTGGAGCTATTGATTATCAAACCAACCTTCGGGTTGAATACCCGACATATATACAGTACCGTTCAAAGTTTAGGACCACTTAAAGAAATCACGAAATATCATCTAGAACCTAAAATTGTGCCACTAGAACTCTATAATTTTCTTTCTGAGCTCCCACATCTAATAGAATATATGTCGCCTGATCTCATTGAGTTAGTGCAACTACTGTAGAAGTTATAGAATTTTAACTCTTGGAAGGACGCACCAAAAAGTCACAAATTTTGGTAATGTAATGTACTGAATACTCTAATTGGTTGCAAGTATCACCACTAAGATTTTTCTATAGACTTAGCAATAGGTGGGGGCCGTTTTAGTATAAATATAAAAATTCCGAAAATATGCGGAACCGGTTTTTTTGCGTGTTTTTTTTAACCAGGGCCAAAATTGTTGATTTTTCTTTACCTTTGTCATGTATGACCCAAGATCTCAGGGCGAGCTATCAGCGTCAAACTTATCTGCCCTGATAGTTTCATTTGCACTCTGAGGATGGCATCCAAGAACACATTTCTGATACTGATAGCTCACACTGAGACCTATGACAAGAACAAGGAAAAATTTACTATTTTAGCGCTGGTTTGGAAAAAAAAAAAGCAAACGCACAAAAATGGGTGCCGCATTTTTTCAGAATTTTTATATTTATACTAAAATGACCCCTAACTATTGCTATGTCTCTACAAGAATCTTGGTGGTGATACTTGAAACCAATTAGAGGATACAGTACATAATTTTTCCAAAAATGTTGACTTTCTGATGTGATCTTCCAACAGTTAAAATTGTATAACTTATACAAAACTTGGCGTAAATCACTGAAATCAGGCGATGTATATCAAATTAGATGCAAGAGCTCAAAAAAAAATACAGAGGTCTAGTAGCTAAATTGTAGGTCCTAGATGGAACTTCATGATTTTTTAATGTGGTCCTAAACTTTTGACCGGTGCTGTACTTTTACACTAGGCCAAAATAGTACCAGCTCACACTGGTTATCACAAAATACTCTATGGGCATGAAGAGAATCGCAAAACGTATTATGTTCACTGCAAAAAATTTTACCAGGGAAACAAACGATATAATAACCAAAACAAAAGCAAAGTCATCACTGTACAGGCCATGAAGGCCCTTGGAGGGGTGGAAGGTAAAGGCTTCCACTGCCAGTAATCTCGGCACTTGGTGGGGAAGAGTGGTTAGCTCTACGCCCGGCTGCTTTTGTCCCCAGCAATTAACCTGGTACTCATTTCTGGTGTTGACTAAGTGAAACTCAGGGCCATGAACACTTCCAGAAGTGTAAACGTATTTTCTTAAATTTTTTGATTTCCTGACGGGGAATGAAACCGACGTCCTTCCGGGAGAGATTCCCGAAAATACAGCCAGGTATCACAACAGTCAATTCGTCACCACTAACACAAGAAGAAATTTATTTACAGATCATGAAAGTTGAAAACAAAAAAGCATCAGGAAGGACACAATTGTAGCAGTACTTTCGAAGAATTTCAGCCCAAATTCACTGGAAGAAACTACACAAGTAATTCAAAACATTTGGGTAATTGAAAAGCTCGCGGATGACTGGAAGATTGCTTTAATCCTTCCACTACATAATAAAGGTGACAAATCAGATGCAAATAATTATAGAGGGATCTCTCTTGTATTCGTCACCTACAAAATCTTATCAGCATTTCTCTTGCATAGAACCCAAAAGCAATTTGAACTCAAAATAGCTTAATATCAAGCTGGATTCGGACCAAATAGGTCATGCCCTGAAGAAATGTTTAACCTCAAAACCAAGTTCAAATACCGAGCCCTTAGGCACATTTGTAGAACTCAAAAAGGCTTACGATTCGATTGACAGGCACTCACTACTCCAAATTCTAGAAGAGAGGTGACTAGATCCCAAAACTCTGGAACTCATAAAACAAACACTGACTGGCACGAAATCTAAAGTGAAATTAATGGGAGAAATCTCAGAACCCTTCGACATTCAAACAGGCATGAGACAAGGTGATGGACTCTCTCCTATTCTGTTGAACGTCGTCCTAGAAAAGTTTATGGAAGAATGGGAGAAGGAACTCAAGAAATGTGAATTTTTGAAGCCATTCCGACTGAGCTTTCCCATAGATAACCTCTACAAACCATACCTCGCTTTTGCAGATCATCTGGCGACACTAACAGAGGATGAGGAGACTGCCGTTAAACAGCTCGAGATAATTCAAAAATGTGCAAAAAAGGTTGGACTACAGATATCGTTCGAAAATTCGTCACCACTAACACAAGAAGAAATTTATTTACACATCACAAAAGTTGAAAACAACAAGGCAAGTGATCACAGGCTCACTAAATTTTTATGTTCAAAGAGAGATATCAAGAGCCTGAGAACAAAATAAGATACAATTGACAGGGTCCCTTCTTTCAAATACCTCGGAGAATTTATCGAACCGGCAGGCCTTGAAAATATCTCACAACAAACTCGTCTCCAAAAAATTCATAAAGCATTATGGGTAGTCCAAAACATCTAGAACAAAAAAACGTGTCAAGACATACACAAATTCGGCATTACAACACAGCTATAAAACTAACAGTCCTTTACGTAAGTGAAGCACTGGCATTCAACAGAAAACAAGAACTTGAAGAAATCAAAAAAGAAGAGAGGAAGATCATTAGGAAAATCTGAAGATCAAGAGAGGTTACAATCAATCAGAACAACAGAAAAGTTTTCTTAATCGAAATTGACATTGGGAAAAGACGAATGAAATTCTTCGGTCATATCACTAGACTAACAGCAAATCGACTGACAAAAGAGGATAATATATTATGTAACCTCACTTAAGAACTCAACACCCTGGCTTAACGAAATTCGAAAGGACCTCCAACATGCAAACATAAATTCATCAGATATTCTAGAAAGAGACATCTTTAGTCACAAAGTAAACAATGGGCAAACTATACTGACTGAGCAAATGTCATGGGATAGCGGAGCACTGATGCGCAGGTGTGTTGTCTGCGCACTACATGACACCTGTGCCTGCGGCAGTTGTATAGGAGGCCTTGTGAGCAGTGGCTGTGCTTGTGACGGGTTTAACATGGAACTTCGTCGTGAGCTGACACCGTTCGAACGGTTTAATGGTGGTCGGTGCCCGACGGAGGAGAAGTGCGATTTCGGAAGTGGTGCGGGAATTCGGCTTCACACGATCAGCCGTGTCCACGGTGTATCGTGAATGGTTGAATGCGGGTGTCACCGTCCACAACAGATGAACGACCGGCCGTCCAGCCACCCTTGATGACCGTGACCGGAGACATCTGAGACGGATTGTCAATAGTGACAGACGGGCAACGTGCAACAAATCACGGCTCAGTTCAACACAGGCCGTTCTAGACACGTCTCCCAGTGGACAATGTGTAGGAACATGGGTTCTATGGGGTATGGGAGCCGGCGCCGCACACGGGTGCCACTGATAACCCAACGTCATCTAGCACAACGACGCGCATTTGTCGCCAGTCACTAGGGATGGACACTGGAACAATGGCGTAACGTGATATGGTCGGACGAACCGCGATTTCAACTGCACCATGTCGACGGGAGGCACAGTGTATGGCGTAGACCACATGAAGCGATGGATCCCGCCTGCCTCGAAGGTGAGGTCCAGGGCGCTGGTGTCTCTGTTATGGTCTGGGGAGCATTTTCCTGCTATGGAATGGGCCCACTATTTGTTCTGGACGAGTCTTTGAAAGGTACGTGGTATGTTGAGCTGCTCGGAGACCATCTCCACCCATTTTTGGCCCTTCAGCGCCCGGACGGTTCTGCGGTGTTTCAAGATGATAACGCGCCACCACATCGCTCCCACGTCGCCCGGAAATGGTTCCAGGAACATGCAGCGGAGGTCCAACGACTGCCATGGCCACCTAGGAGCCCCAAGCATATCTGAGATGTCCTGGAGCGCAGGCTCCGTGCCATGGATCCTGCACCCACGAACAGACCAGCATTGGCGGCTGCTCTGCAAACGATTTGGTGTCAGCTGCGTCCAGAGGACTACCAGGGATTTGTCGACTCACTTCCACGGCGTCTCACTGCTGTTCGCAGGGCCAGAGGAGGCCCCACACGCTGAAATGAAATGGCGTATGGCTTTTAGTGCCGGGAGTGTCCGAGGACATGTTCAGCTCGCCAGGTGCAGTCTTTCGATTTGACCCCTGTAGCCGACCTGCGCGTTGTTTTGGTGGTGGTGGTGAAGACGACACATACAACCAGCCCCCGTGTCAGATAAATTAACCAATGATGGTTAAAATTCCCAACCCTGCCGGGATTCGAACCCGGGGCTCCTGTGACCAAAGGCCAGCACGCTAACCATTTAGCCATGGAGCCAGACGCCCCACACGCTATTAGGTGACTATTCAATGACATTTGCTAAGTACATCAGACCAACCACAACAAAAACAGCACAGACCAAAGTGGCCAGAAGAACGTAAATAATCCTTCTTGGAAAGAATGAAAGCCTATTGGATCAACAAGAAGAACTGACTGACAAGCGGGCATTCCCTACTCGTCACCACCGAAATCGGTAGGTAATGCCCCCTTGTGAGTTATATTGGGACAATTCGTTATTACTACTACTACTACTACTACTTACTACTGTTGTTGTTGTTGGGTATTCAGCCCGAAGGCTGGTTTGATCCTCCACAGCTCCACCAACAGCTGTCATAAGTAGCCTAAAGAGGCGTACTGAGGAAATGAGGAGTGAGGTAGTTTCCCGTTGCTTTTCTCACTGAGCCAGAAGTTTCTATTACGTATCAGTCTGCCAAGCCCACTGAAATGCACCCACCGACCCTATGAGCGATATTTTTTCACCATTCTTAACAGAGACTGGCTGCATAAGGAATGGTATTACCAGCATCATTCATATTTCATATTGTCAAAGCCAAGAATGAGACTGAGACAGATCAATGAAAGTAATTACTCTAGCATAGTGCACTGTAAATATTACATTTCGCCAGAAAAGGCATTACTTACCACTTCTTCTTCTTCTTAAACTGTTTACACTCCAGGGTCGGTTTTTTCCCTCGGACTCAGCGAGGGATCCCACCTCTACCGCCTTAAGGGTCGGGAGATACAACTGGGGAGAATGACCAGTAACTCGCCCAGGCGGCCTCACCTGCTAATCTGAACAACGGCCTTGGTGGGGGACTGGAAGATTGGAAGGGATAGACAAGGAAGAGGGAAGGAAGCGGCCGTGGCCGTAAGTTATTTACTATCCCGGCATTTGCCTGGAGGAGAAGTGGGAAACCACGGAAAACCACTTCCAGGATGGCTGAGGTGGGAATCGAATCCTCTCTACTCAGTTGACCTCCCGAGGCTGAGTGGACCCCGTTCCAGCCCTCATACCACTTTTCAAATTTCGTGGCAGAGCCGGGAATCGAACCCGGACCTCCGGGGGTGGCAGCTAATCACACTAACCACTACACCACAGAGGCGGACATTACTTATTGCTAACACTAATAATGATATATCTATATATTTGAACGAAATGACATTTACCGTCTGCCTTCCAAAACGACATCACGTGTAAACCACTGAGTGGCTTTCGTTAAATTTTCCAAAATTATTCTCAGAGGTACCTGTCACTTGACTAACTACGGTTTTTTTTAATTTGGTCCTAAAAATATCATATTTGCACAATTATTCGCGAAAATAGTGATATATCTTACTTCTTCACAAGGTACAACGGTTACGTGAGCACAACAATTTATACGTTTAGTGTTTGAAAACTGATTATTTACATACATACAGTATATATAAACATAAAGATGCACTTTTCTCCATTTCGCGATCACAATTCTAAATCAGTCGCTTAAGTGCGGCCAGTATCCAGTATTCGGGAGATAGTAGGTTCGAACCCCACTGTCGCCAGCCCTGAAAATGGTTTTCCGTGGTTTCCCATTTTCACACCAGGCAAATGCTGGGGCTGTACCTTAATTAAGGCTACGGCCGCTTCCTTCCCACTCCTAGCCCTTTCCTGTCCCATTGTCGCCGTAAGACCTATCTGTGTCGGTGCGACGTAGGCTAAAACAACTAGCAAAAAAAAAATCTAAATCTACGTGTGAACACCAATGTTACGCTGTTCATATCTTCTGCCTTGCCTCTGAATGCACAGAGTGGGAACTCAAACAGAGTATGGCCCATTGTCTGCTTTCCTTCTCCACAGTCACACTAAGGCGAGACCTTCCATTTCCACTTGAAAAGAGTCGTACTACACTTGTCTTGAGCAACCCTCACTCCGTTTACTGTCGTCCACTGCCATCCGGGTAGATGGAAACCTGCCGGCCACTCACTCAGGTGATGGAGTGGTACTGCTAGTAAATAATTGTGTGTATGACTGCCCCTTTGTCCCATTTCTTGAAAGGGGGTGGGGGATGAGGGGAGATTAATTTATATGGCATGATTTTACGGCCTAATGACCCTCCTGTCACCAATCTCAGTTGAGAAACTAAGGCTGATTCTCCACGAGTAGGTAAAACGCCGCTGTTCGCCCGCCTGACCGCTCAAACTTTTTGCCTATTCTACACGAGCGGTTGAACTGACGCCTGTAAACAGCGCCAAAAACGCCGGCGACACGCGCAGCCATTCTCCACCAGCGATAAACCCGCCACACTGTAATGATGGATGTCGTACAAATAGGTTGTGTTGTCGGAGCTGTTCAACTACAGTTATTAGCAATATTAAAAAAGAAACCTGGTAAGAAAAGACGTTGGTGGACTCACCCTGCGTTATCAAATCGGCTCACCACTGGACAATTTCATTTAACGTTTTGCGAACACAGGAGCTATCCGGAAATGTTTTTCCAATATTATAGAATGTCAGTTGCTTCCTTCGATGAGCTGTTTGAACTTATTAAGGTGCATATTACTAAACGAGACACCGTGATGAGGAAAAGCATTGATCCAGCAGAGAGACTTGTGGTTACATTAAGGTAAGTGCAAATTACAACTCAAATATTTTTACATTCTATTTATTGATTATGTAAGACAATGAACCAATCAATGAAGCAGCCACTTATAAACAAAATGCACAACAACAAAACATGAAATGAATTAATATTATTGAGCATATGAGAAAAAACACAAATGAAGTTATTACGTAAATACGAGTTATTGCAATACAGTACAATCTTGTTATACATTCAAATAATCAGATATATTGTAACAATCACTGGTGTCAGTATTGTAACTCGTTGGGGTGGTCGGAGGTACACTACATACAGATGAAGGGCTCCTTATGCTACTTTCTCCAAACTGTTCAAAATAGTTTGAAAAAACTTGCGAAATTTGACTTCGCACGTGCATTGCTGCATGTAGGGGCATGCTGTCAAGTACGGGGACGAATGATGAAAGAAAAGCCTTGTGTCCATTTTTATCCGAATGTCTTTCCTCTTTTTGTAACTCCAAACTTGCAGTCAATATACTTGTTAGGTCCTTGGTCGAAGAGACAATACATCTTTCCAGAGCAGTTCGCTTGCCAGTAACTACATTAGGATTGTTACATGCTCGTTTGTTTCCACACCTTTCAGATTGAGCAGAATTACTAATTATAGCTGAGGAGTTGGGGGAATTTGCAGCTGATTCATTTTCATTGGGGCTTGTATTGTCGCCCAGTGTAGTCTGTGCTGGTTCTTCAACATGATTTCCTTCGGTTCTAGGTGGAGCAATGTTAGACGATGTTGTTTGGTTACCTTTCACATGAGGTAAAAGGAATTGCAGTTGATCATAGTACACGTACCGTTTTTTCTTTGATGCAGGTTGACCAGTGCCTGTGACCATAACGGACCTGTGGTCTTTTACGAAGCAATCCCTTATAGCCTTCCATTTTTTCATGAGATCTTTAACTGAAAAAAAAAAAAACCACGTATTTAAAATCCTTTGAGGGGGGAGCTACAGCTTTCAACATAAAAATATGGGGTGTATTAAAATGTTTTTCCCGCAGCAATGGAAATGAATACTAAAAAGAAACTTAGCATGACAAACACATTGTTCCTTAATAATATGCCTACATATTTAGAAATCATATAAACCTCTGCCATTATATATAATTAATTATTCAAAATGGCGGTGCATCATGGCCACTATTTTGCCGTTTCCCTGATAATTTCCAAACACACGAATATTTATCTAAGATTCTTTGTTTTTTATTATTAGTAATGCCATAGCTATAATCTTTACTAGAATCAGTGAAGTCCATAAAGTATAAATATTTGTTTCATTAAGTTATTTTCAAGTAGTCGTTTTGTTCATTAATTCTCATTTGAAAATATTTTTTTAAATATAATCAATGAAGCCAGCTCAATAATTCTAGTATATCTTCCTCTTTTTTATGAAATATACATGCATGAAAATTTTTATCGTAATATCTTTAAAAATTTCAGAGTTATCAGGGAAACGGTTCTGAAAAACACAAGTTACGGGAAACGAGCAACAAACTTAACGATAAAGGGCTTGCTTAGGTGACAGGGCTTCACGTTTTTGGTCAAAACTCCCAAAGTATTGGAGTTATTAACAAAAAATTGTCAGTGTTACAACAAAGAGAAAAGTTCAATTTTAAATGAAACAAATAAATTGAAAAATCGCATTTTTGGTCGGTCAAAGGTGATATGTGTAAAGAAGTGGAATCAGAGATAAGGCTTTTTGCAGATGATGTTATTTTGTATAGAGTAATAAATAAGAAGATTGTGAGCAACTGCAAAATGACCTCGATAATGTTATGAGATGGACAGCAGACAATGGTATGATGATAAACGGGGTTAAAAGTCAGGTTGTGAGTTTCACTAATAGGAAAAGTACTCACAGTTTTAATTACTGCGTTTATGGGGTGAAAGTTCCTTTTGGGGATCATTGTAAATAGGCTACATAGGTCTTAATATAAGGAATGATCTTCATTGGGATAATCACATAAATGGTATTTTAAATAAAGGGTACAGATCTCTGCACATGGTTATGAGGGTATTTAGGGGTTGTAATGAGGATGTAAGCCGCCTCTGTGGTGTAGTGGTTAGCGTGATTAGCTGCCACCCCCGGAGGTCCGGGTTCGATTCCCGGCTCTGCCACGAAATTTGAAAAGTGGTACTAGGGCTGGAACGGGGTCCACTCAGCCTCGGGAGGTCAACTGAGTAGAGGTGGGTTCGATTCCCACCTCAGCCATCCTGGAAGTGGTTTTCCGTGGTTTCCCACTTCTCCTCCAGGCGAATGCCGGGATGGTACCTAACTTAAGGCCACGGCCGCTTCCTTCCCTCTTCCTTGCCTATCCCTTCCAATCTTCCCATCCCTCCACAAGGCCCCTGTTCAGCATAGCAGGTGAGGCCGCCTGGGCGAGGTACTGGTCATACTCCCTAGTTGTATCCCCCGAACAAGAGTCTGAAGCTCCAGGACACTGCCCTTGAGGCGGTAGAGGTGGGATCCCTCGCTCAGTCCGAGGGAAAAACCGAACCTAGAGGGTAAACAGATGATGATGATGATGATGAATAAGGATGTAAAGACCCCCAACTAGAGTATGGTTCCAGTGTATGGGACCCTCACCAGGATTACTTGATTCAAGAACTGGAAAAATTCCAAAGAAAAGCAGCTCGATTTGTTCTGGGCGATTTCCGACAAAAGAGTAGCGTTACAAGAATGTTGCAAAGTTTGGGCTGGGAAGACTTGGGAGAAAGGAGACGAGCTGTCAGTGGAGAGATGGTGTGGGAGGACATCAGTAGACAATTAAGTTTGAGTCGTGTCTTTAAAAGTAGGAAAGATCACAATATGAAGATAAACTTGGAATTCAAGAGGACAAATTGGAGTAAATATTCGTTTATAGGAAGGGGAGTTAGGGATTGGAATAACTTACCAAGGGAGATGTTCAATAAATTTCTTTGCAATCACTTAAGAAAAGGCTAGGAAAACAGATAGGCAATCTGCCACCTGGGCGACTGCCCTATATGCAGATCAGTAGTGATTGTTGTTGTTTGTTGTTGTTGTGGTGCTCCCCCCCCCCCCCTTAAGACACTTTCAAAGTTTTTATTTTATTTTATTTTTTTTTACAGGTATTTGGCTTCCGGAATGACGTTTGGAGATTTGGAGTATGAGTTTCAAATATCAAGAAAAACGATTCCAAAAATTATCAAAGAAACATGCATTGCTATATGGACCGTTCTTCAACCACAAGAGATGCCATCCCCTACTAAGGAAATCTGGTTGCAGATAGCTGAAGATTTTCAGAAAATCACACAGTACCCTAACTGTATTGGAAGTGTTGATGGAAAACATATTAGAATTATTTGTCCGCCCAACTCAGGTTCAGAGTATTTCAACTTCAAGAAGTTTTTTTCTATTGTCTTGATGGCCGTATCAGATGCGAACTATTACTTTACCGCCATAGATGTTGGATCTTATGGACGTGAGGGTGATTCAAGTATATTCAAGAAGTCAAATTTGGGAGCAAGACTGAAGAACAATGATTTAGATTTTCCACCTAGTAAACCACTACCGGTACCAGACAACTGTACGAAAGGACCTAATATGCCCTATGTATTGCTAGGGGATGAGGCTTTTGGATTATCTAAGCATATGATGCGGCCTTATCCAACAAAGGGTCTTACACATGAAAAACGGGTCTATAATTACAGGCATTGCAGAGGACGGCGTGTGGTAGAATGTGCCTTTGGGATTCTCAGTAACAAATGGCGAGTACTGCATTCATCCATGTTAATTCACCCGGAGTTCGTCAGTATTGTGGTGCAGGCCTGTTGTATTCTGCACAACTTCGTTCGACGAAGAGATGGGTACCTTTTCGAGGATACTCTAACATGTACTTTAGCGGAAATTGATGAAGTATCTGTTGTAGGAGGTTTATCGAAGGGGATTGATGTAAGAGAATCATTTTGCCAATATTTCAACGGTCCTGGAGCACTTCCGTGGCAGAATAAACGTTTATAAATATGAAAGATGCACAAATTATCTGTGACTACATTACGATCAACAAGATTACGATTAACATGTAAAATGTAAAAAATGTAAACTATGTAAACCTACCGAACGTAGACAATATATTTTTTCTTAAGTATAATTCTTTATTTGCTTCTTAATCATCGTAACAAAATATATTAACCCCTAATGTATTAATACATTATTTGTTAAAAGTATGGGTAACTTACATTTCGTTGGTAAATAAATTTCTAGCCGAGTGCAGTCCTTGTAAGGCAGACCCTCCGATGAGTGTGGGCGGCATCTGCCATGTGTTGGTAACTGCGTGTTATTGTGGTGGCGGATAGTGTTATGTATGGTGTGTGAGTTGCAGGGATGTTGGGGACCGGGAATCGAACCCGGGCCCCTCTGAACCGAAGGCCAGTACGCTGACCATTCATCCAACGAGTCGGACATTTCGTTGGTGTTGCATCACAAGAGGATATGTTGACCTAGACGCGTGAAGCCACGTTTTTTAAACCAGTTTACATTTAAACAAACACACATAACATAACAAACATATAATAACAAAACTATTGGTAGATTAAATATTACTCATCTCGTTCATCCTTAGCAGTAACATGAATATCATCCCAATCTCCAAACATATTTCTTCCTACGTCGGACCAGCATTTAGATTTAATTTCTCTATTTGAGTATTCTTTAGATTGAAAATCGTACAATGCAGGTCTAGCCTCAATTTCACAAATAAACTTTTCAGTGTCGAACATGTTTACAAATACGGAGCTAACAAAGAATATACTACACTTCCTGTTCCTATCGTGCGACAGAGGCGGGTGAACGGCTCACTGCCGCCACGTGGAGTTTGATTCGCTGTTCTACCGCTAGCGGGAATGACGCCTCTGCTGGCGTTAGACCCGCCTGCCCGCTCAAGGACGCGTCCACCCGCGGCGTGCAAACCGCCCGTGTAGACAGCTCTACAAATACCCCATAGTTCTGTTCCGCAAGCGGGTTTGTAGCGGGCGAACAGCGGCGTTTTACCTGCTCGTGGAGAATCAGCCTAATGAAGATGAAATGAATAATGAATTAATGTAATTGGGTAAGAAGGTGGAAGGTATCGATTTTGGCCTGTGAATAAGAACAGTCCCGGCGTTTCCTTGGAAGTGAAAATGGGAAACCACAGGAGACCATTCTGAGGACAGCCGACGGTGGGTTTCGAACACACGGCTTGGCTCCATAGACGTAACATGTTAACACGCACTGCTACTGCTCTCGGTACTGCTAGTAAATACATAAGGGAAAGTTATTTGTTAACAGGTCCGACTCTGTGGCTGAATGGTCAGCGTTGAAGCCTTCGGTTCAGAGAGTCCCTGATTTGATTCCCGGTCGGATCGTGAATTTTAATCGCTTCTGATTAATTCTTCTGACGCGGGGACTGGGTATTTATGTTTGTCCCAACACTTTCTTCACATGAAAATGAAAAAATGAAAACCTACAACCCGTTTTCCAGTCATTGACCGAGTCAGGGATGGAATGAATGAAACAGATAGGCTATTAGTACGATGGGGTCGCCACTCCCAAAGTGATTTTTATTAATGACTGATAGATGCTGTGAAATGAGAATGGAGAGTGTTGCTGGAATGAACGATGAGAGGGAAAACCGGAGTACCCGGAGAAAAACCTATCCCGCCTCCGCTTTGTCCAGCACAAATCTCATATTTGAAGACCGGGATTTGAATCACGGTATCCAGCGGCGAGAGGCCGACGCTCTGCCGTCTGAGCCACGGAGACTATATTCTTTATTTATTCCTAAAAATTGCATTCGTTTTCTTAATCATCGTTACGCGGTCTTAGATCACGGCCGACTTGATGCATGGCTCTAGCTAGCTGAGCGCAGCGGGGGATCCAGTCGGCCGTGATTAGATTAACAGTTTGCTTTTTTTTTTTTTTTTTTTACCACTATGAGCGCTAATGTGAGTCAATGCAGAGTTTCACTTGAACCCTTATAACTACATTCATTGTGGGCATTTTTTCAAAAATCAAAGAATCGCATCAGGATATTTAACCAAGGTACACATCGCAGACAAAATTAGTTAATTTGCCTATACTAGACTTAACTAAAGTTGGCGTCTGACAGGTAAGGTTGGAGGGAGGAGCACTGCTTGTGCCATTTCACGATGTTGCCACATTCGAGCATTCCTTTCTACATGCTCTTACCCCTCGCTTTCGGCTCACTTGTTCCCTCCTTCACTCTGACCGCTGTGATCTGTTGTAGACTACCTGGCCAGGCGGTGTCGTCCCATTTGCGATCACTCTTATACAAACAATCAGGTTCTTATCAGTGACAGTGACAGGTTTGGCAACTCCCAGCAAGACGAGCTGCCCTGAAGTTTTATCTTCATGGCAACTACAGTCGCCCCACCCTCGTTTCTATGGCAACCACACAGCCACTCCCTTTATCCCGCCCCGGCAGGCAGTAAACGGACCTCCCTCTAAGAAATGTCAGACACCAACTCTTATTATTAGCAGTGTAGGATTTGAATCAAAACGAAAACGAGTAAAGAAACAAGTGATTTTAGACTGTTTCTACGGAACTATATTTAGACCGTAAGTGATTTTCAAAATTTTCTTTTTTAGTTTGATAGGCCTCTCCAAGAATCAGAATTTGAAACCTTTCCGGGCCCTTTATTCCTTCAACTTTCAGCACAATTGAGGAAATTGCTTAAATTTACGTTTTTCGTAGTATGGGGATCCAGATTATGTCTGCTAAGAAACATTTTCAACATTAAAACACAACACTACCAATCACCACAAAAACACGCTATAGTGATTACATCCCTCGATACAGGGTTGGCGTCAGAAAAGGCATTCGGCCGTAAAAACGGAGCCAAATCCACATGTGCGTCACAATTCGCGCCCGCGACAGCACAGATGTGGGGAAAACTGTAGAAGAAGAAGAAGAAGAAGAAGAAAGTTATTTGTTGACAAGACTTCCTACATTATAATCTTGGACATGGTGACTGAAACTGAACGGTGTTCTTCAAAGTTCCGAGCAAAGTCGTTGCATTAACTAACTCTTAATGGCTACGATTCTGTGTCCTGAGGAGACCGGAACGAATTGATTTCTGCGTGACTCGTGCAGTAGCGGGAAGATCACGGTGCCTCCCAAACCAAGTCGAATGCAGCATTTGCATTCGTTTCAATAGTCTGGTGGGCTTAATGAGGTAAATTATTCATGGCCTTCTGTCGTTGAAGACCCAAGGGCTCCTCGTGTAGCGTGCATGGTACTAGCGGTTGGCTCCACTGAATAATTAATTTAATCGCAAAACTGGTTTGGTTTGCATCCATTTCAGCAATAACACGCGCGTTTTAATTCCAGTAAGGCAATGGTTATTACACACAGATTTAATTTAGGTCGTAACAAGTTGAAGGAATGAGATACAGAAGCTTTAAGGACTGTGCTGTTGATTCGATGCACCTTAAATGTGAAAGAATTTAAATACATGTTGCTAATTCACTCATTCATTTGAATCTCTTTATGTCGTCACGTTTGTCATTGTGTTTGTAATCTGTCGCCCATGTCTCTCTTATTAAAATGTAAAAAAGTTATAAACTAAACCTCCAACCCATGTCACAGTTTCTTCAAAGGCAGTAATCTTCAATATGTCCTTGCGTGGATAGTTATTGTACATAAGTTTTACGACATGGATAATTGAGTGGATCAGCGACAGATGTTCCTATATATGACCCCAAGTTCCCGAGTTCGATTGGGGCAGTTGGTTAAAAATATTTGTGCTCCACGTTATTGTTGTAGGCAGAGATCTTTCGTGGCACATTCAGTATCACCTAATAAATTAAAACTTCACTCAAGCATATGAACAAGGCAATATAATTACTCTTTTGTAGCTAGCGAAGCTGTCGTGACCCTAAGGGTTGTACAACAGGCTGAGGACTTGAGTTCGGAGTTGTGGGAGCGTATAATCAGATTGGCAAAGTTTAAACGCCAATTATATTCCAACACCCAGAATATTCACACATCAATATATACAATAATACATACAACACAAAATCTCTGACACCAATTACCCTTCAGATCTCTTTCAATTCTTGTTAAGAGTCTTTGAGTCCTTCCCAATCACACACAAGAATACATATAATACATATATTCACTGGTTGAATACTTAACTACAGGTGTAGTTGATCCTTGTACAACTGGCGTCTTCGTTCTTCTTGTGGCGGTGGTACATGAATCAGTAGGATTATTCGAGAAAGAATAGAAGAAACTATAAAACTTGGTAACTTGTAAACAAGAGGGCTTTTGACTCACAACACTCGAAGAAGCCTTTTGGACTAGCAGACCTCGAAGGAGGCTTTTCGGCTGTAGAGGGAAGAACTATTGGAGTGCTGGTAGACTTTGAGTAGAGCCGCAACTACGCAGTACAGTAATAGTAAGTTAGAGGGATATTAGGCTCAGAAAGTAAGTGTGATTTGTTGGTGAACAATCACAAGGGTTTACCACACCGATTATCAAAGTAGGTGTTGGAAGTTAATTGTAGAAACCAGCAACTCAATCTCATTTGGGAAAGTATCGCTTCGTCGCGTAAAACCACGGGTTCCAGGGATCGCTACGCGGAGACAGAAGAGAAGCAGTCACTAGTTCACGTCACGACTGCACTGTTCTCCGATTGGTTCTCTGGCATAGAACCACCCAGTCACGTTGCATTATACACATTGTTCCAGAACACTTTGGAAACTGTTTCTATGCCCTTTACACGTGCCTCTGTATATTTCCAACCCAAAAGAAGTGCGCATTTTGGCTTACACCATGTTTCACAATATTGAGACACAAAGCTCTTGGCTTACGAGGTTCTACGCGACATCGAATATTCTAAATCCTTCTTTGAGTTACTCAGTTATTTCTCTTATTATTATTAATACTACCATTTATGAATTATGAGTTATGAACATACACAAACTCTCCTATAATTTCCCTTCATATATACATGCATTTATATGCCTGCTACTTTTTTAAATCACAGGCTTTCTACCCTGGAGGTCGCGGATTCGAATCCCATTCGAACCCGTTCGCTCTCTCGTTAATATGCGGAAAGCGCGTCGTGAGCCGTCGTTCACGACAAAGCAACGTAAAGACATCTTCTACAGGCCATGGAGGCTGATAACTTTCTTCTCGCTCCACCGGCTTTTATTACCATTATTTCGTTATTTACGCGCCAGATATTAGTATTTTGTACGGAATAAGAAGAACAAAGTTTTAAATCGCGATATACTCCGCAAGAAAGGTCGACTATCTGTATTTATCGATATTCTCAAAGTCCAAAACATGCGCTCACTGGAGTTCTGTGTCTTGTTTACATTGTATTTGGCGGCAAAATTACGTACATTTCTCTCTGTTTTTGTTGGTGATTATATAGTGAAGTTTAGAAATATCATATGCAATATATTGAGTTTACTTCTTGGTTCATTATTTAAGGGGACCCGGTAGGGTGAAATTTGGCAAAAAATGGAATTTTTACTTTTTCATTCCATAAAATGTAGAGACTTTCTTCTTTCATTAGAGCTATCATTCATGGTCATATCTTAATTATAAGTGCTTTGTATTGCGTTTCCAAGACAATACTGCATGGGCGCGGTAACTTTATCTGCCGGGAGATCTCGTTGTTGACAACGGTAATACACGTTTCCTTGGCTCCCTCCTCATATTCCCACCCAGTGGTGACATATGTATGTGTGCAGGTAAACCATATGATCACAAGCATAGTCTTCCTTATGCTGTAATGGAAGCAATAAGACCAGTGTTTGGAGATCTAGGAGAGGCACAACTTCTTGAAAAGTGCCTTCATGGACGAACCCAGAACCCCAACGAGAGTGTTAATAATTTGATTTGGACCCGAATTCCCATGAGAGTTTTTGTAGAGGTCAATACCTTGCATTTTGGAGTGTACGATGCTGTGGCTACATATAATGAAAGTAACGTCATAAAATGTAAAACCTTAGAAAAATTGGATAACAAGTATGAAGAAAATCGATTGTGAACGGAAAAGGAAGACTGAAGGTGCAGAGAAGAACTGTAAAAAATTGTCAAGACAAACTAAGAGAGCTGTGAGAAGAAGACTAGAGGATGAGATGCATGACAACCCAGATGATCCATCATATGGGGCAGGATTACATTGAAAACTTTGAAGGCGTGTTTCTGCAAGTTCACTTTTTTCTGAACAAAAGGAACATTTTCTCAAAAACTATTTAGTACACAATCTTGAAACTTTCAGATATTACATAAAGTCATAATATACACACTTATTTTTGGACAGAAGTATTTAGTACAGAAACCAGGGGCTAAAAAGTGAGCGATTTGTTTCTTTTTTTTTTTTGCTAGGGGCTTTACGTCGCACCGACACAGATAGGTCTTATGGCGACGATAGGATAGGAAAGGCTTAGGAGTTGGAAGGAAGCGGCCGTGGCCTTAATTAAGGTACAGCCCCAGCATTTGCCTGGTGTGAAAATGGGAAACCATGGAAAACCATTTTCAGGGCTGCCGATAGTGGGATTCGAACCTACTATCTCCCGGATGCGGATTTGTTTCTAAAAATTGTTGCACTGAATGAAAAAATTAAAAAATGGACTAATATCTCTAATGAATAAACCCCTGTGTTAAAGCACGCAAGAAGGTATAAAGAAAGCATGATAAAAAAAATGAAGCCATTAGTATGAACCGTTTCTGAGATAAATGTACCTAAAAACAGTAAATTTAACATTATAGATATAGACCCTCCCGGGTCCCCTTAAATAGTTTTCGTAGGTAATTAGGTGCACAGTGTTACCGAAGTGTCACAGTAGATGTAGTTCAGTTAGGTTAGGCCCAGTTATTTATCGCGTGCGAGGTGACGAAGAGAGTTCATTTAGCTGACGATAATATCACAGAATATCTTGATAATTACTGAAGCGATGATGTTCTTTGTCCGAATCATTAAGTGTAGATGACGCTGATAATAAGTCAGCACCCCAGTAAGAAATGAGTATTTTATGCAAAAATGGCTGATTTTTCAGTGATACATCATTTTACATATTTTAATTTTCTTTTCTTTTTTGTTTGTATAATTTGCTTTACGTCACACCGACACAGATAGGTCCTATGGCGACGATGGGATAGGAAAGGTCTACGAGTGGGAAGGAAGCGGCCGTGGTCTTAATTAAGCTACAGCCCCAGTATTAGCCTGGTGTGAAAATGGGAAACCATGGAAAACCATATTCAGGGCTGCCGACAGAGGGGTTTGAACCCACTATCTTCCGGATGCAAACTCACACCTGAGCGGCCCTCACCGCACGGCCATCTCGCCCGGTTATTTTAATCTATCATTGGAGCTAATGCGCATAGAATCTTGATACTTACCATGCTAGTAAACAGCAATATAGACTTTCTATTGACATCAATCGCTAACATGGTCAGTAAACAACATTTTCCAGACTTACTTCAAAACTTTCAAAGTCGTAAACTTATAATTTATAACTTTGTTTCCACATTTGTTAATTTTTAACACTGAACCCCTTTGGTTTAGATACGTGACTTACTTGCAGTGATAATGACTGTTGTATACCCCATAAGTTTACAAACATCCACGGTGATATATTTATTGTTGTGCTAAATGAATGAATTAATACTGATCTGCATTTAGGGCAGTCGCCCAGGTGGCAGATTCCCTATTTGTTTTCCTAGCCTTTTCCTAAATGATTTCAATGAAATTGGAAATTTATTGAACATCTCCCTTGGTAAGTTATTCCAATCCCTAACTCCCCTTCCTATAAATGAATATTTGCCCCAATTTGTCCTCTTGAATTCCAACTTTATCTTCATTTTGTGATCTTTCCTACTTTTATAAACGCCACTCAAACTTATTCGTCTACTAACGTCATTCCACGCCATCTCTCTTCTGACAGCTCGGAACATACCACTTAGTCGAGCAGCTCTTCTTCTTTCTCTCAATTCTTCCAAACCCAAACTTTGCAACATTTTTGTAACGCTACTATTTTGTCGAGCCAACGGCCGTAGCCGTGTTGAAACACCGGATCCCGTGAGATCTCCGAAGTTAAGCAACATTGGGCGTGTTCAGAAGTTGGATGGGTTGCCACGCGCTGTTGGTGGGGGTTATGGGAATGGAGGAGCGGAAAGGAACTGGCCACCCTACCGCACGTAAACTCCGGCTCAGGAATACCTCTACGGAGGTTCGGACCTGCCTTCGGGCAGAATAACCCTTACCTACTCTTCTGTCGGAAATCACCCAGAACAAATCGAGCTGCTTTTCTTTGGATTTTTTCCAATTCTTGAATCAGGTAATCCTGGTGAGGGTCCCATACACTGGAACCATACTCTAGTTGCCCTCTCCTTTACATCCTTACTACAACCCCTAAACACCCTCATAATCATGTGCAGATATCTTTATTTACAATCACATTTATGTGATTACTTCAATGAAAATCTTTCCGTATATTAACACCAAGATACCTACAATGATCCCCAAAAGGAAATTTCACCCCTTCAACGCAGTAATTAAAACTGAGAGGACTTTTCCTATTTGTGAAACTCACAACCTGACTTTTAACCCCGTTTATCAACATACCATTGCCTGCTGTCCATCTCACAACATTTTCGAGGTCACGTTGCAGTTGCTCACAATCTTGTAACTTATTTATCACTCCATAGAGAATAACATCTTCCGCAAAAAGCCTTACCTCCGATTCCACTCGTTTACATATACCATTTTTATATATAAGAAAACATAAAGGTCCGATAATACTGCCTTGAGGAATTCCCCTCTTAATTATTACAGGGTCAGATAAAGCTTCACCTACTCTAATTCTCTGAGATCTATTTTCTAGAAATATAGCAACCCATTCGGTCACTCTTTTGTCTAGTCCAATTGCACTCAATTTTGCCAGTAGTCTCCCATGATCCACCCGATCAAATGCTTTAGACAGGTCAATCGCGATACAGTCCACTTGACCTCCAGAATCCAAGATATCTGCCATATCTTGCTGGAATCCTACTAGTTGAGCTTCAGTAGAATAACCTTTCCTAAAACCGAACTGCCTTCTATCGAACCAGTTATTAATTTCACAAACATGTCTAATATAATCAGAAAGAATGCCTTCCCAAAGCTTACATACAATGCATGTCAAACTTACTGGCCTGTAATTTTCAGCTTTATGTCTATCACCATTTCCTTTATACACAGGAGCTACAATAGCAACTCTCCATTCATCTGGTATAGCTCCTCCGACCAAACAATAATCAAATAAATACTTCAGATATGGTACTATATCCCAACCCATTGTCTTTAGTATATCCCATGTGCTTTCCATGTAATTTTGAAAGAAGTTTGTGCACAGTGTGGTAATAATATGGCTGGCAGTTTTCGCACATCCATCAGCTGAGAGCTTTAAAACGTACAGGTTTTAACAGTCCACGGATACAGTCGTAAACTAGCTTTGATAAAGTTATTATTCAGTAAAGTATCCAGCAACCTTTTCGGTTCAACCTGTACCACGCACAGATATCTCACGTGTCGGGGAGCAGAAACAACCAACATATATGGTTATAGGTATAATAATTAGCAGTTATAATGGCGCCAAAACCATTTCGAAGATATGATACACAAATCTGAAATTAGTAGCGTGCACAGAGAGAAAATTGGCTTTCCACAATTGCAATGGCTTCTAAAATTACATATTGCAGCCCTCCCTTGCGTTGTATCAGTTTGGTTTAATTGCTTATGAGCAACATTTCTATAGGGGAGGCTCTCAACATTGTTCGGATATCGTTAAAAATGAATGCTTTGTTCATCTCTGAATGTTATATTGTATATTTTTAATAGTACAGCAGTAGGGAATGTTGTGTTACCGGAATAGGTGGAGGATAGGATTATCACCCTGTGCCTCATTGAGGATGACTGAAAGTGGGAGGGAATTTGCCTTGCAATTGCTCCGGTCGTAGTACTCTCTAGCAGGCAATGTATATCTGTGACAGGTAGCATTTCGTCATAGAATTTATTTTTGAAATTATAAAAAGGCTTCAGACACATTTATTAAATAAGTAAGATAAGATTTCAGTAGGCTGATTTTCATACCATAAGCGTATGAGAGGCAGGGGATCTGGTCAAGAAAACCAATCAAATTTTTCATTTAGTTTCGTTTTGTCTTGTTTTGTGTTGTTTAATCTTATTGCGTTTCGTTTCATATCGCTTTGTTTCGTTTTCGCTTCGCTTCTTTTTTTCTATTTTGTTTTTCTTTTGTTCTTTGTTTAGTTATGTTATGATTTGATTTTTTATTTATTGTTTTTGTTTAGTTTTGTTTATTTGTTTTTTGTTTTTGTTTTGTGTTTCTTGTTTTTTGTTTTTTTTCTGTCATAAATGAAATCCTTAACCTAAAGACCTTCACTTTTGGACTTCATATAATTGAACATTGAACATATTAATAGCATCATCACATCCTTTTTATATGAACCTGCTGAAATAAGATTAGAATCCGAAATAAAACTTCCAAACGACTTTACAGTCCCTAGAAAAATCAACAGACACAGTCTGAGTCACCATGTGGAATGAAAGAACACGAAATTCATAAGGCTGGATGGAAATAAAAGAACAAGACGAAATAGATAATCTGGAAATTGTTGAACAGATTGCGGTTGAAGTTACAACATCCAGGGAGAACTCAGAATGACACTTCCATGTCAGCAGTATTACGAGAACCACAGATAACTAAACATCTCTGCTGCAGCACGTTGGGACCATATATTTGGCCGGTGAAGGACTTAATGTGTATGCTACATCGAATACACATAAGGTGACTAAATTTTTGGCAGGCAGTATGTAACATCGGCAATTTTGTACTGTATGTTATTAATTTACTCTATTAGTGTCCAATTGTTGCAATATATGTATTTCTGATACGAATAAATAAATAAAGATATAAAGAAATACTAATTTCCATCTTGTAACATGTACATTTAATTTAATTAATTCGTTAATGCTCAGCCATAGACGCCCAAGAGTGATTCCATCTGCTCTGCCATCTAGTAAGTATAGAGTAAAACGGAATGTCGAAATTGACGGGCAAGCAGCCAGATAACGTCATATTAAAATGCTTGCACACGAAAGCTGAGGCCATATTATTATTATTATTATTATTATTATTATTATTATTATTATTATTAATCGACTAGAACATGTACCCGTGCTTCGCTACGGTATTCCGCATTGTATACGAATATTGAAGTAAATACTGTACATGCAGTAAATAAGATTGTTTTAAAATAGCACGTCTCTTAGCGTTATCCGATGAACAGCATGTGATGATAACGGCAGGCTCACATGCCTACTGCCATTCACAATCGAGTTGGGAAGTTTACATTATAATTGCAAGCCCCATTGCCTACTGCGCGGTCACAATCGATTTGGGGAGTTTACGTTACAATGGCAGCCCCCCTTTCCTACTTCCAGACAGATTACAAATTGAGGAGTTTTTATTATAATGGCAGGAAACTTCCCTACAACCAGTCAAAATTGAGTTGTGCAGTTATCATTAAAATGACAGGCCCCTTTTCCAACTGCCAGCCAGCTTACTGCCAGTCACACCAAGTTGGTGAGTTTACATCAAAATAGCAGGCCAGTATGCCCAATGCCAGTCATTATTGCATCTGAAACGGATAACTATAGGGAAATTTCGCCAAAATTGTCAATGTACAGACACACTCCAGAAGTGCAGACCTTTATTTCGATAGTTACTGCTTTGAAACTGTACGACGTATCTACAAACGGACTTCACCATCAGACGCCCCTTTCAGTGCATATTTCCCTTTTTAACACGTCCGATGAAAGCAGGTCAATGCCCCCTTTGTAGACAGTGACTTCATTGTCAGACCAGACCTGGAAAGAATTTTCCCCAACGAGTGACGTCACAAACCTTCACTTTCTGCGACTCCGGGAGCTTGCCTCAGCCATCGAGCGCCATAATGAATCCCAGCCGTGATTTACGAGCAGCTGACAAGTTGTAAACAAGCAACATGGCGAGACTATCATTCATACAAATACCAGCCCTAGTGTAGGCCGTTAATGACCATGCCCTCTCATTAACATAACTGACGTGTAAGTACCACACGTATTCTTATCTCATACCGTGCGAATCCCAGCACCGTAATTTATTCATAACTTGAGCTCAGTTAGAGCATTATCCCATTTACGTTCACGTGTATTAGTCTGCACCCACATACTGTATATCATTTCACAGCTTATACCTGCGTACGTCGCACAATTTAGGGCACTTTATCTCTTATTATCCCTGGGCTTATTAAACACATATCCCTCATCTTCTATTTACTTTTGCGTGAATGCATGGCAAGCTCGATCCCCGAGCAATACTCCCAGATGCGTTAAAGGAAATATTGAAGATCTTATAGCTTTATATCTGACAACAAACACTTATATCTAAACATACCTCATGCGTTTCTAGCTACTGCCTAAGACAATCGGTCTGCCTATAAATTTCTGAGACTGCGCAAGTCTTTTAGTTGATGAAATAATAACAACCCTTTCTTCATTGACTGAAGACCTTATGTACAATAAAATAAGACACAAATGAAACCATAATCGAGAAATATAACATGCAAAAATTAAGCTACTCTAATCGTACGTGTCCGGAGCATAATCTATATACAAGTGCCCGAAGACACACATACTATTTAAAACTTAGTCTAAAGGCGTTACGTTACATCTTTAGATTAGGGAATCTATCCTATGTCTAATCCATTGCTGATAAGTTAGGATTTGTCAGACCTTCATCTGCGATTACACTTAAGCAGTTCTCCGGGCGGACATGAGGTTTAATGACCCATGTTAATGCTGTTGGTAGAAGGCAGCAGACCGGATTTCGTGTTTGGCGACAACACGAGGATGTTCGTTCTTCGACTGGAAACTCGTACTGTTGAGTTGATCGCCGTCTCCTAGTTGTTTGCGGAGCCTCGACTCGATGTGATGCACACTGCCAGCGGGTCTTTGATCGTTGCCTCTCTGCGGTGAAGGATGCCCTCGTTGTTTGGCTCGTACCACCGCCCCCAGAGTGATGAGTTGGTTGTGGCTGGCGACTTTCTGATGCTAGATAACTGTAAGGGAAAGCCATGTTATTACGTATGCTTGGTTAGATGCCTAGGTCCCAATCTTGCCTTCTGACACACTTCCTTTAGCTACCTTGACTAGCCTTTGAGTTCATACTTGTGAAACGGTACACACTATTCTCCTTTACAAATACACTTGCAATTTACCTAGATTATTCTGAAATAATTGAAGTAGTACAGTCATTCCGAGCCTACACTGATTTAGAACACGTTAGCATCAGACTACAATACACAACTCTGCGAAGAGTAATAGTGTCAAATAAATGCTTCTAAAGAAATCAATTAAATCAGTTCACATGTTCATAGTTCAGATTTACTTCTCACAAGAATGCTACTTACTTGTCACTGGGACAATTCTGTCTCTCTAACTGCAACGCATGGAGATAAAGGCTGTCTTCTTGTCGATGAGCTTCCGTCACAGGTACACCTTGTAGTCAGCGATGGGCACAGATATTGCTCCTCGCGTCCCACGCGCGCCCTGTTTATTGAAGAGGCTTACCCACGCCCGCGAGTTCTCGCTGTGTGGTCCACTTGAATACGCACTCACAGAAATGGTATTTCTCTCACGGTGCTTGATACAAATGTATATTAATTCGTAGAGATGATTAATAATATCTTGTGGCATATCAAATTGTTCAGAAAATTATGCTCATTCTGACTATAATTTTAGAATCTCGATATTCCTCCTGTTGGGAGAAATATCCATCGAGTTTGTTTCCCTCCATCCTGAATTCTCCTGCTATTTCTCATAAAGATGCTGGCATCAGACGCTATAAGTTAAGGGGTTAGCGTGGCTTCGCTTCCTTTATTGTAAATGCTGGGAACTCCACCCTACTACTGACGCTCTGATATCTAGCAAATCGCGCAGTATTGCGTGCTATTGTACCATAACATAAAACCTGATGTTATTCCTATGTGGTCTCATTTGCATATTATAATTATCTGCAGATCATCTCTATTGGACCCAGAACTGAACGGTTCAATACCACTTTTAATTTTTCGTGGCAGAGCCGGGATGGAACCCGGGCCTCCGGAAGTGGCTGCTAATCGTAATAACCACCACACCGCAGAGGAGAACTCATTTTAATTTAATAGATAAAAAATAACATTTGCACAAACTAGCCTATGTTATCGTATTACACAAACCTCTACTGAAAATCTCACTCCAGAAGTCAACTGGTCGAAAGGGTTGGCGAGCCCTGTACCTGCTACAAAAGCCTCAGTACTAAATGTGATGCAGGCTTGTAATAAGTAGCTTGCATTAAAGCATTTTTATTATTTCAGTGCCAATTTTTGTCATTTTTAAATGCGTATTTTCGTTATTTTGCTGCCTATATCATACATTTCATGTGCTTATTTTCCTGGCTAATTTCATCATATTCTTAAGCCAGTCTTTTCAACTCGGCACAGGTCTTGCAATTCATCCTCAGAAGCAGGTTCTTAAAATAAGATACTCTAGGTCATCCTCTTCCTCTTTTCCTGGCTATTCTTCTTTCAATGATGTTGCAAAAAACTCCTCATGCCGAAGAATGTGACCAATAAATATTATTTTCCGTTTTTCAATTTAATTTATAGGTTTCATTTTCCTCCTATCTGAGGCCTTCGGTATTGCTTTTCAATTCAGTCAAAATTAAAATAAAGAAAGAAATAAATGCCTGAACGTCCGCACTGAAGTTGTTATTATTTGTGAGCCTAGGCAACACTTCACGTGGTCATAGTCTTACTTCCTGTTTATAGAGCCGGGCTTCTCCTACAAATATGAATTCTTTACTCTATTCGAAAAAAAAGCTTTGCAATTTCAGATGTTTCCTGAAAACTCCCTTTGTGGGGATCACCATGATGATTCTTAGCCACAAAGTATCCCTGCACAATAACACGTGAAGGACTCCTTGTATACGAATTTGCAGCATTCTATTTCTTACAGACTTTGTGAATTTTTTGTTTACCTTTGGGAATCCCCCTATCCTACATTATTGATTCCAAGCTACCCAGGCATTTTTATCAAAAAATAATCCTACCGGAAAATTAATATTTTGAAATTTCATTATTTCTGAAACTTTGTGACGTGCCTGCTCTGCTAGCTCCACAATATAGTAAATAATGTGACGTGCCCAGAAATCGCCCACACACTTGGAAGTTAATTCTGATCCTTTAAGATTAAAAAGTTGGTACAAAACGCTCTCCGTGGTTTCTCATCCCGTTTTAGCATTGACTCTTGCTTCTATAGTAATTGGGAGTCAGCCCAGAGCTGGAAGCTCTGAAACGAAATTTATGTTCAAAAGGAGGAACTATAAACATTCCCAGGGGTAGGGTGATGGGATACTAACCATAAAGTACTTTTGAGAGGAACAACGATAATTAATGTAATCTGAATTAAATTTAAAAACAGCAAAGAAAACAATTTATTTATATTAAGGGTGAAATGACAGTATCGCAAGAAAAACTGAGATACCGGTATTAATTGGATTAAAGAATTGAAGTTAAGAATTAAATTACATTAATCTCGCGGCAGTAGTATGAGCTGTGACGATTCAGAGCCACCTCGTCAGCATTTTTCTGCTGAGTCAGCACCCAAGGTCATTGACCCCGGCCAAGGTAATTGATCCCATGACGTCATGGCCACGTGCTATTGTTTACAAACAAGCCACGTGCTTTTTGACAGCTATCAACTTGACAGACCCTATCCTCACTTTTTCGGACAAGTGAGCATCGCTAACCTCAGTGCTGCCATCTTAACAGACCCTAACCTGATTGTTGCCACCTTATCCACACGGTGGCACTCAATTTGAAATCAACGTGCTTTTGACAGCTGTTAAGATGACAGGTCCTAACCACATAGGCAAGGAATTTATAAATCCACGTGCTGTTTGACAGTTGCCATCTTGACAGGTCCTAACCACATCAACATGTTTTGTCTTGTCGGATAGAGACATACAGCATTTGCTTGTCCTTCTTTCAATTCTATACTTTTGCGTGCGTGTTGATTGCATATATAACTTAAAGAAGTGCGTTTGTTAACATATATAGCCTGTTTTAAACAAAGAGTTAATGCATGTATTAGAGTTTTTTCTAATGCTGAATAGAAAGGAAACAGAGATGGAATCCCACGATTGTTTTATTCTGTTACGGTAACTATTGTGTTTGAGTTGTAATCAACGTAAGTTTTTCTGTTCAGAACACAATAGGAAATGTATGGAGTCTATTCAAATCTTTACTGTAAGATAACAGCAGTATGTTGTATGTCTTCGGTAACAGGATTGAACCTGTACAGATAGTCATCATGATTTGTCTTGTCAGATGGAGACATACAGCACTTGCTTGTCCTACATTCAATTACATAATTTTGCGTGTGTGCTGATTGCACATATAACTTAAAGAAGTGCGTTTCCGAGGTCAACAGTGTCGAGGATGGATCTTTAATATCGACCAGGACTGTAAGGAGGCACTTGCACCGCATAGGCTTCACCAGCCGACGGACAACTGACACCTTAACACAGACTCAACGACGTGCATGGGCCTGCGAACATCGGTAATGGACCACGGAAGACTGGTATGGTCCGATGAACCCCGGTTTCAGTTTTCCGTTGCTACCCACTTTCACACCAGCAAATGGTGGGGCTGTACCTTAGAGAAGTCCACGGCTGCTTCCTTCTCACTTCTAGCCTTTTCCTATCCCATCATCGCCATAATACCTATGTGTATCGGTGCGACGTAAGCAAATTGTAAAAATAAAATTTTCTCCCACTTTCACACACCCGGTTGGAGTTGCTTGTGCGAACTGTGTCATACGTGTTCTTGGCCTCATTTTACTGCCGGATTCCCTTCTTAACGCCAGTCCGGTGGAGAGAGATGTGTTCTAATAATGCGTGTTTTGATGGTGACTGATGGCGCGGTGTTTTGTAGGTATGTGATGAGAAGTGTGTCGGTATGAACACAAATATTCTGTCCTCGAGTCAGTGGAATTAACTAGGAGCAATTGAAATCTCTGACCCTAACCCACGACCATCTCATCCGAGGACCTTGATACTGAATATTTAGCCAAGAAGTAGGACGTATTGTATACTTGATGGTGGCAAACATTAAGTCATAAATAACTGAAAATTCGTTAAAGAGGAAATGGTTCGAGGACGGCTCGTTATAAACTTTGTGTTCACAAATATCCCTTGATACAGTCTCATCAGTCCTGCACACCGCGGGGAGTTTACCCTTTCAGCCTTTTTAATCTGCTGCTAGTACAGATTAAAGTGAACTCTACGAGATATCCTTTGACTATAATGAATAATTATCCACTGAAGAAATTACTCCATATCCCAGTTGGATCACCAGGTTTCACATGCCCTTACTTCTAGTTATTGTTTTTGTTTCCCGCAGTTATCTTTTGATGGAATTCATTTATCTGTCACAAGACATTTTCCGCCAATTTCTGCCTGTCACGTCACCTTCTTTTGATCCTTATTACGCGCTTCTCTCTCGCTCCAGGCCCACAAATTCCTCCTCCACCTCCTCCTCCCTTCTCAGTTAGAGTAAATGTAGCATGAAATCGAAAGCATACGTTTCCCTTTTCTTCCTTTATTGAAGTTTTCAAAGTGCCCGGGGGATCTTTCGCTGTGATCTTATTCTCTCGTATTTTTCTCTTATTATTCTTGTTTCTCATTTCATGTTATTCCTTCTCTAACACGTTATTTGATTCGCTTCCATAGTGGAAATAGTCCGACTGCTAGCAGGTCGACAAGAATAGCATATTCATGAGATCAAGTGCAGTTGCCTATTGACAAAATGAACTTTCTTAGAACTTTTTGGGTACTGTGACGAAAGTTACAAAGTTTTCTACGTTCTTAGTATAGCAAAACATGAGGAGTTTACTGAATTCTGCATCATTTGAAAATGAGAGATTTATTTTTACATAATTCTGTGGCTTGGTTCTAAAAGGGCAATGTCATTTTTTAAATCGCAATTAAGATATTAACTGATACAAACGCGTTTTATCCTGGCTCGCAACATGTTAAAAGGGCCCATGTCTCTGTTAAGTACTAAACGAAGAGTTAACGTTTAATTAAACAAGCCCTTGCCAATAATGTTAGATTACCAATAAAGATTAGAGACCTGGCAATTTTAAAAAAATACGATAGAAAAAATTTCCGTCTAATAAGGTGAATTCCATAAAGTATAAAGTTATTTAAAGTTAGTTGTTGAAATAATAATGGGAAAACTATTAGCAAAACTTCAAATGCTCATAGCTCAAAAGCAGGTTTTTTGACATTGGCCCTTTTAGAACCAAGCCACAGGATTCTGAACTGTAATTTCCTTTCTTCTTCCTCTCTTTCTTTCTTTCTTTCATGCTTTCTTCCTTTCTTAATCCGTTTACCCGCGTATGTTGTTTTTTTCCTCGAACTCAGCGAAAGATCCCACCTCTACCACCTCAAGGGCAGTGTATTGGAGCGTGAACTTTGGGTCGGGGATACAAGTGGGAATGAGGACCAGTACCTCGACCAGACGGCCTCACCTGCTATGCTGAACAGGGGCCTTGCAGGGAGATGTGAAGATTGGAAGGGGTAGACAAGGAAGTGTAATTTTGTTTATTAACTTCGAATTTCCTTTGCCAATAACTGCCTTTATATAGCCTACGTGTTGAAACACCGGATCCCGTGAGATCTCCGAAGTTAAGCAACATTGGGCGTGGTCAGGAGATGGATGGGTTGCCACGCGCTGTTGGTGGGGGGGGTAAGGGAATGGAGGAGCAGAAAGGAACTGGCCACCCTACCGCACGTAAACTCCGGCTCAGGAACACCTCTGCGGAGGTTCGGACCTGCCTTCGGGCAGAAAAACCCTTACCTACTCTACCCTCTACCCTTCCTGCCTTTGAAATGTGGCACCGGCATGAGTCATCACAGGGTCGCTGACTGGGTACTACCCACAGAAACCTCTTCGAATATTATAAAACTAATCTTAAATTAATTACACAGGAAGGATAAAAGAGAAGAAAAAAAATGATTAAATAAAATCTGAATGAGAACCTTTACGAACACATCTTAAATTAATTACACAGGAAGGATAAAAGAGAAGAAAAAAAATGATTAAATAAAATCTGAATGAGAACCTTTACGAACACAAAATTTATTAAACTAGACTTTGGCAAAGCAAAATATTTCTGTACAAATCAATAAACTCTTCGGACCAAATATTGTTTATAACCTTTTGTCAACTCCGACAATAAATTTTAACATCATGACTCATAAATTTTCAATCCTCTTCCAAATGACATTATTCAAATTTGATTACTATTTCCTTTTATCTTATTTACCAACTCTACTCTAAGGCCTCAAAATTTAACTCAATTCCATTCTGCTCACATTTGGTTATCACCATATTTCAAATTTTCAATAATAAAAACAAATAATCATTATAATAATTTACCATCGTATTTTCGTGAATTCGTCAGAGTGACCTTTGAAATATTACTATACAACCAGACTTCTTCATTTATTCTCTGAGTAAACAAATTCAATTACTCTCTCTCGACCTTCAAATTACAACATCACTACTATAAACCTTGTAATTGCAATTACCAATTACCAAATTATCTACTTGATTATAGCCTTCCATTTAAAAAAATGCATGAGGTTATGTAAATTCATTAAGCACAACATCCGCCGTGTAATCCATGAACTCGTCATTTGAATTAATTACATTCATTAAATTCATTTTTATTCACTAAATTCGTGACCATCACGTCAGTAGAATTTGTTACCTCTAAAATCAAAATTTTATCCAGTTACGTTTGTACAATTTGTTAAATTAATCAAAATTTTGATATATCATAAAATTATTCATGACAAAAATTTATATAAAACAATCCCTATTATTATTTGAGTCCGAAACTATTTACTTATTCTTTCTCAATACCATCCTCCACTCATATGAATGCCGATAATATGGAACGTACGCACGAAATCGATAGTAACCCTGACATAACTAAATTAAGTTAATTCACCGATTCATCTAAAATTAAAAATATCTCGCATATGCTTAATTAGCTGTTTATTACCACAAAAACATATCCTACCCTGTAGCAAGACCTACACTACAATGATAATGCACCTTAACCTACACTGAATTTACAGACAAGGGTTAGAACCTCACTGTCACAAGTACATACAACCTCATGAACTGAATTCAACTTCAAAAAAAAATATTGCAACTGCAAAACAGAATTTACATTGCTCATACACTGAAGAACATATAACATAACAAGCACAACATAATTCAATCATATAGTCACAGGGGAAATCCTTATCCACTGACTCGGCCGGGCAACGAACTCCGACCCTCAACATGGCATCATTACAGTGACCTATCACTACACTCGCCGCAATGATCTGTCACGAAGTCTAGCTATCATTATTTAATCTAATTGTGCTGTCCTGAGTTCCACAAACTGAATTTTTCTTACGGATGAATGCGATATTTTGTTACTTATAAGACCCTACCAACGTTACAAGGCTCCCTCTAATACACAACGCGCCGACCCGGTCTGTAGCCTTATCTCACGCCCCGGCTCATTTCGTTAACACGGCATTTAACTTGTTCGCACCCACTTAAATTCTCTCTCTCTCTACTCTAAATGAAGCCATATGTTCCTCCACAATATCGTGCGTCTGTGCGAACAGTTACTAATTATATATAACACTCTCAATATGTTTTATTCATTTCATATTTCACGTATTATTCTGCATTTTTCACTCCATTATCAGGAACACGTATATCATTATGCCGGTATTTACACATATATGGCGCTACACAATCATTGGTTCGACTCTTGCGGTTGGCATTTTGTGTCTTAGAGGCCCCTACTTCAACACTAGCTAACTACCTCCCGGATAAATTTTAGGATGACATTTATTCCCTACAGCACAAATTTTACTCATTGATTAACGGTACACGTTACTTACTGATGACATATATTTTCCAAAATCCCACTGTAATGTGCCATAAATCCCGGGTTCGAATCTTGGGTCAGTGAAAATTTTCTTGACGAACATCATGCGACATGCCAATTAAACTATCTACTCCCTCTGACTAATATCTTACTGATGCCTCCTAACTTACGTTAAATATTTACACACACACACGCACGTTAATATTTATTAGAAGATCGCGCACTAAGGAAACTCATTATTTCACACACGTAACAGAAGATCATTATTTACACACATTATTTCCTCACTCGCGAAGACCATTTCAACACACGCTGTAATATCACAAGATTTATTCCCCCCCTAGGCATCAGTATAAATTTACCTAAAATCTAACTATCCTTGCTACAGTACAAAAAAGGAAATAAACGAATAATCATGCATTAATATATTTACACATTAACAGCTAATCATGCACATGCCAGATATAATGAATCAGGGTACTTATCGACTCGGCGACGCTCCATACTCAGCTCCACGGCCTCATGGTTTCAGGTCGGCCCCATGATGTGCTTAAGCCATCATTCTAACGGCCTGAATACCTGAACTAATACCATTCTTCATCACCATGGTCTTCATTTGTAACTTAAATGACTACACAACTTCACTTCTGAATACACTAAAACACATATGAAAAAAAAACACAGATATAATTAAATTATTCTAACACACAAACACTTATTCACAATTGTAGTAAACACTTTATCTCTGCTCTGTTCCGCGAGTTTCACGTGGCACTGAAAAGCGTCCTCGCATCGACCTCGCTCCGATCCTATTTTCGGTTAATATCGTAAAAATCACTTTCTTGAGTTTTACCAGATTTTGGTCGTTATTGAATTAACAACGTAGTCTATTTTACCCGTAGTATGCTATCGACTACCAATTAGCGGACTAAAGAATGCTCCAGATTAGGGTTACTCATGAACCACATATACGATGCGTCCGACCCGTTCAAATTTCCGTAGCAGAGTGACTCTTCTTAGCGGCACGCGTCCTCTCCAGGCACGCCGGATCCTAGATAGGGAGCTCGGGGAACCCCATCAACAATGATGTAACGTCCCGTCACATATGCCTGCAATTATTTATTCCAATAAGTTGTTACAATATGCCGTCTTTAATTATTATTCTCAAAATAGTTCAATATTGTTTTCACCTTATCCCCTGGTGGATTTAATTATTTTTAAAGGTCTTTTAGACAGCATCCATCTTTAATTTACCCCCATCATCCCAAAACTTGCTATGCTGCTATTCGCTGCCTGAAAGTGTTGCCAACTTAAAACGTGTGACCTTGGTCACACGTCTCATGGAATATTCCAGTACTTCCCATTTCATTATCAACTGACCCTGACACGTGGAACTTGTCTTTAAACTTGTGCAAGCGAAATGGCGCCACACATCCGGCCTATAATGTAACTGTGTTTCATTTCCTTGTATGCCATATTAAATTATAATATTCTAAAGACAATGCTATGAGCCAATTGGGCTCATCTTTCCCCCACTTTCTTTTTGGAAAAATTACTGACAAGGGATTTTTCCAACCATACATCTTCCAACATCTCATTGTCTTTACATTATTTTCTAACAAATCCAGATTTTAGACTCAAATTTTCTTCCTTAAGACAAGCATTCTTCATTGTTAATTTAGTAACCACCTTCTCCATCATTCCTCTAAGCTCAATTAATTCTTCACAAGCACACTCTCCGCCGGAACTTTTGTCTTTATCCATTTCTCCTCTGGGCATCTCATATGTGGTATCGTAGGTTAACATAACATCTTCTTCTTCTTCATCTTCCATCTCATCATCTTCTTCTCCTCCTCCATCTTCTTCTCCTCCTTCATCTTCTTCAGGATGTCCTTCAAGATCATCTTCACCTACCATTGTTTCCTGGTCAATATTTCTCCTTGTGGGATAATATAATTTCAAATTTCCAGCATTATAAGTGCTCTCGACTCCTGTCTCTAAGTTTTTGACTTTATAAGAATTATTCTCATAATCCTGTATGACTTCATATGGCCCAATATAAAGTTCAGCAAACTTATGATAGAATTTTGAACTAGGATTTGAGACGGCAGGTTTCTTCACGAGGACCAATTCTCCCACACGTAAACTTCGGTGGAACCTCTTATTGCGCATTCTTCGTAAACGTCGTTCAGCTTGTTCCTTGAGATGCTGAGATGTATTCTGGACGCAAAGCTCATGTGAAGGCCTCGGATCACTTGGTAACGGGATTATACTTTCCCATGGTCTTTTCGGATACTCATTATGATGTACGACAGCGGGTATCTGGCCTGTAGATTCATGTATCGTTGAATTAATACTCTCAGTTATGATTGGCAATACTCTGATCCATTTCCAATGTTCATTCCGACAATAAATTCTACAAAACTTCCCAATCTCTCTCATAATTCTCTCAGCAGGATTTGACTGGGGATTTATAATTGAACTGAGTACATGTCCTATTCCCAAATTCTGAATGTCTGTTTTAAAATTTTCGGACGTGAATTGAGTCCCATGATCCGTTAACACAAATTCCGGCTTTCCCATCTGAGGTATAATTTTGTTCTTTATTTGACTAACAACAGCTTTCGTAGTTGCTCTTTGGATAGGACACAATGTCACAAATTTTGTGAACACATCAACGCATACCAAAATGTATTTCAATCCTCTACTGGCACGTGGCAAAGGGCCGTAGAAATCCATTGCAAACAACTCTTTAGGCTTAGAGGGCAGCACTGGCCTAGGAATTTGTCTCATTAAAAATGGACAAGGTTTAATTCGCTGACATATATCACACGTCATTATAATTTTCCGCACCATGTCTTTCAAATTTGGCCAAATAAAGGTTTCTTTAATGGTCGCCGTCACCTTATCAATCCCAGCATGTCCTATCGAATGATGTGTAAGCCAGATCAATTCACATCTCAACTGTGGTGGTACAACAATCCTCAATTTCGTATGCTCTTCATCAATGAATTTATGAAGTATCCCATTAAAGAAACTATAACTTATAGCTTGTTTCTCGGCTTCTCTATATTCAACTGTCCCAGACTGCAATTTCTTCTGAAAGTAATCCCTTAATTTCTTGGTCTCATCCCACAACTCTTGTGCTTCCGAAATGTTCCTAAGCTTTTCCAAAAACTGATTATCCTCTTGTGTAATGTCAATCAAATTTACTTCTATCTTTCCAGGTTCAGGATTTCTACTCAACGCATCTGCAATTACATTTAACTTGCCAGCACAATGTTCAAGAGTAACATCATACTGCTGAACAAATAAGCCCCATCGGCTAACCCTCTCGCTTGACATAGTCGTCTTGAAAAGGAAGGTTAAAGCTTTATGATCCGTCTCCTCGAATTCTTCTAAAATAGCATCCTGATTTTGATGTATGTTTCTAACTATCTCTTCCACCGATTGTTCTGCCAACCAAATTCTTTCTTCTCCCTCAACATTTGGTAGTTGGTTTAAATGAATTTCTGACTGATCACCACTGAGATTGAAGTTTATTACATCCTTTTCCATATCAATAACCGCCTTAAATTCTCGGAGAAAGTCAGCCCCTATAATCATGTTGAATTCCATTCGATTCATTATAATGAATGGGTGAGACATGATATTACTTCCAACCTCTACATCTACATAAGCTTGACTTTTACATGTTGTGACTTTGTCTGGTATTATGCCTCGAATTTTAACTGATGCTACTGGTATAATTGGTATTTGATATTTCTTCTGCAATTCATTAACTAAAAGTTGTGATACCACACTAACGCTGGCTCCAGTATCCACCAAACATCTGACCCTAAAACTCTCAACGCTGACATAAATCACAGGTAACTTCTTTACTTCATTATTTACAAATTTGTCTTTATCCTCTACAAGATCTTCTGGTCTAGCTATCCAAGAGTCAATGGTTGCAATTGCCCATCCATGATTATCCTGATGGCGACGTCCTGCGGTTGCACTATCTTGAAGTACTACATTTCGGCTTTTTTTAGCTCCATTTCCCTCCATTGAAAACCTTGGAGCATTTATATTTAATCCACCAGATTCCTCTCTACGTCTATGAGCCTGATATTCCCTACTCTCAGCTCCATGACTTCTGTCCTGATTCCCTTGTTGAATCGCACTCTTCCACTGGTCCGACGATATTCCTTTCGTGGCCAACTCCTCAACATATCTTCTAGACTCATTCCTGCGTTCTTGAAGATCCATTCTGTCATTCTCTTCCCTTCGTGGTCGACCTCTTGCATCACCTGATCTATTGTATGGTGGATATGGTCTTCTCATCTCTCCAAACCTTCCATATCTATATCGGTACCCTTGTCTTCTGTTTCCTCCATAATTCTGATTATAATTTGATTCATGACTTCTGTCGTTGACTCGTCCTCTTCCAAATGATTGAGCTTTCCAATTTCTTCCCTGGTATCCTCCTCGATACTCTCTACTCTGATTATCATCGTTCTTGTTGCTGTACGTGTTGGTTCCCTGGGTCTTCCTCTCTGTTGAATTTTCTTCCTTGGTCAAGTCAATGGTATGGACTGTTTCAATGTTCCGACTCCTAGGATTATACAAATTCGATGTTTGATCTAATTGCCTTAACAATACTTCGGCCTCTACAGCTGTTTTCACGTTCGCAGCTATCAATGTCCTTTGCACATCCACAGGTAGCTGTCTTTCGATTGATGCAATTAACTCTTCTTCTGGAGGCGGACAGTCTAACTCCCTAAGCTTCAAAAGTTGCCCACTGAAAAAGTCTGCGTATCTCGTGGGTACTGTGCTCTGATATTTTCGTGAATACAGTTCAAGTCTGAGTCCTTGTTGAACCTCCTGTCCCCAGTATTTTTGCAAAAAGGCACGCTTGAATCCTTCATAATCGTCAAAACAATATTTGAACGCTTTAAACCAGATCAATGGTTGTCCATCTAGAAATCGCTCTACGATTCTCAACTGTCTATCCGAATGAATTCTGTTGTCCTGAATATATTCCGTCATCTCTCTAAGGAAACTTTTTGGCGTTATCTCGGGTCCACCAGTGAATTTCCTTGGCTTTCCCTCTGACAATCTCATCAATTCAAAATATGGAATTGGTCCCATAATCTGTGGCGTTGAAGTTCTTTCTTCGAATGGTTGGTTGGTAGTTTCAGGTAAACGGGTCTGATCTACTCCATTTCCCAATCCTACACTACTAGAATGGCTTCCTGCTTGCTCTAAGATGTTCTGTTTATTTATCATTGATCGCATAAGCAGTTCGCCCTTAGTCTCCTGTAATTTCAATATCTCGACATCATCCTTAAGTCCCTTGATTTGTCCGATCTCCTCTTTCATTTCTTTCATTAATTCTTCGTGTATGTCCACCTTCACTTCCGTCTTACGGCATTTATGAGCCCATTCATTAGTTTGCTTAGTTACTTCGCAACCTTCAGCTCGAAGATCCGCTTGCACTCCATTTATTTCCTCCAAGAGTTCTTTCCTATTTTCAGCCATCTCTTCTTTCAGTTGGTCTTCTACCTTCTTAACTTCTCCATGGACATTATCTCTTAATTGCAACAACCGGTCATTAAATCCCTCGGCAGTCTTGACAAACGATTCATGTGTTTCTATTTGTAACTTGGTGACTTTGGCGTCTGTCAATACAATAGCTTCCTCGATATCAACCATCTTATCCTTGATCGAATTTACGGCTTTCTGTTGACCCGCGACGTTTATTTCGACTTGACTCAGTTTCTCCGACAACCTGGCATCTACTTGCGATACTGTTAAAGCGACCTGATCTATCTTTTCTTCCAACTTGTAACTGCGGGTAACTGCTTCCATTCGGACCTCTTCTATCTGCTTCTCTAATCTTTGAGCATTCCTATCACAGCCCTCTTTAACTATAGTTATCTCTGTCGATAGCTGATCTTTGATACTGACCATCTGGTCCCTAACTTCTTTAAATTGTTCATTGACACCATCCTTAACGTCTTTAAATTGTTCATTGACACCATCCTTAACGTCTTTAAATTGTTCATTGACACCTTGAAATTGTTCATTCGCACTCTCCTTAACTTCCCTAAATCGTTCATTCATGTCCTCCCTCAGTTCATTCATGAGTTCGGTCATAAGACCCTTCACCACCTCCACATCTACCATATTATCTTTCTGAGAAGACGGGCCTTCCCTCTAACCAAGTGCCGTGGATATGAGAAAGAATAAGTTCAAATTTCCATATTTATTATCATATAATTTAATTCCAGCTTCTTTACTTTACGTTACGTGGATAATATCAATCAAAAAATTTGGCCAAACATTGCCATCTAGAAGCTGTCCCTATTTCATCTACATTTTGCCAAAGTTCTATACAAAGAAAGCAAAACCCGGAATAAATTTGCAAACCACTAATTAACACAGCCCCAAAAAAATTTAACATCGAACCACCGAATATCGCGAGACTATCATTGGGCTTTCGAATTATTAAGTACTTCACATACAGTACATGCCAGTATACAAACACATGCCCTCAGCATTACGGCGGATACGACCGAAACAATGGCCCATATCGTCGTAAACTGACACCATAACATTTGTTACTGCCATTTTCCACAACTTGAGACCGAGGTCATCTCATCCTTCCACGAAAATCTACGATTATTCTTAAACTATTGCCCCTGGCTGAATTTATTTGAAGAATAAACCAGACATTTTTAACCTCGTTTGGATTTAACACAATCCCTCTATTCTTTTGGGCATTTCTATTAAGTGACTGTCATGAGCCTAAGTCCATAACAATGGTACTCACGATCTGTTCTCATTCAGTTTCGCAAAATAATCTACATTTACATGTCACTCATAAAATATCAAACAAAAATCGTGAAACCCGAAATTTAGGATTTTTCCAAATATTTTTCCAAAATTTCTATCATTACCATGATCAACTTGGTTCCACTTAATGGGTAAACACACAATCGTGCCCCACGTCACGGGCGACAACTCAACCCTCTACTCTTCCTGCCTTTGAAATGGCACCGGCTTGAGACATCACAGGGTCGCTGACTGGGTACTACCCACAGAAACCTCTTCGAATATTATAAAACTAATCTTAAATTAATTACCCAGGAAGGATAAAAGAGAAGAAAAAAATGATTAAATAAAATCTGAATGAGAACCTTTACGAACACAAAATTTATTAAACTAGACTTTGGCAAAGCAAAATATTTCTGTACAAATCAATAAACTCTTCGGACCAAATATTGTTTATAACCTTTTGTCAACTCCGACAATAAATTTTAACATCATGACTCATACATTTTCAATCCTCTTCCAAATGACATTATTCAAATTTGATTACTATTTCCTTTTATCTTATTTACCAACTCTACTCTAAGGCCTCAAAATTTAACTCAATTCCATTCTGCTCACATTTGGTTATCACCATATTTCAAATTTTCAATAATAAAAACAAATAATCATTATAATAATTTACCATCGTATTTTCGTGAATTCGTCAGAGTGACCTTTGAAATATTACTATACAACCAGACTTCTTCATTTATTCTCTGAGTAAACAAATTCAATTACTCTCTCTCGACCTTCAAATTACAACATCACTACTATAAACCTTGTAATTGCAATTACCAATTACCAAATTATCTACTTGATTATAGCCTTCCATTTAAAAAAATGCATGAGGTTATGTAAATTCATTAAGCACAACATCCGCCGTGTAATCCATGAACTCGTCATTTGAATTAATTACATTCATTAAATTCATTTTTATTCACTAAATTCGTGACCATCACGTCAGTAGAATTTGTTACCTCTAAAATCAAAATTTTATCCAGTTACGTTTGTACAATTTGTTAAATTAATCAAAATTTTGATATATCATAAAATTATTCATGACAAAAATTTATATAAAACAATCCCTATTATTATTTGAGTCCGAAACTATTTACTTATTCTTTCTCAATACCATCCTCCACTCATATGAATGCCGATAATATGGAACGTACGCACGAAATCGATAGTAACCCTGACATAACTAAATTAAGTTAATTCACCGATTCATCTAAAATTAAAAATATCTCGCATATGCTTAATTAGCTGTTTATTACCACAAAAACATATCCTACCCTGTAGCAAGACCTACACTACAATGATAATGCACCTTAACCTACACTGAATTTACAGACAAGGGTTAGAACCTCACTGTCACAAGTACATACAACCTCATGAACTGAATTCAACTTCAAAAAAAAATATTGCAACTGCAAAACAGAATTTACATTGCTCATACACTGAAGAACATATAACATAACAAGCACAACATAATTCAATCATATAGTCACAGGGGAAATCCTTATCCACTGACTCGGCCGGGCAACGAACTCCGACCCTCAACATGGCATCATTACAGTGACCTATCACTACACTCGCCGCAATGATCTGTCACGAAGTCTAGCTATCATTATTTAATCTAATTGTGCTGTCCTGAGTTCCACAAACTGAATTTTTCTTACGGATGAATGCGATATTTTGTTACTTATAAGACCCTACCAACGTTACAAGGCTCCCTCTAATACACAACGCGCCGACCCGGTCTGTAGCCTTATCTCACGCCCCGGCTCATTTCGTTAACACGGCATTTAACTTGTTCGCACCCACTTAAATTCTCTCTCTCTCTACTCTAAATGAAGCCATATGTTCCTCCACAATATCGTGCGTCTGTGCGAACAGTTACTAATTATATATAACACTCTCAATATGTTTTATTCATTTCATATTTCACGTATTATTCTGCATTTTCCACTCCATTATCAGGAACACGTATATCATTATGCCGGTATTTACACATATATGGCGCTACACAATCATTGGTTCGACTCTTGCGGTTGGCATTTTGTGTCTTAGAGGCCCCTACTTCAACACTAGCTAACTACCTCCCGGATAAATTTTAGGATGACATTTATTCCCTACAGCACAAATTTTACTCATTGATTAACGGTACACGTTACTTACTGATGACATATATTTTCCAAAAATCCCACTGTAATGTGCCATAAATCCCGGGTTCGAATCTTGGGTCAGTGAAAATTTTCTTGACGAACATCATGCGACATGCCAATTAAACTATCTACTCCCTCTGACTAATATCTTACTGATGCCTCCTAACTTACGTTAAATATTTACACACACACACGCACGTTAATATTTATTAGAAGATCGCGCACTAAGGAAACTCATTATTTCACACACGTAACAGAAGGTCATTATTTACACACATTATTTCCTCACTCGCGAAGACCATTTCAACACACGCTGTAATATCACAAGATTTATTCCCCCCCTAGGCATCAGTATAAATTTACCTAAAATCTAACTATCCTTGCTACAGTACAAAAAAGGAAATAAACGAATAATCATGCATTAATATATTTACACATTAACAGCTAATCATGCACATGCCAGATATAATGAATCAGGGTACTTATCGACTCGGCGACGCTCCATACTCAGCTCCACGGCCTCATGGTTTCAGGTCGGCCCCATGATGTGCTTAAGCCATCATTCTAACGGCCTGAATACCTGAACTAATACCATTCTTCATCACCATGGTCTTCATTTGTAACTTAAATGACTTTACACAACTTCACTTCTGAATACACTAAAACACATATGAAAAAAAACACAGATATAATTAAATTATTCTAACACACAAACACTTATTCACAATTGTAGTAAACACTTTATCTCTGCTCTGTTCCGCGAGTTTCACGTGGCACTGAAAAGCGTCCTCGCATCGACCTCGCTCCGATCCTATTTTCGGTTAATATCGTAAAAATCACTTTCTTGAGTTTTACCAGATTTTGGTCGTTATTGAATTAACAACGTAGTCTATTTTACCCGTAGTATGCTATCGACTACCAATTAGCGGACTAAAGAATGCTCCAGATTAGGGTTACTCATGAACCACATATACGATGCGTCCGACCCGTTCAAATTTCCGTAGCAGAGTGACTCTTCTTAGCGGCACGCGTCCTCTCCAGGCACGCCGGATCCTAGATAGGGAGCTCGGGGAACCCCATCAACAATGATGTAACGTCCCGTCACATATGCCTGCAATTATTTATTCCAATAAGTTGTTACAATACGCCGTCTTTAATTATTATTCTCAAAATAGTTCAATATTGTTTTCACCTTATCCCCTGGTGGATTTAATTATTTTTAAAGGTCTTTTAGACAGCATCCATCTTTAATTTACCCCCATCATTCCAAAACTTGCTATGCTGCTATTCGCTGCCTGAAAGTGTTGCCAACTTAAAACGTGTGACCTTGGTCACACGTCTCATGGAATATTCCAGTACTTCCCATTTCATTATCAACTGACCCTGACACGTGGAACTTGTCTTTAAACTTGTGCAAGCGAAATGGCGCCACACATCCGGCCTATAATGTAACTGTGTTTCATTTCCTTGTATGCCATATTAAATTATAATATTCTAAAGACAATGCTATGAGCCAATTGGGCTCACTACCTACCTATATAGCCTACGTGTTATTGCCCCTTCTTCTTTATCAGTTTACCCTCCAGGGTCGGTTTTTCCCTCGGGCTCAGCCTCAAGGACAGTGTCCTGGAGCTTCAGACTCCGGTTCTGGGGATACAACTGGGGAGGATGACCAGTACCTTGTCCAAGCGGCCTCACCTGCTATGCTGAACAGGGGCCTTGCGGGGATGGGAATATTGGAAGGAATAGACAAGGAGGAGAGAAGGAAGCGGCAGTGACCTTAAGTTATGTACCATCCCGGCATTTGCCTGGAGGAGAAGTGAGAAACCTCGGAAAACCACTAACAGGGTGTCTGAGGTGGAAATCGAACCCATCTCTACTCAGTTGACCTACCGAGGCTGAATGAACCCCGTTCCAGCCCTCGTGCCAATTTTCAAATTTCTTGGCAGAGCCGGGAATCGAACCCGGGCCTCCCAGGGTGGCAGCTAATCACACTAACGACTACTCCACAGAGGCCGATGTGTTATTGCACGCAAAACTTTATTGTAACAGATTAAGCAATGATTACTTTCCTTCGGTTTTCGTTTCTCATTTCTTCTCTCCTCAACCTTCTTCATTTGTAGAGAACCACAATCCACTCAGCATTGGTATCATTATAGCGGAAAACACAAAACTCTTCTTTGTGAAAATGTAAGTTAAAAATTGAAGGAAAACATTGATGTTAATCACAGGTTTTGTGTATTGCTTTTTACTCTAGGAATATCGGCTCCATGGCTAAGTCGCTAGAATGCTGGTCTTTGGTCAAAGGGATCTGGCGTTCGATTCCAGGTCTCGTTGACGATTTTAACTTTAATTAGTCAATTCCTATGATTCGGGGGGGTGAGTATTTGTGACATTTTCAGCATTAGTTTTCATTTTAGGTAGGGCCACATCCACCTAGACGCGCAAGTCGCCAATACGGAGTCAACTTGAAAGACGTGCACCAGGCCTCTCCGGGGCTACACGCCATTATTATTATTATTATTATAGAAATTCCGAGATACTGTTGTAATACAAACTATATTCGAGTCCTTGATAACCTACTCTAAATAACCGAACGAGTTGGCCGTGCGGTTAGGCTAATGCTGGGGGCTGTACTTTAATTAAGGCCACGACCGCTTTCTTCTCACTCCTAACCATTTTGTATCCCATCGTTCCAACGTAAAACTATCTTCAGGGCTGCCGACAGTGGAGTTCGAACCCACTATCTCTCGATGCAAGCTCACAGCTACGCGCCCCTAACCACACGGCCAACTCGCTTCGTAAGTTAAATTTCCCCAAAGTCTTTATTCATATTGTATTATTTCCCTATGCAGAATTGGAATACGCTTCCTTGTTGTACCTCCGCCCGCCTCTGTGGTGTAGTGGTTAGCGTGATTAGCTGCCACCCCCCGGAGGCCCGGGTTCGATTCCCGGCTCTGCCACGAAATTTGAAAAGTGCTACGAGGGCTGGAACGGGGTCCACTCAGCCTCGGGAGGTCAACTGAGTAGAAGTGGGTTCGATTCCCACCTCAGCCATCCTGGAAGTGGTTTTCCGTGGTTTCCCACTTCTCCTCCAGGCGAATGCCGGGATGGTACCTAACTTAAGGCCAAGGCCGCTTCCTTCCCTCTTCCTTGCCTATCCCTTCCAATCTTCCCATCCCTCCACAAGGCCCCTGTTCAGCATAGCAGGTGAGGCCGCCTGGGCGAGGTACTTGTCATACACCCCAGTTGTATCCCCGACCAAGAGTCTGAAGCTCCAGGACAGTGCCCTTGAGGCGGTAGAGGTGGGATCCCTTGCTAAGTCCGAGGGAAAAACCGAACCTGGACGGTAAACAGATGATGATGATGATGATGATGATGATGTACCTCCGCAAGGACAGTGACGAAACTCAAAAAATGAACCTTTTGGAGAAAACGAAGTTTAAAAGCTTAGAACAGCGGTGGCCGGGAAGGTCGCACCTGGGTAGCACACTGATATGTTGTGCGATGAGCTGGCCTCATACTTGCACATGAAGGTTACCACGCCACCGGAACTGCTTCTCCCAACGTGAACGACTCGACTAACCATTCGGGAGGGGAATACTGTTCTCCGTCCTCACCGATTAACAACACTACCACACCCCAGCTATCTAGTCGTAGCAGTCATCCTTTCTGAGTCCGTTTAACACCGCAGATTATTTTATTATTACGTGATATTATTGAAAAATGAAAATCCACAGCCTGTTTCCTGTCATTAGGGAGGGTCGGGGAAGGAATGAATGAAGCCCCCCATCTAGCACTCCTCTGGGGCAATTATTAATGAATGAAAGGTGAAATGAAATGATATTGGAGAGTGTTGATGGAATGAAATATACCGGGGAAACCGAAGTACCCGGAGAAAAACCTGCCCCGCCTCCGCTTTTGTCCAGCACAAATCTCACATCGAGTGACCGGGATTTGAACCACGGAACCCGGCGGTAAGAGACCGGCGCGCTGCCGCATGAGTTACAGTACTCTACATTATATTATTATATTACTTTGTTGTGGTTTATACGTCACATGAAATAAACAAATGCAAATCCATACGATATGTCCTTCTTTGAGTAAACCTGTGACAATATCACATACGATATGGTATTGTATCTTCCCAACGCTTTGCAGAAGTAATGATGAAACCAATATCCGGCACAAGTATACGGCGCACAAACAAGCGCATGCTTTCGTCAGATGATCTCTCGTGCGACCGTGGCCTGTGAATTCTTCTTCTTATTCTTATTCTTCTTCTGTTTACCCTTTAGGGTCGGTTTTTCGCTCGGACTCAGCAAGGGATCGCACCTCTGCCGCCTCAAGTGCAGTGTCCTGGAGCTTCAGACTCTAGGTTGGGGGGTACAACTGGCGAGGATGACCTGTGCCTTGCTCAGGTGACCTCACCTGCTATGCTGAACAGGGTCCTTGTATGGGGTTGGGAAGATTGGAAGGGATAGACAAGGGGCAGGGAAGGAAGAGGCCATGGCCTTAAGTTAAGTACCATCCCGGCATTCTGTCTGGAGGAGAAGTGGAAAACCACGGGAAACCACTTCAAGGATGGCTGAGGTGGGAATCGAACCCACCTCTACTTAGTTGACCTCTCGAGCCAGAGTGGACCCCCTTCGAGCCCTCGTAACACTTTTCAAATTTCGTGGCAGAGCCGGGAATCGAACCATGGCCTCCGGGGGGGGGGGTGTGGAAGCTAAACACACTAACCACTACACCACAGAGGTGGACCTGTGAAGTTTCAGTACAGAGAATAAACTCGCACTAACATACGTTTTAAAGGACTGCTAATGTTCGCCTCTTCTTCTCTTTTCTGATGTGCTTTCCATAATGCAATGCGTTTGTAACAGCACTTCCAGCGAACCACCGTCCTGAACCATTTATACTATATTCCCTAGCCGTCAAACTCAGAGAATGCACCTGGCCAACTCTACGGTCAGTGCACCCCACCACATTACATGCGGACACGCCTACCAAGCTCTTTACGCGTGCGAAGTCAGTGTCCGGTAATACTCTATCTACCCTGGTGTGCGGTAACTGTAGACAGTGTGAACTGTGAAGCATTTGGGCACCGCTGGCTTAAAACGCCAAATCAAATCAAGCAAAATATTTTCCTTCTTCTTTCTTTATTTTCCTACCGCTTTCACCACACCTGTGGGGTCATGGGTTCGATCTGTGCAGCACATGTGGATTTGGCCCTGATTTACGGCCTTCCTGACGCCAATCCTGTATGGAGGGATGTAATCACTATTGTGTATTTCTGTAGTGGTTGGTAGTGTAGTGTGGTGTGTTGTCTGAATTTGAAGAGGAAAGTGTTGTGACAAACACCCAGTCCCCGAGCCAGAAGAATTAATCAAAGGCGATTAAAATCCCCAAGTAGGCCGGCAATCGAACTCGGGACCCTCCGAACCGAAGGCTTTAACGCTCACCATTCAGCTAATGAGTCGGACCCAAGCAAAATATTTTGTTATAGCCTACACGTAAAAATTTAGCATATATTACATCACATTTTCACAGAATTTCAATGAAATAAAAACAAAGAACCTAAAAGACTCCGAAATAAAACCTCGCAGATGATAAGAAACGCTAAAATACGCTACTCGTACGAAGTTTTAAATACATATAACTCTACTGTTGTATGGAAATCTCTCCGCGATATGTGTCTAAATAAAACAATGGCAAAGGATAGTACGGTAACTGTAATGTACCTTTGGACGAACTGAATGATTATTTTAGCTCAAGAAACGTCCAGACGAACGGAAATACCAAGAGAGCCACTATTGACAGAATATCTTCAAAGACTAAGCATGGTGGAGAAACAGTCTACTTCTCTCATGTGACTCCAGGTGATGTAAAGAGCGCCCTCAATAACATAAAATCAGGGTCTACTGGACACGACGGAATAAACCTGTCCCTTTTAAGAAAAATTCTAGACATTATTCTTCCTACAATAACGCACATTATTAACACCTCTCTTATGAGGGGACTCTTTCTTGAGAACTGGGAAAATGCCATCATCCGACCCCTGCCGAAAAATAGTACCCCTATAACCCTTGACGATTACCACCCTGTTAGTATCCTCCCTGTACTAGGAAAGGTACTGGAAAAACTAGTTCACAAACAAATGACAGACAATCTCTTACATCATAACTTACTCGACAGATATCAATCAGGGTTTAGATCGAATTACAGTAGCAACATAGCATTAGTAAAAGTAACTAACGACATTCAGCTAGCAATGGATAACGGACAAATTACAATTCTAATTCTTCTCGACCTTACAAAGGTTGACTGCGTAGACAAAGACATTTTACTAACCAAATTGGAAATGATGAAATTTTCTAATAATGTATTATGCTGGGCACGTTCCTATCTCAGTGGACGTAAACAATGTGTGTCAATGGGAGATAAATGTCTAGATGGCTAAATGCTGAGATGGGAGTAGCACAGGGCGGGCTGTTATTATCGCTTCTGTTCTCCTTATACATGAATGACCTATCAGAACAACTGACAAAATATCACTTATACGCAGATGACATCCAATTATATATTCATACCAAGCCGAATGACATACAAGGAGCAACTATGAAATTAAACGAAGACCTTTTTAACATTAACGAATGGACTAGTAGCCACTGCCTGAAGGTAAGCCCATTAAAATCACAAGCCATCATAATAGGATCTAAAAAAGCGCATGCCAAGTTAGAAAGTATCAATATACCGCTTTGACTTCTTTAATCGTATGGTGATTATATCTACAAATACATAAGTCCAAGTCCAAGTGTTTCAGCCATTCTACACCACTTTCTGAAAGATGAAACAGGTCGCTGGGGCTTCCGGAGTAGGCATGAAGATCGCAGTGCAGGATGACTTGGTCCATGATCTGTTCCTCTTCACTGCATTCACACTTTGGAGAATCTATCCAACCCCACTTATGGCATAAGAAATTGTAGCTTCCATACCCAGTTCTCAGTCTGTTGAGGCGACACCATAGTTTTCTTGGGAGGTCGAATCCTTTCATTTTCAGGGTTGGATTTAGGTCATGAGCATTTGTTCCAGATGTTGAAATTGACCACTCATTCCGCCAGCTCTCGTTTAGATTAAAATTATCCCTCAAGAGTCGGCCAGCGAGTATACTTGCTGGTCTCCTAGATACGTAGAAATCGTCGTGGCGATGGGTAACAAAATTCCTGGTGAACTGGTAATGAGGGAAATGACCAGATCTTCTTTGCTTCTCTCAGCAGAGCGTCCTTTCTCCTCAGATGGGGTGGTGGGATATGACTAAGTACGGGTAACCAATGGCGAGGTGTTGACTTTACAGTACCAGTTATGCAGCGCATGGTACCATTCAGCTTAGTATCCAGTTTATGCACATGTGCACTTTCCAGCCATACCGGGCCACAGTATTCCGCTGCAGAGTAGACAAGACTGATACCCGTTAATCGTAAGCAGTCAACCGAGGCTCCCCAGGAACTGCCACAAAGCTTGTGAAGGATGTTATTCCTTGTAGCGATTTTGTGAGAGAGCTTGGTGAGATGTTCTTTGTAGCTATGAGTTCTGTCCAGTGTGTCTCCTAGATATTTCACGAAGGAATAAAACAGATGGCTCGTAGTTTTTAAGTCGATTGCTGAGACATGAAACCTCGGTCTTAGAAGCACTTGGGATCAATCGCCAAGACTTCAAAAATGTTGGCACTTTAACCAAGTCTGCTGAAAGAATGCCTTCTCCATCCTCAAAATTTCTGCTTTGAGCTACCAGTGCAATGTCGTCTGCATACATGAACTTAGTAGCTGTGGTTTGCAATTTCCAAGCAGGGAATTACTTCCAGCAATTTAAGAATTAGTCCATGTCACCAGACAATATCATATGCACTTGTCAGATCAATAAAGACAGCTGTTGATTTTAACTTCCTTCGGAAGCCTGCCTCGATGTGAGTGGTAAGAGACAAAACTTGATCAGTACAGCTACGATTTCTTCTGAAACCAGCATGCTCTGGGGGGATTACAGCTTCAATGAGTGGTGATATCCTAGTGAGGAGGACTCGTTCCAAGAGTTTATAAATGAAACTTTCCAGGTTTAAGAAGGGCGATCACCTTTGACCGTTCGAACTGCTTCGGCAGGTTGTTAGTCTGAAGGATGTAAGTAAAAAGAGAATTGATCCACTTGATGCTATGTGGACCAATATTTCGAAGGAATTCGTTGTACATATTATCAGGACCAGCAGCCTTATCAGTTTTCAGCATTTCCATAGCAGTTTAAACTTCCTGAATAGAGAATGTCCTAGACAGTTCCTCATTCTTCTTTGTTCCATGTTTGATCTCGGTGAGCTTACATTTCACAGTCTCCGTCTGGCATTTATCTCTCTTGGTTCGGATGACTTTAGCCATTCTATTTGCAATGTCATCTGTGCTGAAGTTAATGCACTGCTTTTTAGAATAATGTTTTCCAGTAAGTTGTTAAGACTCTCCAAGATTTTCTGCTCGATTTTTCAAAGTCCATGTCTTTCACTGTTGCTTCCCACGTTTATCCCCTATTCTTGTGTAATGACCGTAGAAGCTGTGAACATACTTCATGGCTGCCTATTGTTTGACATTATTCATACAGGGCCTCATTTTCTGGATTCCAACCGGGCACATAATATTTTCTCAAACCTCTCGGAATGTTCGATTTGGCAGTTGAAATGACTAAGCTGACGAAGTCATCACAGTTACTGGCAGTTGGTTCTATATTTGTATCACACAGCTCCTGATCAAGATCTTTAGAGAATTTATCCCAGTTTGCACGATTAAAATTCCACCTGGGTAAAGGTACTGAGGTCTCCAGGAGTATCTTCATACTTGCTTCCAACAGGACTGGTCGATACTGGCTGTTTGGGAAACTCGACAATATTGTGCGTATAATACTGAGAGGTTGATCAAAGCAAACCTTGGACACAAATGTTAGGTCGGGGTTGTAGTCTCTTCTCCAGCGAGCAGAATTGAAAGTGCCCTTGTCTTTCGAATCAAAAACTAGATGCAGATCGGATATTTCAGCCCACTGAGTTAATGCCTCACCACCTTCATCAACTGTGTCATATCGCCAGTTAGTATGATGGCTGTTAAAAAATATACCAGTGTAAATGCAGGGATGGCTGAAGTTTGGCAAAATGCTAGGAGGCCATCTGATGCTAGGAGGCTTATACACGTTAACAACTGTTAGGTTATTAACCTATATTACTATAGAGAAAATGAGTTCCTTTACACTTGACTCAACAACCCGAACTCCTGTAAGACTGGATTTGGCATAGGTGGCAATTCCATACTGCTGATGGTGGATAGCGTCGACTAGGGTATAGCCCAATATTCATCCTCTTCTATCAAAGTCCTGTTCATCTGTTGTGTGCGTCTCCTGAATGTTGACGGTATCAATGTCGAGGTTGTTCAGCTGTTTTCTAAGATATTCACACTTGACATGAATTAAGCCTTCAATATTTAGTTCGAAAATATGGACCGAAGGTCCAATGTCTATTGTTGAGTGGTTCTGAAAAGAACCGTTATTTTGAAAAGTGTGATACATTGTGTCGTTCAATTGCATCACGTTATGTCGCTGTTGCTCGCTTAGCACCACCCGGGGGACACGTGCAGGGCATTCAATAGGTACATTCCTGCGGCCGTGAGCAACGGTCATCCCCCAAATATACCGGTTATCAAGATCAGTGAAACACCTATAACACTGCAAGACTCCGTTAAGAACCTTGGAATAATTGTCAATAAGTATTTAAGTTGGTCAGAGCTCGTAACAAAAATTTGTTAACGTGTATTCGGTTCATTACACTCACTGTACAAACTGAGGGACTTTCTATATGTCAAAACCAGGAAACTGCTCGTTCAAGGACTAATACTACCAATATTTGATTATGGTGACGTAGTCTATAATACACTGAAGAAAATGGAAATTGCAACACCCAGAAAGAGTGGTGCTACATTGCTGCAATTGAACAGGTCCCTCTGACCGCAAGTTTGGACAACAATCAATACAGGATGTGCCCACTACGAGCTGCAATACATTGATGAATTGGTCGAGACATGGAGTCAGTAAGGCCCTGGATCGCTTCCTGAGGAATTGTGGCCCATGCTTGCTGCACTGCACGGGTCAGTTGTTCCAGAGTTGTGGGTGGCTGAGAACGATTGGCCAGTTGTCGACCCATCATGTCCCACATATGCCCAATAGGACTGAGGTCCGGGGATTCTAAGGTTGTGATGTCGTGGAGAGCTTCTCTGGAGATGTGTGCAGCGTGAACCCGGGCATTGTCCTGCTGAAACATCCCATTAGCAATATTCGCCATCATGACAACCACTGGATTGAGTACCCTATGAACGTATTGTCGAGCAGTCATAGTGCCCTCAACAACCACTAATTGTGATTTTACATTAAAGCCAATAGCTTCCCTGACCATCATGCTTGGTGTAGGCTCTGTGTGCCTCTCGACAATAAGATCTGGGCGGCCCCTCTCCCCGGTACGTCGGCGCACACGATTCCGGCGATCACTGCGGCAAGACAGAAGCGCGATTCATCACTAAAGACGACCCTATGCCATTCTTCGACCCACGTCGATCTTTCTCGACACCAGGCCAGCCTTACACGTCGCTGTTGTGGGGTCAATGGAACACCTTCTGCAGGGACACGGGCTCGTAACCCAGCTGCACGCAGGCGATTACCAACTGTTTGTTGTGTAACGTGGGGTGCCACAGCTGCTCGAATTTGCGCTGCTGTTGCATGGGGTTCCATCCGGGCCATCCGAATGATGCGGCGATCCTCTCTCACAGTTGTCTGTCGCGCTGGGCCTGTACCATGTCTGCGAGTGTGGGTACCTTCATTTGACCACTGCTGCCATACACGTTGTACCGTAGATGCCTGTCGGCCAACACGTGCAGCGACAGTCCTTAGCGATAATCCAGCCTCACACAGCCCAATTATCCGAGCCCTCTTAAACGGCGACAGTTGTTGATAGCGTGCTCTTATCTGTAGTCGAGGCATGTTTGACGGGGAACACTTCACTGCACAGACTGTAAGTCAACTACGCTACACCAGAGTCGGTATACTGGAGTTGATTCCTCCGCGACTAATCACGTGGGGAGACCTGTAGCAACAATCCAATGGGTCTGAAACCTTGATCGTTTACATACTTACATGGCTTCGTCCCATACCTTGAAAATTAACACAAACGACCAATGCCTTCATGGTGTTGCAATTTCCATTTTCTTAAGTGTAATATAAGTTGTTCACTTGGTTCTAAACTTCAACGGGCGCATAATGCCTGCATTATAATCATTCTAAATGTTCTGCGCAATTTCCACATCAGCCCATTCCTCCATCAGCTGTCCTGGTTGAGATTATGTGATAGGCGAAAGTGCCATACTGTTTCTCTTCTGCACAAAATACTGCGAACAGGTAAACCAGATTACGTGAGAATAGATTTCAGCTACCTTTCTCCCTTAGGTAGAAGCCTCATGGTCATCAATACGATCCCTGCTGTCCATCCCCACTCACCACAGTAGTATGTATAACAACTCAATTTGTACCGGGGACCACACGTTCCTGGAATTCTCTCCCGACTAAATTAGAGACATAAGAAACCTAAAGCTATTCAGCAAAATGTGCTGGAAATGTATCTACAATCCGAATAATTTACTCTAAGAAGCTCCCTCAAATGTTAGATTAAGTCAAATGAATAAAATGTAAATGTAAGATTAGTAACATTATAGTTGACAATTTTCGAGGTATAGTTTTAATAATAGTAAATACTATAAATTCATTTTAAAATGTTAATTTTTTATGATACTTTACATTTCAGTTAAATTATATTTTACGTTAATTTTAAATTATATTAAACTTATTTTTAATTTTAAGTAGTTATAATGTTCATTACATTATATTTATGCAGGTGTACAAATAACAGTTTGGCATAATAACAGGCTTCATAGCCTGAGCCCCGCCATGTACAGAAAGACAGGATGTCACCTGCTCCAACCATTAGCTTAATTACTTCTGTTACCCCAAGGTTTGAAAGGTGAGAGCGTGAAGTGTGATACACAACTCCTTTATCTCCTCATTCACTTCTGCTACAGTCTGGCATAAGTAGGTAGCCAGGATGATTGGTTCAGACGGAAGAGCGCTGACTGGCCCCTTGATCGAAGATGATGGCTTTGATGCATGATCAGTCCTGTAGCATTTGAAGTTGTCCAAATACGCTATCCTAGTGTCGGCAGATTTAAGAACACTACAGACCTTCCAATTCAATTCGTTGTCCTGAATATAGGATGAAAACAGAAAGTCATATAGTATGGAAGACTATCACACTCACAGAAACTCACAACCCTAATCAGGCAGGAAAGACATCTCGAGCTTCCGACTAGCCGACTTATGAGACATCCTCTCCACTTTCCTTCCTAGATGGAAGAGTGTAAACCATAGCTGGGCAGACAATTCCGATATTAATGCCCATTCCTCTTGTGTTGGTACCTAGGTTTTACCTGTTTCGTGCATCATTAGGTTTTCGAACACGTTCTTTTCTTGTGAATACCAAGGCAGAAGATGAATGTAGGGAAAATTCTATTGAATGTTTGATTTATTACAAACATTAAGTGTGACAGATCCAAAAATCATTTTTCATCGATTCTTAAAAAGAATCAAGAATCGACAAAATTCATTTTCAATAACAATCCATGGGAACTTTTCTTTTCCTTAATCATGTTTTTACTACATTCTTCTTCCTTGGTTGTCTTTTGGACCAACGAGAGGGATTTAAGAGCAATTGTGATGTTCGACCAGGTGAAATGGTGACCTTGTCTCTGAACATCATTATACATCATAAACCATCCCCCATGGCACTTACAGCCCTGAAGCGTCCACTCCAAATGACGAGGTTGATGGTTGCACGATTATTCTAAACGTTATATTTTTTTCTTAGCCGGGGTCACCACCTCACTGTCAGATGTATGTATGTTGAGTATTCAGCCCGAAGGCTGGTTTGATCCTCCTCAGCTCCGCCAACAGCTGTCATAAATAGCCTAGGCGTCAAAAAGGGGCGTACTAGTGAAATGAGGAGTGAGGTAGTTTTCCCGTGCTTTCGTCACCGAGCCAGACGTTGCTATTACATATCAGTCTGCCAAGTCCACTGAAATGCATGCACCAACCGTCCCCATGAGCGATATTTTCACACCATTCATAACAGCGACGGGCTGCATAAGGAATGGTATTACTAGCATCACTCATACCTCAATCACTTTCATATTGTCAAAGCCAAGGATGAGACTGAGACAGGTCAATGAAAGTAGCCCATACCAGAAGACATAGTGCACTGTAAACACTACATATCACCACCAAATACATCATTGTCAGGTAGCTCGTCGATTGTAATCACGTAGGCTAACTAGAGCTCGAACCAACTCTTGGTTCCAGGCAAAAATAATTTAACCTGCCCGGGAATCGAAACCGGGGCCTCCAGTTTAGTGGCAGTCACGCTACCCCTAGATCGCGGGCCCGAATGTACATCGGAAGGATTAAGTTCTGTAAACACATGAAAGGGAAGGATTAAGTTCTGTAAACACATGAAAGAAATAGGCCCTATAACAAATTGGAAATCATGTGCATACACACCTTTCACAACGTAGATTACACAGCGGGTTGGATGTGAGGTTAAGGTCGCGCAGTTGTGAGCTTGCATGCGGGAAACAGTGGGTTCTATTCCCATCGTCGGCAGCCTCTAAGATAGTTTTCCCATTTTCAAACCAGGCAAATGCTGAGGCTGTACCTCAATTAAAGCCACTTTTCCAATACCAGCCCTTTCCCATCCCTCCGTCACCGAAACCTTTCGCTGTGCTTGTGAGACGCTAAACAAATAGAAGGAAAATTAAGAATAGGGATAATGTTCCTAAACTGAACCTTTTGTTGCTTTTGTTTTATTTTTTCTGTCATCAGACCATGGACTGGTATGATGGAGCCCTCCAAGCCACCCTATCGTGTGCTAAACATTTCTTCGTAAATACTGCATTCTACGTCTAAATTGTGTTTGTCATACTGATATCTAACGTCTACCTGTAAAGTTCTTAACCCCTGACATTTTCCTTCATAACCGAAAAAGACCTGAGTGTCTGCAGGTCAGTCCTACCAATCTATCTTTTCTTCTGGCCAAATTTGGCCGTACAATTTTCCTCTCAACAACGTGATTCAATATCTCCTCATGTCACCATCTACCCATGTCACATTCAGCATTCATTTCCCATGTTTCCCTTCCATAGAGCTCCACGCTCACAAAAATATTTTCAGAAACATACTTCTAATGTCCGCCTCGGTGGTGTAGAGGTTAGCGTGATTAGCTGCGACCCCCCCGGAGGAATGGGTTCGATTCCCGGCTCTGCCACGGAATTTGGAAACTGGTACGAGGGCTGGAACGGATCCACTCATCCTCGGGAGGTCAACTGAGTAGAGGGGCACTCAATTCCCTCCTCAGCCAACCTCGATGTGGTGTTCCGTGGTTTCCCACTTCTCCTCAAGGCAAATACGGGAATGCTACCTAACTTAAAGCCACGGCCGCTTCTTCCCTCTTCCTTGTCTATCCCTTCCAATCTTATCATCCCCTCGCAAGGTCCCTGTTCAGCATAGCAGGTCATGCTGCCTGGGCGAGGTACTGGTCCTCCTCCCCAGTTGTATCCCCCGACCCAAAGGCTAAGGCTCCAGGACACTGCCCTTGAGGCGGTACAGGTGTGATCCCCAGCTGATTCCGATGGAAAGACCAATCCTGGAGGGTAAACCGATTAAGAAGAAGAAGAAGAAGTAGAAGAAGAAGAACATACTTCGAAAATGAACACCTGTGTCTGAAGGGAGTAAATATGTTCTTTCTAATTCATGTCTGAATAGCTGGTGACGAATTTAATTTGAAGGATGTTGGTAATGTCCAATAGTGAGCCACTGAGCCTCGGCTACGTAATCCTTTTATTACTCACCAACTGCGAATTAGGTAAGCGAATATATCAATCATTCAACAAAAAAAAAGATAAGTAATCTCAATTCAGGCCTTGGAGGAGTGTCAATAGATTTTTCACTTCCAATTTCCCTATGGCGAATCCTTACAGAAGTAATGTGCTGAGTATTAAGGGATTGCAGTATTGATATAAGTATTCACCTAATGGCACGTACCTTCAAACAACAGATTTTACTAAATTCTTGGGCATTGTTCTAGAAAATCATATGTCTTGGAAGAATCATGTTTAATGTGCCTGTAAAAAGTTAACATTTTTAATATTTTCATTACGTACGCTATCAAAATTTCTAGATATAAATGCATTTACTAACAGTGTACTGTGGAGTATCATACCCTCACTTGAGCTGTGGAATAGTTGTCTGGGGTTGTGTGGCAAACGAGTATTTTGAATGACTTTTTATTCTACAAAAGAAAGCTGAAAGGATCCTCTTTCGCATTCCGAATCGAAGCACTTGCAAACATTCTTTCATAACTCATAACATTATGGCAATTTATTCCATATACGTATTGAAACCGTACAGTGTCCTGTACAGCTCATGGGAATGATATGGGCCTTTCTACTCCATTAAATTTACTCCTAAAGGTCGCGTCATTGATAGCAGTATGGGCGAAGGGGATCGAGCGGCGTCCGGCCAGAACGGAAGCCGCGAAAGAGCGCTTGTAAAACAAAGGGAGGACAGAGCAAGAGCCAAGCCCCCGCGGAAATGCCCTCTCAACTTGCAGAGAGAGATAGAAGGGGCCGCGATACTGGGGTAGTCAGATACGCCCCGAGGTGTGGCTTAGCTTCCCAGAGTTCCAAACTAACATAAGGAACTTCCGGTTTTTTATGCACGTGTCACGGGTGCCAACGTCGGATTTTGGCGCGTAAAAATGGGATGATATTTTTGATCCAGACATAGGAAAATTATGTGAGACGCACCATTGAATAGAGCGGAATTTTCTGCGGTTCCCAGACTAAAAATATGTAATAACTTATTCAGGGGAAGAAATGAGGTCACCAGCTGTCCAGAGGTGACATATCGCTAACACATGTGAATACAAGAGCGTCACCCAAGCTAAGAGTCGCGCTTAAAAGATGACTCCACCCTCCAAAGGACGCTATGAACTAATCAAAGGCGGGAAGCAAATTACATAAAAACTGCCGATCGTAGGTCCAGCACGCCTTGCTCAAATGAAAGAGGAGACAGAGGGCCATAAGATGCACTATTTAAATATCTTCAATTCTTTGTATGAAAGGAGCTCTTGTTCTTAATGAACCGTGAACGTTGACGCCCCCAAGCTTCCGGCGGGCAAGATAATATAGGCCGGGCAGGCCATCACAGAGGACAGTTGTTCTTTGCGGGTCGTTGAGACGGACACTCTGTCCCGCGGTGCTCCAGTTTACAGTCAGAAACCCTTGACCGCGTACTGAAAGTGCTATTGTGTCCAGCACGCCTTTGTGAAGTGAACGGGAGGCCAAACGAGCCTAGGTGAATTGTTTCTGTGCTGCGTGTCAAACTAGTTACTCCGCGAGCGTAATTTACAAACAAGTAGCAGAATACCGCTGAGACAGTGCCGGCTTTAATGAGTCAGTGAAATTCATAATTTGGTATCACCCAAAGTGTTACTTTGATTCAGGGGGGCTCGAGTCTCGTGGGCCACCAGATCCCTGCTGTGAACGCGCCCACCGTGATTTGAATGACCGTCTTATTCGTGGTGTAAACTCTGGAAATAGAGGCCGTGTGACGAGTGTAAAGTGTCACCCATTTGGATTACTGTAAGATTTCAACTGTGAACGAGTTCCCCAGGATGTCGGACTTGTATGGACCAGGGATGAAGGACTGCACGCCCGCCACCGACCGCGTGGTCATGGAGCACTAAGAACTTCACCATGGGTCTCCCGTGGAAGGAGAAACAACGGCCACCAAACAGATGAGTGATGTCCAAATTTAATTTCTAAGCATGATATAACCGGGGGATAGGATTAGCTTTCTTTGTAAATATCAAAATGTTGTAAGATAATGCATGTCCTATATGGAAATTTTATTGATCTTTAGATAGTTGAAGTAAATTCAAGGGAGCTAAATTCCCGGACGACTCATTTTTTTCTTAATGATTTGCTTATCGTGAGGGTTATATTTCTAGTAATATGTAGAATGTCCTAGTAAATATGGGAACAAGGTTAGGAGAATATTTGAGTTTCCCATAGGGGTGGTTGGAACAATAGTGCTGGCGAGCAGGGAAAACCATGTCAAAATGTAGGTAGTTACTGTCCCACGTGGCTGTCGTATATGCCGGGGAAACTCATGGGTCAGTCAGACAATGCATGCCTAGCTTACACATATAATCAGTGCATGTACTGCAAGAAAGAAGAAATCCCGACCGAGAGAGGTATATGTGTGTTATTTAGGTAGGTGTGTGGAACCCTGTGCAAGTCTCCCGTGATTTTTGATTAATTGGCCAAAATGGTTTGGAGTGTTTTTTTATCTATGGCAGGGGTGAGGCCCAGAGGCAGGAGTCTCTAATCTTTGGTCAGAAGATTTAAATATAAGTATAGTTCCTGTGGCAGGAACGAGGGGTCATGAGAGCCATATGCCCAAGGGAAGGAGATACGCGATATGAGACGTAGTGAGAGGGCCGAATGCCCGAGTAATTTACGATGAAATGAGTTAAAAGTGATCGCGCCCACAGTTGGCGCTCAGCGATAATAATGAGAGAGAATAAAAGAGTATTTCATGGGGAATTCCACGATAATATGAATAAACAAATGAAGTGGGCCATGGATATGTGCCCCCGAGACGAGAGGGCGGACGTGTGAGGGAGAGAAGAATCTGGCGTGGCCAATGAATGAGAAATGGCCGTGCGAAGTGAATGACCGCCCTTCCTTGCTTTTTGTGAATGTCTGGCTCTCGCCCTCGTGACAGAAGGATCCCGTTTGCACCATTGTGTTAAGACTTGGAGCCCTCGCTCTCTACGCGCCCCTCTGTTTGGTTTAAATGGTCTAGCTAAGAAGACTTGTATAATGATAATATCACGGTGATTTTTAAAAGGTATTTAATAATTGAGTAGGGATCTCCCCCAGATATCCGGTGATATGAGATTATAGCTATTCTAGGGATCTACAGAAACCCACAGTACCTCTCGGTCGGGAGTCGGCCAGTTCGACTCCAGATTATGATGGCGCCCTTGAGCGACCTGCTCCAGGCGTGCGCCTTGGGCCGGAGACATTGATAACCATGCTGTTTCTTTCTAGGAATGGCTCTCCTTTGTGCATGAAGTGTATATATATCCGTATATCTGTGTATGTTTCGTAATTATGTGCATATACTTTTGAGTTCAAACAGAACCTATATGCACGTTGTGTGGTCTTGGTGATAGATGAGGAGTCCGGGGTTTAGCTAAATGGTATGTGTGTTTGTTTGTGTATCATGTAAATGTTTCTTTTAATTTGATAATGATGTAGCGTAGGCCCCGGTTATGTTCGTGCTAAGAACAACAAGTAATATGTGAATAGGGACATCAGGTCATCTCACGGTGTGATCGACAGAATAATATAAAAATTTCATGAACGGTCTGAATTAATGAGGAAAAATGAACGATAGCAAGTCGCAAAACCTCAATCATACCGTTATGCAGACGACGCCCATGGGCGATTCGTATCTTAAAGTGATTATTATTTTCTTTTCCTCCCATATGTGGAGAGTCATTGTATAGAGCTGTGTCAACTTCTTTAAATTGTCATATTTGAATAAATTCGTATTCGTAACCCTATTTTATGATTCTTGTCATTTGTAGCAGTGCTAAGCAGTATCCACTAGGCATTTGAACCCAGAGATCCTACTTTCATATTATAGACATAAGGCTCCATCTTAAGTATTAGTTGTTTTTTCTTTCTTTCGAACGTACCACTCCCCCAAGTGCTCAGGCTGCCGGGCCGGCACAGAAAGTAGGAAGGGGAGCGGTTCGAAGCTCGTTAAGCAATTCGACCCGCTCTTCAATCCAAATCTCATCCGTGGGTGTTTACCCCGTTACGTGGAGGCATTCTTATGCGTGGGTCATCCATTCGAAGCCCGGAAGGGTGTAGTATGCCTATAAATCTATTCTCTTTATTAAGCACAACAAAGCATTAACTGTAAGTAACAGTGAGGTCCACAATTATAACACATGAATTAGGTATGATTGCCACATGAGTTTCCATCGCACAAAAAAGGAAGATGAACCGTAACCCATAAATGAAGGGTAGGCTACTCTATAATAAATGGCCTAAGGATATAAAACAATCAGAAAGGTAAAAAGTTTCGAAAGTCATTAAGAGGTCTCTTAATTAACAGGTGGCTGTATTCCATAAATGAACTGTAAATCAGAATGTGTTGTCTTCATTTGTACATAAATTAGCATATGTGCTTTTTTTTGGTACCAAGTGTATGCATAAGTTTTTGACGGTTTTTGTAGTAAAGAAAACACGTATTTTTCAATGGAAATTCATTTCTTGTTTATTCAAAATATTGGCCAGCAGCTTCTACACACTTCGCCCATCTTTCAGGTATAGTAAGTTATGACTACCATGCAAGAAAAACTGCTTGTCGTTTGTGGCAAACCATTCGTCGAGCCATTTTTCAACCTCCTCGAAATTGCTGAAGTGCTGCTCTGCGAGCGCGTGCCCCATTGATGCGAAGAGGTGATAGTCAGATGGTGCCAGGTCGGGGTAGTATGGCAGGTGCGGAAGGATGTCCCATCCAAGCGATTCCAAGGTGCCCTCCACTGGTTTTGCTGTGTGAGACGGCGCATTGTCCTGTAACAAAACCACTTTGCCTTGTCTTCGAGCCCATTCCCGTCGCCTTTCCATCAATGCCTGATTTAAAATAATGATTTGTTGGCGACAGCGTTGTGCATTAACGGATTCGCCGGGCTTCTAGAGTTCATAATACACAATACCGCTACCAGAGCGCGCACTGCCTTTCATATTGAAATCACTGCGTTTAAATTGTCTCACATGTAATCGATGGAGCGTGTTCACTGTATATTTCTACCAGCAGACGGTGATTTTCCACAGGCTATTCTTTGGATTAACTTAAAAAAGAAAAGCAATGCGTGCCGCAAATGTTCCTTTTTTCAGGCACAAACGACGACATGATCACTGAACGATACAACACAGACGCTAGGGTTTGGCAAACTCAATTTGTGTGTGTTGGTAGGTTAATGTCAGAAGAACAAACTGACGTATGTGTCAAATTCTTACGCTGCGTACTGTTTGCTGGCGCCATCTCTTAGTGGTCCGACTTGTTGGCTGAATGGTCAGCGTACTGGCCTTCGGTTCAGAGGGTCCCGGGTTCGATTCCTGGCCGGGTAGGGGAATTTTAACCTTCATTGGTTAATTCCAATGGCCCGGGCGCTGGGTGTTTTTGCTGTCCCCAACATCCCTGCAACTCACACACCACACATAACACCATCCTCCACCACAATAACACGCTTACCTACACATGGCAGATGCCGCCCACCCTGATCGGAGGGTTTGCCTTACAAGGGCTGCACTCGGCTAGAAATAGCCACACGAAATTATTATTATCTCTTAGTGAAACCGGAAAGGACTTATACATACACATGGTATGTAGTGTATAGGTTTACGTTGTCTGACAACAACACAGTACTTCTTCTTCTTCTTCTTCTGTTTACCTTCCAGGGTCGGTTTTTTCCTCGGAATCAGCGAGGGATCCCACCTCTACCGCCTCAAGGGCAGTGACCTGGAGCTTCAGACTCTGGGTTGGGGATATAACTGGGGAGGATGACCAGTACCTCGCCCAGGCGGCCTCACCTGCTATGCTGAACAGGGGCCTTGCGCGGGGATGGAAAGATTGGAAGGGATAGACAAGGAAGAGGAACGGAAGCGGCCTTGGCCTTAAGTTATGTACCATCCCAGCGTTTGCCTGGAGGAGAAGTGGGAACCACGGAAAGCCACTTCGAGTATGGCTGAGGAAGGAATCGAATCCCTATCTACTCAGTTGACCTCCCCAGTCTGAATGGACCCCATTCCAGCCCTCATACCACTTTTCAAATTTCGTGGCAGAGCCGGTAATCGAACCCGGACCTCCGGGTGTGGCAGCTAATCACACTAACCACTACAGCACAGAGGCGGAGAAAGAAAATAGTGTAAAGTCTTCCGTTACTCGTAAGTGGAATACAATTGTTAGCACTATGCCTGGCCACCTCTGTCCAAGAATTTTACCTGGTACTCATTTTTGTTGCAGGCTGAGCGAACACCAGGACTACATTTCTCTCTACAAAAGGAAATCTCATTTGTTTTCTTCGAGTTTCTCACTGGGAATCGAGTTCACGTTCTTCCAGGTGAAGAGAGTACGGCTTCACCATCCCGGCTAGGTACCTCCCAAAAATAAATAAAAGATAAAACAGCAGTTTGCCCTCTTGAACGGTGGAAGCTATTAAACTATTAGTTTTGATACTTTACCACAGCGCTGAGAGACTTGTATGTTAGAATTTACATCGCATAGGGAAATAGATGAGACAGCATCGGAGTGACAGCATTGCACGGGATTTAAGAGGATCAAACCATCAAGAATGTGAAAGGAAAGATAGGGCAAGAGAAGAGGAAGTAATTCAAGTAGAAAGACGAGAGGAAATGTGACATGAGTATAACGCTATGACAGGTACAGTCGTGCGTGGCCCATCATCTTCCCGGATATGACGTACAATATTGACTTACAAATAATGCTATGAAAAATGCAAGTAAAGCTCGAACTTAATAGGACATTAGTCTGCCGCACACGATGTTAATAATCTACTACAATTCTCTGTATAGACCACGTTTCGTGTCATGGATCACTGTGTAGATGCAGTGTTTCAAAGTGAGCAATGTCTTATAACATCGTGTTATGCTACTGTATATGTCACATATGACTAGGAAGGCAAAGTCGAATGTTTCAGTTCCTGATCACAGATAATTTCAGAGAATACCCTCAATGTTATACTTCTGTATGTATGTCCGAGACAGTTCTCCAGACTCAACAGTAAAAGATTACTTCGGTAAATTATAAATCCAGTTAGATTAAATTTACATGAGACAGAAGTGATTTTAGATCACTGATGCCACTGGTTCAGTAGATTAGTCTTTGTTCTTTTATTCCCAAGAGAGTGGATTTGATCCCAGCCGTGGTCGGCGTTTTTGAGTGGGTTTAAATGCTACACTTCTATATCGTTAGAATTTAGTAGGCCTACTCTCAGCACACCTGAGGGACAACATTTCAACTTTCTGGCTCACTAAACGTACAGTAACTGAAGGAACTTCTAGCAAATATTATTATTATTATTATTATTATTATTATTATTATTATTATTATTATTATTATTATTATTATTATTATTATTATTATTATTATTAATTTATATCATTTTACTCTACTGATGAGCATGATTAAAATATTTAGCCCTTGTTCTTGCGTTTTCCAAGATCAGTTCATCGCGTTGCTGAAATTTTTCTTGCGTCATTCTGTTCACATTTCGTTGGTTCTAGATTGGGATTTGAACATGAAGATTCTCATGGTTTTCTATTTGGACATTGTTATCAACTAACTGTGTGCCTGATCTTGTTACTTATCTGTTATATTTTGTTATGGAAATTTGCGTTTGTTAATTTGTCTGTTGAAGGTACAAGTGAAATCTTCTCAGCGTAGCTGCATCTTGTGCTTTTTGAATAAATAAATGATTAAAAAATAAATAAATAAATATATAAATAAATATACCAGGCTTCTTTGTATCTACGCCAGCACTGGAGGACATCACTACGATAAGTTCCAGATTTCAAGTTCTTAACAATATTTCAACAGAAATAAACATAAAGCTTTAATTCCAAATGTACCTAGTAGTGTAATTTGGTAGAATCTGATGATGATGTTTTAAGAACGATACATGTCACTCTATTTTTAATTAAGTTGTTTCTTTTTCAGATGTAATACTGTTACGATATGATCTCTCCTTCAGGTAGTTAACAAATATATTTACTTTTTTTTTTTTTTGCTATTTGCTTTACGTCGAACTGACACGGATATGTCTTAAGGCGACGATGGGATAGCAAAGGCCTAGGAATGGGAAGGAAGCAGCCGTGGCCTTAATTAAGGTACAGCCCCAGCATTTGCCTGGTGTGAAAATAGGAAACCACGGGAAAACATCTTCAGAGCTGCCGACAGTGAGGTTCGAACCCACTATCTGCCGATTACAGGATACTGGCCGCACTTAAGCGACTGCAGCTATCGATCTCGGTTATATATTTACTCAAAGTTAGTTTCATCAGACTGAAGAGCCTAATAGTTATAAAATAAACCATCTTAATATACTCTGTCAAAATTGGCAATCACCATATATACAGGACTTGAGACCAAATATAACTATATTTATAAACAGTAACAAATGTAAATTTAATTTAATTTTTCCCTTTATTGTTAGATATTTATCTGACCAGTAACCTGCCCATCATTCCATTTCCTGAATTGAACAGCCTCGCTTTTTCTGAATAAAGTTTTCTTTCATTTCCAATATTTACACTGTTTACTGAATATATAAATACATCATTCATTCATTCTCTGAACCTACCAGTTGACTGAACAATTTTAATCACTTACTCGTGTGCTTATGTACTTTCTTTCAGACTACCAGTCTTTCATTTACTGTTACAGTCAAAGATTCACGCAATAGTTTCCTTAAATAATATTTGCTTTTTGTAGACATAGTATGGGCTTATGCCCGTGTCAAGATAACAAGCTGAAACTCTTTACATTTCGCAGAGAACTTCGCTCCGTATAAGCCCAAAAGCCCATATAATGTCTACAAGTAGAGCCGTGAATGCATCCATGTGAACATTTTTTTTAATGTACAGGACAAGGTCTTGGCATCAGTTCCATAGCTTTGTGGAACACAAATACGATTCCTTTTGGAAGTCAGAGGTACAAGCGCAGAGTGAAAAAGTTGTTAATATAGAATAGCGAGGAAGATTATATCAATCACCTGGAGACTAAATAATTTAAAGAAGCACAATATTTGCGTCAAGATAATCGAGATATCCGAGAAACCGTGCTTACCAACCTCAAATCTTTATTTTCTAGACTGCAAGTTAGTTGGTAACGGTGGCTTAAAAACGGTCATTAATCAGCCTACTTCGTAGGCCGTACAGACCATGAAGGCCCTTGAAGGAGAGAAATGCGAAGCCTTCTCCTATCCATGACCACGACACTAATTGGGATCATGATTAGCTCTAACTTTGGTCGCCTTTACCCATATAAATACACTTATTACTCATTTCTGAGTGAATACTAGGGCAATTTGCCTCTACAAAAGTAGAATTCTCGTTTCTTTCTCTACGTCCTGAATGGGAATGGAACGCACGCCTTTATGGCCTCAATTAGAAGGCCCCTCTACTTCAAATGTAAACAATAAAGTTGTCACTCTTAAGGAATATAGATGTGAGTTGTTTGTCGAGCTCCCAGGTAGTAGGGAAGCTATCACTTGACACCGACCGTACTTGTATGAGCAGTAGTTTTCTCCATCGGTTAATGAAGAAAACAAGAACAATTCGTCTGCTCAAAGCTGATGACTAATTGATCAACGGCCTGCGTTTTCTTCTCCCTTTGGAGATTACTTGTGATTTGCAGTCCCATCACGAATTCTCTCCCGTGAACTCCTCTTTCAGGAATACAGTCCATCGGGGAGTCGTTAATCTGGACTTGTCCCTCTGCCTACTGTCGGTCTGCTCAATATTCCTCGCAGCCTTCCACAGTCCTACATGCGCTTTTCGTCTGAATTGTCATCAGGAGCGCAATTTGTTGACTTCCTTCTTCAGGCACACCCAACCAGAAGTAATTGACTTTCATTAATTTCACTTTTTCATCCATTAAATTTATTCAGGAAATTTTATGAAGGTCTTTCACTTCTCCATCTTCTTCCTCTAAGCGTCATCCCGCTTTAGCACAGGGTCCATAATTTTAATTTTGGAAGGCAAAGTTTTACGATTTATGCCTATGAAATTGTCATTTTATTTGCGTATTCTTCAGTTTCCTTTCCACTTTCTCTGTATATATACTTAAATGTTAATAATATATACGTGATAACATGATGTGCCTAATTCGCACATACCTCCAGCACAATATCAAGAGAGATTTAAATAATGTACTCAGTTGGAACAAGCATTTTGTGCCTGATAGTACTGACTGATTTCTAGCAATATTAGAACTATAGAAATGTCTACGATTGTCGTGTTGAACTTTTCACAAATGAACCTTTTCGAAATATAGTAGTTTTAAACAGGAACAATAATATGTTATATGTAATTTTGCTGCAGTAGCTCAGAAGGATAAGAGAATAAGAAGCTAGACAAAGAGAATGCCTAAAGACAGAACAGCTTGGAGAATTCATGCAAAGACCTGCCGATAGCAGACCACCCGTGATGATGATGACGATGATGATGAACTAATAGTAAAAACATAAATTAAATCTCACATAACGGTTGCTTGTTTAATATTAATAAACAGAAGGCATGTGAATGTATTTATGCTTTGTTTAAAAGTAGCAAGAAGTGATATGCCAGATACTTACAAGGAAAATAAGACATTTTCGAATGTCTTTGAAATACATGCACGGACATGTGAAATGTTTGTACTAGTCTATTGTATTAATATTATGCATTGTTAATAGTTAATTTCTCAACAAAAAATGTTTGTTAATTATAAGAACATTCTGATAATTGCCCAATTTCTTCACGCTGATCATAGCACTCGGTTAAGCCACCCTTTGCAGTAATCACTTGACGTACCTGAAAGGCATTTTCTTGCCAGTAATTTCTATTGCTGTCAAAATTTATTCCTTTATTGCCTTCTAAAGATTTTAGTTTGGCTACATATCCGAAGAATAGTTTCACCTGGCCCAGGAAATATTTTCTGGATTACACACGATGGCCCTTATAGATTTTGCCTTGTGCCATAGTGAAGAATATTTAATGAACATAAGATCTTTTCTTGGGCACAAGCACAACTTGGCACGTCTGAGCGAAACTCTGCAAATGCACACGGCCTAGCCAGCCAAAAGCCGGCTCTATTTCCGTGACTTTTACAATTTTTAAAATTAAAGTAGAAGTTAATTTGCTCAAATGAACACATCTTCTTGAACATCCTCTCCATCCCCCTACAAACCTCGCATCATGCCATCAAAAACGTACAAAGATCTCTGAATAATGCTGCACCTAGCAGTGAGTACAGTAATTTGTCACACGATCGTAAGCATTCAATTATTGTATGTCTACGGATTGAAAATTTTTGGCAATAATCAGTTTGTTAATCGTTAATGTGATTTTTTACATTGTTAATTATTTTATACAGCTTTAAAGAGCTTATAAGCGAAAAGTAAAAATTAACATGTATCTTTTCGTTCAGGAGCACTTCAAAAATATAAAGAACACCGGGTTGAAAATTGCGATAACTCAAAAATTGTAGCTTTTGAGTTATTCATATAATTCTCTTCTATTATTCAAGCTCCGTCTGTGTCAGTACTGTGACAAGTCGTATCGCTAATCAAAATCGAACTAAACAGAAAAAATACTATAGAAATGTTTACGATTGTCGTGTTGAACTTTTCGCAACTGAACCTTTTCGAAATATAGTAGATTTAAACAGGAACGATAATACGTTATATGTAATTTTTCTACAGTGGCTCAGAAGGGTAAAAGAATAAGAAGCTAGCAAGAGTGCCTGATTTTATAGAGACACGTAAACATTAACTAGCTTTTCTTGGGAAGTTTCACTTTTGAACCAGACGATCGATAAATGTTTTCATGATTATGAATAAGCTGAACAGAGATAAACGTGAACACAAGGATATGAAAACAATAGGCAAGAGTGACGAGGAGATTAAGGTTAAGTTAGGAATGAACTCGATGGATGAAGCTGTACGCATAAACCGGCTTCGGTGGTGAGATCATACGAGGCGAATGGAGGAGGATAGGTTACCTAGGAGAATAATGGATTCAGTTATGGAGGGTAAGAGAAGTAGAGGAAGACCAAGACGACGATGGTTAGACTCAGTTTCTAACGATTTAAAGATAAGGCGTGTAGGACTAAATGTGGCCACAGCACTAGTTGTAAATAGAAGATTGTGGGGACGTTTAGTAACCTCACAGGGTTTTGCAGATGGGTGCAGTATCTGTATGTATGTTAACAAATTATATATTCACGACAACAACTTCAGTTTTAAACATATTTGGTGAAATGTCGTGGTAATGGTAGTAGCGTCGTGTCCTTGTCCTGAGGTGATGGAGCTCTTTTCAGGCACACCCCCAGTGGAGGTAAGCTGCATGTACCATTTTAACTGTCTAACTCCTGTCATTCTTAAATTTCTGATGGTAATTAAAGTTTTATGAGGATGAACAACTCGACAACGATCCTCTTCTAACGCTTACAGAAAAAATAATGGAAGATGACTGGCGTTTGGAAGACTGGAGATATCAGTAAAGGGAGAGAAGGAATACAAACGGTGTGAATCAGGAAGACCCCCTGCGCCTCTAAAACCTAACACCATCAGGGTGGGAAGAGAACACGCGTCGATCACAGAAGGTCGGCTAGGGAAAATGAAAGTTAAGAGTTTGGCACAAGCAAGTTGAAACGATGTCAGACTCAAATGGGGGCACATAGCTGGCAACCTACACTCCCAAGTTGAAAACCTCAAAGATGAGTTTTCCTCTTACGGCAGGCAGGCAATGCCGTGGATGTATTCTACGACCCCCATGGATGTAACTGGTTAATGTTGACATATGGTGACCATAAACTACAAAGATATTCTTGTCCTAAATAAGATAAACACTCATTATACGTGGTAGGTATTCAAAGAACAACTATCGCAAAATTACGGGCATGGAGTGCTTCTCACGCAAGAAAGATATTAACAGCAGGCAATTTACCTACTCTCACGCAAGAACAAGGAATACGTTAACCTATTTTATCTTGTTGTAGTTAGTTGGAAGTTATTATATTTCATCATCCAAGCCATCATAAAATGAGTCATGTTCTGGATCACAGCTAAGTTTTCCACACTTTGATTCTTCTAGACTTCGTCTCTGTCTGAACAATCTGATAACTGCCTCTAGAAAGGACTTAGTAAATTTGGACTTAAAAACATTTAAGAAATATTATCTTACAGTAACTTATTTTTGAATTTGGTTGTTATAAAAACGTATTCTAAGAATGATCTTCTAACTAAAATTATCTACAAATTTTAGAAAAGATTTCCATTCTTCCATTTAGCAACTACGAATGCATGAATTTATTTATTTATTTATTTATTTATTTATTTATTTATTTATTTATTTATTTATTTATTTATTTATTTATTTATTTGTTAATTATTTATTTATTTATTTATTTATTTATTTTATTTTATTTTATTTATTTATTTCTAATCCCAATTACAGTGGCAAATGTTTACATGTGGCTTTTTTTCATCGACTTAGTCTAATAACCAAATATCTGAACTATTCTTATATTATATTTACAATGAGAGAGGAACAGTATGTCACATCTAATCTAATTTAATCTTTACAAGAAAGAGTAAAATAAAAATTAACAAAATTAAAATCATAATCTCATATCTAAACTATTATTTTCTTCTAGTTCTAACACTTATAATTACATTTATAGGAAAGGGTTTAATGATGAATGTTTGTAATATATCTTGTGGTTCAAATCAGCATTACAAATTATAGAGTTTTCACGGAGATGGTGAATTGTTGTAAAAAGAGGTCTAGAGATACAATGAAGTCTAAAGAATTATTTTCTGAACTGCACTGTTGTAGACATTGCATAGCCTGTAGAGTAGGGAATTTTTCTGAGCGGTTGTTCTAACTTTTTTATTATGGAAAGTTACACTGTCCTTGCATTAAAGCGGGGCACATGGAATCTCAAGAGGCATAAAAAGTCAGGGTTGTCAATAATAGAATTTAGAGATTTGTACAGAAACTTCATGTCATCCTTTTGTCTCCTCAGTTCCAAGCTTTCTATTTCAAAACATAGAAGTTCATTATATGCTATGTGTGGATAATTACCAGCTTTTTTGAAATGTAAGTATTTTAAATATCTCTTTTGGATTTTTTCGTCTGTGCAATATATATTTTGTTTGCTGTATTCCATACAACGCTTGCGTATTCTACTTTAGGCCTGACGAGAGAGCTGTAGAGGTGTATACAGGTTTTTAGGACTTTAAAGGGTTTGACATTCCTCATCATAAATCCTAATGTCCTGTATGACTCAGCAACTACCTTCTGGATATGTGGGGTGAAGATGAGTCCTCGGTCTAATAACATCCAGAGGTCTGTAACCTCCTTTACTGGTTTCAGGTCATCGTAACCTAGTTTGTAGTTAAAGGAAATACACGTTTTAATTCGGATGAACGACATCGATACACATTTCTCTATATTTAGATATAGTTGATTTTCGGTCGTCCATTTTTCCTAACAGAGAATTATTATTTGCCCTGATAGTGTTTAAAATACAAAAATAGGTTAAAGAAAAAATATTTATCAGTATGATCCGACCCCCTAACGCTCATATATCCGGTTCACATTGTGTACTACAACCCTGTACATTAATGCGCCATTTCAAAGCGGGTAATTATTGAAAAATTAGAATAGGGTTCTGTTTGAACTGAATATCTGAGATTTGATTTGATTTGATTTGATTTGATTTGATTTGATTTGATTTGATTTGATTTGATTTGATTTGATTTGATTTGATTTGATTTGATTTGATTTGATTTGATTTGATTTGATTTGATTTGATTTGATTTGATTTGATTTGATTTGATTTGATTTGATTTGATTTGATTTGATTTGATTTGATTTGATTTGATTTGATTTGATTTGATTTGATTTGATTTGATTTGATTTGATTTGATTTGATTTGATTTGATTTGATTTGATTTGATTTGATTTGATTTGATTTGATTTGATTTGATTTGATTTGATTTGATTTGATTTGATTTGATTTGATTTGATTTGATTTGATTTGATTTGATTTGATTTGATTTGATTTGATTTGATTTGATTTGATTTGATTTGATTTGATTTGATTTGATTTGATTTGATTTGATTTGATTTGATTTGATTTGATTTGATTTGATTTGATTTGATTTGATTTGATTTGATTTGATTTGATTTGATTTGATTATTTATCATCTACAGAGTTATTCTTTTCCAATTACAGATGATTCAAATAATAACAATATTAACAACAATTACCTTACAAAACACATATGGAACAAAAGAACATGAAAACAGAAAAGTATTTATATATTTGAAATGACCGATAGATAAAAGAAGGAAATATTTCAGTTACAAAAGTTACAAAAGAATACAAGGAACGTTCTATGAGGCGTCCATAAGATGTCTAAGAATTTCACTAGCTGACGAAGGGAATACATCCACCATTCCACTAATTTCATTCAGGGACTTTAGGGCCTGCATAAACCAAGACTTCCTGTGTGATTCAGTTCTGCACCTGGGTAAGTGAAAGGCGAGAGTCTGTCGGGTGTTACGGGAAGAAACATGGATTGGTAGCAACTGGAGTAAATAGGACAATCAAGGAAATTGCTGATACATTTGTGTATGAAATGTATCTACGACGTAATTGAGTAAGGGTGAATGGTATACTTTCCATTTGAAGCTATTACACGAGTTAATGCACACATTTCGCAAATAGTCCGTCTCTGTGGTGTAGTACTTAGTGGCATAAACTCTGAAGGGTAAATGGATTAAATAATAGAAATTCGCAAATATGTTTTCAGGTCAATGTTTTGAAATAAAATACAGTTAGTTATGTGACGATTCCTTCTCAGAATATTTATGTCTTCTTCTCGTACCAGAAGACAGATATGCAGGCGTCATTCCATGTTTATACAGAGAGATTTGCTTGGATGCTTGTCTTTCACGTGTCCAAGATTTGTTCTCCAATTTTCTGCGGTCAAAATGGATATCTGAGCACGAATATATGGCGTTTAATTCTTCTTTTAATTATTGCTACCCGAGGTTTTAAACGAGCATCCATGTTTAGTTCAAGGACGCACTGTGCGGCGTGATCACAATCACGTTGTGTTGAGGAACACGAATAGGCTGTGAAAGCTCGCGCACGCCAAACGCTCGTTATTAGATAACTGTCTTCTCTCGCTTCTCCCCAAACCCCTCAAACCACGCTCCTGCGGCCGGAGACAGACATGTGCAAACTTCCCCACGGGAATGAAGACACGGTAAGGGATACCAGGCGGAATTAAAGGTTTTGGCAAGGGTATGTAACAGAATGATTAATGCTCTTATCTCGAGGTAGATGAGATCGATATCGCCAGGATACGGAAGAGATTTGTGCTCGTGGAAAGAGTTTACTCAACCAATAAACGAAAACCAAAACGAGAAAAAATCCCGGTAGTAAGGATGGCTGGCCACAGAACTAACCACACTAGTCTTCCCAGGCTATGGCTACAGATGAGAATGCAATGGCCTGTAAAGGCCTTGATTTTCAATTGCTGTAAAACTATCTCGACTCCCAGAATACTGTGATCAAAGGATTTTCCATTGTATTTTCTAGGTCACCCTGTGCATTAGTCGTAGTCTACCAGCTTCACTCTGCTCAGGTGTTCGAATTTTTGAAGGGCAGAAATAAGTCCATTCGTAATTAAAATCTTCAGTGTGTTCCCAGTCATTCGACCGGGTCTTAAAGGAATGAATGAAGCTCCCATCTAGCGGCGAGGATAGGAATTGTGTGGGCTGCCGAAGCCTGTCGCACTCCTCTGGGGCAATGATTAATGACTGACAGATGAAATTAAATTATATTGGAGAATGTCGCTGGAATGAAAGATGGCAGGAAAAACCGCAGTACCTGTCCCGCCTCAGCTTTGTCCAGCACAAATCTCACATGAACTGACCGGGATATGAACGTCGGAACCCAGAGGTGAGAGGCGGGCACGCTACTGCCTCAGTCACGGAGGCTCTTCCATTCGTAATATAAAAGTTCTGATGAGGATAAAATCAATGTTTACCCAACAAAATTAATTAAAACCTACCGATAGGTTACCTAATGCAGATCCGATTTTTCTGCCATCTAGTGGAGTAAATTTAAACTTCAAAATTGACAAGTACGCAACCGAAATGGTGCCACATCAAAATACATCCACAAGGTAGCTATGATCGTAGAATTGTTTTCAAAATAATAATAATAATAATTATTATTATCATCATTATTATTACATCGTTACGCCCTGCTTAGGAGCTCGATTGAACCAGCTTAGCTGATGTGTTGGCCTTCTTCTCCTCCCAAAATCTCTTCATCCTCTCAATCATCAATCATCTTCCTTCGTTCTTCCGTCCAAGTTATAGTGGCTCTGGTGTTGGGTTTGTCTTCAAACTGGTGATTGTCGATTTTAGTTATGAATGTACATCTGTCCTGTATAATGTCTTCCGAGATGTTGATTTCCTGGAGATCTGTTTCATTTTCACGAAGCCAGCTGTTCTTGGTTTTAGATGAAAGGGCCAGGTTGAGAATTCTTTCATTTAGTCTGTTACTGTTCATTCTGATAATGTGTCCATAAAATTTCAGTCGACTTTTCCTAAAACGTGTGAGATATTTTTTTCAGAATGACAATATATTTCCTAGGATGGCTTTTTCCTCCATATTCCCTCTATACAAACTGGGCCAAACATTTTTCTTAAAATTTTCCTTTCCCGTTTCTCTATGTCTTTGGTTAGAGACCCGCCACCAGTGATTACGGTTTCTGAAGCATATGACGCTTCAGGTTTGTATAAGTTTTCTTTTCCGAGATATTGATTTTTTGTTGTACCTGTTCCAATTGATCCTGTAAGCTTTCTGTAACTTGGAAATTATTTCTTTATTTGCTTCGTGGTTTAAACCAGAGGGCTGAATAATTTCTCCTACATATCTGAATTGGTTCAACTGAAAGATTTTGCCGAATATAGTCATCATAGGTGGTCCATCTAAATATCGTGAAGCTGCCGATCTAACAGTCGAAAGTTCCAGAGCTGGAAAGACCAGGCTGAAGAGAGCCGTGAACACTCCTCTGCTACTATTCCTTTAATTGCACACAATGCCCATTCCAATCAGCGCCTCAGAGTGGAGATCGAAGAGCTGGAATACTATGATAAACCAGTGTTTTACGTACCAGTAATATCAGAAAATTTATGAACCAGAGGAATGGTATGCTAAAGAAGGAAGTTAACTCCCAACCCAATCTACATCCCGCCAATATTCAGGCAGGCAGTTATACTCGGAACGCAGCAGTAATCCCATCTACAAAGGGCACTAGGAAAGTTTTGCAATAAGCAAAAATGTTTGGCTGGACACCCCTGTTATGGTGAAGGATGAAAATAGGGGTGAGAACCGGTCTAGAAGACAGCAAGCAGAGACCTTCACACCAGTTATTACCAAGCAATGGGATTGAAAGCAAGTTAAGATGTCAGAGTCGTCTAAAAGTGAATATCCTGCGATTATCCGCTATAATTTTGCTCGTGGAATTAACCAGTGCCTCGAGGAAATGACTACTGTGCTGGGGAAAGAGTGTACACATCGGACAGCAATTTTCGCTGGTACAAAAAAATTTCCAGAGGGCAAAATTTTGGGGTTGAAGATGATCCTCGTTCTGGGCGACAGTCTGAATCAGTGACTGAGGAAAACATTGAAGCTGTTAGGAAAACGTTCCAGCAAGAGAGGCTGTTGACATATAGGCAGGTAGAAGAGACCCTCCACATCCCTGCACCAGCTATTCATTCATTTCTACACGACCATCTCCATGTTAGAATGTTTGTTCCCTTTGGGTGCCCCATTCACTTACAGAGGAACAAAGGGCACATCGAGTGAAATGATGCCGAGAAATGCTAAAACAGTTTGAAAATGGGACTTCGCGTATCGTCAATAGCATCGTTACAGGTGACGAAACTTGGCTTTATTATTACGATGTCCCAACAAAATCCCAGAACAAGGTGTGGCTGTTTGAAAATGAAGGTACTCCTTTGGCTGTGCGAAAGTCAAGGTCAGTGAAGAAAAGGATGATTACAGTATCACAATATTACAGTGCCGACTCGGGTTGTGCTAGAAACACAAAGGACAGTTACTGCGAAGTGGTACAGTGAGAATTGTCTGCCTCAGATCATCCAGGCTCTCAATCAGCTCCGTCCAAGGTCACGGCTCAACACTTGGCTCTTGCATCACGACAATGCTCCAGCACATCGTGCTAATGTAACAATGGATTTTCTTGCCGGATCTGGGTTGACTGTGCTTGATCACCCTCCTTACAGTCCTGATCTTGCCCCATGTGACTTCGCACTCTTCCCAGAAGTGAAATTGAAGCTCAAAGGGCGGCGGTTTGCATCCGACGAGGGGCTTCTGGCAGCATGGGATCAACAGTGTGAAAATGTAACTGAAGAAAAGTGGCAGAGTTGGTTCAGCGACTGGTTTCGACGTATGGAGTAGTGTATTGAGTGTGGTGGAAATTATTTCGAAAAAGTCTAAAGCGTTCACTCACATTGCAAAACTTTCCTAGTGTCCTTTGTATCGCAGATGCGTGGCAACTGAAGAGACTAAACACATCACTAAACACAGTGGTCAATGTAACGTTATTGTTGATCAATTTTATGAGCTTTCAATATTGTAGGCCTTCACATTCAGTTTCCTTCCGACCCTGTGATATTAGAGCATCTAATGTAAACGGAGTCCTCCTTTCTTTTCATGACTCTCTCATGTCTTATTCTTCACGATATCGTTCCTTTACATTTTTTCTCATTTCATAGTCATCTTCACAAATTTTCTTATCGATATAGACCGATGACCATGCGCTTTTACCCCCATTGTCAGTAAACATCATTGAACACTGTCACCAAAACTCGGCGTTGATATGAACTAAGCAACGGAAGTCTAAATTCATCTAAACTTATGAATCCTGATATCATGGTTGTTTCCCTGCGGTGTGGGTGGTAGAATAAGACCCGTAGTATCACCTGCCTGTCGTAAGAGGCGACTAAAAGGGGCCCCAGTGGCTCTGAACTTCGGGAGCGTAGTTTGGCAATTACGGGGCCGTTAGCTGAGTCCTGGTATTGCTCCCACTTCAGCCGGGCTCCTCAATTTCATCTATCCTATCCAACCTCCCTTGGTCAAATCTTGTTCATTTCTGACCCCGACAGTAATATGTATGGTGGCCTCGGAAGTTTTTCATTTTCACGTCCCTCGTGGCCCTTGTTTTTCTTAGGCCGATAACTTTCTTTTCCGAAGTATCGGACCTCTACCATATTTTCTCTCCGATTTGTATTACATAGACTATGGTTGCCTCGTTGTACGTCCTCTTAAAACAATAATCACCTTCACCACTACTACCACCACGGTACGATAAAGTTAAATGGCAAAAACAATCCGAAATTGTACTCTCTATAACTTTTGTTATTCATTCCTGCCAACTTTCCCGATATAGGCGGGAGACTCCCGTTTTTCGACAGATTTTCCCGCCTCCCGATTATTCTATTATTTCTTCCGATTTTAGGTTATTTTTTCGTGAACTTCAAACATTTGTTTTCAAATCCCACCATTGAAACATTGTACGCCAGTCGCCGGATGTTCTCCGCTCATTGCCGCTTTCAAATAAAATACCGACGTTTATTAATACGAGAAATACGCGCGAATGAGCTGTCGTGAACGGCGACTCACGACGCGCCTTCCGCGTATTAACGAGAAAGCGAACGGGTTCGAATGGGATTCGAATCCGCAATCTCCAGGGGAGAAAGCCTGTGATTTGAAAAGTAGCAGGCATATAAACGCATGTATATATGAAGGGAAATTACAGGAGAGTTTGTGTATGTTCATAACTTACAATTAATAAATGATTGTAAGAAGAAGAAGAAGAAGAAGAAGAAGAAGAAGAAGAGAAATGACTGAATATTTCAAAGAAGGATTTAGAACATTCGATGCTCCGTAGAACCTCGTAAGCAAAGAGCTTTGTGTCCTAATATTGTGAAATATTGTGTAAGTTGAATACGCACTTCTTTTGGGTTGGAAATATACAGAGTCACGTGTAAAGGGCATAGAAACAGTTTCCAAAGTGTTCTGGAACAATGTGTGAAAAAAACGTGACTGGGTGGTTCCATGCTAAAGAACCAATCAGAGAAGAGTGCAGTCGTGACGTGAACTAGTGACTTGTGGTGGTGGTATATGAATCAGTAGGATGATTCGAGAAGGAATAGAAAGAAACTATATAACTTTGTAACTTGTAAACAACAGGGCTTTGGACTCACAACACTCGAAGAGGGCTTTTGACTCACGGCAATCGAAGGAGGCTTTTCGACTGTAGACAGTATCACGCAGAGAAGGGAATAATTAGCTCAGAGAACTGTTTGAGTGCTGGTAGACTTTGTGTAGAGCCGCAAGTACGCAGTAAAGTAATAGCAAGTCAGAGGGATATTAGGCTCAGAAAATAAGTGTTATTCATCAACAAACGATCACAAGGGTTTACCACACCGATTGTCAAAGGAGGTATTGGAAATTATTCGCCTAAGCCAGCTACTCAATCTCATTTGGGAAAGTATCGCCTCGTCGCGTAAAACAACGGGTTCCAGGGATCGGTACGCGAAGACAGAAGAGAAGAAAGACGAACGAAGACTTCAGCTGTACAAGGATCAACCATATCCTGTAGTTAAGTATTTAATCAGTGAATATATGTATTATATGTATTCTTGTGTATGATAGGAAAGGACTCAAAGACTCTTAGCAAGATTTAAAAGATATCTAAAGGGTAGATGGTATCAGAGATTTTGTGTTTAAAACTGTACATATTACTTGTATATATTGGTGTGTGAATATTTTGGGTTTTAGAATATAATTAATTCTTAAACTTTGCCGATCTGACCATACGCTTCCAGAACTCCGAACCCAAGTCCTCAACCTGTTGAATATCCCTTAGGATCACGACAGTACGATGTTGATAGAAATGTCTATATCGCGTCGCGTATATCGATTGTAAATTGTTCTCGCGTGCTATGTTCATGTTCGCTCACATCAGTCTAGTCGATTCTAGAGACTAGTCGCTAGATTTGGAGTCTATTTTAGTAATTTAGTGACAGAATTTCAGAGATTGCGACTAGTGATTTTTCTAGAGATTTTAGGAGCCATTTGGAGACAATTCTGCCGAATTTTAATCTTTTACTTGATAAAAATAGCATTGCGCTTCGCATAATCGCGTGGGCACGTGATGCAGTATACTAATCTACGCATTTGCTAAGTAATAGCATCTAAGTGCATGACTGATTCACACACATATAGAACATGAGTTCATACTATTTTCGGAAGGCTTATCGGAGGCCAATCATCTCACTCACATACTTCATGTGAGGGAATAGAGATGTGTAATGTTTAGCCTTGTAGCCTCGTATAGCAACAGTCGGGTTTTGAGAAAATCCGTTTTACAATATATACCATAGCACTCCTGTATTGCGCAAGATATGTCCAATACGCAGTTTTCACCTATACTATCTCCTGATTTTCCCGATTTTCATATCAAAATCTCCTGATTTTTAGTTTTGTAGACTTGGCAGGTATGTAGTTATGTATTACTTTTCGTTAAGACAAATAACATACGTATTTAAAATTACATTTTAGGCGCTTTCCGCTAAACTAAAAATTTCATCCAGGTGAAAAAAATATTTATAGTCTGAACAATAATTCTTATTCCCCGACTTTACATACCGATATTTATCAAATTCTGTTTACCCATTTTCTCGTGGTTCGGTGGACTTAGCAACAAAAATCGAAATTCATGAACATCTCTGTTATCGTAGACAGTGAGGTAAATTATCGGTTATTTAATGTCTCTGTGCCGCATGTCATTAAATAAGCTGCGAGCATAATTTATAAAAGAGTAGCGGGTTTCGGCTATATACAATGCCGGACTAAATGAGTCCGTGATATTAGTAAATTGGTATCACCCAAATTGCTACTCTAAGTCAGGGTGCTCAAGTCTCGTGAGCCACCCGATTCCTGCTGTGAACGCGCCCGCTGTGATTAGAATGACCTGCTTGTTCGTGGTGTAAACTCTGTGTGCGTGTCGCGGTAAACAGAGGACCGTGTGACGAGTGGTGAAGTGTTACCCATTTGGATTACTCTGAGATTTCAGCTGTGAACGAGATATCCAGGATGTCGGACTTGTATGGACCAGGGCTGAAGGACAGCACGCCCGTCCCCAGCGCCGAGGCCATGCAGCAGTAAGCGCCGCCATGGGTCTCCCGTGGAAGGAAAAACTACGGCCACCAAACAGATGAGTGATGTCAAAATATAATTTTTCTTAGCACGTTAACGTAGAACCGGTAGTAGGATGGGCTTTCCTTTGCAATACCTAAATGTTGTAATATAATGCATATCCTAGTATGGAAATTTTATTGTTCTTTATCATGTTAACGTAAAATTCAAGGGAGCTAACTCCACGGACGACCCATGTGTTTTTTTCTTAATGATTAGATTATCGTGAGGGGTTATTCTTAGTAATATGTAGAATATCCTAGCAAGTATGGGAACAAGGATAGGAGAATATTCGAGTTCCCCTAGGGGTGGCTGGAACAATAGTGTATGAGCAGGGAAATCCATGTCCAAAGGTTGTTAGTTAATGTCCAAGGTGGCTAGCGTATATGCTGGGGAAACTCATGGGTCAATCAGACGATGCATGCGTAACTTACACATATAATAATTACATGCTGCAAGAAAGAAGAGATCCCTGACCGAGAGAGGTACATAAATATGTTATTTAGGTATAATAGTGAGGGACAGTTTGCGAGTTTCCCGTGATTCTTGATTATTTAACCAGAAATGTATGGAGTTTTTTTTTGTCTGCAACCGGCTGAGATCCAGGGAAGTCAGAGTCGTATGTATGGTAGAAATGAAAATATATGCCTAACTTTGGGCGGTGAGCAAAGAAGATGAGGAGCGTGGAACTGAGAAATCATGAGAGTCCTATGCCCAAGGAAAGAAGATACGCGATATGGGACGTAATGAGAGGGCCGAATGCCCAGATAGTTTTATGATGAGATGATTCGGAAGGGATGGTGCCCATAGTTGGCGCTCTACGAGAAAAATGAGAATGTATGGAATAAATGAGTATTTCTTTAGAATTTTGCGGTAAGACGAATAAACAAATGAAGTGGGCCATAGATATGTGTCTTCGAGAAAGGAGGGCTGGACGTTGTGAGGGAGAGAAGAATCCAGCGTGGTCAATGAATGAGATTTCATTGTGAGTGTTTGCGACAGAGCGGTCCCGCTGTGCTATTATAGTTAAGACTTGAGGCTCTGGATCTCCCCCGTAACTGCTGGTTGTTTTAACTGGTTCAGCTAAGACACTTCTGTCGATGATAATATCACGGTGATATGGAAGGTAATTAATAAATGAGTAGGGATCTCCCCCAATATCCGGTAATATGAGACCGTAGCTAGTGTAGGGATTTTTCAGGAATGTACCTCTCAGTCGGAGTCATCTAGTTCGAGCCCAGGTCAGATGGGCTTAGGCAAAATATACTGATAACTATGTTTTCCTTACAGGAATAGCCTCCTTCACGCATGAGGTGTATATATCTGTGTGCGTTTATTATTTAATGTGCATTTATTTTGAGTTCAAACAGAACCGATGTTCAACGTTGTTTTGTCTTGGTGACAGATCAGGGAAGTCCGGGGATTTTAGCTAATGGTATGTGTGTTTTGTCTATGTATTATGTAAATATATCTTTTAATATGGTAATCATGTAGTGCAGGAGCCGGTTAGTTACGTGCTAAGAACAGGAAATACTATGTGTAGGGACATCAGCTCATCTCACGGTGTGATCGAGAGAATATAAAAATGTCATGAACTGTTTGAACTAATGAGGGAAAGATGAACGATAGCAATCGCAAAACCTCAATTATATCGTAGTGCAGACGACGCCCAAAGGCGAGTCGAATTTTAAAGTGTTAATTATTTTCTTTTCCTCCCGTATGCGGAAAATTCATTGTATAGGGTTGTATCTATTTTTATGTCATATTTTGAATAAATTAGTCTTTGTAACCCTCCATTATATGCTTCTTGTCATTTGTAGCAGTACTAAGCAGTATCCAGTAGACAATTGAAACCAGAGAATCCTACTTTCAGATTACATAAGGCTCCATCTTAAATATTTGTTGTTGTTTTTCCTTTCTTTCGAACGTACCACTCCCCAAGTGCTCGAGCTGCCGAGGCCAGCACAGAAAGTAGGAAGGGGAGCGGTTCGAAATTCGTTAGGCAATTCGACCCGCTCTTCACTCTAGTCTCATCCGTGGGTGTTTACCCTGTTATGTGGAGGCATTCTTATGCGCGGGTCATCTATTCGAGGCCCGGAAGGGCGTAATACAATACATACATATAGACAGACAGAGATGACGGAAAATTAAAAAGTGCATTTCATTGTTACAGTGGATATGACCGATAGAGAAATACCATTATGTTTAAATTCTGGGCAATGTGCAAACAAAATTCTAATTTTTATATATGTAATAGTGTTACGAAATAAAATTCCATCTGTTTCATTACTCTAAATTATTTCAGGATGATCTAATAAATACACACATACATAATGGCCACACTTACTAATTACAGTCTATTTACAAATCTCGCTTCTGTACACACAGTAGGAGGTCCAGCCCGCTCGTCTACCTGCGGACGCTTAGCCTCACTTTCACTTCCCCAAAGTCCAGTCAATCAACTCATACAGCCACTGTGCGTAGACGGCTGGACTTGAACACAGTACCATTGGATATGCAACACACGACGACTGTTCGTTGGTTCGGCTGCACAGATGTACTTCACACAGACCCATGCAGTGAACGACTAAACAGCTACACAGTATTCAACAGCAGGACGATACTCACAACAGCGAACATTAACCCAGGCGCATTTATCCTCGCACTCACCACAGAGCGTTTCATCGCTGGCTCACGGCGATCCTCAGTCCACAGAATTACACACAGTACAATCTTTCGTTCTGTCGTCTTCACCTACACACTGGTGTCTCCGACACTACAACAACAGCTCCTCGTTCAGTCCTCGGTAGGACACTAGCGCCAACCAACACCTCTGTCACCCTCAGCCCAGCCACCGAACGCCAACGCACTGTGTGTCACACTGGGAGTCCAACTCTGACTGACTCTCCGCGGCTCGTCTCCATTTTTATAGCAGAAATTTCACGACGTCACTGGAGGCAGAACATTCCTGTCGAATCTCCAAGGAACTCACAGGTAAGCTGGCCGCCGAGAAGAATACACGGAAGGGCCCGGCCCCACCCCAAAGGCCGGCTGGGAGATTCCAGGTCGTCTGAGTGATCAGCCTCTTCCTGGAAATACCGAAAGGAGTACCATGGGACTGGCACATAACAACAACAAGAACAATAATAATAACAATGATTACTTATTTATTTATTTATTTATTTATTTATTTATTTATTTATTTATTTATTTATTTATTTATTTATTTATTTATTTATTTATTTATTTATTTATTTATTGCTCGTGGCGTAGGTTCCGGCAGTCACGCTCTACTTTATGAACCATAGGCAAGGCCTGAATGAGTCAGCAATGAGGACGCATCTAGACGTGTTCGGAGTTCGTGATAATCGCATAAGCGGAAATAACGAGGGAGAGATGGATAGTAAAGTTTTATTAATGGATGTTAAAAGGGAGAAGAGCAGACTGAGGGGTGAGAGTGTTAATCAGGAAACCATCGTACGCAACAGTTTTCTGTTTGACGCGCAAATGAACCAATGATGTATATAAATCGATTTACCGGTTAAAGGAATTAGGTCGAGAATCGAATCAGTGCATTTAGCACGTGAGGGAGAAGATGAGGATAATAATAATAATAATAATAATAATAATAATAATAATAATAATAATAATAATAATAATAATAATAACTTCGTGCGGCTATTTCTAGCCATTTCTACATAGTATAGAAATTGTGCACCGGTGAAATATACAACAGTACGCTTCCACAAAGAGGTAAACCTGAAAGTCACCTTCCTGATCACTCCGGGATAAAACAGTGAAAGTGCCAAGAATACAAAAGGAAGTTTTTATGAAGTGGTGAACATAAAAAATCATCATCGCGTACACTGAGGAAAAAAGAAGGTGTAAAATATGTTGAAGGTTCTCAGGACAGGGGCGAAATATACAACGTACAATAGTACGCCTCCACGAAGTGGGAACCGTGTTAGTCATCTTCTAATCACTCGCAAAAGCAGCAAGACTGTTATCAAATAGTCATTAAGACGTTCGCATGAAGTAGCGATCTTATAAGTCATCACGGAACACATAGCGAAAGGAGGACATGCACATGTAAAGTATGCAATAGAGAATTACCAACGGAGGATAAGCTCAAGAACTTAAGACACGTCTACAACATTCTGAGGAGGAGCTATGGAAGAACGAAATATGCAGCGGTACGTTTTCACCAAGAATGGATCTCAACCCTCCCTGGGGAAGAACTGTACAAGTGTCAATAATGTAACAATACGTTTTCGCGAATTGTTGATCTCGAATGATACAATTGCATCCACTTGTAGGTGAGACTACACAAGTGTAGGCTACAAAGTGCAGTGATATGTTCTCATGAAACAAACTAGGAAACAACCTATATATTAATGCTTTTCATGACCTGCTCACCTGATGAGATAAACTGAGCACTGTCCCTGCATTACAGGAGGCCATAGCCCTAAGGGGATTCACAAGGCTATTTATTTATTTATTTATTTATTTATTTATTTATTTATTTATTTATTTATTTATTTATTTATTTATTTATTTATTTATTTATTTATTTATTTATTGCCTGTTACATCCTTGTAAAGTATACACTTTGACGACGATGGGCGGCATCTGTAGAAAACTGCGTATTATGATAGTGGATGATAGTGTTGAATGAGTTTCGAGGATGTTGGGGACAGAAAAAACAACCAGACCCCCAAGCCCCGAGCAACTACTTAATCGAACCTGGGGCCCTCCGGACCGAAGCGCACTACGCTGACTATTCGTCCAAGGGTCGTGACTCCAGATGAGGATGAAGTAGACAAGCATTATGAAGCATTGAGTGACGTCGCACTCAGGATCAAAAAGAAAACAGAGTAGTATTAATGGATAATTTCCAAACAAAAAGAGGGTAAATGTGCGTAGGATATGGAAACTAACAGGAAAAGGATGATTTTACTGGACTGTGGATTAGTAGTTACTAACTCATTTTTAAATCATAAGATAGGCTAAACATGGGAGAGTAGGGGCACTAAATCCATCATGAACTAAAACCAACATTGAATTCATTTAGAAATTCTGTTAGGAATGTAGGGATATTCCAGCGATTTTCATATGATTTAGACCACTATCTCATCGGAAGTTAGCTATTCCTACGCCTAGAATAGGGAAACTGTCTGCAAACGGACTAGAGTAGGAACTTTTCAAGAACAAGGAAACTAGACAGATGTATATGGATAAAACCAACAGAAAGATTCTACCAATGGCCGGTCAACAAGTTCAGGATGTAGAAATAGAATGGGTGGGATACAGCAGTGTGGCAGTAGAAACTGCAAGGGAATTGGTTGGGAACAACGTGTGTTAAAGGGAAAAAACAAACTTCTTGGTGGAATGATTAAGTCAGGGCAACTTGTCAGGAAACGTACGATAATTGGTTCTAAACAGGTACTGACGTCGTTAGCGAATAGTTCGTAGGTGAGAGAAATAACTGCAGATTCTAAAATGAAATCGGTAGCAGATTTTGGAAACAACTAGCAAAGAATTAGTCCAGTAGCAGGGAAACAACTTCTCGACTGTAAGAAAGAATTTTAGAAAGGAAGGGAAAACGAAAATTATTATTTTGGGTAAATCAGACAAGCTCACTGTAGAACCTAACAGTGGATAAATGGAACTAAAATCTTGGCGACATAAAAGGAAATATTTATATTGAAAATCGAGAGAGTTGTCCTTGCGGTCAGGGGCGCGCAGCTGTAAGCTAGCATTCGGGAGATAGTGGGTGCGAAGACCACTGTCTGCAGCATTGGCATCCCATTTTCAGGCCAGCAAATTCTAAGGCTGTACCTTAATTACAGCCGCATCCACTTCCTTCCCACTCCTAGCCTTTCCTATCCCATCGTCTCCATAAGACTTATCTGTGTCGGTGCGGAGTAAATCATTTTGCAAAAAATAAAAATGTTAAAATCTCAAACAACTGAGTTCATGCAGAGAAGAATGATGGCAATGAAAATGCACTCGCAAAAGTTGAGAGGGGGGTATATAAACTACAGCGTCATAAAACAGCAGGAATAAATTAAATTAAACCTGAAATGGCTGAATGTAGGGTAAAGGCAGGGTGGGATGCGTTCGTAGAGTAACTGGACCAACATGAAATTTGAAATAGGTATCCTCTGACTGGACGAAAACAGCAATTGCACCAATCCATGAGCAAGGGCACAGGTGAGTTTGTAACAACATTAAAGGTATTTCCTTGATTTGCGCTGTATACCAGGAAACGTGTTCTATGGTGGAGATGAATAATAAAGCTAAACTTATCAAGCTCAACTTGTAGGCTTCCAGCAAGATATAGCTTATATCCTGGATTCAGGTCAAATGGACTGTATCGCGATTGATCTATCTAAGGCATTTGATAGAGTAGATCGTGGGAGACTACTGGCAAAGATGAGGACTATTGGACTAGACAAAAGTGTGTCTGACTGCGTGGCTATATTTATAGAAAATAGAACTCTGGGAATTAGAGTAGGTGAAACTTTATCTAATCCTGTAATCATCAAGAGGGGAATTCCTCAAGGCAGTATTGTTGGACCATTATATTTTCTTATAATATAAATGATATGATTAAAGAAGTGGAGTCAGAGATAAGGCTTTTTGCGGATTATGTTATTCTGTATAAAGTAATAAATAAGTTACAAGATTGTGAACATCAGCAAAATCCCTCGAAAATGTTCTGAGATGGACATCAAACAATGGTATGATGAGAAACGGGGCTAAAGTCAGGTTGTGAGTTTCACAAATAGGAAAAGTCCTGTCAGTCTGAATTACTGCGTTGATGGGGTGAATGTTCCTTTTGGGGATCACTGTAAGTACCTACGTGTAGACTAAGTATAATGAAATATCTTCATTTGGATAATCACACAAATGGGATTGTAAATAAAGGGTACAGATCGCTGCACATGATTATGAGGGTATTTAGGAGCTGTAGTAAAGATTTAAAGTAGAGGGCATATAAGTCTCTGGTAAGATCCCCAACTAGAGTATGGTTCCAGTGTATGGAAATCTCACCAGGATTAGTTGATTCGAGAACCGGAAAAATTCCAAAGAAAAGCAGCTCGATTTGTTCTGGGGCTGATTTCCGAGGAAAGAGTAACGTTGCGAAAAAGTTGCAAAGTTTGAGCTGAGAATACTTGGGATAAAGGAGACGATTTGCTCTAATAAGTGGTATGTTCCGAGCTGTCAGTGGAGAGATGACATGGTATGACATTAGTAGACAAATAAGTGTGAGTGATATTTTTATTAAAGTAGGAAAGACCACAATATGAAGATAAATTTGGAATTCAAGGGAACAAATAGGGGCATATATTCCGTTATATATAGGGGAGTTAAGGATTGATGAAATTTACATAAGAAAACGTTCAATAAATTTCCAAATTATTTCCAATCATTTAAGAAAAGGCTAGGATAACAACAGATAGAGAATCTGCCACTTGAGCGACTGCCCTAAATGCAGATCAATGTTGACTGATGTTGCTGATTGATTAAACAATAAAAACCAGTGCGCATTCACACATCAGAGGGGCTGTCAAGACGACACATTCAATATTATTGATAAACTGCTAGGATATAAATATAGGTACAGTACAGTTCCGTGGATCTAGAGAAGGTATAGGACAAAGTACCCAGGGAAAATTATTGCTTATACTGAGGGACTGTGGGATCGGATGTAGGTTATTGTAGCCAATCGAGTGCAGTTACGTTAACAATCAGGCTAAGGGAAGAATACGTTCTTGGTTCAAAATATTTACAGGGGTTTAGACACGGATGTTTTCCTTTACTTTAAGTAATCATAGCATACATGCTCCATTTACGAAAGCCATGATATGGCAGACCTCTGGTGTATTGGTTAGTGTGATTAGCTGCTACCGCCGGAGGCTCATGTTCGATTCCCAGCTCTGCCACGAAATTTGAAAAGCGGTACGAGGGCTGGAACGGGGTCCACTCAGCCTCGGGAGCTCAACTGAGTAGAGGGGTTTCGATTCCCACCTCAGCCATCCTCGAAGTGGTTGTCCGTGGTTTTCCACTTCTCTTCAAGGCAAATGCCGGAATGGTACCTAACTTAAGGCCACGGCCACTTCTTTCCTCGTCCTTGTCTATCCCTTCCAATCTTCCTATGCCCCACAAGGCCACTGTTCAGCATAGAAGGTGAGGTCATCTGGGAGAGATACTGGTCCTCCTCCCCAGTTGTCTCCCCCGGCCCAAAGTCTCACGCTCCAGTCTCGCTGAAGCGGACGAAAAAACCAACCCTGTAGGGTAAGCAGATTAAGAAAGAAAGAATATTATGGCAGGGAGGCATTCTACTGGGTGAAAAATAGTAACCCTCTTGGCTTATTCTGCCTACTTTGACTTATTTGTATAACGATCCAGAAACCTTGGACGCTTGAAAACAGTTACAGCGAGTATAATATGAAAATGAGTATTTCCATGTAATGGTATGCCAGTTGGGTAGAAACCTTGGAAGGTTGAATTTCACGTCGGGAACATAAAACCGGAACAGGTAGATCATTTCAACTGGTGTATGTGTGATGGTAGTATAGCAAGTAAAATAAAATCATAAATAAGAAGAAGAACATTTCGATGAATACCAAACTGAGACATTTCCATACAGTGATCCACCCTGAAGCCTTATACGCAGCAGAAACTCTTAACCTAGTAAGAACAGGAGTACTTAAGAGTTTAGAAACAGTGAAACGAAAAACTCTCAGGAAAATATTGAGACGGCCCCAAGTTGCTTTATGTCGCACTGACGCAGATACGTCTTGTGGTGACGATGGGACAGGAAAGGGCTAGGGGTGGGAAGGAAGCGGCCGTGGCCTTAATTATGGTACAGTCCCAGCATTTTTGGTGTGAAAATGGGAAACCGCGGAAAACCGTCTTCAATGCTGCCGTGAGTGGAGTTCGAACACTCTAACTGAGATATAGAGGAAATGTCGCATATCATGCGGAAAAGAAGGAGCGTGCTCTTCGCACACATCCTGAGAAATGACCAGGGGAGGTTAACACTGCAAATAATACAGTTCTTGTAAACAAGGGAACCTAAGTACTCTGGATGCACGAGGTAAAACAGGATCTAGAAGAAAGGGGAATAAAGGAACCAGAAATACGCAATAGAGTGATTTTTAAATTTAAAAAAAACAGGCTTGCATAGGTTTTCAGGACAGAACTAGGCCCAGAACAAAATCATCATGTACAGAAGATCGAAGAAAGTTACAAAATTTGAGAATGAAAGCATACTGGACAAGGAGAAAGACCAGAAGAAATGAAGCTTATACGAATCAGCGTGGTCCTCAGGTGGCCAAAACGAAAACAAGAAGAATAAAAAGAAGGAGGAGGAGCTAATGCACTGACCTCGAAGTTGAGGTCAACCATATTCTTTAAGAAAGGAATGAGTTCTCGGACCACATCATCTCGAACTCGTCTATATTAAGATAAGCAGATGGACTCAGGATACCTGATTCGCAAGTTGATCGGCATTCGTGAAGGTTGTGAGAATGATCCATGGTGGGAAAAATGGCAGGAGGGTGTTTGAAATGATAAGATAACAGATGCATTTGGAATACATTCGGTGAAGAAGCTGTACGCATAAACCGACTTCAGTAGAGGATCATGTGATGCGAATGGAGAGGAGAAGTTACCTAAGACAATACTGAAATCGACAATGGAGGGTAAGTCATCTAGAGGTAGAGCAAAATGACGATGCGATGATGTTACATACCTTTTGATGTTTTATTGATAAGAGACTGAAAACTAAACGATGTCACAGAGCGAATTACAAATAGAGGGCTCTGAAGACGCTTAGGCCATTCACTGATGCTTGCAGACTGAACACTTAAAGGCATAGTGAAGACTTTTATGTATTCATGAATTTAAAAAATGCATGTGATGTTATTATGAACCTGTTATGTAAGAAGTCTGCCGTGCAACTTTCTTGAACAGTCTCTAATTCGGTTACTTAAAGCTTAGTGCAGAGCAAACTGCTGCGGAAGTTGTAATAAATCTAGAGATTTGTAACATTTTTCCTCCCTCTCCTTTTTTTCTGGTGGACGGTCTATTATTAACGATACAATATATCACATTTAGAAGGATTTATTGCTTATATCCGACCTCCATTAGCAGTAACGTGCAATAGAGAAAACTAATTTTTATAACATCTTCTCCGAAGCATGTTCTAAGGTATTAACACTTTCAAGCCTAGTGTCCACTATAATTTTATCCGGCTCCATGGCTAAAGGGTTAGCGTGCTGGCCTTTGGTCACAGGGTTCCCGGGTTAGATTTCCGGCAGGGTCAGGAATTTTAACCGTAATTGGTTAATTTCGCTGGCACGGGGGCTGGGTGTATGTGTCGTCTTCATCATCATTTCATCCTCATTACTACGCGCAGGTCGCCTACGGGAGTCAATTCAAAAGACCTGCACCTGACGAGCCGAACATGTCCTCGGACACTCTCGGCACTAAAAGCCATACGCCATTTCATTTCACTATAATGTTCACTGTTCTTGTAGTCTTCATATAAGTTTGTAACTTATAAGGAGAACCCAGACCCTACATCCTACCGATTTCAACGACCTTCAATGTACCTGTTGTGGAACACTCAAAAGTAACTGATGTAGAAGGGTTTAGGGCAATACTCTTTCGTTTTCGAAAAAATTGAAGCCAAATGTCATAATGAAGGATCCGCTTCGGACCAAGTGGAGGTGATAAAAGTGATAAAACACTAAAAGGCAAACAAATTATACTTAAACATGTCAGGTCCACAATATAATGATTTCCGAAAAAATTGATAAATCCCCGATTCTAACGCAACACATATAGGTACCGGGTGGTTGGAAAAAGGGTGAACCGAATAGGCCTATATGAGCGTTAGAGCATTGGACGTAATGATAGGTAATTTGAAAAAATTACTTCGAAATCTCGCACCGTTGTCAAGCTGCTGAAGCTAGCCAATCAGAACATTTCGCGGGCGAATTCAAATGGGGTGTACGAGGCGGAGTTGCTAAATATGTATGTGAGTGCCATGCCCAGAAATGAGAATCAAACAGTAACATACCGTGGGTTTCAGCCAATATCACCGTAGGGTGCTTGCTATGGGTCGAGCCTGTCAGCAGGGAGGAACTTGTTCAAATCCCTCCCCTGGAGAAGTTTATTTCTTCTAGTGGTGCTCTCAAGCCGGTCATAAAAACGTGCATATTTAGCAACACCGCCTCGTAAAGCCCACTTGAATTCACCGCGTTGTGATCTGATTGGCTGACTTCAGCAGCTGATTAAATAACAACGGCGCTAGATATCTAATTATTCATTTCCAATTCTTTATCGGTATTATCACCCCTATAAAGCTCATATAACAGTTTCACGTGGTTTCCGACCACCCTGTATAATTGAAGAGTTACACCGCAGTCAACCCGAGCGGTGGCCGCCATGGTCACCGTACTTGTCTACGAACCTCGACAGTGAAGTAGGGTTGGGCAGACCGGGTTAGTCACTTGTTCCGGAACATTAGAAGATGGAGGTGGAGTGTTTCTGTACAGTGTGCCGGCACACGGCACACGGGACACGGGACTGTAACTGTGCAGTAGAGGCAAGATGACATCCTCCGCGTCAGCAGGGAAGTGCTGCTGTACCGGATATGCTGTGTGTAGTTACGGCCGGCGCAAAGCTGCACGGGACGTGAAGGAACAGTCGGAACATTGATATTTGCGCCCAATAATAACGTTTAAACGCTGCTTTGAGGTGAAGATTTTTTCGGCCATTATTAAATACACATAAAACGGTTACATTGGCAGTACAGGTGTTCAAAAGTAACTAGTCCAAGGATTTTGTCACCGGTTGAATATATCAACCTATATTGTGAGTAATTAGGGCCAGGATAAAACTTCACGGCACGTTTAAGAGCAGTTGGAACTCTGAAATATGCACGCAGAAAATCATGTTTAAATGTTGTTTTTAGGATAAGAATGTTTTCATTCATTCTGCAATACACCTGTCACAATTACACTTTCAGTAGATGTGTTTACAAATGTCACAATGTTATTTTCACTAATTAAAAATATACTCGCACAGTTGAAGAAACATTCGTCAGTAGTCTATTTACGTACACAATATACAAGCGGGACACGAAAATTAAAAAATAACCCATAGATGCAAAACACGTAAGTAAAAATTAAACACTATATGCAAGCGGAATAGAAGATTAAAGTTAAAACTATACAAGCAGAACACCAAAGTAAGAATTGTGGGATGTTTAAATTTCAAATGTCTAATCATTGTACTGGTTGAAGATCCCTTTGCAAACAAAATAGAAGAACATAAATTTCATTTCACTCTGTCCGGTTTTATTCTAGTAAAAATGTCGTAAACAGGACTCCGGTGCGACATTATTCAAAGTTTACCGTCTTTCGTACGGTATGTATTACTAGGCTTCAATGAAAATACTCTTACAAAACAGAACACATTATGTTATCCGCATGTACCGAAGGCCAGTTGCCGGTGTAACGGAACTCACAGAACAAAGAGGATGCGACGGAACACGAAACACTCCAGCACTTGGCGGCACACTGCCGGTATCGACAGTCAAGTAGTGGGCGAAGGGCAGTGCATAGTGGCACTTCTGACGGAATAGCGTGTCACTGTCTCGGTCTCGCTTGAGAATGTTTCGGAACAACTGACGCTCCGTGTTCCGGAACAGCAGAATATAACTGTGCACCTGCACTGTGTGCCGAAACAGGGGTATAGTGCCCAACCCTACGGCGAAGTAAGTTGGAGTCTCGCCGCAACTTAGTCTAAAATGATGTAGGCCTATTCGCGGTGTCGTTTCCTGTAATCAGTTCCTAGTTCGTGAACCAAGTGCAACGGCTGCGTGGCTTATCAAGTAAGTGTTCTCGGGATTCGGGATACCATTTTCTATGGAATAGAAGGTGGTATTTCGGACATAACCTAAGTCGTTGTCTTCCTCGTACCCAATCGGCTAAAACTACCCAATCCATCAGTGATCCCCAAATCATTAGAATGAAAAATTCTCACTGGGGCTAACAAACTAGTCTATCACCGCACTTCACAGAAATTTACCAAGTCCGCTCAGAATGTTTTTAGGAAGACTTAGACAATTTATAAGAGCTAAGAAAAATTAAATTTTTCCTGATTTCTCAGAGCTCTTTGTAATCAGCATATCGTTAATTTATATCACAAAGAGAATGAATTGTGGCAGATAAGTTCTATTACTTGTATGAATAGCCAGCGTTGAAGCCTTTGGTTCAGAGGGTCGAGGGTACGATTCCCGGCCGGGTCGGGGATTTTAATCGCGTCTGATTATTTCTTCTGGCTGGGAGACTGGGTGTTTGTGTTTGTCCCAACAGTTTCCTATTCATATTCAGGCAACACACCACGCTGCCAACCATCACAAAAACACGCAACAGTGATTACATCCCTCCATAAAGAGTTGGAGGCAGGAACGGCATCCGGGCGTAAAACAGAACCAAATCTACATGTGCGACACAGTTAACACCCGAAACCTCCAGATGCGAAAAAAGCGGTAGAAGGAAGTAGTAGTAGTAGTAGTAGTAGTAGCCCCAGATAAAACTTTAGTTAAATCCTTCTATTTTCATTGTAGAGATACACACGTCTTAGCCATAGAGTATCTTCCAAAAATAAACTTAATAGATTACTGCCTGCATCAGTCCACCAGTTCATTTTGTGAACACTATCCTGAATTCCTGTACTTCTTCTTCTTCTCTTCTTTATCTGTTTAGTCTCCAGGGTCGGTTTTTCCCTCTTCTTCTACCACCTCAAGGTTAGTGGCCTGGAGCTTCAGTCTCTCGGTTGCGGGATACAACTAGTGAGGATGACGAGTACCTCGCCCAGGCGGCCTCACCTGCTATGCTGAACAGGGGCTCTGAGGGGGGTATAGGAAGATTGGAAGGGACAGATAAGGAAGAGGGAAGGAAGTGGTCGTGGCCTTATGTTAGGTACCATCCAGGCATTTGCCTGGATGAGAAGTGGGAAACTACGGAAAACCACTTCCAGGATGGCTGAGGTGGGAATATAACCCACCTCTACTCAGTTGACCTTCCGAGTCTGAGTGGACCCCGTTCCAGCACTCGTACCACGTTTAAAATTTTGTGGCTAGAGCCGGGAATCGAACCACTACACCACAGAGGCGGACGAATTATTGTATTTAAAAGATATAAATATCTGGTTCTCAAGTAGCGGAAGATAAAGTCACACATTCCATACGAAAGTGTAGCAGGACGAATTTCTTTTCACTAAAAATAAACAATGGAATTTTTATGCAGTATATGTCCATAGTTTGATCGTTGGTGGAAAGTTATGCTGTGTAGGCTTTATACTCTGCAAAATAACGTACAACAGAAAGTGCTGATTAGTTAATACGCGAGAAATGATCTAAAGATTCTCTTGTTTTAGAAATTAATATCCGAAAAAACGTATTTATTTCCTGGAAGAGAAACGTCAATAGGATTTTGATGAAAAAGTGAAAATAAAGGGAAGTTGTTCCTGTAGAGAGAAATGAATAGAGCGTTTTAAATATATGATGAGAAGATTTTGTAAAGAACAGATTATCTGCCCTTGTTCATTCCATTCCCCCATCACTCGCTTCTCAATTTTCCCTCCACTTCTCCAAGACGAACGCCACGCTTCGTTGATGGGTGTTATCAAGATCTCTTCAGTAATTTCCACTCTTCACTCTACCCACTGTTTCCTCTTGCAATTGTTCCGTTAGGAACTAAGTTACACGCGAGGAATACACATAAATGCTGGAAAATATGGAATTTTAGATTCCTTTACTTACATGGGAATAATAATAATAATAATAATAATAATAATAATAATAATAATAATAATAATAATAATAATAATAATAAAACCCCATGGCACTACAGCCCTTGAAGGGCCTTGGCCTTCCAAGAGATCGCTGCTCAGCCCGAAGGCCTGCAGATTACGAAGTGTCGTGTGGTCAGCACGACGAATCCTCCCGGCCGTTATTCTTGGCTTTCTAGAACGGGAATAATAAAAATAATAATAATGCATGTGGCTATTAAAGCCAGATGCAGCCTATGTAAGGCAGATCATCCATTTTGTGTATGGAAATCTGATTGTTATTTAGATGTAGGATCGTGTCGTGTGTGGTGAGTGTTGCAGCGATATTGGGGCAGCATAAACACCCAACTGCGGCAAATAATAATTATTACTATTATTATTATTATTATTATTATTAATTATTATTATTATTATTATTTGCGTATGGACCCTGTTGGATCACGCATTACATTTATGATTCACCTTTATAACAGACCATATTGCTTTCATTCTTTCACTGTGTGTCAGTTTTCTTTCCTCTGATCACTTAGTCACCGATCTTTTAGGGACTTCATTCTCTGACTTTACTACCCATCTATTTATCTTCTGACGGTAAATGTTTCTGTCCAGTATTTTGGATGTTTCTATCTGGGCATTTTTCAGATCATTTTTAATATCTTGCATCCATGGTACGTTCTTCACTTTTTCAGTATATGTCAAAATCTTGTGGGTTAGCCTTGAAGACGACAGTCTGTGAACGTGTCCATAGAATGTCAGTCTTAGTTTCCTGATGTCTGAGGCAAGATTGGACAGTCTTTCCGTAGCTTTGCGAGATTTGAGTCTATACCATTCTTCGTTTTTTTTCTATGGTCCCAGAATTTCCTCAAGATCTTCCTTTCCTCTTTCAAAATGTTTTCCAGTTCACCTTTATTATTAAGTACCAAGAATTCACTTGTATACAGCACTTCAGGTTTAATCACCGTATTATAATGTTTCTTTTTTTTTTTTTTTTTTTTTTTTTGCTAATTGCCTTACGTCGCACCGACACAGATAGGTCTTATGGTGACGAATTTATAACGTTTCATTTTTGTATGTGTGGACATGCATTTCTTATTGTAGATGTCACGGGTTCATCAATATGCTCTTTTGAGTTTTTATAATCGGACTTTATGTGCTTCCTTTTCCAACCCTGTTGGTTCAAGGATCTCACCGAGATATTTAAAGTATGGAACTCGCTTGATCTGCCCACATTTTGTTTGTAATTCCTGTATGTCGAATTTAGTGCAAATAAACTTGGTTTTCTCGAATGAATTTTTTAGTCCAGTTATCTCAGCGCATTCCTTGAGGACTTCAATATGTTTGATCGCTGAAATATCACTGTCTGCTAGTATCGCTAGGTCTTCTGTGAAAACTAAACAACTGACCTTTATGTCATCGTCCTTTCTTCCAAGTTAAATGGGTTTCCAGTGCTTTCAATTCCTCCTACCATTCTCGAATGACTTTGTCTAGAACAAGGTTGAGAAGCAGTGGTGAGAATCTGTCCCCCCTGTTGCACGCCGGTTTTAATCCCAAAGGGCTCCGATAATCATCATGAATTTAACTTTTGACTTCGAGTCCTGAGTGTTTCTTTAATGTCTTTTGGATTAAGTCCTTGTTGTTCTAGGATGTTCAAGAGAAACTGTCAGTCAACCGAATCGTACGCTTTCTAATTCTTCTTCTTCTTCTTCTTCTTCTTCTTCTTCTTATTATTATTATTATTATTGAAATGAAATGGCTTTTAGTGCCGGGAGTGTCCGAGGACAGGTTCGGCCCACCACATTCAGGTCTTTTGATTTGACTCCCGTAGGCGACCTATGCGTCGTGATGAGGATGAAATGATGAAGAAGATGACACATACACCCAGCCCCCGTGGCAGAGAAATTAACCAATCATGGTTAAAATTCGCGACCCTGCCGGGAATCGAACCCGGGTTCCCTGCGAACAAAGGCCAGCACGCTACCCATGTAGCCATGGGTCCGGACGTTATTATTATTATTATTATTATTATTATTATTATTATTATTATTGTATGGCATTTATTACCCAGTGTGTACGACGTCATGCTCATCTCGCCTGGAGCAGGTCTTTCTATTTGATTCCCATGGGCGACCTGCGCGTTTGGGTCTGATTTGTTGTTGATGATGATGATGATGATGATGATGATGATGATGATGTAGGAAGAGAGTTAAACCCATTGTCGGAACATAGTCTATTCCTGTCGAAGAACATCCAAGGGCTCTGCTCAAGGCTTAACTTGTCCATACTAAGGATAAATCACCATCAGTAGCAATATACGGCCTCACTCCATACGAATGCGGAGAGGTTTAAAATTGAATAACGGCATAGGAACACTATCTAGTAATTAGAAATACATGTAGTACACCGTTTCGGCCAACATACTGATGGTGAAATGTTTTCCACCAACGGGACGTGAATGGGGTAACCACTTTGTCATACACCGTAATTAATGATTTGACGCCTTAACGTTAATGGCCACGAGGCGGGCTGAAACGAAGGAAAATAGAGCAGTTAAAATCCCATGCCAAGGTAGAGAATCGAATCCCGTAACTCGGACACCAAGGCACCGATCTCCCTTAGTTCCGTACCTTTTAAATGATTACCATCGTCACCTCGTCCTTCCTCTAATTCTCTCATACTTCACGAAATAGTTTTTAATTCTCGATTCATAATCAGAGCTTCATTCATCCAGTCATTTCTAACTCAGTCTTTATCTCCTCATTCTGAGTACCCTCAGTATCCTGAGTACAACAAAATATTTCTAACTCTAGTTTACAATTCGATTAAGATTACTAAGATGAAAAGTATGCTTATAACTTAGCGAAAAGACTTATATTCACCAATAATGTACTTCAATGAAAAACTAAGTAGTTCAACAATTAACCAGGTGATCATCATAAAACTCGGAGAGCAGACATTTCGGCGTGTGAGTTTTCAAATAGTTACACCTCGAGAACAGCATTACAAATATGACTTCTCCGCCCAATTAATTTCCAGTGACAGGATAAAGTACTTTCTCACTAAAAAATTATTGAAATTTTCGTCGACCGTGGTCCTAAAAAATTATTATACTCGGAATTTTCAGTTTTGAAATATTACTGACGCCATGTGCCATCATTGATCAGATTCACACACTTTCCTATGAAAGTTTCTGAATTGTGTGAAACACAGATAGCCTGTAATTTTGAAATATTTAATCGAAATGTTCTACTTATTATATATATATATATATATACCAGGTGGCTCCCGAACACTGTACTTTCTACTTATAAATATCCCGCATGCACAACTGATGAATGGGATGTCTACAAACTGATTTTCACAGGGGCACTGCTGCCAGCGGGTAGGTTTCGTCAGAATATGAAGAGATAAGAACGGGACTGTCGCTCGCAGCATGTTACTCAGCATTACCGATCTAATGCACCCCTTGCATTAGTAAACCTCGTTTTCCACCGCATAGTTCTAGGCTGGTGTATGGTACAGCCGCGCTATATTTGTTGTCTAAATATCGGCAATGGATAGTGTGTTCAGCAGCGACGAATACACAGACAATATTTTAATCTGGACAACCTGGTCGGAATGAGTCCGAAGTTCCAAACAGACGTCTGCATTCTACACACGTATTTCGCTGAACAGTATTAGTTTTTGATTCATACAAGCAACTCTTTTATCGAGTGGAATTTCTACACGTGTATAAATTAATAAGTTATTAAATTTCCTTTTCTGCATCTTTGGTGTGTTTACAAACAGTAGCGGCAATTAAGGGGTGGGGCGAGGAGACAGCAGCCTCCCCCTAAATTTGTGGATTAAACATCCCACTTTAGCCAGCGGGAACTAGGAATTACTTAAGAAAAGCTATTTGTACAAGCTCTGTCGTCTTATCTGCTAATTCTTTCCTTTATTTTCTTTAATTATTAACAATATTATAGGTGGGAATACACACAAAAAGCCGTTCGTCACGGCTAACCAATTTGTATAGCGCTACGGCAAGTAGTGGAGACTTTGCTTGTGCTGAGGGGAAGGGTAGTAGGGGTACAAATTATTTTTCCATGGCCGTGTACACTAAGTTATAATTCACCCGCAGCCGCGCGCATTCGTTAGTCTGGCAGTTTTTTTTAGTGTCTGTTGGTTTCTTAGTAAGTATTCAAATACTAAATGATTTTTAATGGCATAATCATGCCATACTTCTACTTAATTGTACCGGGCGAGCTGGCCGTGGGGTTAGGGGCGCGTAGCTGTGAGCTTGCACGCGGGAGATAGTGGTTTCGAATCCCACTGTTGGCAGCCCTGAAGATGGTATTCCGTGGTTTCCCATTTTCATACGAGGCAAATGTTGGGGCTGTACCTTAATTAACGCCACGGCCACTTCCTTCCCACGCCTATTCCTTCCTTGTCTCATCGTCGCCATAAGTCCTGTCTGTGTCGGAGCGACGTAAAGCCAATTGTAAAAAGAAATGTATTTCATTGTAATTGTAATTTCAGCTGGAGATAATACCAACTTTACTTTCACCGGACTAAATTCTTTCGTTTGTGTTATGTTATTTATTATGTAAATGTAATTAACCTGCCCCGTAGTTTGTTTGTAATAATAATTTTTGGAGATTTTGATTCAATGCTGTATAAAAAAAATTCACCAGGTCTCACAAACACGCGAGGAAAGGCCGAGGCCTTAGTTAAGGTAGAGCCCCAGCACTTGCCTGGTGTGAAAATGGGAACGACGGATAACCATCTTCATTCTTCTTCTTGCTAGGGGCTTTACGTCGCACCGACACAGATACGTCTTATGGAGACGATGGGATAGGAAAGGCCTAGGAGTTGGAAGGAAGCGGCCGTGGCCTTAATTAAGGTACAGCCCCAGCATTTGCCTGGTGTGAAAATGGGAAACCACGGAAAACCATCTTCAGGGCTGCCGATAGTGGGATTCGAACCTACTATCTCCCGGCTGCAAGCTCACAGCCGCGCGCCTCTATGCGCACGGCTAACTCGCCCGGTACAATTAAGTAGAAGTATGGCATGATTATGCCATTAAAAATCATTTAGTATTTGAATACTTACTAAGAAACCAACAGACACTAAAAAAACTGCCAAACTAACATATGCGCGCGGATGCGGGTGAATTATAACTCAGTGTTCACGACCTTGGCAAAAAAAAAATATGTTCCCCTTCTACCCCTCCTCTCAGCACATGCAAAGTCTCCACTACTTGCCGTAGCGCTATACAAATTGGTTAGCCGTGACGAACGGCTTTTAGTGTGCATTCCCGCCAATAATATTGTTAATAATTAAAGAACATAAAGGAAAGAATTAGCAGATAAGACAACAAGACTTGTACAAATAACTTTTTTAAATAATTCCTAGTTCCAGCGGGCTAAAGTGGAATAAAAATGTAATGTTTACTCCACAAAGTGGGGGGGGGGGAGGGGTGACTGTCCCACCTCGCCCCACCCCCTAATCGCGACTACTGCTTGTAAATACGCCAAAGATGCAGAAAAGGAAATTTAATAACTTATTCATTTATACACGTGTAGACATTCCACTCGATAAAAGAGTTGCTTGTATGGAATAAAAACTAATACTGTTCGACGAAATACGTGTGTAGAAGGCAGCCGTCTGTTTGAAGTTTCGTCTGCATTCCGACCAGGCTGTCCAGATTAAAATAAAGACTGTGTATTCGTCACTGCTGAACACACTAGTCATTGCCGAAATGCAGACAGCATATATAGTGCGGCTGTACTATACACCAGCCTAGAACTATGCGGTGGAAAACGAGGTTTACTAATGCAAGGGGTGCATTAGACCGGTAGCGCTGAGGAGCATGCTGCGAGCGACAGGCCGATTCTTATCTCTTCATATTCTGAGGTAACCTGCCCGCTGGCAGTAGTGCCCCTGTGAAAATCAGTTGGTAGACATCCCATTCATCAATTGTGCATGCGGGACTTTTATAAGTAGAAAGTGCCGTGTTCGGGAGCCACCTGGTATATCACTACTACTACTGCTACTACTACTAAACGTTTTCATTCCTCCCCTGAAGGGGGAGGCGGGCCTCTTAGATGGTTACGCCGTCTCTCAGGACGGGAGATTTGTTACGGTGAAGGAGATGTGCGGAGAAGGTAAGGGGGTGGGCGGCCTTTGCCTATACTACGAACTGTCCCGGCATTCGCCTTAGTGCAGGAGAATGTAAAACCACGGAAAACCATTCTCAGGACAGCCGACGGTTGGGGCCAGTCGTGAGGTCCAGCCTTGTCCCGTCTCCCGAATGCAGAGACGTAGAGCCACGGGAGAGCCGTGGCCACCTCACCTCTGCTCGGTTCGCCGGTCAGAGTACAGAGCTGTTGGACCACGGACCGGCCGTGGCCACTTAAGGGACGAAACCCAGGGGCCGAAACCCACTCTGCATCTACCGACCTGGTATATCACTATCGAACACATATAGAGGCAGAGAAAATTACTAAGATAAAGAATAAGATAGAAGATAACAGGGGGCAATTACTACTTCTAAGTAAATTTCATTGATATTAAGTAGCCAGGAATTATAAGCAGAAAATGTTCTCTACCTACTTCATACGTAGTAGAATCATTATGTTCGTCGACTAGCCGTTTCGTGTCACCGTGGGGCACTACAGCGGAGAGTTTGCACCATAGGATGTTTCCATGATAGTTTTTCGCTAGTTCCAGCAAGAGACAATTGCGTGGATATAGTATAAGCAGAACTATGGTCTCTATTGCGAAGGGTAGTTGAATGTTAGTGGCCGAACTTGAGAGTGTTGTAGTTTGAGCAACGGACAAATTTCTTGTTCTGCCAAAAATTAGGTAAATCCGCTTGTGAAATGTTTGAGATGATCAAGTCGAAATCACTCGGATCACCAGGATGGGAAAAAGAAGCGACAGAACAGGTCAAAAGTACGTATATGTGCTCCATGAACTGTTCGCGCCAGTCCATGAACATATTGATGGTTGTACGTAACACAGGTGTACACTGTGTTGCCTACACCGTAAGCGCCAGTCCAAGGAGTTCTTGACCGTAGTACACGAGAATATGGTGTGTTACATACACTGCAGGCGCCAGTCCACGAAATTATTGACTGCAGTAGTATGAGTATCATCAAATTACTCTTGTCCTTAAGTACAATAACTAAACAGAAACCCGCCATATCTATGCATAACTCATAATTCTGATCAAATCTGAAGAGAAGATCGATGTAATCTATCTGTTTTAGTAATAATATGTTAGCGAATATTTGCTAGAATATAGCTTGAAATTCTGAATCAAGCAAAGAATACTTCAGATTTTGATAATTATATTTCATCGTTTCGCAGTAGTGGGGAATTTATAGGAGTAAGTCCCAAATGTGGAAAATGAATTGCCCTAGATTAACTAAAATAACTGGTAAATGGTTAAGCGCGCCTGGTGGCCATGATTGTTAACGCGTTGGAGTCTAAACGGTCTGACACCGAGTCCCGTTGGTCGAAAATATTTTCCTCATCAGAATGTTGGCCGGCAGGGTAGGGGAGGTAGTGGTATACAATTTATAATCTCTAGATTGCGTTTCAAAAGCCCGGATTAAATTCCAAACCTCGCCGCATTGCTCATACGGAGTGAGGGCATATGATGATGTTGGTGGTGTTTCGTCCGTTGGACGGAGACGTTAAGCCTTGAGGAGACACCTTGGTGCTATTCGAGAGAAGTAGGCTATGTGCTGGCACCAGGTTTTGCCCTCTTCGTTCCTACTATCATATATCACGTCATTCATTTCATCTTATTAACTCCTCTGATGAGGTTGACGTCAGGAAGGGCATCCGGTCATAAAACCCACCACGACAGATTCATGCCACCTCATATCCGACTCCGTAGAGCAACGGGACAAGGGTTGGATAAACACAACAAAACTGGTAAATGATTACTCTATAAAAACTGAAGTGCATCACGTAGCCTTCACCACTTGCAAATGAATAAATAAATTTCATAATCCCAACTTTTAGTGAGGAACAATGCTCAATGACACATCAAGGGACACAACGAGCATAATAGGCATTTTCTAAAATATGCTTATTCTCCTTTTTCAATGCTATTTGTTCGGGGCGTCGACCTATGTGGATCTTTTGCCCTATGCTTATTCTTACTACAAAGAAATTCCTTAATACAGAACAATATTTTCAAGCACGTACTCTTTAAAATGTAAAATGAACAGAGCATTAGACATGTCAGGATCCTCAGATAGCTTATCAATGTAGGGGCTTCTCTTCAGAGGGCCCTGGGTTTGATTTGCGGATGGACTGGGAATTTCAGCTACAGGTTTATTCGTCTGGTTGGAGGATTTTTAGCTACACATATCTTCATACATATAACAAATCAACACTATCAACCACAACAGAAGCAAGAAAATAGTGGAAATTTTGCGAGAGTGTTTTTTGGATGTTGAAATAGTTAATAGGATGCAATTAGGTTTCGTGTCTGTTTCCAGAAGCTCGTCAAGAACAGTGGCCTCTCTGCTAGTGGTTCGGAGCGCTCGGCCGTCTGGACTTCTTACGTTGTAGCATGGTCTCAGACTAGGACAGTTTTTTTCATTCTGTTTAAATAATTCTTTCTAATTTTGGCTATTGTGGTAGACTTGAAATTTCTTTAAATTATCTGATCTGTTATCAATTATTTCTCAATTTTTAACGGAATTAGTTAAGCTTTGTCATAAACATTATTATAGTTGTCGATTTATCTCGCATGGATGAAATGAATGACACTTCTCGGTACATCATCTAGGCCCCGAGTTATACTAATTTTACTGCAAGCACCGCGCTCCGATATCACCTCAAAATGGAAAATCTCCCTGTGGATCAGTGGAAGTGTCGGCCTCCAGATCCAAAGATAGTGGGTTCAAACCCGGCAGAGGTGGTCGGAATTTTGAAGGGCGGAAACAAATTCACTCGACACTACATGTCGTACTGTTGGTATGTAAACGATCTCTGGTAACGTCTTTGGTGTTTACGCGAAAAAATTGATTAATACTCAACCATAGACGCCCTAAGAGAGATTTGGTTTGTTTTGCCATCAAGTGGGCCTAGAGTAAAACGGAAATTCGAAAGTGATGAGTAAGCAGCCAGATGACGTTAAATTAAAATGTTTGCACAAGGTATTTGTGGACTGTATTATTATTATTATTATTATTATTATTATTATTATTATTATTATTATTATTATTATTATTATTATGTATGAATGGTTCCTTTCGGAACACACGAAGCTTTATTTATGATCTCGTATGCGAAGGATTCAGGATGCTTCCATCTGTTCACTAAAGACCCTCTTCCTTTCTTCCGTCCACTTGGTACCTGCTCTTTTCAGTACTTCATTCTCTGGAGTAACTTCCCACTTGTCAATGTTCTTTCTGTATATATTTCGATTCAAAATTTCTTCAGGTTGAATTTGTGAGTTTTTCATATCCGCTTTTGTTTGTTGTGTCCAAGGGAAATTCTTCAGTTTATCAACTCCTTCAAGAATTTGGTGGGTTAGTCTGGTTTCTGGAAGCCTCTTAACATGTCCATACAATTTTAGCCTCCTTTTCTTGAGGTCTGCCACAATATTAGATCATTTTTCTGTTGGTTTCAGGGATTGGAGGCGGTACCCTTCTTCCGTGTGTTTTGGTCCTAAAATTTTCCCCATGAATTTTCGCTCTTCTTTTAGGATATTTTCGATCTCGCCCTTTCTATGAAGCGTTAGAACTTCACCTCCATGTAAAGCCTCGGGTTTGATTACAGGATTGCAATGTTTAAATTTAAAGTGGAGAGACACACATTTCTCGTTGTAGATTTCTCTTTTTTTTTCTCATATGCTCTTCTGAGTTTTTGTACACGGTTATTTTGGGCTATTTGTTCTTGTCCGAATGGTTCGAGGATTTCGCCCAGGAATTTGAAGCGAGGGAATCTGTTGATTTGTTCATATTTTGTATTGAAACTATGGATGTCTAGTTTTGAACAAAAAAATTCAGTTTTCTTGAAGGAGGTATGAAGTCCGACCATTTTGGTACATTCTTGGAGAATTTCAACTTGCTTTATCGCTGTGACTTACTCGCTGGGCAAAAGGGCCAGGTCATCCGCGAAGGCTAAGTATCGAATTTCAAGCTTGTTTTGTTTTTGTGTCCCAATGTTTACTGGGTTCCAGCTATGCCACGCTTTCAGTTCTTTTTCCAATTCTCTCATCACCTTCTCTAGGACGAGGTTGAAGAGGAGGGGTGACATTTCATCTCCTTGCCGGACACCAGTTTTTTCAGGAACTCGTCTCAGCTTTCTCCCATGAATTTCACTCTTGACTTCGTGTCATTGAAGGTCCGTTTGGTAAAGTTTAGCGTTTTAGAGTCTAATCCCTCTTATTTCAGGATGCTGAACAGAGATTGACGATCAATTGAATTATAAGCCTTCTTAAAATCTACGAAGGTACAGATGACTGGGAGATTTCTGATGCCCCTGAATTTTAGAGTGGTTTTAAGGTTTAAGATCTGTTCAGTGCACGATCTGTGAGGGCGAAAGGCAGCTTGATATTCACCAATGTTATGCTTGAGTTGTTCTTGTATTCTTTTCAACAGGCATGCAGAGAAAATTTTGTAGCCGACTTCAAGGAAGGAGATTCCCAGATAGTTGTTGACATCAGTTTTATCTCCTTTTTTGGGAAGTGAGTGAATTTTTATTATTATTATTATTATTATTATTATTATTATTATTATTATTATTATTATTATTATTATTATTATTATTATTATTATTATTATTGTTACCACAAAACGACAGATGTATGCACCTCCCACTTTGGCGCAATCTGACCTGAAATGTATTTGAGTAGGTTTTGAATCTTGCTCTCTTTAAGTCAGTTGTGTGGTTTTGCTAAATTTTGAATTTATTGCGCGAAGTCTGTTATGGAAATGTTTGGGAGACATACATTTTCACCGAAAGATTCGGTACTGGAACGGAACGATAGGCGTATTCTACGCGGAAAAAATGCTCATACAAATTGTAAACACTAGCGAGTTGTCCGTGCGGTTAGAGGCACGCAGCTATGAGCTTGCATCCCGGAGATAGTGGGTTCGAACCCCACTGTCGGCAGCCCTGAAGATAGTTATCCGTGGTTTCCCATTTTCACACCAGGCAAATACCGGGGTTGTAAATTAATTAAGGCCGCGCCCATTTCCTTCTCATTCCTAGGTCTTTCCTCTTACATCGGTGCAACATAAATCAAGTTGAGAAAAACCTGTTAACTTAGTAATGCGTATTCAAGCAACAGTAGAAAAACTAGTCAATAGCGCTAGTAAGTAAGATTGGGATAGAGTGTGAAAAATCTGTTGACTAGAGCAGATGCGGCCTACCGAAGTTAAAATGCCCAACTCACCGCGCTGGGACTTATTGAACCTCGGAGATTTAAGTCAAGCATCAATCCAGTTATACTACGCAGCCTATCGAGCTTGAAATCCAAGTTAATCAATTCATAACTGTTTTTCATTCGGTAACAGACCTCCTTCTTTTTTGTTCTGAATTGCGAAGGAAGAATGGTTGTAGTAGTAATTACCTGTGAAACGAACAAAGAAGGATAGAAATCAATACAAGCTACAGTGTAGTGTGCCGTCCCATCTCTTGGAAGTGGTATTAGTATGGATGTGTGTGTGTGACGCATCGAGACCAGAAGAAAGGAGATCCCTTCGAGCACACATGTGCGTATCTACAATGGATATGCAAGTTAGAACCAATCGCACATGTTTCATGGTACTCGAGGCGGATAAGCTCGTTGCATGGCAACAACCAATTACTAGTAGATACTCATGCCGGAGGAAAGACGGAATGCAAGCTGAACTCTGAAGTGCCTTTGATATCGCATTCAAAGAGAGATCTCCAAGTCCTTGTAATAATGGAGCTGGCCAAGAATCGTGCAACATACCGTGCCGTGCATTTTCATTACTTCTTTTTCATTGTACTGGCATGGTCAGTATTTACCAGTGTATTCCAATCATCAAATTGGAATTTGGAGTTCATTCCTTTTCATGAAGAGAAGAATAAAATATTTCAATTCAGCCACGTACCGTTTTTAATACTTCTTCATTAAATTGGGACCTGGAGGAATCAGGCTTATCCAATCAATCAATCTCTAAAGGCAATGTCTTGTCGATTCAACCATTGTCTTCTGTCTTCAGCTTGTCGTTTCATCTCACAGTAGGAACTACATTCAACCTTTTGCATCAATACTTGAAGGAATTGCTTCCTAGGTCGACCTCTTCCCTTCTTTCCTAAGATCGTTCATGCTAGTAGATTGGTCAGAAAGGTATTATGACGCACTGTGCGCCCAATGAATTTAGCTGCTCTTCTATGTATTGTTATCATGAGCTGTTTATTCTCCTGTATTTCTCGTAAGATACTTTCTTTGGTCCTTTTTTCAGTCCAACTGACTTTTAGCATTCACCTCAAATGCTTCAAGCAGTTTCCTATCCTGTTCTTGGATTTTCCAAGATTCACATCTATATAAGAGTACACTCCACACAAATTACATCACAAAACTTTTCCTAATCTCAATATCTAGGTGTATATTGGTCGGAAGATTTCTTTTGTTCAGGCTTATCCGATCCCCCCACCAAATCGCATATGCTCAAAACGGGTGACGTACGCGAAATGGGTTGAATAACACAGATGGTTGGGCGTGCTTTTCCTGGGCTCAAGGTGGAGAGAGAGACCTCGGGCGCAGTCTATTGGAACTTAAAATGTCCTTTAAATCCCAGAGTCCAATATTAATACAGAGCTTTCTTTTTAAATCTTGGCCGATGACAGAGAATTTTCTCCGCTGCGAGGCGCGCAATAGCACCTTTTCTGTCCTTGACAGCCGGTATGTAGCCTGCGTTGGTGAGTGCTCAATCGAAGGTCGAAGCCATGAATTGTTCATTTGCAAATAAGCCTTCATTTCAGCAGCAGTGTAAAAGTATTTTAAATACGAATCAGCTCGTCCGGTGAGTGTTGAATTTGTTCGGAAAGGAAAGGTTTTTGAGACAAATCCTCTTATATTGGTGGAACTAAGGAGAAATCATTACGAATTTGTTCAAAAACATTACAGTGGAAGAACTCACTCATATCAGTCAGAATGTGTTTTCCAGATACAATGTATGCATAACCCAGGAAAGACGACACTTTCATCATGTATTATAAGTAAGATTGTATTGTATTTTCTTGTATATACGCCGGGCTGAGTGACTCAGGCGGTTGAGGCGGTGGCTTTCTGATCACAAATTGGCAGGTTCCATCCTGGTTCAGTCCAGTGGTATTTGAAGGTGCTGAGATACGTCAGCCTCATGTCGGTAGATTTATTGGTACGCAAAAGAATTCTGCGGGACTAAATTCCGGCACCTAGGCGTCTCCGAAAACCGTCAAAGTAATTAGTGGGACGTAAAAACAATAACGTTATTGTTTTTTTTGTATACACGGTATCAGAATCAGAGGGTCCAAGTGTGCGCGCTGCACGCACGCTTGGTGGCGGAAAGACGAACGCATCGGTCAAGTGTTAAAATAAAGCCTTGTAAATAGCAATATTAATCGTTTCCTCCTTCAGATATTTCTCTGTAAATATTCCCATGCTTCGCTATCTACCAAATGTGTTGCTTGTGTGGGGGGTTCGCCCTGGTTGTCCATTCAACACGTACGAGATCGTCGTCACAGAGCATCGGCTGCTCAATTTCGGACTACCGGACTTATTTCTATGATCCTCAGAGGATGTGATTATTATCTTAACTCGTGAATAACGTCATCTGTCCCAAGGTATATGTAATTAAGATCGAGGTTCAATAGCTTCTGAGACATAAGCGTTGACCACACATATCGAAAAATGCCATGTGCCTTTTTCACACTGCCATTCAAACCTCTGATGAAATGAAATGAAATGTCGCATGGCTTTTAATGCCGGGATATCCCAGGACGGGTTCGGCTCGCCAGGTGCAGGTCATTCTATTTGACTCCCGTAGGCGACCTGCGCGTCGTGATGAGGATGAAATGATGATGAAGACAACACATACACCCAGCCCCCGTGCCATTGGAATTAACCAATTAAGGTTAAAATCCCCGTCCCGGCCGGGAATCTAACCCGCGACCAACTGAACCGAAGGCCAGTACGCTGACCGTTCAGCCAACGAGTTGGACAAACCTCTGATGAAAAGAGCAGACGTACTCACGTTGTCGAACACATAATGACCCATATAACTCATGCTTGTGTGGGGCTACTTATTTCAGTAAACTGAAGATTGAAGTTTTCCATGCTATAGTACTTTCTGCCTTCCCGACAAAGCTGAAAGGAGGACCTTAAAAGCTGTAGAAGTGAGAATCAACTCATTTGAAATGTGGTGCTGGACAAGAATGTTTCACATTCCTTGGGAGGCATTTCGTACAAATTAGACCATAAGGAGCTCAACATCAGCATCATACTAACGAAAAATTTCAAAAAAACATCAACTCAAATTCTTTGGTCAGAACAGTATGTAATCATTGGAAATTTCAAAATATCATACTTCAAAATCCAAGACGAAATTGATTTTTTTAAATGGGCTTGAGAGTGATAGTGGACATTGAGACGAATTAAGTGGTGTGCGTAAAAGCAACGCTTGAGAGAGTACAGGGCTTATCTTAAAATTGAGCATCGGAATGGACAAGACGCCTAATGTACAGTGTTGCCAACTTAGCGGATTTTCCGCTAAATTTGGCGGAATTAGAAGACTGTCGGCGGAGAAATACAACATTTAGCGGACAGCGGATTTTTTGGCGGAATTCTAGATTTATTAAAGCGGAATTTAGCGTTTTATCCATTTTACGTCTCTTTTTATAATTTGTACTCCAGTCTGTCTCCGAACTATTCCGTAGTTCTTGTCAGGTGCTAGCAATCACATGAGGAAAACATGTTATTTGGATTTGATGTTATGAGATCATGGTACCATAAATTTGTAATGCGCGGGGAAAGATTACTTATCTCTTAGTTGACGAATGACGACAGATAATGAAACTGTGAGAAAGTAGCAATTATACGTATATATGTTATGAAGGAAGACCGTTTAATGAACTGGCCTGTTCTGTGCATGGCCCTTGAGGTAGGGGATTCACCTACAGTAGTTTGCACCCGGCAGTAAAACGCCTGCAAGTTTTAGCTCGCAGACAGGGGGTTAATCCCAGTGAAACTCACAGATCAGGTGAGTGCATACATTTACTTTTAAAATAATAATAATAATAATAATAATAATAATAATAATAATAATAATAATAATAATAATAATAATAATAATTAAATATATTAAATTATTATTATTATTATTATTAATTATTATTATTATTATTATTATTATTATTATTATTATTATTATTATTATTATTATTATTATTATTATTATTGCTCATTTTCATGCTCATTATTTGAGATCGGATTTCTTGGCGGAATTTTAGCGGATTATTTGGTATCATTTAGCGGATCTTGAAAATATTAGTTGGCAACACTGCTACTGTACTAGCGATTGCAGAGCATTTGTGTTTGTTGTCCTTGGTATCAATATTAAAAAGTGTCGTGATGTACAAGAGCAACATGGCATTCTTGGACAGCGGTTTGCATCGGCCGACGACGTGAGTGATTGGGTACACATACATTTTTGTCGATAGCCCGCCAGCTTTGTCAAGAATGGTTTTAAGCATCTCATCATCCAGTGGTATAAATATTGTATTCGGTATTCGTCTAGTTAACCTACTGTACTTTTAGGCAGGTGACTAGTTTTTATTTGACTGGTCCTTATTCAATTATTCCGATGTGTGACCGAGTGATCCTGGCTTCGTGGGACCGTCTGCGTTTCTGCATGCTGGCAGCGGGGAGATGGCGTATTAAAATCCTACCATCGGTAGCCCTAATGGATGTATTCTGTAGATTCTAATTTTAACACCAGGCTTAATTACGACCACGCCTGCTTCCTTCCCAGTCCTAGTTCCCTCCTATCGTTTCTGAAATCCTATATTGCTTAGCGAGATATTACATCACTCGGAAAATAATTAAACATTCAGGTGTGTTATGAAAGCCAATATGGAGACTATACCTCTATCCACGCGAGGATTTTTACTATTACTGTATCCATTACTTCGTATCTTTTATGAAATCAGTCTGTTTGTTGCTTCTTTTGCAGATTCCCAGTATCCCTCATTCTCCCTCAAATAATGTACAATACAATCTTAAATCTACTTCCTTTCATGTGGAATTAATGTACTTTTATCGAAATCCAATCTAAGGACGCTACGTTCTCTTCCAATAATCCCTCTCTTTCATTAATTTGTTTCTTCAGCCGTGCTTGATTGTATCGTATTTTCCAGACCTAATCTAATGTTTGGATGGGAGAAACGTGTGGGTCTTCTTTATTCTTTGATAATACCAAATGAAGTTATTCGACCTACTTTGAGGATTTACGAGTCTTATATTGAACAGAATGCCACAATGAAATAAAATCCTTCAGTGAACTGGGTGACTCAAATTTCTTTGTTATTCTCGTTTTGCTCATTAGTGGGATATGTCATTGGCTGGCATCGACTTATCTGTTGTAGTTTTACACGTTAATAGAAGGTCCTTTATGAACAAAATCTAGTTTTTATGTATCCCTTAATCAAATCACTGTGCATGCTATCATGTGAACATTTATTGACATTTCAAACTCCCTTCTATGAACTTGCTCTTAAGCCTGGTTTACACGGGCAGAAAAATGGAGCAAGTACTCGGTAAAGCTATTATACCCATATAAAACCGAAACACGCCCAGTATAGTAGAGTATCGAGTAGAGTGGACAGTACTTCGTAGAATCAAGTCACTAGCCCTGGTGATCCGTATGTGCCACCCATCTCAAGAGAGATAGGTGGTTAGTGAGGTACTAATACCAGTGCGCCATGGAATTCCTCGGTCTATATGTAAGCGTGAGTGTCTGTGAGTTTTGGTTCGTTTTAGTAGTTCAGAAACGTTTGCGAGGTTTTAACAGTTTTAGGATCTGGATTTATGTTTATCGTGTTTATATTTGCTAAGTGTGGCAGGGGGTCATATTGTTTCCCCGTTGGCATGGCCGGCACAGTTTATTATGGGATACGGTATGTGGTAAACCTGAGCGGTCACCCTTCCAGATACTGACCACGCCCAATGTTGTTTTAGGGATGCCAGTAGGACAATAGCGTATATTTATGCGCAATGTTTTATATAAACTAGTGTATTCATATGTTTATATAAGTTTGTAACTGCTGGACTTAGAAGAAGCAGCGTAGAAATCGACATTTCTCCTCCGACTGTACATTTTCTCGGGGAATCCCTGGGGGTGTGAAGTGGTCCGCTGTGCTGGCTGCGGCTCCGTCCGGTGGTCGAGTCGCTAGCAACATGTAGCAAAGTAGCTCTACTCTACTGCCCCTACCCACGTCAAGATTCTTGTTCGTCTATGAACTGTACTTGTGTAAACACGCCCGCTTCCCGCTCGTTCACTAGGGTAGAGTAGGACGCTATTAACTTGCTGGCTGAAGTCGTTTCGTCGTGTGGTGATTTATTTTCTTTCCAGAACTTTATAATGAAGTTCAGGGAAGAGGAAACGTTGCGACTTGCAATGTCATACGCCGAATACGACTCTGTATAGAATCTGAGTACCATTAAGTACAGAAATAGCAATAAGGGATAATCCGTTGTGGCATAATCGTAGACAAATTGGGAAAGGTGTACTTATAATCAAGAGTGTATACAAATTCTAAAGTATAACATATCTCGCTCAGGTCCAGCCGATTTAAACCAGTGTGAAATGGTTCGCAACTATGAAAGCAATAGTTAAAACTGCCAAAGGAACCAAGAAAGCTGAAGATTCGGTGGTAAGTTGGAATAATGATCCTTTGTACAAAGGATGAAATTTTAAAAAGGAAGAAACTCTCCGATAGGTGTTACTTGTTGTTAAAAGATTTAATGTCGCCTCGAGCTTCAGTCTTCGTGGTATAGGATCTCGCATCAATATGTCTTGTTTTAATTTGCCATTTACCATATATAGAAATTCACATTTCTAATCCGAAGACACATTTTATACACTAGCACATCCTCTAAGGCTAGAGCCCTTAGCAGAAGGGATGATGCTGCACGTGTTTCTCTTCTTTTACGCCGCTACCTCGCCCCTTCTCTTCTTTGTCTTCACCTCATACAAGTGCACCTGAGCACCTATGTACCGAGCAAGTGGCGGCAAGCTATCGGCTTGCATTCGGGAGATAGTGGGTTGGTACCCTGAAGATGGTTTCCCATGGTTTACAATTTCCACACCGGGCTGTAGCTTACTTAAGGCCACGGTCTCTCCCTTCCCATCCTATCTGTGCCGGCGCGACGTAAATCAAATTGTAAACATGTATACTGAAAACATAACTAAACGATCCTTGATCAACTTTATTTTCTAAATGATCGGACACAGGATATTTTGACCAAACATCACACTACTGCAGGGCCTCTCAAACGCGCAAAATCACATGCGTCCAAACCTAGGCGCAGAGGTTCTGTGCACCGTACATCGGTCAGAATCTGCTAACTCGGCTCAAATCGGCTCGGATGGTGAAGGACTGCCGAGCAAGTAAGTAAAGGGGAGACAGTCGTATTGAAAGAGACAGCGCTATTACTCAAAATCGAGAAGTGGGGGTCTGCACTCTGGTCAACCTAGCGATGTCGTCTGTTGCAATTTGCGCCGCGCAATGTACCGGTGCATGCACCCTCAGAGGCCCTGCTCTACTGTGTAAAAACGGTCCATACTCGGAATCGGTAAAGTACACGGGAGAGTACGCTCTATTTGGTACTCTGCTAGCCTCACTACTCCACCCGTGTAAACCAACCTTCAGTTAGATTTCATTCTTTTCTGTCAGCTGATTCAGTACCTTAAACGTGATTTGTAATTTAAATGATCAAATTGTAGGTTTATCAGTAAATTGTTTTTTTTCTCGCTGGTGAACATTCGTCTTCAGTGAGTTAGGTCTCTTCAGGGTGAGTCATTTTTCTACGCCAAAACTCAGGAATGTGACTCGTGGAATGAAAAAGTTGATGAAAAGTTTTTTTCGCGTCGCACCGACGCAGATAGGTCTAACGGCGACGATGGGAGAGGAAAAGCCTAGGAGTGGGAAGGAAGCGGCCTTGGCCTTAATTAAGGCAAAGCCCCAGCATTTGCCTGGTGTGAAATTGGGAAACCATCGAAAACCATCTTCAGGGCTGCCGACAACGGGTTTCGAATCCACTATCTCCTGGATGCAAGCCCACAGCTACGCGCCCCTAACCGCACGGACAACTGGCCCGGTATGACAAGCTAAAATGTATGGCCCAATACCCTAACACTGTTTAGTAATTACAGTCTACCAAAGTTGGAGAACACGCATAGTGTTGCAGTTGCTCTAGCAAGCGTAACAGGTCTGCCCAACCTTTACAGAGAGCTGTTAGCTTGCATTCTGGAGGAAGTGGCTTCGAGCTCCGCTGTTGGCAGTCCAGAGGATGGTTTCTGAGATCTCCTATTTTCACACCAGGCAAATCCTAAGGCTGCATCTTAATTAAAGCCAATATCGTATCCTTCCCATTACTAACCTTTTCCTATCCCATCGTCGCCATAAGACCTATCCGTGTCGGTGCTATGTAAAGCAAATTGTAAAAAAATCTGCCTAACGTTGACTACTGCCAAATCTACTTGTCATGTCACTCGACCTGTGCTCCTCGTAGGCTGCTCATCTGACAAAACTAAGTGTTAATGAAGGTCTGTTGAACGGAATCCAGCTTCCTTCCATCACTATGTCAACGATCTGACGTGAAGTGGTCAGCTGAGTGGACAGATACACAAACACAAAGAGGACGTCATCATGCGGTCATATCTGAAGTTCTTTCAAGACCCTAGTTTAATTATTTACGTCTCCAAAGGCGCCACTTCACATCAATCATCCGCATGCGTTTGGGCCACGTCTGTTATATCATACTGTACATCCCAGCAAAGTGTTGAACTCTCTCATGTGTGTTTATGACGCATCATATTATGTTTCAGATCTCAAAGAAATGATGAAAAGAAAATCCACAGCCTGTTTCCAATCATTCAATCGGTTCAAGATTGAAATGTTTGAAGCTCCCATATAGCTGCTAGGATAGGAATTGTGCCAGCTGCCAAAGCCTGTCGCACTCCTCTGGGGCAATGATTAACGACTGACAGATGAAATGAAGTGATATTGGAGAATGTTGCCAGAATTAAATATGACAGGGAATACCGAAGTAGCCGGAGAAAAACCTGACCCACCTCCGCTTTGTACAGCACAGATATCATATGGAGTGACCGGGATTTGAATTAGGAAACCCAGTGGTGAGAGGCCGGCACGCTTCCGCTTGGACCACGGAGGCTACTGAAGCACATGATACTGGCTTGTGAACACCATTAAGATGCATAAAATTGACGTACAAAAGGCAATAAAAACTCCGAAACACCCTCAGTAACAACATAATAGTACTACATAGTGTATTTTAGATCTGATTCCATATTTCCGTGAAACAAATTTGACCGTATTAACAATAACTTTCTTCTGACTAACTATTAGCTGTTGTTGAAGTGTTCTCAGGTCTTCTTCAAACTAGAAATATATTTGATATATGTGTGGTTAATGTGTACCCATTGTACTTCAAGTCTGATGGATAACCCATGCCACTGTAATGCCCATAATTTATTCAGGCTGGGATTAGGGGAGAATGCGACTGTGCTATCCCAGTGTTGTAGGAGCCAGGTGTTGGAGAGCCCAGGTTCGAAATTTCCAAGATATTGTTACAGTGAAAACGGAGGGTGGAGTGACTGGCAAAAATGCCAACGCGAGGCATTAATTGCAGCGATACAATATGTATGGGGCCAGCAGTGAGCAAGCCAATAGCGCCAATGAGTTGTTGATGCTCGCGGTAAAGAAGCTTATAGAAGATGCTGGAAGCTGATTAAAAATTTAACAGGTGCCTAGAATGATCCCGAAGTGGAAACTACTAGAATCTTCTGCAGGGATGTAGAGGGAGCGCAAGGGGCCCAGGCCAATCAGGCTTGAGTGCTTCAATCGTGAGTGAAAGTAAACAGTTACGAGATGGTCTCCAGTCCGTGACGAGTCATACATCGGAAGTGAGTCCGTCAGACGGCTACGCGATGTTCAACGAGGCTTGCTAGTTGCAAACTGTTGTGGAATGACACTACGCAGTGAGATGTAATGTGGAGACAAGAGACCGACAAACTGATGTGGTGTTAGTGTGTGTGTGACTAGAAAAGAATATGTATCATGGTGTATCATGGGGAAAACTAGTGGACTTGTAATTAACTACGAATAATGACTTAGTGAATAGTAAAATACGCACTCCCTCCCCCCCAGTAGTAATTCTTTTAAGAACCCTGATTACCCACAATAACCGGCATCAGACGCGAGACTTAATCGGAGCGTGTTTTAGTTCCAGGATACTTCAGAATAATTTGGGCCTGGCTTATAAAACCTCTTTAATAGCCTCTGTCAACATAACATACATCACAAAACAGAACAGGATAAGCTTAAAAGCCAGCCAAAACGATATTAAAGATGAACTAAACGAACCTAAGAATGGATAGTACAAGTTAGATGAGGTAAATGCTGTTGAAGTAAAATCGAAATGCGACGTTGTCCAGGACGTTTGCGGAAAGGTAGGAAAACATTTCAAGGCAATGCCTCCAATTGTGGAGTCAAGTGTTCGAGACTTGAGATATATGAAGCGGTCGATAATGAAACGGTTAGAGATCTACAAGGAAGGATGGTAGCCCTAGAAACAAGAACAAAGCTTGTCAGCAGCAACAGCGCTACCAGCGTCGTGAAAGTGAACTCTCGTACTTCGACGGGACTATATGTTGGGTGACGTTGTGGACGAAGTTCTGAACCATGGCCAACCGTAATGGATGGCCGTCGATAAATAGACACGCTCAAATTGCTAGGTAGTATGGACGGGCGAAAGGCATACTGCATAATACCCGGCTTGGTGCCGTGAACAATGAGATCGTGAGGGCGCTCAAGTGACACTACGGTGACCTCCAGGTAGCCGTCGCCTACAGCATTCATTTTAAGAACAGAACACAGCACTTTTCTTTAGAATTTGTTTTACGTCGCACCGACACTGACAGGTTTTATGGCGACGATGGGAAGCTGCCTTTGCTTTAACTAAGGTACAGCCCCAACATTTGCCTGGTGTTAAAATGGGAAACAACGGAAAACCATCTTCAGGGCTGCCGAGAGTGGGGTTCGAACCCACTATCTCCCGAATGCAAGGCGGTAGCTACGTGATCCAAACCACGAAACCACTCTCTCTGTTGGCGAATAGCTGCTGGAAATTCGCCACCGGGGGCGGGGGTGAAACCGCTGCCCCGCCAGATGTTACGTGGCTTACCACCGGAGCTTATACAGCAAGAGGCTCCCTACACCTTCGTCCATGGGATTCGCGAGTCTGAGGTCCACCAACACTCGGTGATCAGCGGGGAGCACTGCCTTACGGATACCCTCAGTGTAGCCCAGTGGCGGTGCGTTCTATATGTTCAGTGGTTCGGTGAACCCCCTAGAAATAGATAAGTCTGTGTAAGATGGCTTATTACAGCCTATTCCTTTAATAAGCTCTGTATATCCACGCGCGTAACGGTGTTTTTGACATCAACACACTGTTGCTCTTCAGAAGCAGCGAAGAGGTTCAATTTCAGGACTGCGGGAGCGGGGCCGTGAGACGTAACGCGGGTGGACAGGGCGAGGGGCTGTGAGGAGCTGGGAAAACATAGCCCAGGAATCGCTGGCAACTGAACCAGCGATAGACACGAGTTACATCGAGCAGTTCCGAAATTAGCCGAAGCACTATCAGAGCGCGCGGTTAAAGTTCGCCGTATGTGAAGGTTTTGGAGGGGTTTTAATTTGACGATTTTGCTATTCTGATGTAATCAACCGCAATGAGCCAGGATAGTTTGGTAACTACGGTTTGTATAACATCAATAGGCGTACGTAGCCTAAGTTTATGTAATTAATGAAACGTTTCATTTGTAAGTGGTGATGGTGATTATTGTTTTAAGAGGAAGTACTACTAGGCAACCATCCTCTATTTAACACTAATCGTAGAGAAAAAATGGAAGGGATCCTACACTTCGAAAATGAAGGTGTCGGCCAAAGAAAGACAAAGGCCACGAAAGGCGTGAAAATGAAACACTCCCTGAGCCTCGAGTGCTCTAATGCCGTCGGGGTCGGAAAAGAACAAGACTTGATCAAGGGAGGTCGGATAGGACAGATGAAAGCGAGGAGCCTGGTGCAAGTAAATGGAAGCAATGCTAAGTGCCCCGTGGTCGCCAACCCACGCTCCCAAATTGAGATCCTCTGGAGCTTTTCATTAGTAATACGTGTTGTATGAAAAGCAAGCATCAAAGCACGTCAATACATAAACAACAGTAGTCTGCCTAACACGTTCTTGAACAAGTTATTTGTACGCAAGCAACGTCTCCAAAATCAGAGGAAATTGGATCAGCTTTAAGTAACTGCACCTCATATTCTCTGTCTTTCATCTTGATTGTTTTTGTAACTTCTTCGAGCTGTAGCCGTGTCCATTCAAAGGAAGTCGCGTTTCTAATAAAGCAATGCCACTATTTTGCATCTATGTAAACATCAAGTAACAATAAATCTCAACACGTTATATTCGACAGCAGTGAACCCCCAGACGCCTTATCCACGCGCCGCCACTGGTATAGTCCTAATGATGAAAGTAGTCATAGGAGAAATTACGAGCTGCCAGGGATTATGATAAATTTTAGATTCGGTCGCCATGATAAGAGTGACGTTCACCGCCACCGAAACGCTGGGTTTTGAGAGGAATTGTCAACTGGCAATGCGACGAAAGCAGCCTTTCAGAAAGGAATCCTAGCAGTAGGCAAACCCCGACCAGGAATACCAGAAGAGGATGACAAGTAGAAGGGCACGTCGGCGCCGCCGTTACTATTCTCTCGCTTTACACTGAACGTACGATAGTCACCGAGAGGAGAGAAGATAGTCTGATCGTAGATGGATAGCTCGGAGGCAAGCCATGTTCCGTCACGACAGACACGGGGATGACACTCAGGCTCGCTGGGACGGACATCAACAAGGGGCAGATTGAAAGGGAGACGAACCACACTTATGTGCTCCGAACGGCTTCAGCAAGCATCGTACCGAGCGAATTGGTCGTGCGGTTAGTGGCGTGCAGCTGTGAGCTTGCGTTCGGGAGATAGCGGGTTCCTGTTCGCAGCCCTGAAGATGGTTTACCGTAGCTTCCAATTTTCATACTAGGCAAATGCTGGAGCTGTGCCTTAATTAAGACCGCGGCCACTTCCTTTCCACTCTATCCCTTTTCTATCCTATTGTCACTATAAGACTTATCCGTGTCGGTGCAACGTAAAACAAACATGTAGGCATAATTTCTGTCCTGAAGGAGGCGCTAATGAGTCGTACGTTTTGCTAAAGAAGTATACGGTTCTAGGCCTCAGTCGTGATAGGACGTGCGTTTCAGAAGCACCTGGAAAACCTCCGTAGTGTGTTCCAGGGACTCGATGTGTTCACGTGAAACTGAGTCATGTGATATGCTAACTATTTCAATGAAGTCATCTTAGTACTCGACGTGCCCCGGCCCTACAAAACAACCGTTGAAGTGTAACAATGTGTGTTATGGCTGGGTCGTCAGGACGTTATCATCCGACGACCCGGAAGATGCCCTCGAGTAGCGCGAGTGGTACGCTGTACAACGAAGAAGTGATGTCGGCCCTTTGTCAGAAGGTGATGACGGCAATACTGGAGGGCTCTTTCGAGGGGGACTCTGCAGTAGTGAAACCTAGACTTACAGCTACCGAACATGGACGTTACCTGGTCAGAACACTCGTGCCGTTACGGTACGAATTTTCAGTGCGACGTCGCGGGCCTAGCGGATAACCAGCTGATACGAGCCCAGAACATGTGAATCGGTACCATGAGACGAAGAAGGCACACAGATGCCCGAAACTAGAAAGAAGACGGACATCGGAGGGTCATATCTGATGCCGGAAGACACTTGAAAATAGACCTATTGGAGGAGCTAGAGGGGCTGATCACAGAGTTCTGAAAAATATTCATGATAACAGAAGGTGACTCCGGGAGGACTGTTAGTGTGTTCCATTGCATTAACACCAGCAATTATCAGTGCACATCAAACATCCTATCGGGAAACTGATTACGAATACAGAGGCTGACCTAATGTTAAGCGGGTTGACTGAAGAAACCTATAGTCCATAATAGACTAAAATTTTGGTAACGAAGAACGGTGAGCTCTACTTCTTCTGTCGATTATCGGAAGATAAAATGACGTCACCAAGAAGGACTGCAATCGATTACCCAGAACAGACGATTCCTTGGACAAGTTATGACGAACCGAGCGATTCTCAACCATGGACCTGAAGTCGGGTGTTGGCAGGTTGGGCTGCAAGCGGAGGACAAGGAAAAGACAGAGTTCAGAAACCAGGGATTTGGCAGTTGACCGTTATACCCTTCGGACTGTGTCATGCACCTGCCACTTTGGAGCGAGTGATGGAACCCGTGTTGAAAGAGCTCATGCATGATGCCTGATCTACCTAGATAACATTATCGTGATAGGACGTGCATTTTAGAAGCACCTGGAAAACCTCCGTAGCGTGTTCCATGGACTACGATGTGCTCACGTAAAACTGAGTCATGTGAAGTGCTAACTATTTCAGCTGGAGATACGCTACCTAGCCCATATTGTATCACACGACAGGGTAGCCACCGACTCGAAAAAATAGAAACCGTGATAGATTGGCTTATGCCGAAGGACAAGCGGGATCTGAGAAGCTCTCTGGGCCCTGTGTACCTGCTATAGGGGGTTCAGTGCCGTTCTTGCAATATCTCGAACCTACTGACGCAGTTAGGAGACCGTTTAGATGGTTACCAGACGTGGAGGCTGAATTAGGCCCATTTCCTGGACGCGGAAATTCCATCAATGGCTCATACTAACGGAACGGTAACTCTGATACGAGTAACACAAAATAGGTTAATTGTTCAGCGATGTTCACCAGCATTCTGTGAAGAAACAGTAACCAGTGGATGAAGTAGATTCAATGATGTCAATCAACTGTCTGGTTGGGTAAAGCATCGGCAGAGTTTAATACCTCGTCCATTGAGACTGCCAAGATTATAGGTCATTTTTACTATCAGAGGGAGAATAATGTATGAAATACACGTTTGTTTTCAATATTTAGGCAACCATTACAATAAAAATGTAAGAGAAGCGTAAATAAAAGGAATATAACAAGGAAAATATAATAAGCTCCATATTGGAATACTAATGACATCTATAAGAAGTGTATATTATTGCAGTAGGATTGTGATGTGTGGTTACAAACTTGCTCTACACTCACGAGCGATTGAATTAGAGATACCTGGCTAGTAGCGTGTACCATCCCTTTTCCCCCCGATGACGGCGGCGATCCAGCATGGCATGGACTGCACAAGAACACGAGAGCGTCCTGGAGCCATACTACTCCATGATCGCTGCAAAGACTCCCATAATCCAGGAATATTTGTTACAGCACATTCCTCTCGCCAGCATCCCAGACGTGCTCAGTTCGGGGCTCTACAGGGGCCAAACAAGCATCTTCACATCCACGGAGTGCTCATCGAACCAGTTAGCCACATTTCGGGAGTGAAGGCTCGAGCATTGTCTTGCTGTAGATACAGGTGGCCTGCAGTGTACTGTAGGCGAACAAAGGGGTGAACATAATCTGCCATCAGGTTCTTTAAGGTTCACCGATGAGGGACGTTTACAGATGTACCAGGGGTGCCATTTGATCCCACGTGAATAGTGCCCCTATGATGATATCACGATCACCGAATTGAACTGTGCCCTGCTGGCAAGAAGGATCCATTGCCTCATGTGGTTGACGACGCTCTTTTACCCGACCTTGGCGTGTACCAACTGGTACTTCGACTTATCTGTACAGGTGACCTTTTACCATGCTTCGACCGTCCACTGGCGGTGTTCATTTATTCATGTCAGTCGTTGTGTCTTGTGATGTTTGTCACCCTCTTGTGACGCTTGCTTCTCGCATGGCAAGGAGATGATCTAGTGGTATGGTTGTTCACAAGTTGTTGTTTTCTCTTCATTGAATTGACGAGTGATTTGCTAACCTACAGCCCATCTATCGACTCTTAAGACCCAAGCTAGCCGTCGGTGACCCCTGTCATCAAGGCGTCCTCCACCATGACATTCAACCCCGCGACCGTGGTTTTGCCCGAAATCACGTATTCACAGTACACTCTTCATAGGGTGACTTTGGGAAAGTTCTGATGTCTTCAGAGATTGAGTGGCCCTAATATGCTGGCTGTTATCAAATGCTCTGAAGTCTCCTGATTTATCCATCCTGCAAACTACTATTAGTCATACAGCCCCAACATGGTCTGACATCCTCGCTGTTGTACACAACGCCCACTTATTACATTCACCTGGCCGAGTGCAGAGCCATTGTCCCACTACGGCAGCTATTTCTAATTCAATTGCCCATGAGTGTATATCAGATAATGAATATTATAAATTCATATCATCTTCATTTTGCAGAAACATTGTATTTTATCACTCAAATATTTCGTTTACTAACCACAAAGCTACTCACTCATCAGTAAAGAGCTGCTCTAATATTTATCACCAATTAAAAGTGGTTGAAACATACCTACGCATGCAGAGCTGGGATTATCAATTAATAATTTGTGATATTGTATTATGATGGAAGAGCGATTAGCAAAATTGGAAATTGATAGTACTCGTGGGTTACCAGATAAACCACCGTGCGTTCTAGGTTTACACATAGTTACCATGCATATCATTCTGTTTCCTGGTTCCTTCATGGAACTAAAACATACTGAATTTAATGAAATTATTGCTTTTATTATTTTAAAACAAAGGTTCTCAAAGTTTGTTCAGCGTTTTACTCTCAAAATATTCACAGTTCAGCCAAACAACTCAATGTTGGAAACATCCTGAGGATATGAGCTACGAATTTTATGTAAATAAAATAAATGAAGTGTGAGAATATCCTCTTTATTTATTTCTAAAACTTTAATCATTTTCTTAATCATCGTTATCCGTTCGATTAGGTTAGCAGTTTGCCTTTTTCTACCACTACGCGCTAATGTGTGTCAATGCATTGTTTCATTTAAGCATCACTACGAGCGCTAATGTGAGTCAATGCATAGTTCTACTTAAGCTCTTATAACTACATGCGGTGTGGACATTTTTTCAAAAAAAAGTCTGAGTGTATTGAACCAAGGAACAAATTGTGGAAAGAATTATGTAAATACGTAGGTGGATCAAAAGGTTAGTTGCACTAACGCGCCGCAACAACGCGCTGTGTGTCGCAAACGTGGGCACAGCGGAGAAAGGGACAGACACTTCCCACACGTCTGTTAGGCAGGTCGCTGTGGTGTCTCGCCTAGTATTGTGTGAATAGCGGCCAAATGCAATGGCGCGTCAACTGGACGTCCACTCCAAATATGAGGTGTGTGCGGCAATCCGATTCCTATGGGCCAAAAGGAAGAATTGCACGGACATAGTGAAATTACTGCTGTGTATGGGGAGGGGCTATTTCCCGGCAAGGTATCATAAAGTGGTGTCAGCAATTCGAAGCCGAACGCACGGGTATCACGCACAACCATCGCGAAGGCAGGCCCGCAACGTCCAGGATCCGTGCAAAGGTCAACAGTGTGAATGCGATCATTAGACAGAACCAGCGCATTAAATTGAGAGAAATCGCGACGCAGCTGAACTTGTCGTATGGCAGTGTTTTCGCCATTGTTCACGAGGACCTTGGATATCGTAGGCTGTGTCAAAGATGGGTCCCACGTCTTCTCACCGATGAGCACAAGGGACAACGTTTCCAATCCTCCCTAGCATTTTTGCAACGCTATGCCGCAGACGGCAATGGGTTTCTGCGGCGAATCGTCACAGGCGACGAAACGTGGGTCCACCACATCACCCCCGAAACGAAGCGAACATCAATGGAATGGGTGCACCCCTCGTCACCACAACGAAAGAAGGCCAAGGTTGAACCTTCAGCCGGTAAGGTTATGGCGACAGTGTTCTTTGACATGGAGGGTTTGCTGCACGTGGAATTCATGCCGAAAGGAACGACGATCAACGCGGAGTCGTATTGTCAAACGTTGCACCTGTTGCATAAAGCGATTAAAGAGAAGCGCCGGGGGAAATTGAGCGGCGGGGGAAATTGAGCGCCGGTGTGATTTTGTTGCACGATAACGCAACACCTCACAAGGTCCGCCAAACAGAGAACTGCTGCAGCGTTTCAAGTGGGAGGTCTGGTAACATCCACCCTACTGTCCCAACCTAGCGCCATGTGACTTTCATCTGTTCGGTAAGTTCAAAACGGAGCTCGGTGGTCGACGTTTCCAGACCGATGAGGAGGTGAAGGCCGCTGTCTCCGAGTGGTTGCAGAACGCTGGAGGAAATTTCTATGCATCCGGCATCGACAAGTTGGTTGTGTGTTCGCAGAAATGTATGGAGTCTCTTGGAAACTATGTGGAGAAGTGACGGTACCGTGTATGTCGTTATAGTCGTGTTGCTGTTGTATAGGTGGTGTAATAAAACTGGGAAGTGCAACTTATTTTCTGATCTGCCCTCGTAAGTTAATTTGTCCAGGATTTGAATGAAAAAGAAAACGAGTTAAGAAACAAGCGATTTTAGGCAGTTTCTCCGGAATTGCATTTAGGCCGGAAGTGATTTTCGAAATTTGTGTTTTTAGGTAGATATAGCTATCCAAAACTCACAATTTGAAACCTTTCCGGGCACTTTCCCCTTTCAACGTTTGGCACAATTAATGAAATTGCCTAATTCTTGTGTTTTTTGTATGGGGACTCCTACTTTGTCTGCTAAGATATGTTTCAAATTTTAAAATTTCATTAAGTATAAATTCATACCATCAAGTACGTACATAAATATTTTAGTAGAGATATTCGTTAACCTTAAAGAAATATGAACATGTGGGGATGTAGCCTAGTTGTATTTTCTTCTAAACCAATAATAATCAGCACCACAACTTCTCAAATTTCAGAACTGATTGACTTAAACCTATGAATTTTTCAAGATGAACTGCATAACTGCATGGTGGCCAGTGAAAGGGCATTGGTTGCATGACTTCAGAGGCGGAATGTCCCATACGTCTGGAACCAGCAATCTGGCAGCTATCAAGTGGGCTGAGTTCTAATGTCTTACCCGTTCTGTCTGTAACTGTTATCAAACGGCCAGTATGAGGTCTTATTTTATTTAGCTTATGGCTAGTACATAACTCTACATACAAATATTCAAAAATATAACAAACAAACAATGTAACACCTTAAACAATCAACCAATCTCCAAGACAGTTCATAAACTTAAATCCAAACTGTCCAACCATTGTACAACCCCGTCAGAAGCACACACAAACTCCTTCAGCTGACCGGAGTACGACGTCCTAGGACATTCGGTGACAATATGACGGATGGTCTGTTTCCTTTCACCACAGTCGCACTCACGGGAGGAGCGCATACCCCACATATGCAACAATGACCCACATCGTCAATGATTGGTTGAGAAGAACCCAAGTTCTTCTGGGGAGATTAAAACCAGGTGGTGGGTGTTGGCGACTAAAGAGGTCAGTATGAGGTTTGACAACAAAGCAGTCATGTGTCACGCTGCACTATCCAATTCACCAGGGCGAATACAGCACCATTTCTTCAAAAAAAGCAGCAATCTTTAATTCAAGTGCTCATTAGTTTATAAGATTGTCATGTGGGAATAAACGCTTCGTTTTTCTAAATTTAAGAACAACATATGGCTTGATATAGTAATATACGTCTCCCCATAAATAACCCCATTTGTGCATGTCTAATGTGTGATATATTGGTAATTTACTGGCTTTATACTATTTAACAAATTAATTACCATAATTAAGGCCAAGGCCACTTCCTTCCCAATCCTATCGTCGCCATATATATGTGTCGGTGCGACGTAAAGCAAATTATTAAAAAATATTATTTAACATGGGAAATAAAACATCAAAGCGCAGAATTATGATTCCCTATGTATATTTTATCTCGTTTCTGTAAACAGTTCTTGGGACTGCAAATTGCATGGAAGACAGCCACAAATATTGACAGGACTGCACCTCATTAGATATTTCCCTGTATTCCTCTTCATTTATATGTATTAAGTAAACATGCGCGTATGAAGCAAATATTGTTCAGGCTGAGTAAGTTCTATTTTTACTACCTTTTCCCCCGTTTATTTTACTCACATTGGTTGGCAGTGATGTGGAAATGAACGTCGAAGCAGGAACCTTCTTCTTCCCCACTATTCCCACTAGTCAACAAAACTCGCGTTTACAGCATGTGCCTTACTATAACGTTAAACAGCAAGCAAAGAAAATGTATCCGTTGACATGACGTCTGTGGCCTAGAAAATATTATAACAAGCGTACGGACCTGGACTTGCATCAACAAGAACACCGAACAATTCTTCAAGTTAGCTAAAGAAATGGGTGCTTTCTCCGAGGTGTATGGGGGAGAATATGGCATTTGAAGCAAAAGAATACGAATAAGAAGGAGATTTACAACTTGTTACAACTTGTTTTACATCGCACCGACACAGATAGGTCTTATAGCGACGAAGGGACAGGAAAGGGCTAGGGGTTGGAAGGAAGCTACCGTGGTCTTAATTAAGGTACATCCCCAGCATTTGCCGAGTGTGAAAATGGGAAACCACCGAAAACCATCTTCAGGGCTGCCGACAATGGGATTCGAACCCACTAGCTCCCGGATAGCTATGATTCATCAGAATGCGCCCTTAACCGCATGGTGAACTCGCCCGGTGGTCGAAAAATTAACGATATGAAGGCCATAATTCATTTGGCCAAGGAAGAGCATAAATCATATTTGCAGAAATTTGGCTAATAAGTGTAGCAAAGCACCTATGAAATATTTACAGAACTCAACACCTTTCAAAAACTGTAATTTTTGCAACAAAAAATTTAATTTTTGTTCTTTTCTCACAATATAATCTTTTATCATCATTCTATTGTTGAAAATTAATCCTTCATTTTTTTTCTCAAATAATCCATCCCTTAAACTCTTTGTCAGAGACAATTCCTTTTCAATAAATTACTGTTCGTAAATTTGGCAATTTGCACCTTTCTACTGATAAATATTGTTACCGTGTTTTTGCGGTAGGTAGAGGTGAAAGAAGGTGCGGGCTTGAACGGGTCTGAAACTACGGAATCAAAGTTAATGTAAAATTTAACAAGGTTATATTTTCTTTTTTAAATTAAGAAATAACAAGTACGGCAGGTACAGAGTAGCAAGGCAACAAAAGGTGCAATTACAGTATTTACAGTATTTGGGCTTCGAGCCCCGAATTCACACTTCTAGGGCAATTAGCCCAACATTACTCCAAAATAAGTTTTACCAGAGGGGCAGAAAACCCCATTCATGTTCAAGAGCACTTGCTCCAAATTACACAGAAAAGCCTCCTCGAGGCATACAACACTTAATTTTCAAGAAAGAGCCACACGCTCTCAAACTTTAAGCCTCTCAAAGGCCACACCAAACTCCACCTTCAAGTTGTCCTCTCAGTACATAGACACAGGGGTAACATACCCAACCTACTGAGGTCTATTAAATGAAAAAGTGTAATTACATGACCTCTAAAATAACAATTTGAGAGGAGGCGATCTGCACTCCTAATGTATTTGTTTCAAAACCTAATTTGGCTCTAGGCCACTGATGCAAGGGCTAATCCCATACTACAGTGGTGACTTTAGAAAAGAACAATTTACATTACATTAAGGAAGAATCGGTTGTGAGAAATAAGTTCACCTCAAAGCAATATGAGTGGGAGCTCGAGAGGGTTAAGCACTCTCTATCCCAATATGTAGCTTTAAAAGAGAATAAACGCAAGAGTAGTTACATTTTAGGAAAGGTTACATGGTGGAAACTCTTCGGACCCGCCCTGAGAGTTAAACTGCTGAGCTAGCAAGAAAAGAAGATATTAAAAGGCCATTACCTGGTTATTGAGCTGCTGCCCGAAGAAAGAGGCGCTTCCCGCCCCCTGCTATGTACTTTACACACTAAAAGTTGGAACAGAAGTGGCACCGAGACCCTAGAATCAGCAGTTTATATACTCTCGCGGAAAGTTCGAGGCGTTTCAGGGAAGAAAACACCCGCCCACAATCACTTTATTGGTTAGGGATAAGCAGCATATTCAAGTTGGGGGAAGATACATCAGATTTGTCAGAAATTAATTAAAGAAATTCGGGATTGGCTAAATACAAAACAAGGGGAAAGAGAGGGGTATACAGCCAACTTAAACAATAACAGACAGAAATTTAACAAGAAACAAACTTTTGAAATAAAAATTCCTCCAAAAAGCAGTTTTTTCACATGGCACTAGGGTGCACCATAGTAGTTTTTCAGTAGTGTCCTCTAGAAGAGAAAGTTCACACTTCTTACTACCGGTAAAACAAAAATACATCAAAAGTGACACAGTTCAAAAACTCCAAAATTTCCAAGTAGTGACATCTTCTGAGAAACTTGAAAATTAATACCGTCGATAAAGTTCGGACTTCCTCCAGCAGAGGAGTTTCAACTGGCGCAAATTTTAACTTAGCGGCGTGGAGGTGTACCGCCCGGTACAGACCTCCCCCCCAAAAGTTCCTCCAGGGGTGACACATGAAATTTGTTTGAAAACAAGGTCCAAGTTTTGATGTTGATATGGAGATTAATTGTAGAAGTATTTATAAGATTTTCTTAATTTGGTTTGATTCAGTTTCAAAATTTTTGTTGTTACTGGTGAAGTAAAGTCTTTATGTTTGTAGAAGTTGAATTCAGAAGGCAAACTTTAGTTTTTAAAGTTGAGGAAAATTTTCTAAGTCCACCAAATATTGCAGTAGAATATCCAGGAAAAGGTAGTAAAGTTGAACTGGAATGTCCATATAGCTGGATATGTACTTCAAACGTTGATGATTTTAACGGCCAGACCAGCCGCCACTGCTTGCATTCAGAGGAGGCCGCCCGGGCCCCTCAAGTACCCTGAGATACCGCTCGCCCGCACTATGAGGGGAGCAGAGGCGTTGAACCACGCCGCGCCCGCGGTGAACATATACAAGCTGCGGGCCAGTAGCAGGTCGTGCGCCGCACATCAGCCATGGCCGGGAGGAGAGCTCCGGCTCGCCGTGCACATGTCGTCCTCGCTGGGGTCGAGGGGGCCCTTCCCCTATCCCAGACGCGGCGCAGTGCCGCGCGGCTGCGGGGGCACTGAAACATTAAATTTAGGCGGCAGAATTTTTGTTGGACCAGAATAATAGTAGGGTACATTCATTGTGGAGAGGTTGAGGGGCCAGCAGCGTGCAGCAATTCATTTCAGATGCGAGCCACTGTGTGTAGTGGAGCAGGAGACGGGAGCGTGGTAATGGCCGTGGTAAGGACAGAATGGCAGTTTAACCAATCGGGGGAGGTTTACAGAAATGCTTACATATAAAACAAAATATTATAGAAGGGGCAGATGCCTTAAAAGTGAAAACTCAAAAAAATATAACCTTCATAATCCTTTCAAATTATATAAAGCAAGTTGACACAAAATTTACACTGGTTTCACCTGCGACAGGTGAACCCTAAATATCCTCTCGGTGGCTGGGTTGCTTAATAACAACGTAACCGGTGTAAGGAAATCGAGAATTATGCACGGCCCATGAAATCTGGGGGCAAGCGGCCCGCGGGAACAAAATTCTTGACCATCACTTGGTCGCCTACCTTCAAATTGGTGGGTCTCCATCCACGATCATATCTTTCCCTAACCTTTTCATGAGATACTTTAAGATTGGCTTTAGCCTTCTTCCAAAGATCTTTGATATTATCCGGATCTATTGTCTCAGGTAGAATATCACTCAGAGACCAGAGGTTAGAGAGCGGCGTGTTGGGAACGAACTTGAACATCAAAGCAGCTGGAGTAAATTTGTGAGATTCATGAACCGCCGAATTCAAAGCAAAAGCTAACCAATGCAGGGACGTGTCCCACCTAGAATGATCTTCATGATGATAGGCAATAAGCGCGGACCTGAGATTACGATTAACCCGTTCGGCTAGAGATGGTTGAGGGTAATAAGCCGAAGTCGTCACATGAGAGATGGACAAGTCAAAACAGAATTTACGAAAAAGATTTGATGTAAACTCCTTAGCATTATCAGACACAATGAATTGGCACGGACCAAAAGAAGCAAAAATAGAATTTAGGCAAGTAATGGTGGACTGAGCGGTAGCCAGCTTAGTCGGAAATAACCAGGAAAATCTTGTAAAACCATCTACGCATACAAAGATGAACTTGTTGGCATTTCCCTTTGACTGGGGGAAGGGTCCTACATAATCAATATACAGGCGTTCCATGGGGCGCGACGCTTGATGCGAAGACAAAAGGCCTACCTTGGTGGACATAGTTGGTTTACTAAGCAAACAAGATTTACAAGCTTTTACTAGTTCACGGATTTCACCGTCCATACCCTTCCAGATGAACATTTCACGAATCTTCTCACGAGTTTTAAAGATGCCTAGATGCCCCCCTAATGGGGTTTCATGATAATACTTGAAGATCATAGGTACAAGAACCGCTGGAACGACAACCTTCATCATCTTATCATGCCTGGATGGGCAACATAAAACACCATTCCTCAGAACATAAGGGACGACATGATCCCCAGAAGAAAGGGTTTCCATTATCGGAGCCAGCGTCGGATCTTCACGTTGGTATTTCTCGATATCCCTAAGGAGCATGGGAGCATCAGTTAAGATGGCATTAACATCAGATAGTATGGACTCGGGAGGTGATGAACTGTCGACCGGTTCATGGGTCTCGATGTCGCTGGAAAACATACGGCTGAGTCCATCAGCAACAACATTTTCGGTACCTCGGATATGCCTGACATCGAATTGGAAGGCAGAAATACGGATGGCCCAACGGGCTATACGACCAGTACGACGCGGCCTACCTAAGACCCAGCTTAAGGCTTGATTATCTGTCTCCAGGTCGAATTTGACATGTTCCAGATAGAGACGGAACTTTTCTAAGGCAAAGAAGACTGCCAAACCTTCGAGCTCATAGATGGAATACTTGGCTTCTTGAGCCGACAAGGTCCTAGATGCATAGGCGATGGGTCGCCTCCCTAGTTCAGTCTCTTGAAGAAGGACTGCAGCTACTGCTGACGACGACGCGTCGGTTTGGACGATGAATTTCTTCGAGAAATCAGGCATAGCAAGTACAGGGGCATTACAGAGAGCTAATTTAAGATCTTCAAAAGCGGCTTGTTGAGAAGGTCCCCACTCGAATTTGATGCCTTTCCTACGAAGAAGGTTCAAGGGCGCCGCTCTATTAGCGAAGTTAGGAATGAACTTCCTGAAGAAATTCACCATACCAATGAACCTGGCGATACCTTTAATGTCCTTGGGAGGTTTAAAATCACGGATGGCCTGTGTTCTAGAATGATCGACGGCAACACCAGCAGGTGACACAATATGTCCTAGGAATGACATAGAGGGCTTAGCAAAGGCAACCTTGGACAACTTGACAGTTAACCCAGCCTTACGAAGGCGATTGAGAACTTCTCGCAGATGATCTAGATGTTCTTCAAACGTCTCCGAAAATACGACGACATCATCCAAGTAGTAATACAAGTACTCAAATTTGATGTCGGAGAAGACCCTATCTAGCAGCCTAGTGAGTACAGCTGCTCCCGTGGGGAGCCCGAAAGGCACGCGGTTGTATTCGTATAAATTCCAATCCGTGGCAAACGCTGAAAGATGTTTAGACTCTTCCGCTAAGGGAATTTGATTATAGGCCTGATTCAAGTCCAAGATAGTAAAGAACTTGGCCTTACTGTACCATTATATCTGACCGCAAGCATGGATATTTAACGCAGTAATAATTGTGCAGTAGGGCGCAGTTTGTGAGGGCGTGATGCTATACAGAGCGCGGGAATCGTGAAGGTGATTTCCCGAGGCAAGGCGGCGTCAGGTGTGACGAAGAAAGAATATGTGAGGAAGAGAGAAAGAGAGATGGGAATTTGTCGGAGGGAGAGACCTGCCATCTTAACAGAGATTTTAGCGGGAGCAGACAGGCCCACCACATTACGGAAATTGAGCCGTAATTCCCGTAATTGAAGGTTTTTCAAGAAAATAAAAAGATGGAAATGGTTACTAGAATTTTACGAAACGATAGATACATCTAAGGTTATTAACATAGGATTAGATCAATAAATATGTTCCAAGCAGAACCACCGTGGGAAACTCTGTAGTGGCCACATTCCAGACTCAAGTTGTTTCTCGGGACTTCCCCAGGCGTCCTTTGGTGTGCGGCCTCATATAAAAGCTGAGAGATATGGGGGGAGATCATCCAGTTGACTATCATATTGCTGCCGGCACGCGTCGCGCGTCTGCCTAGATTGCTCCAGAAACCCTTTGTTCAGAACAAAGACAGTGTGTAATTATTACAGTGCGATTAATTGTTACAGTGCGATAACTTTGATCCAGTGGATAGGAGACTTACGGAGACAGGTGTGGATCTGTAAGGGGCGCGATATTCAGGTACTTATCAATGAGATCGCGTGTGCTTAATGCTATCAGTAACCATAGAAAGTTGTACGTGCAGACTCGACTAAATAGCAGTAGGGGTGAAGCTCCCGAGGTGCCGAGGAAGTGTAGACAATAGACTGAGGAGGTCTATATTTATTCTCTGATAGAATGTTGAATCCAAATTAAGCGGGCGTAAAACAATAACTGAGTGGATAAGTCCTAGAGCAGAAAATAGTTTGTGGTACAGTACACAAACTAGCGAGTGTGCAGCTATATGTGAAGGGAGGACGAGGAGTGTGCATTGCAAAGTGTTAGCGCTGTGTGCTAGCTCAACCTAAGTAAATGTCCAGAATGTGGCGTAGTGGTTAAAGTGAATCTCTCATTATAGTAAGAAGTCGAGGTATTCCGAGGGGAGTGAGAGGCTAGAACTTCAGAACGTGGCTTCGAAGACGTCACCTTGAACGAGGCATCCCTCAAGAAGAAGGCGGCACTATGGACCAGAGGGGCATGAAGAAGGGACTACAAGAATCGAACCTGGATGAGACACCTATCATGATGTGCTAAATCATGCTAGCTGTACCCGGAGGGAGAGACGAGGAGATTATTTAAGATAAGTGGACCAATGAATTATTAGATGCATGGTAGAGTTAAGGTATCACGCAGAGATAGTAGAATTAAACATGTAAATATTCATATAGGATTTGATGGTGGCCCATCAGGCTGCATATTAAGATTGTTTGATATCTACGGGTAAGAGTAGTTAGATGTGTTTTCTTGTATCTTTGTATAAAGCGGACAATGAGGTAATATTTGTTATCGCGGCAAGACGTGGTGTGCCTTGTGATACATATTTGTTTGCGTACTATAGACCGGATATTTTTCCTTTGGGGTCGATCGTGAAATACATGTTACTTATAGGATCTGGCAATATATATAATTCCCATTATATTCTAAGGGAAGGGCAGATATACCTGCGTTGTGTAAGGTATGCAGGCTGTTGACATTTATTTAGTTAAGGGGCTCTACGTACGTGTGTTAGATGGGCGTAAACTATAGCGGAGGTGCAGGTTTTGACGCTATTCGACTCTGTGCTACTCTGCCAAATGTGGGATTTGAACCTCTGACTCCCGAGGTTACTGTTGTCACGCCGCATATTGGCGGTGATGGTTTGATATGATTGAATTGTAGAACACTTCATGTGATTCGACTGCGACCCGAGTGGGTGGTTAATTGAAGTCAGGAGCGATGTGAGATGTGTTTTCCTCACTTATTTTATGCCATTGGATGGTATGTGTAGAAGCTTGAAAGTCCCTTTGTGAAAGAATGTAGGGTAAGACGTCTAGCGGGAGTTTGTTTACGTTTTTTTTTGTGTGTGGAAGGGGGCTCCAGACCCGACTTCAGGTCAACGTTCGCCTGCTCTGTATTGGGGTGAGCTCGGCCATTTTTAAAGTGCTCTGGAGGGCGGTCATTCTCCTTTGGCAGGGAGTATTTTGCCAAGCTATGCGTCATTTAGTTTTATCCATTTCACCTTGTATTCCTTTCTTGTTTGATTCGTATTATTAGGGTTGTGTAGTCTACTAATGTGATCTTGGCACTATGCCAATGGTATGACTGCTCTGTTGGCACATGTTTCTGCCTAGTGGACGTGGGTTCATATCCGTGTACATATATAATGTTGAGGGCGCTAGAGTAGGTTATCTTAGTTTATTTTTATTTACCTATTGTGCTGCTAATTTTTGTGTATGTAAATATCCCTGTATGGGAGGAAACTTTCATCATAGCGGTAATCTCTGCAGGTATCCTTAATTCTACCATTATATCATTTTATGTCACAGACATAGGGATGTAGTTTCCAAGAACACATCCAGTTTTCTTTCTTTGGTTCACAGATCGACAAATCTCAGCATAACGTCATCATCCAGACTGTATTTGCTTGTTGTCTTTTAATTTGTAGAGGTGAGCCTTCGGCGCACGTATTTTGGCACTACAGGTGCAATCCTTGTAATTAACTTATGTTATGAATACAAACTTATGCTCAAAACTCTGATCATAGCGAAAGTGTTCCTCATTTGGTAGTTTAATGTAGTATTGAGTTCCCCATGATCCTCTCGTCATAAGAACCCAATATTATCGACCCTTTTCTGCCGATTGTAGCTGAGCTGGTGCCCGTATGCAAGAATAGAAGAGCAGGTAGGTATCATCCTGCAGTATTAATGTGCCCTATAGGGTACATAAAAATGGCCCCCAAAGGCGTGTGGCGAGAGTGTCCATGGGGAAGGATAATAATATCCACCATAATGTAGTAATCTGCCTTTAATTGTGTATGACGAGAGTATAGATGTAGACGCTATGAATATCCAAGATAGGATACAAAAACGTGTCTGAATGAAGGTGGACTATTAGTTAGGAATTTTCTTTGATAAATGAGGAACTGAAACAGAGAAGCCAGTAGTTTGGTAGTGAATCTGTTCAAATTTTAGGGCGGTATGTTTAACAGTGAATATTGTACGTGTCTTGGTGTCGATATTCTGTCTTATATTTCGTAATCATGGTGAGGATGTTTTTTTTTTCAGGAATGTGATCTGATAATTAACCATTGCTATGCAACACACTGTTATTTAGATTTTAAACTATAGTGTGTTATGTCATCTTATTTTCAAAATTTCTGACATTTGTGTTCATATATGATCAGACAGAGCATAAGCGTATAGGTAGAAATTTAACGAAACCTAGGGTGATGACGGTGTGCGGGTAAGACCTCTAAGTCTCTCTTGACGGGTTGGCGTATTCTCATTGTAATGAAATGTCGTTGACATTAGAAAGTTTTCGGGAGATGCTGCGGAAGGAGCTAGGACTGTTTAAGGCACAGCTTCAGGAAGAGTGTGACGAATTGAAGGCGGTAATATCGGGTATAGAGACACAGCCTACCGAAGCTAGGAAGGAACGGAAGTTGAAATTAGGACAGTTAAATACGCAGGTTGAGGACATAAAAGTACAGCCTACGGAGGCAGGTGAAACACAGTCAATAGACACTAAAGAACAATCAGACTCGATAACGGTCAGTAATCAGCAGACACTCGTTAGTGTGGTAGAAGCAGGTCAGAAAGTTGAAAATACACACCCCAGCTACATAGCTAGTGTGAGGAATGTTGAGGACACTGTTGAGGTAGAAAGGCAAGGCGAAGCGACCCTAGCTTCTCAGATAACCAACGAGGGGGAGAACAGCGCCAGTATGTCTGAGGCGACTAATGCTGCAACGATGACAGATGAAGGTAACAGCCTCCACGGAGTAGAATTGGAAGGGAAGTTCAAGGCCGACAGAGTTAATTTAAGGCGTGAAAGAAGTCCAGCTGGACAGCGTACCCAACAAATGACGGCAGACTTGAAAGCGAATCCAAATCGACCCACACTACACAAAAATGCCAGCCGACGGAAGAAAAGGAAGAAAGGTCTGCAACTTACGATGAAAGTATGTTACTCTAAATCATACCGAGGGTCGAGTAAGAAGATGAGACGGCAAAGAAGAGAAAGGCGGCTCTATAGAAGAAGAAGGAGATGGTTACTGGTACCACGCGCGAAACATAGGACCAAATTACGAAGCAAGAAAGACCGGTATTATTATGGGAATTCCGGTAGAAAGCGGAAGAAGAAAAGGGGAACCTTGAACTCTAAGCTCCAGAAAGCGGAGCTGGAGATAGTAAAGTGTATCTCACCTAATGGACCCGCAATGCTACAGGGTGAATCGGAGACAGATTAGACCAAGAGGGCTGGCGTCGAGATTAAGTTGTATCATATGCAAATGAAATTTTACCATTGTTATAAGTACCTGTAAATACTCTATAATTGGATGCAAGAAACTTAGAAATTACTCCACTACAAGACCTATTGAAAGTAAATAATCGTTGGAAGTGGGATAAGATACATGAACAAGCATTTCAGAATACTAAACGACTGCTGGCAAAGTCTGTGAAGTTAGGATATCCCGATTACACTCGCAAGTTCGTAATACAGACAGATGCATCAGAAGTGGGGATAGGTGCTGTATTATATCAAGAAACCCCAGAGAAAGATAACCCAATAACGTATCTCTCCTTCATGAGCCGAAAATTACGGTCTCATAAAATGAAGTACACCACGACAGAGTTGGAAATGTTGTCAATAGTCACTGCTCTGAATTATTGGAGGAAATATGTTTATGGTTTTCCTGTCACAATCCGAACAGACCATAAGGCTCTCACGTTTGTATTAAAGACAAATCTAGCGAGTGGGCGCGTTACTAGATGGGCGCTTTATGTCCAGCAATTTGACTTAATCTTTGAGCACTGCCCGGGGAAAATGAATGTACTGGCAGATGCGTTGAGCCGTAATCCGAATCCGGATGAAGTCTCAATAAACTTGACAACACTGGGACAGGAAGATCAGGAAGTCTTAGACCAGCTGCGAAACATAGGGCATGAGCAATTAGAAGACCCTGCCACTAGTCTCATGGTGAAGCATTTTAAGAAAGAATTGCAACAAGGAACCCCAGAATACATTGAGGCAGAGAAGAAGGCTGCATCCTACCATTTCCTTAATGGCATGTTGCACAAATTTGTGGACGAAGAACACACCCGGCTACGGATAGTGGTACCTTCTAATTTACAGACAGGATTAATTTGGCTTACACATCATGCCACAGGACATGCCGGTATTGATAAGGTTACTGCGACGCTACAAGAAACCTTCGTTTGGCCTAAGTTGAGAACTACAGTTCAACAGTTACTTAAGACCTGCGATATATGCCAGCGGGTGAAACCAAACCCCTACCTATTAAAGCAAAAACAGAAACCGTTACTCCCTACGGAGCCAAGAAAACTCTTCGCAATAGATTGGTATGGGCCAATTCCGGCAGCGAGCAGAGGCTTGAAATACATATTAGTATGCATGGATGTTTTCAGTAAGTACGTAACACTGTGTCCAGTACGGAAGGCGAATACCCGGACGGCGCTAAATCAGCTGAAAAACAAGATAATTCCTTCCATGGGGAAACCTGAGAATTTGTTATCGGACCATGGTGCGCAGTTCACTTCTGAGACGTTTAAAAGGGAATTGGAACGCCTGGGAATCAAACACGTGCTATCCAGCATACGGCATCCTGAAGCAAACCCAAGTGAAAGAATAATGCGAGAGATTGCTAAGTACTGTCGTATCTACTGTCCGCGAGAACATTATAAATGGTTAAGTGTGATACCTATCATAACCGAGTCCATCAATTCGACACGACACGAATCCACGGCACAAATTCCTTCAGTTTTACATCACAACATTTATCCTTGTCGCCCGTGGCAAAGTGTTATTCCGTGCCCCACCGACACAAGGATGTCACAAGAGATGTGTGTGAGGAGGGCGGCCGAACAGCTGAGGGCGCAGGCGGAACGTAGAATGAGGCGAACCAGAAAGAGGCGTTTCTACCGCCCATTGCGAGTGAATGAATTAGTGCTCATTCGTCGCCCTGCTCCCAGTCAACCGTCAGCTAGATTTTATCACAAGTTTGCCGAACTATATGTGGGACCTTATCGTATAATTCAGTGTTACGATAACAATGCATACAGAGTACGAAGCCTGGACGGTAGGACTGAGAAGGTATTCAATGCAGCCAATCTTAAAATTTATGTACCCAGAGGACAAATGCCAATCGAGGACAGCATCGAGAATGAAGAGATGGAGGGAGAAGAGGACGATGTGGTAGAAGATGATGAAGAAAAAGAAGAAGAAGACGTGGTATGCGCAGACGAAGTACCGGAGACGCACGACGATGAAAATGAAACCCTTGACCACAATCTGAATGAAGTATTCCTAAATGTAGGAAAGATAGAAAATGTTTCACCGCAGAGCAGCGCAATAACAGGAAGGGCTGCTGTGGAGTGCAATGAATGTTCAGGGAATCATAGAAAATTCTTGGCTTTGTTGGATGCCTACTATGGAGTGAGGAAGGAACGTGAGGAACTACTGGAGCAAGTTCCGGAGGAACCGCCGGATGGCTCGGAATGAAAGAAAATGCCACGCGAGCGTTAAATATCAGACGCAAAGAAAAATACAAAAAAATAAGAGTTTTTTCATATTTTTCTTTGGTGTGTAGGGAGGCAAATGTACCATTATATCTGACCGCAAGCATGGATATTTAACGCAGTAATAATTGTGCAGTAGGGCGCAGTTTGTGAGGGCGTGATGCTATACAGAGCGCGGGAATCGTGAAGGTGATTTCCCGAGGCAAGGCGGCGTCAGGTGTGACGAAGAAAGAATATGTGAGGAAGAGAGAAAGAGAGATGGGAATTTGTCGGAGGGAGAGACCTGCCATCTTAACAGAGATTTTAGCGGGAGCAGACAGGCCCACCACATTACGGAAATTGAGCCGTAATTCCCGTAATTGAAGGTTTTTCAAGAAAATAAAAAGATGGAAATGGTTACTAGAATTTTACGAAACGATAGATACATCTAAGGTTATTAACATAGGATTAGATCAATAAATATGTTCCAAGCAGAACCACCGTGGGAAACTCTGTAGTGGCCACATTCCAGACTCAAGTTGTTTCTCGGGACTTCCCCAGGCGTCCTTTGGTGTGCGGCCTCATATAAAAGCTGAGAGATATGGGGGGAGATCATCCAGTTGACTATCATATTGCTGCCGGCACGCGTCGCGCGTCTGCCTAGATTGCTCCAGAAACCCTTTGTTCAGAACAAAGACAGTGTGTAATTATTACAGTGCGATTAATTGTTACAGTGCGATAACTTTGATCCAGTGGATAGGAGACTTACGGAGACAGGTGTGGATCTGTAAGGGGCGCGATATTCAGGTACTTATCAATGAGATCGCGTGTGCTTAATGCTATCAGTAACCATAGAAAGTTGTACGTGCAGACTCGACTAAATAGCAGTAGGGGTGAAGCTCCCGAGGTGCCGAGGAAGTGTAGACAATAGACTGAGGAGGTCTATATTTATTCTCTGATAGAATGTTGAATCCAAATTAAGCGGGCGTAAAACAATAACTGAGTGGATAAGTCCTAGAGCAGAAAATAGTTTGTGGTACAGTACACAAACTAGCGAGTGTGCAGCTATATGTGAAGGGAGGACGAGGAGTGTGCATTGCAAAGTGTTAGCGCTGTGTGCTAGCTCAACCTAAGTAAATGTCCAGAATGTGGCGTAGTGGTTAAAGTGAATCTCTCATTATAGTAAGAAGTCGAGGTATTCCGAGGGGAGTGAGAGGCTAGAACTTCAGAACGTGGCTTCGAAGACGTCACCTTGAACGAGGCATCCCTCAAGAAGAAGGCGGCACTATGGACCAGAGGGGCATGAAGAAGGGACTACAAGAATCGAACCTGGATGAGACACCTATCATGATGTGCTAAATCATGCTAGCTGTACCCGGAGGGAGAGACGAGGAGATTATTTAAGATAAGTGGACCAATGAATTATTAGATGCATGGTAGAGTTAAGGTATCACGCAGAGATAGTAGAATTAAACATGTAAATATTCATATAGGATTTGATGGTGGCCCATCAGGCTGCATATTAAGATTGTTTGATATCTACGGGTAAGAGTAGTTAGATGTGTTTTCTTGTATCTTTGTATAAAGCGGACAATGAGGTAATATTTGTTATCGCGGCAAGACGTGGTGTGCCTTGTGATACATATTTGTTTGCGTACTATAGACCGGATATTTTTCCTTTGGGGTCGATCGTGAAATACATGTTACTTATAGGATCTGGCAATATATATAATTCCCATTATATTCTAAGGGAAGGGCAGATATACCTGCGTTGTGTAAGGTATGCAGGCTGTTGACATTTATTTAGTTAAGGGGCTCTACGTACGTGTGTTAGATGGGCGTAAACTATAGCGGAGGTGCAGGTTTTGACGCTATTCGACTCTGTGCTACTCTGCCAAATGTGGGATTTGAACCTCTGACTCCCGAGGTTACTGTTGTCACGCCGCATATTGGCGGTGATGGTTTGATATGATTGAATTGTAGAACACTTCATGTGATTCGACTGCGACCCGAGTGGGTGGTTAATTGAAGTCAGGAGCGATGTGAGATGTGTTTTCCTCACTTATTTTATGCCATTGGATGGTATGTGTAGAAGCTTGAAAGTCCCTTTGTGAAAGAATGTAGGGTAAGACGTCTAGCGGGAGTTTGTTTACGTTTTTTTTGTGTGTGGAAGGGGGCTCCAGACCCGACTTCAGGTCAACGTTCGCCTGCTCTGTATTGGGGTGAGCTCGGCCATTTTTAAAGTGCTCTGGAGGGCGGTCATTCTCCTTTGGCAGGGAGTATTTTGCCAAGCTATGCGTCATTTAGTTTTATCCATTTCACCTTGTATTCCTTTCTTGTTTGATTCGTATTATTAGGGTTGTGTAGTCTACTAATGTGATCTTGGCACTATGCCAATGGTATGACTGCTCTGTTGGCACATGTTTCTGCCTAGTGGACGTGGGTTCATATCCGTGTACATATATAATGTTGAGGGCGCTAGAGTAGGTTATCTTAGTTTATTTTTATTTACCTATTGTGCTGCTAATTTTTGTGTATGTAAATATCCCTGTATGGGAGGAAACTTTCATCATAGCGGTAATCTCTGCAGGTATCCTTAATTCTACCATTATATCATTTTATGTCACAGACATAGGGATGTAGTTTCCAAGAACACATCCAGTTTTCTTTCTTTGGTTCACAGATCGACAAATCTCAGCATAACGTCATCATCCAGACTGTATTTGCTTGTTGTCTTTTAATTTGTAGAGGTGAGCCTTCGGCGCACGTATTTTGGCACTACAGGTGCAATCCTTGTAATTAACTTATGTTATGAATACAAACTTATGCTCAAAACTCTGATCATAGCGAAAGTGTTCCTCATTTGGTAGTTTAATGTAGTATTGAGTTCCCCATGATCCTCTCGTCATAAGAACCCAATATTATCGACCCTTTTCTGCCGATTGTAGCTGAGCTGGTGCCCGTATGCAAGAATAGAAGAGCAGGTAGGTATCATCCTGCAGTATTAATGTGCCCTATAGGGTACATAAAAATGGCCCCCAAAGGCGTGTGGCGAGAGTGTCCATGGGGAAGGATAATAATATCCACCATAATGTAGTAATCTGCCTTTAATTGTGTATGACGAGAGTATAGATGTAGACGCTATGAATATCCAAGATAGGATACAAAAACGTGTCTGAATGAAGGTGGACTATTAGTTAGGAATTTTCTTTGATAAATGAGGAACTGAAACAGAGAAGCCAGTAGTTTGGTAGTGAATCTGTTCAAATTTTAGGGCGGTATGTTTAACAGTGAATATTGTACGTGTCTTGGTGTCGATATTCTGTCTTATATTTCGTAATCATGGTGAGGATGTTTTTTTTTTCAGGAATGTGATCTGATAATTAACCATTGCTATGCAACACACTGTTATTTAGATTTTAAACTGTAGTGTGTTATGTCATCTTATTTTCAAAATTTCTGACATTTGTGTTCATATATGATCAGACAGAGCATAAGCGTATAGGTAGAAATTTAACGAAACCTAGGGTGATGACGGTGTGCGGGTAAGACCTCTAAGTCTCTCTTGACGGGTTGGCGTATTCTCATTGTAATGAAATGTCGTTGACATTAGAAAGTTTTCGGGAGATGCTGCGGAAGGAGCTAGGACTGTTTAAGGCACAGCTTCAGGAAGAGTGTGACGAATTGAAGGCGGTAATATCGGGTATAGAGACACAGCCTACCGAAGCTAGGAAGGAACGGAAGTTGAAATTAGGACAGTTAAATACGCAGGTTGAGGACATAAAAGTACAGCCTACGGAGGCAGGTGAAACACAGTCAATAGACACTAAAGAACAATCAGACTCGATAACGGTCAATAATCAGCAGACACTCGTTAATGTGGTAGAAGCAGGTCAGAAAGTTGAAAATACACACCCCAGCTACATAGCTAGTGTGAGGAATGTTGAGGACACTGTTGAGGTAGAAAGGCAAGGCGAAGCGACCCTAGCTTCTCAGATAACCAACGAGGGGGAGAACAGCGCCAGTATGTCTGAGGCGACTAATGCTGCAACGATGACAGATGAAGGTAACAGCCTCCACGGAGTAGAATTGGAAGGGAAGTTCAAGGCCGACAGAGTTAATTTAAGGCGTGAAAGAAGTCCAGCTGGACAGCGTACCCAACAAATGACGGCAGACTTGAAAGCGAATCCAAATCGACCCACACTACACAAAAATGCCAGCCGACGGAAGAAAAGGAAGAAAGGTCTGCAACTTACGATGAAAGTATGTTACTCTAAATCATACCGAGGGTCGAGTAAGAAGATGAGACGGCAAAGAAGAGAAAGGCGGCTCTATAGAAGAAGAAGGAGATGGTTACTGGTACCACGCGCGAAACATAGGACCAAATTACGAAGCAAGAAAGACCGGTATTATTATGGGAATTCCGGTAGAAAGCGGAAGAAGAAAAGGGGAACCTTGAACTCTAAGCTCCAGAAAGCGGAGCTGGAGATAGTAAAGTGTATCTCACCTAATGGACCCGCATTGCTACAGGGTGAATCGGAGACAGATTAGACCAAGAGGGCTGGCGTCGAGATTAAGTTGTATCATATGCAAATGAAATTTTACCATTGTTATAAGTACCTGTAAATACTCTATAATTGGATGCAAGAAACTTAGAAATTACTCCACTACAAGACCTATTGAAAGTAAATAATCGTTGGAAGTGGGATAAGATACATGAACAAGCATTTCAGAATACTAAACGACTGCTGGCAAAGTCTGTGAAGTTAGGATATCCCGATTACACTCGCAAGTTCGTAATACAGACAGATGCATCAGAAGTGGGGATAGGTGCTGTATTATATCAAGAAACCCCAGAGAAAGATAACCCAATAACGTATCTCTCCTTCATGAGCCGAAAATTACGGTCTCATGAAATGAAGTACACCACGACAGAGTTGGAAATGTTGTCAATAGTCACTGCTCTGAATTATTGGAGGAAATATGTTTATGGTTTTCCTGTCACAATCCGAACAGACCATAAGGCTCTCACGTTTGTATTAAAGACAAATCTAGCGAGTGGGCGCGTTACTAGATGGGCGCTTTATGTCCAGCAATTTGACTTAATCTTTGAGCACTGCCCGGGGAAAATGAATGTACTGGCAGATGCGTTGAGCCGTAATCCGAATCCGGATGAAGTCTCAATAAACTTGACAACACTGGGACAGGAAGATCAGGAAGTCTTAGACCAGCTGCGAAACATAGGGCATGAGCAATTAGAAGACCCTGCCACTAGTCTCATGGTGAAGCATTTTAAGAAAGAATTGCAACAAGGAACCCCAGAATACATTGAGGCAGAGAAGAAGGCTGCATCCTACCATTTCCTTAATGGCATGTTGCACAAATTTGTGGACGAAGAACACACCCGGCTACGGATAGTGGTACCTTCTAATTTACAGACAGGATTAATTTGGCTTACACATCATGCCACAGGACATGCCGGTATTGATAAGGTTACTGCGACGCTACAAGAAACCTTTGTTTGGCCTAAGTTGAGAACTACAGTTCAACAGTTACTTAAGACCTGCGATATATGCCAGCGGGTGAAACCAAACCCCTACCTATTAAAGCAAAAACAGAAACCGTTACTCCCTACGGAGCCAAGAAAACTCTTCGCAATAGATTGGTATGGGCCAATTCCGGCAGCGAGCAGAGGCTTGAAATACATATTAGTATGCATGGATGTTTTCAGTAAGTACGTAACACTGTGTCCAGTACGGAAGGCGAATACCCGGACGGCGCTAAATCAGCTGAAAAACAAGATAATTCCTTCCATGGGGAAACCTGAGAATTTGTTATCGGACCATGGTGCGCAGTTCACTTCTGAGACGTTTAAAAGGGAATTGGAACGCCTGGGAATCAAACACGTGCTATCCAGCATACGGCATCCTGAAGCAAACCCAAGTGAAAGAATAATGCGAGAGATTGCTAAGTACTGTCGTATCTACTGTCCGCGAGAACATTATAAATGGTTAAGTGTGATACCTATCATAACCGAGTCCATCAATTCGACACGACACGAATCCACGGCACAAATTCCTTCAGTTTTACATCACAACATTTATCCTTGTCGCCCGTGGCAAAGTGTTATTCCGTGCCCCACCGACACAAGGATGTCACAAGAGATGTGTGTGAGGAGGGCGGCCGAACAGCTGAGGGCGCAGGCGGAACGTAGAATGAGGCGAACCAGAAAGAGGCGTTTCTACCGCCCATTGCGAGTGAATGAATTAGTGCTCATTCGTCGCCCTGCTCCCAGTCAACCGTCAGCTAGATTTTATCACAAGTTTGCCGAACTATATGTGGGACCTTATCGTATAATTCAGTGTTACGATAACAATGCATACAGAGTACGAAGCCTGGACGGTAGGACTGAGAAGGTATTCAATGCAGCCAATCTTAAAATTTATGTACCCAGAGGACAAATGCCAATCAAGGACAGCATCGAGAATGAAGAGATGGAGGGAGAAGAGGACGATGTGGTAGAAGATGATGAAGAAAAAGAAGAAGAAGACGTGGTATGCGCAGACGAAGTACCGGAGACTCACGACGATGAAAATGAAACCCTTGACCACAATCTGAATGAAGTATTCCTAAATGTAGGAAAGATAGAAAATGTTTCACCGCAGAGCAGCGCAATAACAGGAAGGGCTGCTGTGGAGTGCAATGAATGTTCAGGGAATCATAGAAAATTCTTGGCTTTGTTGGATGCCTACTATGGAGTGAGGAAGGAACGTGAGGAACTACTGGAGCAAGTTCCGGAGGAACCGCCGGATGGCTCGGAATGAAAGAAAATGCCACGCGAGCGTTAAATATCAGACGCAAAGAAAAATACAAAAAAATAAGAGTTTTTTCATATTTTTCTTTGGTGTGTAGGGAGGCAAATGTACCATTATATCTGACCGCAAGCATGGATATTTAACGCAGTAATAATTGTGCAGTAGGGCGCAGTTTGTGAGGGCGTGATGCTATACAGAGCGCGGGAATCGTGAAGGTGATTTCCCGAGGCAAGGCGGCGTCAGGTGTGACGAAGAAAGAATATGTGAGGAAGAGAGAAAGAGAGATGGGAATTTGTCGGAGGGAGAGACCTGCCATCTTAACAGAGATTTTAGCGGGAGCAGACAGGCCCACCACATTACGGAAATTGAGCCGTAATTCCCGTAATTGAAGGTTTTTCAAGAAAATAAAAAGATGGAAATGGTTACTAGAATTTTACGAAACGATAGATACATCTAAGGTTATTAACATAGGATTAGATCAATAAATATGTTCCAAGCAGAACCACCGTGGGAAACTCTGTAGTGGCCACATTCCAGACTCAAGTTGTTTCTCGGGACTTCCCCAGGCGTCCTTTGGTGTGCGGCCTCATATAAAAGCTGAGAGATATGGGGGGAGATCATCCAGTTGACTATCATATTGCTGCCGGCACGCGTCGCGCGTCTGCCTAGATTGCTCCAGAAACCCTTTGTTCAGAACAAAGACAGTGTGTAATTATTACAGTGCGATTAATTGTTACAGTGCGATAACTTTGATCCAGTGGATAGGAGACTTACGGAGACAGGTGTGGATCTGTAAGGGGCGCGATATTCAGGTACTTATCAATGAGATCGCGTGTGCTTAATGCTATCAGTAACCATAGAAAGTTGTACGTGCAGACTCGACTAAATAGCAGTAGGGGTGAAGCTCCCGAGGTGCCGAGGAAGTGTAGACAATAGACTGAGGAGGTCTATATTTATTCTCTGATAGAATGTTGAATCCAAATTAAGCGGGCGTAAAACAATAACTGAGTGGATAAGTCCTAGAGCAGAAAATAGTTTGTGGTACAGTACACAAACTAGCGAGTGTGCAGCTATATGTGAAGGGAGGACGAGGAGTGTGCATTGCAAAGTGTTAGCGCTGTGTGCTAGCTCAACCTAAGTAAATGTCCAGAATGTGGCGTAGTGGTTAAAGTGAATCTCTCATTATAGTAAGAAGTCGAGGTATTCCGAGGGGAGTGAGAGGCTAGAACTTCAGAACGTGGCTTCGAAGACGTCACCTTGAACGAGGCATCCCTCAAGAAGAAGGCGGCACTATGGACCAGAGGGGCATGAAGAAGGGACTACAAGAATCGAACCTGGATGAGACACCTATCATGATGTGCTAAATCATGCTAGCTGTACCCGGAGGGAGAGACGAGGAGATTATTTAAGATAAGTGGACCAATGAATTATTAGATGCATGGTAGAGTTAAGGTATCACGCAGAGATAGTAGAATTAAACATGTAAATATTCATATAGGATTTGATGGTGGCCCATCAGGCTGCATATTAAGATTGTTTGATATCTACGGGTAAGAGTAGTTAGATGTGTTTTCTTGTATCTTTGTATAAAGCGGACAATGAGGTAATATTTGTTATCGCGGCAAGACGTGGTGTGCCTTGTGATACATATTTGTTTGCGTACTATAGACCGGATATTTTTCCTTTGGGGTCGATCGTGAAATACATGTTACTTATAGGATCTGGCAATATATATAATTCCCATTATATTCTAAGGGAAGGGCAGATATACCTGCGTTGTGTAAGGTATGCAGGCTGTTGACATTTATTTAGTTAAGGGGCTCTACGTACGTGTGTTAGATGGGCGTAAACTATAGCGGAGGTGCAGGTTTTGACGCTATTCGACTCTGTGCTACTCTGCCAAATGTGGGATTTGAACCTCTGACTCCCGAGGTTACTGTTGTCACGCCGCATATTGGCGGTGATGGTTTGATATGATTGAATTGTAGAACACTTCATGTGATTCGACTGCGACCCGAGTGGGTGGTTAATTGAAGTCAGGAGCGATGTGAGATGTGTTTTCCTCACTTATTTTATGCCATTGGATGGTATGTGTAGAAGCTTGAAAGTCCCTTTGTGAAAGAATGTAGGGTAAGACGTCTAGCGGGAGTTTGTTTACGTTTTTTTTGTGTGTGGAAGGGGGCTCCAGACCCGACTTCAGGTCAACGTTCGCCTGCTCTGTATTGGGGTGAGCTCGGCCATTTTTAAAGTGCTCTGGAGGGCGGTCATTCTCCTTTGGCAGGGAGTATTTTGCCAAGCTATGCGTCATTTAGTTTTATCCATTTCACCTTGTATTCCTTTCTTGTTTGATTCGTATTATTAGGGTTGTGTAGTCTACTAATGTGATCTTGGCACTATGCCAATGGTATGACTGCTCTGTTGGCACATGTTTCTGCCTAGTGGACGTGGGTTCATATCCGTGTACATATATAATGTTGAGGGCGCTAGAGTAGGTTATCTTAGTTTATTTTTATTTACCTATTGTGCTGCTAATTTTTGTGTATGTAAATATCCCTGTATGGGAGGAAACTTTCATCATAGCGGTAATCTCTGCAGGTATCCTTAATTCTACCATTATATCATTTTATGTCACAGACATAGGGATGTAGTTTCCAAGAACACATCCAGTTTTCTTTCTTTGGTTCACAGATCGACAAATCTCAGCATAACGTCATCATCCAGACTGTATTTGCTTGTTGTCTTTTAATTTGTAGAGGTGAGCCTTCGGCGCACGTATTTTGGCACTACAGGTGCAATCCTTGTAATTAACTTATGTTATGAATACAAACTTATGCTCAAAACTCTGATCATAGCGAAAGTGTTCCTCATTTGGTAGTTTAATGTAGTATTGAGTTCCCCATGATCCTCTCGTCATAAGAACCCAATATTATCGACCCTTTTCTGCCGATTGTAGCTGAGCTGGTGCCCGTATGCAAGAATAGAAGAGCAGGTAGGTATCATCCTGCAGTATTAATGTGCCCTATAGGGTACATTACGAAACCATGAAAAACAAGAATGAAGGTCAGGAAGGGGCACAGATTGTAACACCACCTTCCGATTGAGAGCCCTATAATCAATGACAGGCCTGAAGCCACCTTGGGGTTTCGGGACTAGAAAAATAGGTGAAGAATACGCCGACTTAGAGGGTCTAATAATACCATCCTTCAACATCTGATCGATGATTTCTTTCAGAGCCTTCATTTTTGGTGGAGATAGCCTATAAGGTGGAAAACGGACAGGAATCGAATCCGTGACCTCAATTTTGTACTCAATAAGGTCAGTAACACCAAGAGTATCAGAGAACACCTCTGGAAATGACTGACACACAGCTTACGAATACTATCAGCCTGCTCCTCAGGTAGATGTCTAAGCTCTAACAACATCTCATCCTGGGTAGGCGAAATAGATGAACATGATACAGAATTACACTTTAACAAGGGAATTTTACAATCGGACGCAAATTTGAATGTGCACGACTTACTCTGAAGATCGAGCACAAGACCAGTGTGAGAAATGAAGTCCGCTCCCAGTATGATGGGGCAAGACAAGTGCTTAGCCACAAACAGTTTGGTTTTCCATGTAAATTTAAAAATACGAATTTTGACGTGTACAGAACCTAGAATTTCTAATGGAGATGAATTAGCCGAAACATACTGAACAGTAGATGAGCCATAGTCAGGTAATTTACAAACAGACTTCAATTTTGAATACCATTGGTCCGAAATAATTGAACAAACACTGCCTGAATCTAATAGAGCGGTTATAGGCTCGTTATTTAACTCAATCTTAAGAAAAGGAACAGGTGCGGGGGTATCCGCCGCAATCCTAAGACACTCTTTGGGGCATTCAAAAGATGGATTTGCAAATTGAACGTTCCCTGAATTTACGACCTTTTTGCCAGGGGCTGAGCCTTGGGAAGCAGAATTAGTCGACTCAGCCGAAGCCGCTAGTCACATTTTATTATTGGCATTGGTGGAATTTGCACCAGAAGTTGAGCAGGAGGGGGTGCTATTTGAGTTTGGGCAATTCTTGGCGATATGTGAGAAAGCCCCACATTTAAAACAACCTTGTGATGAACCAGCTCCATTATTTGCCCTACTAGACTTGATCAGTGGACACTTATTGCGAAGATGGTCAAGCGACCCGCAAGCATAACATTTACGAGGTGTGACTGATCGGCGAGGTGGAGGCTGAGTAGTACTAAAAGAAGGCGGGGGTTCTTTCGCGACACGCAAGGAATCGGCGTATCTCACTCCTTCCGCTGAGACGGCCAACGCTTCAAGTTCAGAGAAAGTTTGCGGGCACACCGCGAAACACAAATATGACCTATAGGGTGGTGAAATTCCTTCTACAATAGTCTGTACAATCTGATCTTCAGGAAAATGAAGGGCAACCACCCTAGTATAAAACTTAATGTCTTGTATGAAATCAGCCAGATTTTCATCCAATCTCTGTACTCGATAATAGTACTTCTGAATCAGAGATGACCTCGCGCGGGCGGGAATAAAATTTGCAAGCAAGTGTGCATGAAAATCTTCAATAGATGACTGTTCGGCTATGGCTCTTACTATTTTGTCAGAGAGAATACCAATTGCAAAAGGATAGATGATTTGCAAAATTTGACATGGAGAAAGAGAAAAAACAAGGGCATGATCCTGAAATTCAACTAAAAACCTTAAGAAGGAAATAACTTCACTGGTAGTGTTGACAGAAAACTTCGAGATACCTCTGAGCAACATTGCCAATGGATGAGGCAAACTGCTGAACCCAGGTGACATAGTCGGTAAAGGTTTAAGTGGCAAAGAAGTTAATTCAGAACGTACATTATTCAATGAGTCACGGCGTTCAGACTCGTTGTCCAATGGGGCAGAGATAGTTTGAGCAGCAACGGTTATCCTAATGACTTCTCCCTTAGGAGGCTCTTCCTCGCTACCTGCATTCATCGGGGTTGGTTGATCGATTTTGGGAGGAACTTCCCCCGTTAACAATTGGGTAACCTTACTGGATAATTCAGAAATATTTTCAAGCAACATACTAGCTTCCTTCCTCTGAACGTCATTCAATTTCAGAGACAACAGATCGTTAACTCTATTTGAAAAATGATATAGCCTGGCTTGCACACGCTTAATTTGATTAGGAGAAGGATCATTTTCATCAAAAAAACTAACTACCGATGCTAGCCCAGTAGTATTCTCGGTGATCGTGGAAAGAGAGTCGTCAATTTCTTTCTCTCCCAAAGTGGGGATGGAAATGGGCAAATCAAGGGACTCTCTAAGCTTGTTTGTGTCTACCTCAACCGTGCCTCCAGATTGCACATTTCTGATAGTTAATTCATAGATTAACTCCTCCTTCCGCAAATAGTTAAGATGGAGAACATCGCGAGGGCCGGGCATGATGCCAGAACAATTTTGAAAAAAAAATCAGAAAATTCCAGCAACTGAGAAAATTGATAGAGTTCGGAACACAACAATGTTTAGCCGTCAAAAGGGGCTAAATTGAGACCCATTCAACCACGCTCTGCTACCACTTGTTACCGTGTTTTTGCGGTAGGTAGAGGTGAAAGAAGGTGCGGGCTTGAACGGGTCTCAAACTACGGAATCAAAGTTAATGTAAAATTTAACAAGGTTATATTTTCTTTTTTAAATTAAGAAATAACAAGTACGGCAGGTACAGAGTAGCAAGGCAACAAAAGGTGCAATTACAGTATTTACAGTATTTGGGCTTCGAGCCCCGAATTCACACTTCTAGGGCAATTAGCCCAACTTTACTCCAAAATAAGTTTTACCAGAGGGGCAGAAAACCCCATTCATGTTCAAGAGCACTTGCTCCAAATTACACAGAAAAGCCTCCTCGAGTCATACAACACTTAATTTTCAAGAAAGAGCCACACGCTCTCAAACTTTAAGCCTCTCAAAGGCCACACCAAACTCCACCTTCAAGTTGTCCTCTCAGTACATAGACACAGGGGTAACATACCCAACCTACTGAGGTCTATTAAATGAAAAAGTGTAATTACATGACCTCTAAAATAACAATTTGAGAGGAGGCGATCTGCACTCCTAATGTATTTGTTTCAAAACCTAATTTGGCTCTAGGCCACTGATGCAAGGGCTAATCCCATACTACAGAGGTGACTTTAGAAAAGAACAATTTACATTACATTAAGGAAGAATCGGTTGTGAGAAATAAGTTCACCTCAAAGCAATATGAATGGGAGCTCGAGAGGGTTAAGCACTCTCTATCCCAATATGTAGCTTTAAAAGAGAATAAACGCAAGAGTAGTTACATTTTAGGAAAGGTTACATGGTGGAAACTCTTCGGACCCGCCCCGAGAGTTAAACTGCTGAGCTAGCAAGAAAAGAAGATATTAAAAGGCCATTACCTGGTTATTGAGCTGCTGCCCGAAGAAAGAGGCGCTTCCCGCCCCCTGCTATGTACTTTACACACTAAAAGTTGGAACAGAAGTGGCACCGAGACCCTAGAATCAGCAGTTTATATACTCTCGCGGAAAGTTCGAGGCGTTTCAGGGAAGAAAACACCCGCCCACAATCACTTTATTGGTTAGGGATAAGCAGCGTATTCAAGTTGGGGGAAGATACATCAGATTGGTCAGAAATTAATTAAAGAAATTCGGGATTGGCTAAATACAAAACAAGGGGAAAGAGAGGGGTATACAGCCAACTTAAACAATAACAGACAGAAATTTAACAAGAAACAAACTTTTGAAATAAAAATTCCTCCAAAAAGCAGTTCTTTCACATGGCACTAGGGTGCACCATAGTAGTTTTTCAGTAGTGTCCTCTAGAAGAGAAAGTTCACACTTCTTACTACCGGTAAAACAAAAATACATCAAAAGTGACACAGTTCAAAAACTCCAAAATTTCCAAGTAGTGACATCTTCTGAGAAACTTGAAAATTAATACCGTCGATAAAGTTCGGACTTCCTCCAGCAGAGGAGTTTCAACTGGCGCAAATTTTAACTTAGCGGCGTGGAGGTGTACCGCCCGGTACAAATATCAAAATTCGAAGTAGGTGAAATATTATGCATATCTTGAATAATAACGTTCCTGATTGGTTGGAAGCCATGTTTTTCTGTCTGGACATGTTACCAGAGAGAATATGAAGATGTTTGAAAAGCTTGTTTTTCCTCTTTTTTGTCTTTTGCTGGAAAGCTGCAAAGGGTCATGGAGTGTTACATGACATCAGGGCTAGGTCCAAAGGTTCAGAGAAGAGAGTAAAGGGTTCGTATTTCAACCAAAAGATGACAATGGTAGTAAGTCCACAAACTCTCATATCATTTATTTTGATTAGTGTTCCTTTTTGTGGTATTGAAAAAGAGTTACTTAAAAGTATGGACTGACAGTCAATTAAACAGTCCAATCCAGTCAGTTCAGCGCAACCCGTATTTGAATTCTTCCCTAGCCCTTTCAGACATAAAAGAAAACTGTAGGTGTGAATTTTTGTTTGTATGTCAAAAACTGACTAAAATGCTCCTCAATACACATATTGATAGTTTATTTTACAAAATAAAAACTAACATCCGAAAAAAAGGACCCACACAATTGTGCGTATCAAAATTCAAAACCTCGTTGTATCACATACGATGATGTATCTTCAAAATTTACGTTCACTAACCAATGTACACGCTTCATTAAATATATTCCTGTATTCAGTAAAGCTTCTAGATTAATATAAACGCAAAAAATAAATACTTTTGGCACTACTGCTTCCCGCCATCTCACCGATCAACTGTGCTTTTTAAACTCTTTATACAGCTGCAAGTTGTAAATACACTGGCGAAGAATAAAGCTTCGTATGTTAGTGGGGCATACCTAGAGGATACACAAGATATTCAGAATAACCTAAGTATTTCGGCACATACCAGTATATACAAGAACTTCGTTCATCCGGCCCTCATTAATCTGGATCTCCGGTTTATCCGGATCGAAAATAATATTTTTTTTCTTGTACATTATTTCTTTTACGGCGTCGACTCTTCTTGAATGTATTTTCCGCTAAGGCTAGTTAAAGACAGAAATTGGAAGTAATTCGACCACGGTCTATCAAACGTACCGTCCTGGCGTTTGCCTGGAATTGAGAATGGGAAACGGTGGAAAATCATTCCCAGGACAGCCAAGGTGGGATTCGAACCCACGCTCTTCTGAATTCATCGCACTGTTAATTCAATGATGGTGAATTCGAAAATGAAACCTGTGCTCCATCAGAAGAAATAATGACTCACGGAGAGGCAACAGTGCAGCTGGACAAACTGATGCCCTATTTAGAACCCTTGAATGAAACCACACCGGTAGAACTGTTGTTAGTAAAACGTCTTCGTGATAGTGCTGCGCGCATACGCTATACAAATGTAAAACAGAAAAAGCTCACACATTATTTTAGTGCATAAACCAGAGTCATAAATGTACGAAAAATGTTCTCATATATTTTGGTATAATTGAAAAAGGTATTACTGAACAAATTATGTTACTAGATTATAGGCCTGTAACATGTACTGTATTTCTTCTTTATTTTTTCCGGATTATCCGGATTTTCGGTAATCCGGATCAGTTCCGGTGTCACTTAATCGGGATAAACGAGTTTCTTGTGTACTTATACCACGTGGTCAGCCAGCGTAGTACATTCTACTTACAAGTGTCTCGCATGCTCGAATGATAAATGGGATGTCTAGTAACTGATTTATAGAGCTCGATAGCTGCAGTCGCTTAAGTGCGGCCAGTATCCAGTAATCGGAAGATCGTGGGTTCGAGCCCCACTGTCGGCAGCCCTGAAGATGGTTTTCTGTGGTTTCCCATTTTCACACCAGGCAAATGCCGGGGCTGTACCTTAATTAAGGCCACGGCCGCTTCCTTCCAATTCCTAGGCCTTTCCTATCCCATCGTCGCCATAAGACTTATCTGTGTCGGTGCGACGTAAAGCAAGTAGCAAAAAAAAAAAAAAGTAACTGATTTTCACAGGCGTACTACTGCCTGTACACAGGTTACGTCAGAATACGAAGAGTTAACAACCGGACGGGCGCTCGCTGCATGTTCCTCAGCACTACCCTTTCCATGCTACCCCTTGCGTTAGTAAACCTAGTTAAGGAACGCATAGTAGAAGGCTGGCATTTGTTACAGCAGCACTACTGTTGCTGTGTATTCAGCAAAGACGAGTAAACACACATACTTTTTATCTATGGGGACTCTGGTCAGAATATAGATGCCTTTGTGGATCAGTGGTAGAGAGTCGGCCTCCGGATCCCAAGATAGCGGGTTCAAACCCGGCAGAGGTAGTCAGATTTTTGAAGGACGGAAAAAAGTTCATTCGACACTCCATTCATTAAATCTTAGCCACAGACGCCCAAGAGAGTTACGGTTTACTCGGTCTGCCATCTACTGGGCCTAGAGTAAAACGGAACGTCGAAGTTGACGAGCAGACAGCCAGATGGCGTCAAATTGAAATGTCTGCACACGGTAGCTGAGGCCATGCGATGATGATGATTATTATTATTATTATTATTATTAATGTACCAGGCGGTACACCTCCGCGCCGCTAATTCAAACTTTGCGCCAGTTGAAACTCCTCTACTGGAGGAAGCCTGAACTCTAACAACCATCTTAATTCTAAAGGTTATCAGAAGATGTCGCTATCTGTAAATTTTGAAGAGTTCTGAACTGTGTCTTTTTCGATTTATTTTTGTTTTCTCTGTAGTGAGAAGTGTGAACATTCTCTTCTAGATGGCACTACTGAAGAAATACAACGGTGCACCCTAGTGGGAAGTGAAAGAACTTTTTTTGAAGAATTTTAGTATGCATAAGTTTGTTCTTTGTTAAATTTATTTCAGTCATTGTTTAGGTTGGCTGTATAACCCTTCTCTTTCCGCCAGTTTTGAATTCGACCAATGAGTAATTTTTGTAATTAATTTTCCACCAATCCTAGATGTCTTCTTCAGTTTTGACTTGTAATGTTTTGGCCGTCCAATAAAATGCTTGTGGGCGGGTGTTATCATTCATGAAAGGTCTCGAATGTTCCGCGAGGGTATATAAACTGCTGATTTTCGGGTCCCTGCGCCACTTCAGTAACATCTATCATTGTGTAAATGATGTAGCAGGGGGCGGGAAGCGCCTCTTTCTTCGGGCAGCGCTTCATCAATAAGGTAATGGCCTTTTAATAATTTATTTTCTTGCTAGCTCAGCAGTTTAACTCTCGGGGCAGGTTCGATACCTTTTATCATGTAACTTTCCTCTAAAATGTAATAGACTCTCGGTATAAATTCTCTCTCTTTAAACTACAAATTGGGATAGAGAGTGCCTAACCCTCTCGAGCTCCCTTTCATATTGTTTTTGAGGTGACTACGTTTTCTCAACCATTTTTTCTTCGTTTCGTAATGTGATGAGTTTTCCTATCGTGTCACCTCTTTAGTATGGGATTAGCCCTTGCATATGCGGCCTAATGCCAAATAGGTTTTAAATAAAGTGTATTAGGAGTGCATGGACGCCTCCTCTCAAGTTGGTATTTTGGAGGCCATGTAATTGCCCTGTTTCTTTACTTAATAGGCCTCAGTAAGTTGGGTATTTTTACCCCTGTTTTCATGTGCTTGGAGGTCAACTTGAAGGTGGAGTTTGGTGTGGCCTTTGATGGGCTTGAACTTTGAGAGCAAATTGCTCTTTTTGAAATTTGGTGTCTGTGTGCCTCGAGCAGGCTTTTCTGAGTAATAGGGAGCGAGTGCTCCTGGGCATGATTGGGGTTTTCTGCCCCTTTGTTAAACCTTATGTATAAGTAAAGTTGGGCTCATTGCTCAGGGATTGTGTTTCTGGAACTCGAAGCCCAAAATACATTAATAAACTGTAATTGTGTATTCTTATCTTGTTGCTTCTGAACTAAGTTCCTGTTGTACTTGTTATTTCTTGATCTCGAAAAGAAAATATAACCTTGGTGAAATTTTAAATTAACTTTAATTTCGTAGGTTGAGACCTGTTCATCCCAGCACCTTCTTTCACCTCTGCTAATCCACCAAACCACGGTAACAATTATTATTATAGCCTAAGACTGCAGATGGAATGCGGGGGTGTTTCCAAATAGCCACTTGCTATCTATACATGTATTTCACCTAATACAGTTACAAATAAGATCTAATGGATCGTTCAAGGCACGTACTAGGAACTCTTTGGTAGAGTGAAAAGTCAGTATTTGTGTAAATTAATCTATATATTAAAGGAGTTTTGGACCTCCGTGGCTTAGGCGGCAGCGCGTCGGCCTCTCACCGCTGGATTCCGCGGTTCAAATTCCGATTACTCCATGTGAGATTTGTGCTGGACAAAATGGAGGCGGGACACGTTTTTCTCCGGGTACTCCGGTTTTCCCCTGTCACGTTTCAATCTAGCAACACTCTCCAATATCATTTAATTTCATCTGTCATTCATTAATCATTGCCCCAGAGGAGTGTGACAGGCGGCAACCGGCACAATTCCTATCCTCACCGCTAGATGGGGGCTTCATTTCAATCAATCACTACTGATCAGCATTTAGGGCAGTCGCCCAGGTGGTAGATTCCCTATATGTTGTTTTCCTAGCCTTTTGTTAAATGATTGAAAAGAAATTGGAAGTTTATTGAACATTTATTCCATCCCTGACCCGGTCGAATGACTGGAAACAGGCTGTAGATTTTCATTAAAAGAGTTTACTAAAAAACAGGTTTGACAAAACCGCCCGTCCGTTCTACTGGACCGATTTGCTTCATTTCTGTGTCCGGAATTACCTGCCGGTGAATCAAGATATATTGATAGGTCTCTAAGTTCAGCCAACTTTGAGTAGTCATAAAATCAAATCATTAAACGACCACTCCATTAATTGCAGGTGAAGGCTTACCTTAATCCGCAATAGATTCTGTACTTAGCAGGTTGCTAATATACTAACACTTTAATTAATTTTCTGATATATGATTTTGATCTTTAGTAATGTAATTGCATGCAACCATGCTTGATTAGTACCTGTGAAGCCAAAGAGTATACACTTCACCTGATGATAGACGAACACTATTCTCTGCTAGATACTCTTTGATTCTCTGACCTTCCCCAACTTCTGAATAGACTCAACAGATGGCAGAACGTTCCTGATAACTTACATGATGCTAAGAGAATACAGTCTACGTACGTACAGTCGGGAAGGTATCAAGTCGACTAGCCTTCTGCATGACCATTAATAAAACACAGGGATAAACTCTTGATAATGTGGGTTTCCACTTGACAGAACCAGTATTCATCCACAGCCAAAAATTGTATGTTACACTGTCTCGGGTAAGATCTTTTAAACAAGATCCAGATACACCCGAACGGTCGAAGCATAGGGCATATTGTATGGAAAGAAGTGTCATAAACTAAATTACGAATGAATCAGTTATTGTCTACAGGTATTAAATGTTCATAAGACTATTGAAAAGGGCAGGCAAAGGAATATGACTGCGACAGCATATCAAGACGAGTTATCTGATCTATTTATAACGAATGCTGCGGAGCAACACTAGTGAGTTATTAAATTTTATTTTCTGCGTCTTTGGCGTATTTACAAACACACCCTGTAACAGAACGTGTGTAGTAAAATGACTCAGGTTTGTTTCACATCCGATTGGCCGATGACCTTCGATGTTAGGCCACTTTAAACAACAAGTTTCACATCCGAAATATACGACGTTTTAGCGCTCCTTTGTAAATAAGTCATGAGGTATCCCAATCATCATTAGTGTATACGGGACACTTATACGTAGAAAGTATGGGGTTGGAGGGCAACCGGGTGCATTGATCCCCGCCAGGGAATCATTTTCAGAATAGCAAAAAATAATACGAATTTTAGCAAAGAAATATTCATTACGAAATTCCATTTCCCTTTAGTAGAAATGTCATTTGTTGGCACGTTCATTTTATTACTTAAATTATTTTGGACAGCATACGATCGTGTATCGCAACTGTCGCGTTTCATTAATACTAAAATAACGAGATAAAACACGTCAAATGGCATTAATTCAATATCAATGAAGAACATGTTTATCATATATCCAGTATAATGTACAAGCTGAAGTGTAATTTGATCATACTACCAAATAATGAACATTTCATGATACAAACATAAAAATCAATTATTGTCTAAAAATCATATTATTTCCGTCTATGCTCAGAGCAGGCGCTTTGTACCAATGAATACAGAGTAGGAATTTCTCCAGCGGGCACACAATTAGTGATTCGAGGTTCAAGGATTGAAGATCTGTGAAGGGAGAGTTTGATAGACTTCAGAGTGTTTGACTGAAGAGGGAGAGGAGATGAGTTTGTTGGATACCACCGCAAATAATAACAAGGAAGAACTAGTCAGTATATTTGCTGGCTAATTCAGTTACGGAATCAGCATTTCCAGAGTGAGTCCGTCCCTCTTCAGGTACCTTGGGACCAATCATTCTCCCTCCTTCTGTCTCTCTCCCCGCTTCATTCTCTTTATTTTACTCGTTACAAACTCGGCATCCAATCTAAATTTAAAAAGATAGGTAGGAAAAAAGGGATTTAATGCATTCCGTTGACTACGGTGTTAAGTGTCGCTCTGTGAAATTCAATGCTTCTTTTTTATTTCAAAATGGTGTAACCTTTCCCTTTCTGCCCGTCACTAGAGAGAAGTTGAAATATAAAATTTTAATGTAACTCTCAGCTGCGAGTGGACCGAAAATGGACTGTCCTGTGAGCTTTGCTGCAACTAGAGACGTTATGTCCGCAATGCTTTCTAACTCATAATCTAATTACAGACGTAAATATGGAAATGCTTCAAAATACTGCTCCTCTTACTTTTATTATATTTAATGCCCTTACTAACATCTCTGTTTTACTGACTTAAAAATATCATAGCCTCAAATATCACTGAACGATGCAAGGTAATAATAATCATAATAATAATAATAATAATAATAATAATAATAATAATAATAATAATAATAATAATAGCCTAATTTGTTTATTTTTGCCTTGTTTTGCTTGGTGTAGTTATGCCTATAAAGCCCCCCTCTTACACGAATTTCTAAATGCAGCGACATGTACTAACATGCCACCGAGGAAATATAAGCATATGTGGAAGGAAACCTGTGATAAAGCATGGCAAGACTGGAATTCAGAGAAAACCACATAGAACTGGCATGCCTTCATTAATATCCAGAAGAAGACCTCAAATTTATAAGATTCCAAAAACATCACCATAGCCAGATCAGACTGGCAGAAATCCAGCAAGAGTTTAAGAAAACAATACTAGGAACTTTTACAGAATCTTTAAAGAAGAACTGATGAGTTATACGCACCCACTGTCGGTTTTAAACGACCAGATGGGACATTAGAGACAAATAGTGAAGAAAACTCTAAATTTTTAGTAGATTATTTCAAAGACTTTCTAAAATGCGAACCTCCTACTGACAAACTCACTTTTGAAACATCATAACCAAATCCAGATTCAGAACCGCCATCAATAGAAGAAGTTGAGCAAATAATACACGAGTTAAATAACAACAAAGCTCCAGGGGAAGATGATATAACTGCCGAAAAGTAGAACCTAGGTGGCAGAAATCTCGCTCAGAAAGTTTATAAACTTCATACAGATATCTGGATCAGTGAAACAATTCCTAAATACCGGAAGTGTGCAATACATTAGAGAGGGGATAAAACTGGCATAAATAACTACAGAGGTATTTCCCTACTAGCAGTCACCTAAAAAAGTATTTAAAAACTCCTACTCAACAGACTTGAAGTGCAAACAGATAATTTAATCGGGAAGTATCAGGCAGGGTTCCGGAAAGACAGGTCGTTCTCAGAATAGATTCTTAACCTCAAGACCATCCTACAAATTCGGAAAATCAGGCAAAGAGTGATTACTTTTGAGGACTTCAAAAAAGTATATGACTCGATAGACAGACAGGCACTTTACCGTGTACTGGAGAACTCAATGCAGGCAGGAAAACAAGAGAATTGATAATGCAAACAATTTTGCAAGCTACGTGAAAAGAAAATGAATTTACATTGTTTGGCCTTCGCTGATGATTAAGCATTGTTGCCCAAAAACAGACAGGAAGCAATTGTATCCATTGAAAAATTCATGAAATTGCACCCAGGAAAGGACTCCAGACCTCATATCAGACCACCCGCTCACATGGAAGGATCTCTTCGGTACCAAGATGGACAAGCAATCAAAATCCAATATGGCAAAATATCCCAAGTGTTTAAATTTGAATACCTGGGAGAAGTCATCGAACCTTCAGGACTGAATAGGGAAGCAAACAAAGAAAAGATCTCTAAACTACAAAGAGTATACAGACTTACTTGGAACAGGTCTTTCTGCACACTTAACTTTACGGAAATCGAACCCTGGACCCCGAGGTCGTCAGCTAATAGTGTTAGCGTTACGCCAAAGAGGCTAATAATAATAATAATTATTATTATCATAATAATAATAATAATAATAATAATAATAATAATAATAATAATAATAATACTAATAATAATAATAATAATAATAATAATACAGTCCGCCTGTGTGGTGTAGCGGTTAGCGTGATTAGCTGCCACCGCCCGGAGGCCCGGGTTCGATTTCCTTCTCTACCACGAAATTTGAAAAGTGGTACGAGGGCTGGAACGCGATTCAGTCAGCTTCGGGAGGTCACTGAGTAGAGAAGGGTTCGATTGCCACCTCAGCCATCCTCGAAGTGAGTTTCCTTGGTTCCCCACTTCTCCTCCAGGCAAATGCCGGGATGGTACCTAACGTAAGGCAACGACCGCTTCCTTCACTCTTCTTTGTCTACCTCTTCCATTCTTCCCATCCCCCCACAAGCAGGTGAGGCCACCTGGGCGAGGTACTGGTCCTTCTCCCCAATTTTATCTCCCCGACCCAAAGTCTCATGTTCCAGGACACTGTCCTTCCGGCGGTAGAGGTGGTATCCCTTGCTTAGTCCGAGGAAAAAACCAACGCTGGAGGATAAACGGATTAATAATAATAATAATAATAATAATAATAATAATAATAATAATAATAATAATAATAATAATACCTGTGTGGGGATATACCGGTTACCTCCATCGGGCGCGTCCCATTGGAATTGGGGAAGCTCGCTTGCTCTGCCGCCAGCAGAGTCAGAGGGTAGTAGGGAAATAAAATACCACCGTGAAAAAAAAAAAAAAAAAACTGGTCCCTTGCCAGGGTTACGGCGAAGACTGGTAAACGACCAGAAGCCAGAAAACATCTTGAGGCAACCTCTAGGGCTAACAACCCTAGTTGTAAAAGGATGGGTACCCGTCCAAAGCAAAGTCAAGTCAAAAAGCATGATGGCACAACATTTGAAGAAACATACCCCAGGGGGTTAATCTTCGGATAAATCCCTCGTCGTGAACGCCACGGCGCACGAGTCTCGTTCGGATTCTGGGGGAGACTCGACGTCATGCAAGAGACGAGTCGGAGGGTCTCGGTGTACCCCGAAGAGTCAAAAACTGAGGCCAAAATCTAAAACCTTTCTAGCAACTTTCAACATAAATTCACTTACACAAACTGGCAAGCTGAAAACCCTCACCAAAGCTCTTCACGAAAATCAGATATCCATAGTGGCCCTACAGGAAACAAGGTACCCAGATGAAGAGATTTTTGAATCTGAAGGCTACCGATTTTTCAAGAGCAAAGCGCAAAGAGGAATCCTCAATGGAGCTGTGATGCTTGGAACCGCGTTTGCTGTTAGAACCAAGATCCTTAAATCGGTTGCAAATTTCGAACCTGTGAATGACAGATTGTCTATACTCACAATTAAATGCGCGAACAAAACCTACGCCCTAGTTAACGCACATGTTCCTACAAACGATAAGAACAAGTCTGATCCAGACGAAGTTGATAATTTCTGGGACCTACTGGATGAAAAATTGAACAAAATCTCCAAACACCATGTCAAGCTTCTTTTGGGTGACTTCAATGCCCAACTATGTCGTGAGCAGAAGTACAAGAAAGTTATAGGAAATTACCCGGCTCACAAAAGAACCAATCCCAACGGCAAAAGACTGGTGACCATTTGCGAAAATCACAACCTGCAGGTCATGTCGACCCACTTTCGCCATCTACCCAGAAAGCAAATGACTTGGCGTTCTCCCGTCCAAGCTCTCGGAGAGTTCCAAATTGATCATGTTGCGATCTCCAGGAGAAACAGCCCTGAGATTATGAATGTCAAGGTAAAGAAAGGCCTCAATGTCTCTTATCAAATTCAAACCAATTCCCGCAAACACAAGGAAGACAACCAAACAGATCACACGCTTCGACAATGATAAATTTCGGCAAAGGGTCGAGGAGTTCCAGGAGAAGGCTAGACCAAATGACTGTGACTTTAACAAAGCCAAAAGTCTCCTTGTTGAGGCCGCCAAAGACGTTGCAGAAATCAAGAGAAGCAAAAAGCATGCCTGGTTGAATAGTACCTGCGAATCAGTCCTCCAAGAAAGACTCAATGCGTGGAAACAGTACAACTCTACGAAATCAGAAAATGATTGGGAAACCTACAAAACCCAACGTGCCCAAGCAGCTAGGGTGTTCAGAACTGAGAAACGTAAATACGAAAAATCTCTCATTGAAAAGATAGAACAAAACTTTAGGAGAATGAAAGCAGAGAGTACTACAGAGCCTTCAAACGCAAACTCACTGGCTATAAACCACCATCTCTATGCTTTGAGCGAACGGACGGCGACGTCAAATGAATAAAACTGCAGCATTCTGGCAGATTACTTCAAGAATTTACTTAATTACTCTAAACTGCAAAGCGCCATTGAGACCAAGGAACCCTTACTCAGGTACCCAGATTCCAGACCACCCGACAGAGATGAAATCAAGCGCCACATTGCCCGTCTCAAAAATAACAAAGTGCCGGGGGAAGACTCAGTAGTAGCAGAACTATGGAAATATGTCCCAGAAGAATCACTTGATATCTTGCAAAAGCAAATAGAAGAAATTTGGAACAAGGAGACCCTACCCGAAGATTGGAAAATAGCTTTGATCCATCCATTACACAAAAAAGGCAGCATGAAGAACATCAACAACTACAGAGGAATATCCTTGCTACCCGTGACTTACAAAATTCTATCACTTGCCATCCTGGAGCGTTTGGAAGCACAAGTCGAACATCAAATAGATGAATACCAAGGAGGGTTCAGAAAAGGTCGCTCAACAGCTGAACAGATCCAAAATCCGAAAACGATCATCAGATATTGTACACTAAGGTCCAAGCAGTATGTGTGTGTCTTTGTGGACTTTAAGAAAGCGTACGACTCCATTGACCGGGAAGTCCTGCTAAACATCTTAAATGAATTTGGAGTTGATTTGAAACTGCTGGCATTAATTAGAGCCACCCTGACCGATACAAAATCCAAGGGGAAATTCCACGGATGTCTCTCGCATTCCTTTGACATCAAAACAATATTCCGACAAGGTGATGGGCTATCCCCGATACTCTTCAACTGTGTTCTTGAAAAGATCATCAGAACCTGGCGGGTGAGATTACAGGAAACCAACTACAGTCCATTGAGAATAGGAACCAAATCCAAGGGGATTACAACAGACTGCTTAGCATTTGCCGATGATATTGCTGTTCTCTCAAACGACATAGAAACCGCTAGAGCTCAAGTTGAAATTTTGAAGGAAATTGCCGAACAAACTGGTTTGCAGATATCGTTTGAGAAAACAGAAGTAATGACTAACATCAAAGAGGCTCCACCAAAACTCCATACAAAATACGGGGACATCACCCGAGTAGACAAATTCAAATACCTGGGTGAGATCATCATGAAAAATGGACTGGACAAAGAAGCACTTCAGGAGCGAGTACGCAAACTGGAAATAGCCAACCAAACATTCCGCACAATCTACAACAAAAAATGCCTTTCCCAAAACACCAAGATACGTCACTATGAAACAGTTCTGAAGCCTGTAGTTCTATATGCAGCCGAAACCCTGTCTCTAAATGCCAACAAAGGACTCCTTGAAGAACTGGAGAAAAGAGAACGCAAAATTGTGAGAGGAATCTTGGGATCGAAGTACAGAAATGGAATCCATCAAAAGAGATCCAACAAGGAAGTCTACAGCAAAATAGAGAAAAATACCGACACAATCAGAAAAAGACGGGCACGATTTTACGGTCATCTGAAAAGAATGAACGGAAGAAAGTTATCTAAAGAAATCTTTCACTTTTTTGATTCAAACCCCAAAACCACAATTCCCTGGTTTAGAAATACCACAGAAGACCTGCAAATGCTACATATCTCAGCTGAAGACGCCCTTAACAGAGATCTCTTCCGCAAGAAAATATTGACGAACGGGCTAAACCGAGACGAGCAACCGAAGAGAAGACACGGTGCCCCTTGGACAGAGGAGCGTAAGCAGGCCCACTCACAAAGAATGAGGGAAATTTGGGCTCTAAAGAAGGCCAAGTTCAGTGTCAAATGCAACAAGACTTAACGTGGTCCTTGATGGCCCCAGCGAATTATATATATATATATATATATATATATATATATATATATATATATATATATATATATATATATATATATATATATAATAATAATTGTTCCGAGGTTTGGTGGATCAGCAGAGGTGAAAAGAAGGTGCGGGCTTGAATGGGTCTAACTAAAAATCCAAAATTGATTTCAAAACTTTAACAAGGTTATATTTTCTTTCCAAAATCAACAAGAAACAGAGTAACAGGTACCAAGTAGCAGAGAAACAAGTAAAAGACGCACAATATTAGTACAATTTACAGTTCTTGGGTTTTGAACCCCTCTCTTTACGTATGGTGAGCTCTTGGCTCAAATTTAGAAGTTATAACTTTACATAAGGGCAGAAATCCCCTAGTACATGGAGCGCTTGCTCCCACCCAGCCCTGTCAGGCCTCCTAGAGGCACACATCAAAATACAAGAAAGAGCAGAACCGCTCTCAATTTTACAAGCCTATCAAAGGCCACAATAAACTCTACTTCTAACTGCCCTCAAGGCACACTTACAAAGAAACAGGGGTACCTTGTACCCAACCTACAGGGCCTTCGCATGAAGGAAAAACAACAGGTTAAGTTACTGGCCCAAAGTACAGTGAGGACTGGAGGCGTGAACTGGCACTCCTAAATACACATTTTAAAACCTAAGTGGCGCTCGGCCGATTACACAGGGGCTAATCCCAACCTAGGGAGATGACTCGTATGAGAAAACGTTAACACATTAAGGAAGAGAAGATACGGTTATGAAAACGTAGTCACCTCAACTTCAAAATGAAGGGGAGCTCGAGAGGGTAAAGCACTCTCTATCCCCGCTTTACAGTTAAAGAGATTTGTGGTTTTTACATAGACTGAAATGGGATTTACATTTTTAAAATGTTGGTTACATATTAAAGGTTTCGAACCTTCCCCGTGAGTTAAACTGCTGAGCTAGCAAGAAAAGATGTTATATGGCCATTACCTTTTTATGAGCTGCTTCCAGAAGAAAGAAGCGCTTCCCGCCTCCTGCTACATATCCACACACTAAGCTAGATGTTGTACGAGTGGCCAGGAGACCAGAAAATCAGCAGTTTTTAAACCCTCGTGGAAGATTCGAGACCTTTCCTGAATGAAACAGCCACACCCACAACCTTTTATTGGTCAGTTAAAATTTACACGTCAAAAATGAAGAAGAAACCTGTGATGGGTGGGAAATTAAATACAGAAATTATTGATTGGCTAGCTTCAAAATAGGAGGAAAGAAAGGGTTAATATTGCCAACCCACAAATGAAAGAACGAAATTTAGTAAAGAACAAACTTATGAAAACAAAAATTCTTCCAAAAGTTCCTTCACTTCGCACCAGGGTGCATGATCATAGTTTTTTTTAATCAGTGACATCTATAAGAGAATGTCCACACTTGCTGACCAATTAGAAACAAAAACAAATCGAAATACACACAGTGACATCTTCTGATAAACAGTTGAGTTGTTTCCGTTTTTTAAAGTTCAGAGTTTCTCCTATAGAGGAGAATCAATTGGCGCAAGATTTGAACTTGCGTCGTAGAGGTGTACCGCCCGGTACAATAATAATAATAATAATAATAATAATAATAATAATAATAATAATAATAATAATAATAATAATAATAATAATAATAATAATAATAATAATAATAATAATAATAATAACAATAGTAATATCCCCTAGATATTCTTAACTCGAAACTTCTTGAACACAGAAGCATGAAATAGAAAGCAGACTAACGAACATTTTTAAAACAAAATTAAATGTAATGAACACCTCAAAGACTAGTAATACCCAGTATTATCCTATAGTTTCGGAGTTGTGAAATGGTTAGTCCGCCTCTGTGGTGTAGTGGTTAGTGTGATCGGCTGCCACCCCCGGAGGACCGGGTTCGATTCCCGGCTCTGCCACGAAATTTGAAAAGTGGTACGAGGGCTGGAACGGGGTCCACTCAGCCTCGGGAGGTCAACTGAGTAGAGGTGTGTTCGATTCCCACCACAGCTGTCCTGGAAGTGGTTTTCCGTGGTTTCCCACTTCTCCTCCAGGCAAATGCCGGGATGGTACCTAACTCATGTTCACGGCCGCTTCGTTCCCTCTACCTTGTCTGTCCCTTCTAATCTTCCCATCCCCCATCAAGGCCTCTGTTCAGCATAGCAGGTGAGGCCGCCTGGGTGAGTTACTGGTCATCCTCCCCAGTTGTATCCCCTGACCCATAGTATCACGCTCCAGGACACTGCCCCTGAGGTGGTAGAGGTGGGATCCCTCGCTGAGTCCTAGGGAAAAACCAACCCTGGAGCGTAAGCAAATTAAGAAGAAGAAGAAGTGAAATGGATAAACACGTACGTAGAGGAAGTTAATTTTGACGTATTCGGGCGAAGTGGGTACAGGTACATCCCTATATATATATATATGGCATGGAATGCCAAAATCTCTGAGTGATCTTCAAATATCGAGTGTGACGGCCAGAATCAAATTCCTGAAATTGTAATTATCAGAAAGACGTTCTACCTCTGGTCCTCCGAACCAACTTGTGGTAGTGTTCCTATGCGACTAGTTAGTAAGTATTGAACAAATTCGCTGATACGATCTAAACAGGTACTCTGATTCGTCAGATGACCTTGCTTTTTTACTTCGCTGTGCACATACAATATTGAACAAAGAACAATTCAATTGGAACTAAAATAGTGTTGTTACCTCCCACTTGCAAGCCTAGCGCACAGTGAGCCATCTAGTGACGAGGGAGAGTACCACTTACTATAGACCAACGGTAAAGCATTCTTAAAATCAAGCCTTCATTATCAGGGAAGTATTCCTCGTGAGATGGGATTTACTTCTGAAGACGCCGAGTAACTTCTCTGTGAAATGTAAAGAATTTCATCCGGTTTTTCTTGACACGGCCAAAGCCTAAAATCTTATTATCAACCTACACATAGCTCGTTAGCTGTAATCGCTTAAGTGTGGCCAGTATCCAGCATTCGGGTGATAGTGAGTTCGAACCCCACTGTCGGCAGATCTGAAGATGGTGAGATGTGAGAAACAAAAGTTACCAGTACTATGGGCAGTGTGTCTAAAATTCGTTCGTAATCTGTTTATCCTCCAGGTTCGGTTTTCCCCTTGGACTCAGCGAGGGATCCCACCTCTACCGCCTCAAGGACAGTGTTCTGGAGCTTCAGACTCTGGGTCGGGGGATACAACTGGGGAGGACGACCAGTGCCTCGCCCAGGTGGCCTCACCTGCTATGCTGAACAGGGGCCTTGTTGGGGGATGGGAAGGTTAGAAGGGATAGACTAGGAAGTGGGAAGGAAGCGTCCGTGGCCTTAATTTAGATACCATCCCGGCATTTGCCTGGAGGAGAAGTGGGAAATCACAGAAAACCACTTCCAGGATGGCTGAGGTGGGAATCGAACCCACCTCTACTCAGTTGACCTCCCTAGGCTGAGTGGACCCCGTTCCAGCCCTCGTACCACTTTTCAAATTTCGTGGCAGAGCCGGGAATCGAACCCGGGCCTCTGGGGGTTGCAGCTAATCACACTAACCACTACACCACAGAGGCGGACCTATAAGAGAACGATTAAGGAAAATGTGGCTACGTTATTGTTTTTATAGGGTCTGATGGTATAGGATAAAATAGCGCAGATAACGGGACCATTACTTTGCAAAGTCAGGAAGTAAACGGTGGAATAATTTACAGATTAATGATTCTGGCGAGGAGAAGGAATGTAGAATTAAATTCCTTCCAAGAATTGCTGACAATGATTTGAAAACTTTCCAGGAATGAAGCGTAATGGAAAGGATTCGAGCACAGTATACGGGCAAATTTGTGCAAGGACTAACTACAAAAGTTTTCATCCGTACACTGAAGGAGTAGGGTGGGCATCTTAGAGGGTAACGCCGTCTCTCATACCAGTGAGATTTCAATCATCAATCACTACACATATCGATGGCTTTCTTTTAAAACCTCGTATGTCCAAATGTTCTTCCTACCCATTATATTCCTTAAGACTGGTCACACCTCCCGGTCATGTATTTGTATGCAGTCCATCAGAATAATTTTCGCTGTGTTCATTTTCCTTTGCTAATGTCTAAAGGAAAATGGACCTTACCGTACCGTATTGTAGGGATGTTGATTGCATGGCAAATTTACACACTCCTACAGTATAATGTATTTAAGGTTCATTTTCCTTTACAAATTGGCAGAGGAAAATGACCATAACGAAAATTATTCTTTTGGACTGCATATAAATATGAGACTGGGAGGCGTGACCAGTCTTAAGGAATATAATGGATAGGAAGAGTATTCGGACTTACGAGGTTTTTAAAGAAAGCCAACGATATGCATTTAGGGCAGTCGCCCAGGTGGCAGATCTGTTGTATACCTAGTCTTCTCTGAAATAATTGCAAAAGAGTCCAGCTCCATCATTAAATGGTTTGCGTGCTGGACTCTGCTAATAGGGATTCCAGGTTCGATTCCCGGCAGGGTGGGGAATTTCAAGCATAATTTATTAATTTCACTGGCACGGGCACTGGGTGTATTTGTCGTCTTCATCATCAATTCATCCTCTGTACGACGCGCAGGTCGCCTACGGGCATCAAATCGAAAGACCTGCACCAGTCGAGCCGAACCTGTCCTCGTACACTCCTGGCACTAAATGCCGTACGCCATTTCATTTTCACCTGGTGCAACGAAGTTGTGCGGCATCCGCCATGTATGATCAACTGTGCATTGTTTTTGTGGAGGATAGTGCTGTGTTTGGTGTGCGTGTTGCAGGGACATCGAGGACAGCACACAACCCAGTCCCCGAGCCAAACAAAATAATCAGAATTTAAATGCTCGACCTGGTATTGAACCGAAGGCTACTACGCTGATTATTTAGCCAAAGGAGCCGAGGTACTAATGAAATGAATTTAAGACGTTAGGTTGGATTAATAGTCCATCTCTGTGGTGTAGTGGTTAGTGTGATTAGCTCCCAACCCCGGTGGCCCGAGTTCGATTACCGGCTCTGACACGAAATTTGAAAAGTGGTACTAGGGCTGGAACTAGGTCCACTCAGCCTCGGGAGGTCAACTGAGTTGATGGGGTTCGATTCCCACCTTAGCCATCGTCGATGTAGTTTTCCGTGGTTTCGCAATTCTCCCCCAGGCAAATGTCGGGATTTTACCTGACCTAAGACCACGGCCGCTTCATTCCATCTTTCTTGTCTATCCCTTCCAATCTTCCCATCCCCCGTAAGGCCCCTGTTCAGCATATCAGATGAGTCCACCTGGGCGGGGTGGCGGGGTACTGGTCCTCTTCCCAATTGTATCCCACCGACCGAAAGGCTCACGCACTAGGACACTGCCCTTGAGGTGGTGGAGGTGGGAACCCTCGCTGAGTCCGAGGGAAAAGCCAACACTGGAAGGTAAAAGGATTAAGAAAGAAAGAAAGAAAGAAAGAAAGAAAGAAAGAAAGAAAGAAAGAAAGAAAGAAAGGTTGGATTAATGCGAGCCCAAAACAAGGTAAAAGTAAAGTAAATTCGTGTCCTCGCCCCGCCCTTTTCAGGCACACCCCCAATGGAGGTTAGCTGCACGTAGGCATGCCATTTCAACAACATACCAGCCCTCCTGCCTTTCTTAAATTTCTGGAAGTACCAGGAATCGAACCTGGGCTCCCGAGGACGGCAGCTAATTGTACAAAGGCACTAGGAAAGTTTTGCAATACGCAAAAACGGTTGGCTGGACACCCTTGTTATGGTGAGGGATGAAAAGAGGGGTGAAAATCGGTCTAGAAGACAGCAAGGCAGGACCTTCACACCAGTTGTTACCAAGCAGTGGGATTGGAAGCAAGTTAAGATGTCAGCGTGGTCTGAAGATGAATATCGTGCAATTATCCGCCACAGTTTGGCTCGTGGATTAACTGTTGACCAGTGCCTGGAGGAAATGACTCCTGTGCTGGGGAAAAACTGTCCACATCGAACAACAATTTTCCGCCAGTTCAAAGAGTTCCAGAGGGGAAATTTTGGGGTTGAAGACGATCCTCGTTCTGGGCGACCGTCTGAATCAGTGACTGAGGAAAACATTGAAGCCGTGAGGAAAATGTTGTAGCATGAGAGGCGGTTGACATCGGCAGGTACCGTAGAAGAGACCCTCCACATCCCTGCACCAGCTATTCATTCAATTCTACACGACCATCTCCATGTTAGAAACGTTTGTTCCATTTGGGTGCCTCATTCACTTTCAGAGGAACAAAGGGCACATCGAGTGAAATGGTGCCGAAAAATGCTAAAACAGTTTTAAAATGGGACTTCGCGTAACGTCAATAGCATCATTACAGGTGACGAAACTTGGGTTTATTATTACGATGTCCCATCAAAATCCCATAACAAGGTGTAGCTGTTTGAAGATGAGGGTACTCCTGTGACTGTGCGAAAGTCAACGTCAGTGAAGAAAAGGATGATTGCAGTATTCTTCACTAAACGGGACATCCTGACTCGGGTTGTGCTAGAAACACAAAGGACAGTTACTGCGAAGTGGTACAGTGAGACTTGTCTGCCTCAGGTCATCCAGGCTCTCAAGCAGCTCCGTCCAAGGTCACGGCTCGACCTTAGCTCTTGCATCACGACAATGCTCCAGCACATCGTGCTAATGTAACAATGGATTTTCTTGCCAGATCAGTGTTGACTGTGCTTGATCACCCTCCATACAGTCCTGATCTTGCCCCATGTGACTTCGCTCTCTTCCCAGAATTGAAGATGAAGCTGAAAAGGCGGCGTTTTTAAGCCGACGGTGAGTTTCTGGCAGCATGGGAACAAGAGTGTAAAAATGTAACCGAAGAAAAGTGGCAGAGTTGGTTCAGTGATTGGTTTCGACGTACGGAGAAGTGTATTGAGTGTGGTGGAAATTATTTTGAAAAAGACTAAAGCGTTCACTCACATTGCAAAACTTTCCTAGTGCACTTTGTACTAATAGTTACGCTACGAGGAGAGGCCAAAACAAGGTAGATACAGTAATTTAATTATGCGTGCACGAGAGAGTTAATTACTGGAAGATACAGTGCACAGTATTAAAAAATAAAAAACGGATCTATGGTTAAATGATTAGTGTGCTGACGTTTCTCCCTAGCGATCCCGGGTTCGATTCCCGGCTGGGTCAGAAATTGTATTCGTTGTTGGTTAACTCCAATGGTTCGGGGGTGCCGTCTTCATCATTAGAATTCATCATACGTACGGCCCCATCCTCACTGACACGCAGGTCGCCTACTAGGCAACAACACGAAAGACCTGCACCAGGCCTCTCAACCCCCGTGCCAGCGAAATTAACCTATGATGGTTAAAATTCCCAACCCTGCCGGGAATCGAACCTGGGACCCCAGTGACCAAAGATCAGCACGCTAACCATTTAGCCACGGAGCCGTTGCACCAGGATAGCAAATGCCACACGAAATTATATTACGTTCATGAGTAGCATTGGAAAGAAAAATGGAAATGCTTGCATGTATCTTTTCAAGGGAGATATCAGTGCATGAACAAGAGCCTTCAATTCATCTCCGCATTATAAATATTGATCAGTGCGTATCTTAATTAGAGAGGAAGCCAGGCCTTAGTATGCTAATATGGAACTCTCGATATATACATAAACAATACATTATTCAACACAATCAAATATTCAAATTTCCATTTCAGTGTCTGACAGTGAAGAAGCATGCTTAGAATGTATCATATGGAACTTTTCTTGTGGCTATTTACAAGATATACATTTTGAATATTACCACCTATTCCATACATAAGAGGGAATAGAACATCGCCAAAGGAAAAGTAATGATACATCTGACAAATAAATAACCGTCCTACAGCTTGTCGTTAAACCTCAACAGTAAACAGTAACTATTCGTTCTCACTTATCACTCTCAGGATTTGGTCATTACTAACTCTTTCCTAACTATCAGATCTATCAGTCATGTTCATCTTGCTGCTGTTAGTATCAATGTGGCCGTACTAATTAGCAGTTGCATGTTATAACGGTCTGAGTTACTGCACGTTCACGGTTTGTAGTTGTAAAATACAACAGACAAGCTGTCTCGAAGGATCAGTGGTAGAGCGCCCGACTTATGACACCGAGTTTGCAGGTTCAATCCCGGAAGAGATCGTCTATTTTTGAAGGAACGTTTAAAACATTTGCACTCCATGTCATTGTTCTCGGGATGTTAGAGATCTCTAGTGGCGTACTAAGTGCCATACAACGAAATGAAATGACCTAAGTCACAGTATCTGCTCTAGCAGAATTCCGCTTTCATTGCTAAACATCAACACAATGGGATTGTGTAAATTGGTAGACAGGCCACCTAGATGGAAGCAGTTCAGACGACCTGCACCAAGATTATAATATGCTTCGTCTTAGATTGAGAATCGCAATTATGTTAATAATGGCGTATGGCTTCCAGAGAAGCCTGATTCAGGTCTTTCGACTTGACTCTTGATAGGCGATCTGCGCGTCTGTGAGAATGGGGTCCTACTGGTGATGAATTATAATGCTTAAGATGACACAAACACATACACACACACACACATACCGAGGCCCCCGAATCATAGGAATTAACCAATGAAGGTTAAAATCTTCGACCCAGTCGGGAAACGAACCGGGGACCCTTTGGATCAAAGCCCAGCACGCTAAGAACATAGCCACGGAGCCGGACGCACTGATATTAATCTATAGACACAAATGACTCTGACTACGATGTCACTCAATGCTTCATAAAAGTTGTCAACTTCATTCTCATCTGCACCCTCACATGGTGAATACACTAAGACAATTCTCGTCCTCATTCCTCCAACTGCCAAATCTACCCACATCATTGGCCCATTTACGTGCTTAACATAAACTATGTTGCGTGCAATAGTATTCATGATGAACAGCACTGCCCCACGCTCTGCCCTTCCCTTTTTTTTAACACCTGTCAAGTACACTTGATAATCTCTTCCTCTTTTATGTCCCTTTACTCAAATATAATTTACTCCTAGCACACCCAGGTGCATCCTCTTAGCTGACTCAGCCAGTTCTACTTTCTTTCTCTTTCTTTCTTCCATAAGCTCCATTAATATTGATAGCTCCCCATCGAATTCTATTTCGCCAAATTGTTTCCAAGTAGTTCCACGCCTGTCAAATGGGAGTGGGACTCCATTTCTCCCATAGGTCCGAGGCTTGCTTGAAACATTCTGAGCGTGCTCGGTGAAAATTCTGTGAAGCAGGATGCTACCCTTACTTACACATAGTCCAGGTGAGGATCACTCCTCTAACGGGTTAGACACCACCGGTGAATTGTATAGTCCTAGCCACCTAGCACAAGGAGAGCCATGACTCAGAATATGTCCGAGATGCCCACTCCCATTACATGGCAACTGGTATCCCGACCCTCAGGACCACCTGATAGGACACTCAGCCGTTGCCCATGGTTCACGAAGTAGGAAGTGACTATAGTAACCCACACCATGAACCATGGGAATGCAGAGACGCCATTTTAGTGTAGATCGGTAAGGAGCGACAGTGCTGCTATCTGGCCGAGCAACAATTCAACAAGGTTAAATTTGGTGTCCGTTGATTCATGATCTCTCTGACTATCCGTGTGTACGTTACTGTGAAGCAGAGTTCCACTAATCAGAGACGATTTATAAATAAAAATTGGGTAAAGTTATTACCGTACAATAAAGTAGCATTTTTCCGTACTCATTTTAGTACGGGAAGAAGTCAATTACGTCATAGTATGAGATAAATGTAGTTTTCCAGATTATCCTCATTAGTATACATAGTCACAGCACTTTGCCATGCAGTCAAAATAAGGTAATTTTATACATCTCTACCATAAAGTATATGTGCACATAGATGCCATAAGGTACGCCACCATATGGCCACAATATGTCAGTTTTCCTTATTCCTGCTTCAAAACACATTTTTGGAGAGTAAAATATTTTTCCACGCAGCTACCTAAAGCAATATTTCAGTCATATTTCCATGTTGCCTCCGTGAATTAGTTTCTGTTACATCTAATAACAAGAGCCTTTTTCAGTTTAAATCAATCAACTACTGGATTCGATCCCACAATCTCTATATTAAAAGACGTATGCCTAACAAACTACTGGCGTCTCCGAAGACCTTAAAGAGTAGTTAGTGGGACGTAAAACAAATAACATTATTATTAACAAACTACTCCTCGCTACCGGCTTAATGGGTGCGGAAATGATTTCTTGTTTTGTTGTTCGTATCTTGCTATGAAAGATGTAGGAGGCGTGTACACGGTGTTATGTAGTAATAAAACAAAAATTAATGTTAACTGAAGCAGTGAACAGTTCACTGCTCCAAGTACATACAATTTGCTCAAGACTTGGTAAGACAGTTGGCAGCTACATTGCAATTGCCAAGTAGTTCATGAATATTAAAAGCAACTGGTCTCTATCCCAAGCTAAGACAGGCACTAAGCTCCTCTGGATCTATATGAACGCCAGTTGGAATAGCAAATCAAAATTAACAATTTAGTCTCTCCCTACGAATGTATTGTGCTGAAGGAGAAACAGATAACGTGTAAATATTTTGATAAGTAGAACAAGAAATCTAACTCCCTTGATTTGCTAGCTCATTATCTGTTCCACGGTGTTTTGAGTCACTCTCAATTTTCTTAGTGTCGGGATGGTAAAAAAAGTCTGAATGGGAGTTGCGTGTCTCCTTCACTATGCTTCAATATGCTGGAAATGTGACAAGTTTACGTCTGAAAGGATAAAATGGAACTACGATGTAATTGAAGTTAACGTGTTTAGAAAAAATTACGAATAGATCCTTAAATGTTAAGAGTTACCTAATTTTACTTTCCCTTAAAACAATAGTCACCACCATCATCAATCTTAATTTCATAATTAACAGGTATATTTTCAGCTCATATTAAATAATTTAACGTCCTTTATTATAAAAATATAACGAAATGTGTACCGAATATCTAGGTAAACCAAGCCCGCCTCTTACCCGGAGGACACGGGCTCTATTCGACGTCAGGACAGAGATTTTTACCCAGATCTGACGGCTATTTCAGTGTCCATTAAACCTACATTGCAATAATACTGAAACACTATCAGTCCTTGAGATAGTAGCACTAAAACTAAAATAATGGCCGATAGAAAACTAAGGTACCGTAGCGTACAAAATACTTTCCAAACACATTCAGAAAATATGTCACATAGGACAAAATAATAGAGTGAAGAAAATCTCTAGGGATATAGAAGAGCAGCACAATCATAATGGAACGCCTGAATTCTTTAAGAAAATTCAAACTATCACACGGGAATTAAAACCGAAGAGCTTGTCAATCGAGGGAAAATATGAAAAGATAGTTTGAGAGATAGAGTGAGCAATGGAAAAATGGAACGAATATTATACATAATTTTACAGTGAAGAGTACAGAAATACAAGACAGGACCTATTAGATGATGAACGGGAACCAGATGGTTAACTCATAAGTAAAGCTGTCGTGCGACTCTTTTTAAAGGCGAAAGCACCAGGTTCCGATGGCAACAGTGCTGAGGTTCTTCGAACGCTTGCTGATGATGGAGCGTATATCGTTCTTGATATTTGCAACAAAATGTTGGCGCAAAAGATCTTGACCGGATAACTCCACACAATCCATTTTTGTCCCGCTCAACAAAAGAGGCTCCACAGTGAAATGTCGCAGCTATTGCACATTCTCACTCATATTACATGCGAGCAAAGATCTCCCACAGATGCTAACAAAAGGCTACAAAACTATCTAGAGTACCAGATACTAGCTGAAGAAGCAGGACTTTTAAAACGCAGAGGGACAAGAGACCAGATATTCAATCTGCGACTACTTGTAGAGAAAGCTCGAGAATATAACACCCCGATGTTGCTGTGATTTATTGATTGTAAAAAAAAAAGTTTGACTGTGTCAAGTGGAGTAATGTATACAGAGGGATGATTGAGATGGGAGTTCCTAAGCAACTTGTACAGTATAACTGGTGCGAAAATTTCGAGGTGCCAAATGTGGAATCGTCCATGTAGAAAATAATAAATCAAAGCCCTTCACAATCGCAAAAGTTGTTGACAAGGCTCCATTTTGTCGCCAAGACTGTTCAATGCCTACGGTGAATTTTTAATAACTCGAGCTTTGGCGAACTTCGAAGGAAGCATCTTGTTAGGAGGCCAGAAGTTAACTAATCTGCGATACGCCGACGATACGACTATATGGCCAAGGACAATCGGGGACACTTTGACAACAATTAAGATACAACAGACATTTCAATTATGTAGGATGTTTGTTCTCCCTGGATGGTAGTATACTAAGTGAAATTGAACCAAGGTGCAGCAGAGTATTGCAGTGAACCCACTTTTGCGATAAACTCTGTTCCGTAATAAAAGCATGAGCTATTAGAGGAAACTGCCTTTTCATCAGTCTATTTTCACACCAACTTTGCAGTACGGTTGTAAAAGCTAGTTGGATTCAAAATAGCTGATTTATAGGTTGGAATGAACAAACGTGAATGTTGCGAAAATGATTCGTTGTACAAGCAGGTAGGAACAATGACACGAGGGTACTTGAAATGAGAGGATAAAGACTTAAGTATGAAGTCAGTGGAAGAATGCTTCTGTATAAATAGGCTTCGGTCGTAGGTCATGTAAGACAAGTGGAGGAGAATATATTACCTAGGAGAATGATGGGCTCGACGTTGGAAGGTGAGAGAATCTGATGGGGAAGAAGGCAACGATAGTTAGACTCGTTTCTTAATGATGTAAAGGTAAGAGATGTGGATTTCAACGAGACTAATAATGTCAAGTTGCATATAAGGCAGTGTTTGTAAAACGCTGGAGGTCGGCCCGGTCTCCGGCAACGAGATATTCTCCGGGATTTTGTTATTTTACTTTTCTGAGCATTCCTCATGAATAAAATATTCCGTAGTGAAAAATTCGTGATTGTGTCGGAAAGCAAGACCCAGATCGTGTTTAAACTCTGAATTCTAAAATCTAATTAAATAGCACCTGTGTAACAAATGTCAGTGACTGAAAGATCGGGAATTTTCAGACATAGGAATTTTTCATCATTTCTGGAAATGGAATATCGTTCTTTATAATAATAATTTCGTGTGGCTATTTCTAGCTGAGTGCAGCCCTTGTAAGGCTCCGATGAGGGTGGGCGGCATCTGCCATGTGTAGGTAACTGTGTGTTATTGTGATGGAGGATAGTGTTATGCGTGGTGTGTGAGTTGCAGCGATGTTGGGGACAGCACAAACACCCAGCCACCGGGCCATTGGAATTAACCAATGAAGGTTAAAATCCCCGACCCGGCCGGGAAACGAACCCAGGACCCCCTGAACCGAAGGCCAGTACGCTGACCATTCAGCCGACGAGTCGGACATCGTTCTTTATGATTTGTCATAAAAATTACCCGCAAGCCGATTGCAGCAACCAGTGGTGAATCCTCAGCTGGTATGTTACAGTGCATAATCATTTTTCCCATTACAATTTCTTTTTTCAAAGTAGCATATTTGAAATGAGTTTAACAACCCAATAATGAACGATATGAATTTCATAAAATTTTGTGGTTAGGATGGAATAACATGTCATTGAAAATTATCATCATCATCATCATCTGTTTACCCTCCAGGTTCGGTTTTCTCCTCGGACTTAGCGAGGGATCCCACCTCTACCGCCTCAAGGGCAGTGTCCTGGAGCTTCAGACTCTTGGTCGGGGGATACAACTGGGGAGTATGACCAGTACCTCGCCCAGGCGGCCTCACCTGCTATGCTGAACAAGGGCCTTGTGGAGGGATGGGAAGATTGGAAGGGATAGGCAAGGAAGAGGGAAGGAAGCGGCCGTGGCCTTAAGTTAGGTACCATCCCGGCATTCGCCTGGAGGAGAAGTGGGAAACCACGGAAAACAACTTCCAGGATGGCTGAGGTGGGAATCGAACCCACCTCTACTCAGTTGACCTCCCGAGGCTGAGTGGACCCCGTTCCAGCCCTCGTACCACTTTTCAAATTTCGTGGCAGAGCCGGGAATCGAACCCGGACCTCCGGGGGTGGTAGCTAATCACGCTAACCACTACACCACAGAGGCGGCCATTGAAAATTATACTAAATTAATTTATGATATTAGCAACAACATGCTACAAAATGACAATAATCTAGGGATTGATAAGTTATTTATTATTTGTCAACATGTCACTCGTTTTTCACAGTGAACTAATACTCTTTAAGATTACTCCATATTTATTTGAATTTTCTTTATTTCAGCTTCTTACGAGAAAATTTATTGGGACCCGGCCCTCGTCTTATAGGAAAAGAATTTTACCGACCTGAGGTCTCTAGAAGGGGCTGGCTGGCCGAGGCGGTAAAGGCGTGCTCGGTTCGCCCGGAAGGACGTGGGTTCGAATCCCCGGCAGGAAGTCGTAAAATTTAAGAAACGAGATTTCCACTTTTGGAGGTGCATATGGCCCTGAGGTTCACTCAGCCTACACCAAAAATGAGTACCAGGTTAATTCCTGGGGGCAAAGGCGGCCGGGCGTAGAGCTAACCACTCTACCCCATCACGTGCCGATGTTAACAATGGTGGAAGCCTTTACCTTCCACTCCTCCAAGGGCCTTCATGGCCTGTACGGAGGTGACTTTGCTTTGCTATGAGGTCTCTAAAAGGTTAAGAACCGCTTATATAAGGGATTGAGGCTTGAAGGCTGAATGCTAAAGTGTATTGCATTCCATAATGAAGATGTACAGTATAATAATAATAAGATGAAGAATAGGGTTGAACGTACATTCTTTTCCAAGCAACAGGTATTATTCTGTTGCATAAATGCAGGATTAATTGGTCTATATTCCGTACAGATGTATCAATAGTACATTCTAAGAACTTGTATTTTGCATGTTGCTTCCCAGCTCGTTGTATTTCAACCTGAATAGAACCTTTATGATCCGTTAAACCATAAAGCATTCAATAATGTTCATTGGACCAAGCTATTTGAGATTTTGAAGGTGATCGGGATCAGATACCGAGAAATAAGAATTAGCTACAGTATGTACAAAAATCAGTCTGCAGTGATAAGAATGAAATGCTATGAAAAAGAAGCAGCAGTCCAGAAAGGAGTGAGGCTAGGCTGTAATTTGTCCCTCTCCCTTATAATGTTCATACAGAAGAGGCGGTAGAGGGAACCAAAGAAGAATTTGGAAATGGATTCACAATCCAAGGAGAAGAAATCAAAACTCAGAGATTTAATTAATTAATAAATGTTATTTTGCTTTACATCGCACTAACTATTTTTCCGGTGTTCGGAGACGCCGAAGTGCCCGAATTTAGTCCTACAAGAGTTCTTTTACGTGCCAGTAAATCTACCGACACGAGGCTGACGTATTTGAGCACCTTCAAATACCACCGGACTGAGCCAGGATCGAACCCTCCAAGTTGGGGTCAGAAGGCCAGCGCCTCAACCGTCTGAGCCACTCAGCCCGGCACTCAGAGATTTGCTGTCGATATTTTTATTTTATCTGGTGTAACTGTTGAATAGTATGGAGACAGTCTTGGAGGATGAGTAGAAAATTAAAATAAATATTGTAAATCAATCGAAAACAAAAGTAACGGAACGCAGTCAAATGAAGTCGGGTGGTGCTTCAAATATTAGACTAGGAAATTTAGTCTTAAAAGAAGTAGGTGGATATTGTTTCTTGGCCAGTAAAAAATTAACTAACGATGATAGAAGTAAGGAGGACATAAAATGGAGAGTAGCACAAGCAAGAAAAGAAATGTACTCACTGCGAACAATAATATTGGTATTAGAAAGATATTTTGGAGTAAATTTCTCCGGAACGTGGCAGTGTACGGAAGTGAAACATAGACGATGACAATCCCAGAATGTAAGAGATTAGAAGCTTTTGAAATGTGTAGTTACCGAAGAATGGTGAAAGTGAAATGTTATTTCGAATCACGAAGGAAGAGTTACTGAATCGAAATGGCGAAATTTTACCAGAAGAAGGGAGAGAGAAAGATAGGACACATCTTAAGACACCCAGAATTTTTTCAGTTACTTTTTGGGGGAAGAGTAGGTGGTAAGAACAGTAGGGGTGGACCAAGGTATGAATATGACAAACATATTAGAGTAGATGTAGGATGTACTAGTACGTAGAATTGACAAGTTTAGCACAAAACAGGGTGGCATGAAGAGCATCGTCGGACCGGTCTATGGATTGACGACCTAAACAACACCCAAATCCTAAGTAACACCTAAAGCACTTATTACCGCAGTTTCATAATAATGCAAATAACTTCGATAACTTCGATAACTTCGATTCACTTCACTTGCACGCAAAAGACGTATGAAATTCTATGCGCATTTAGCACGAATGTATGACTCACGACTGACCAAGAAAATCTTTTTCATCATCAGTGGAACACGACAAACCAAAGTGCGCTGGCTAGTGGACACCCAAAAAGATCTCGCAGAAGTCGACATTGACCCACTGGAAACCACAAGGACTTCATATAGACAAAAGATTAACACCCACAAGTTTGCGTCCAAGAAACCGAAGTCAAGAAATTTGAAACTCAAAAACGCGTGGACACAAGAAAGACGGCAGGCCCATAGTGAAAGGATGAGGAAGTTTTGGGAAGATAAGAAGAACAAAAAGATCAAGGATACCAATGCTAAATAATGGTTCTACGTGTTCCTTAGAGAGCCAAACGCATGTATATATATAATGCAAATAACTAGATGTTTTATTCTTGTTGTATTGACATTTTCGTGATGACTAACACACTTTATCATCAAATATAAGAACATTGAATGTGAATCAACAGTAATGTTCATGCTTTGTCACATGCTACGAGTATGAATTAAATAATATTACATCAGCAACTCTGAACGGTCTGCATTGTGGCTTAGTCAATGCTAATTTGAAAGCTGTCGGCAGTCCGATGTACGAGGAAGAGCTATGTTGTCAATACGAATCAATTATTTAGTTTAGTAAAGGGCAAGCACTGACGTCCTGTCCACCCGCTTTTCAATCCCAGCTCCCATCCTATCTCATTTAGCTTAATGTAGAGTGTTCCCTCCAGAGCATAACTCAATCTAGGAAGCACCAAAATTGAAACACCCCTTGTAAACATGTCAATGTAATCGAATATACTCCAGTACATAAGAGCAGTGGTTGGGGAGTTAACAGTTAACAAGCGGAGGAACTAGCAGTGCTGTTTCTCTGTACACGTAGAAATCTCTCAGTAGCTCAGCTGGTCTGTTGTTTTCCTTTCCTGCCAAAGGAATCGCCTCTATTTTGAAAACAATGCAGGCCTGCTTCATAAAAACATAATATGAATATAGCTTGAACCTATGCCATCATTAAAATAGCGAGAAGAATTGCTGGTAGAAACAGTTGGAAACAATAGCAGAAAGGCATTCGGTACGGTAGTTGAAACTAAGCTCATGTGATGCGAATGGAGGAGGATAGGCTGCCTAGTAGAATAGTGGTTTGTCCGCAGAGAGTAAGGGAAGTACAGGGAGGAAAAAGGCCGATGATAATATTCAGTTTCTAATGAGTTAAAGATGAAATGTGTGGAGCTAAAGGTGAACTAACAGCTACAGTAGTTTCAAATAGAGGATTATGGAGAAGCGCAATTCGTTCGCAGAGGCTTGCAGACAAAGCGCTGAAAGGCACAACAGCCCATATAATAATAATAATAATAATAATAATAATAATAATAATAATAATAATAATAATTGTACCGGTTGGTACACCTATATGCCGCACATTTACTCCTCTACAGCTGAAACTCTGAACTTTAAAACTGAATTAATTCAACCGTTTATCTGAAGATGTCACTGTGTTAATTTCGAATTGTTTTTGTTTATTAATTATCAAGAAGTGTGGACAGTCTCTCACAGATGTCTCTACCAAAAACTATGATCATGCACCCTGGTGCGAAGTGATGGAACTTTTCTTGAAGATATTTTATACTCATAAGTTTCCTATAACTAAATTTCGTTCTTTCATCTATGGGTTGGCAATATTAATTTTTATTTCCGCCAGTTTTGAACTTAGCCAATCCCGAATTTCTTTAATTAATTTTGGACCAATCGTGTCCTTCTTCCCCAATTTTTGATCTGTAACTTTAGACGACCAATAAACGACTGTGGGTGTGTCTTAATTATTCATGAAAGGTCTCGAATTTTCCACGAGGTGATAAAAACTGCTGATTTTCTCGTCTCCCGGCCACTTCAACAACATCTAGCTTAGTGTATGGAAATATAGCAGGGGGCGGGTTGCGCCTCTTTCTTCGAGCAGAAGCTCTTCGGCAAAGGTAATGGCCGTTTAACATCTTTCTTTCTTTCTAGCTCAGCAGTTTAACCCTCGGGGCAGGTCTGAAACCTTTAATATGTAAACAATCCATTGAAACATGTAAAATCTTTCCGGTCTGTGTAAACGTTTCATATAACTTTAACTGTAAATCGGGGATAGAGAGTGCTTTACCCTCTCGAGCTCCCCTTCCTTTTGAATTTAAGGTGACTTCGTTTTCGTAACTGCTTTTCTACTCTTCCTTTCTGTAATATCTTAATAAATTTGCTTGTACGAGTCGCCCTGCTTATCGGCCTAGCGCCACTTAGGTTTTAACAAGCTTCATGTAGGAGTGCAAGTACACGCCTCCATTCATCTTGGTATTTTGGGCCATTTAATTAATCTGTTCTTTTTCGACGAAGGCCCCGTAGGTTGGGTACACGTTACCCTTGTTTATTTGTACGTGTGCTTTGAGAGGCAGTTAATGGGAAAGTTGTTGTGGCCTTTGATAGGCGTGAGAATTTGAGAGCGGGTCATCTCTTTTGTGTTTGAAAAGTGCCTCTAGGAGGCCCGATATGGGTTTTGGAGCTTATGCTCCTTGTATGAAGGGGTTTTCTGCCCTTTGAACAATGTGTAGAGTTTTGCTAATAGCTCAAGGATTGTGATATCGGGGCTCGAAGCCCAGAACTTGTAAAAGATCCCTGAATTTGTGCTCTCGTTTGTAAACTTACTCTTGTACCTGATTTTCACTGTTATTTCACCTAGTGAAAATTTGCTAAATTACCTTGGCTTTTCTTGTCTTGGACCTGATAGTTGGTTATTGGTTGACTTGTTGTTATTCGTTAAAGTCTAAAACTCCTTGTTAAATCTTGTTAAGTTTTGGCATTTGTGAAAATATAACCTTTATTGAAATTTTAATTCATCTTTCGGCTTTGTAGTTAGACCCATTCCAGCCCGCACCTTCTTTCACCTCTGCTGGTCCACCAAATCACGGTAATAATAATAATAGTAATAATAATAATAATAATAATAATAATAATAATAATAATAATAATAATAATAATAATAATAATAAATACATACATACATTATCATTATAGACTGTTATGCTTTTCAGCGTTCAGTCTGCAAGCCTCTGTGAATTTACTAAACGTCGCCACAATTCTCGATTTGCAACTAGTGTTGTGGCCTCATTTAGTTCTATACCTCTTATCTTTAAATCGTCAGAAACCGAGTCTAGCCAGCGTCGTCTTGGTCTACCTCTAGTTCTCTTACCCTCCATAGCAGAGTCCATTATTCTCCTAGGTAACCTATCCTCCTCCATTTGCCTCACATGACCCCAATACCGAAGCCGGTTTATGCGTACAGCTTCATCCATACAGTTCATTCCTAAATTAGCCTTTATCTCCTCATTCCAAGTACCCTCCTGCCATTGTTCCCACCTGTTTGTACCAGCAATCATTCTTACTACTTTCATGTCTGTTACTTCTAACTTATGAATAAGATATCCTGAGTCCACCTAGCTTTCGCTCCCGTAAAGCAAAATTGGTCTGAAAACAGACCGATGTAAAGATAGTTTCGTCTGGGAGCTGACTTCCTTCTTACAGAGTACCGCTGATCGCAATTGCGAGTTCACTGCATTAGCTTTACTACATCTTGATTCAATCTCAATAATAATAATAATAATAATAATAATAATAATAATAATAATAATAATAATAATAATAATAATAATAATAATAATAATAATAATACTGTAATAATTTCCGTCCGCATCAGTTCGTCTGCCGCACATGCCTTCCGTCTCTATCAATGAAACCGGCTTGGAACAGCGCCTGTAGTAATGTCGCTCTCTTCGTTCGAAGGCAGAGTAATTATAGGCTGCATAGAAGAAAAGAGAAGAAACCTCTTCATTCTTTCGCTCTTCATCTTTCTCTTCTCTTCGGAAACGATCCGTTCGGGCCTCCGTTTCAGTGGTTTCTATTCAATAATAATAATAATAATAATAATAATAATAATAATAATAATAATAATAATAATAATAATAATAATAATAATATATTAAATAATATTATATTATTATTAACATTATTACAGCGACTTTATTGTGGCGAAGTTAGGGCGCTTTCTTACACTTAACCATTTCATGTATATAAATGAGTACTAATTTACAATATATTTTTTACAGTTTTACAATGTAAGAATTTCAACAATTTTCATTTTAATACATGGTAACAGTATAAAAACTGAAATGACCTAATTTAAACATATTAAATCTTTACAATCTAAAGTATAAACTAAACTAATGTATAACTAACTAAACTAACTAAAGTAAGTAAAGTATAAACTGGAACACATTAAAATAAACAACCATATTCACTCTCATTCATGCATCTCATTGACATTCAAGAAAGGAGGTGATGATGGTGGTGATAGGCCTAGTAGTTATTGTTGTAAGAAGAAATGCAGCTGGACAGCGCCCCTCAATTAATATCAGTCCATAATGAAGTTGTATGTATGAATATATGTACCTGTAACACCAGTTACTTCATATAATTTTCCTCTCGTTGCAGGTTCGAATCGCACTGATCGTTTGGCACTACGTTTAGACAGTAGATTTACTTTTTAAAACAAAATTCCAGTAGTCAGCATCTCTTCATAATACCGATAATAATAATTTCTTGTGGCTATTTCTAGCCGAGTGCAGCCTTTGTAAGGCAGACCCTCCGACGAGGGTGGGTGGCATCTGCCACGTGTAGGTAATTACGTGTTATTGTGGTGGAGGATAGTGTTATGTGTGGTGTGTGAGTTGCAGGGATGTTGGGGACAGCAAAAACACCCAGCCCCCGGGCCATTGGAATTAACCAATGAAGGTTAAAATCCCCGACGCGGCCGGGAATCGAACCCGGGACCCTCTGAACCGAAGGCCAGTACGCTGACCGTTCAGCCAACGAGTCGTAAATAATAGCGGTAGCAGCTGGGAAAGTACAGAAAAAGTACCGTATTGTTGTTGTTGTTGTTGTTGTTTGAATCAACAGTTATTATTATTATTACTATTTTTATTATTATTATCATCCGAAATTGGCCATCTATGGAACGCATAGGACTTAAGGAATCTTGGCCTTTCTTCTCTTCTCTTCCCAAAACTTTATTCTTTCGCTCTTCATCTTTCTCTCTTCTTCGGAAACGATCTGTTTGGGCCTCCGTTTCAGTGGTTTCCCTTCAAATGATTTTAAGTAGGGAGCACATTGTATCCGTCCCGCTCGGTTCAATTTAGTTCAGTTTCCTTTGTTTGCCGCACATACCTTCCGTCTCTTTGGGAAGTTGTCAGTGAACTCGGCTTGGAACAGCGCCTATAGCAATGTCGAACTCTTCGTTCGAAGGCAGAGAAATTATAGGCTGCAAAGACGAAAAGAGCAAAGAGAGAAAATTTTGGATACATGAAATGAATTTAAAAATGGAACAGTGTACACCTTCGAATTTCCTTCTTTTTCGAGGTGTAATACTTTTTCCAGGCATTGAAACGATCCCCTGAGAAAAAAATAACTTTCCAGACTTGCTACATGATGAGGACAACTTATTTAAACATTTCAGAACATCAAGCTCCAAGTTTTTGAGTTGCTAAGCGTTCCACCACTCCAAAAAAGAAATCAAATATCAGAAAACCAATATCAGCTGGTGAGTGACCAGCAGTAACAATGAAGTAACTAATGATATCCTTTCATATTTTAACAATATTACATGGTAAAAGTAAGTAGAATGGCATAGTACTATAAACCAGAGTACCGTCAGTCATATTCCGTCACTAGAGCATTAATTTTAGATTTAAATTCAAGTTACAGCAGAGGAGTATAAGATCTAACTGATTATTCCACGGCTGAGGGAATCTGCGTGCTTTCCATCCACTTTTGCATATTTGGCATTTAAAAAAATGTCCAGCTCATCGGCCACAGAGGCATTCGATTTATCTCTTTTCATGGAAGCCGTGGGCTGAGTTTCTGCCTCACTATCACTTCTTGCCGATTAACTTGATATCTTATCCTTGCCATATTTTGATATCAGGATGTTTCTTTACGACTACAATCAGCAGTTCTTCGTTGATCACGTTCATTCAACTCCAAAGGTGAGGTCTGCCTTCCGCCTTCCATCAATTTTGCTTGTGAGGGCAAGCTCGACTGAACGGATGGTAAGGGGAGAAACTGTGAAGCGTGCGGAACTGAAGCAGTGTGCGGCTGGACATTTGGTTACACGTTATCACAATATCAAAGGTCAACGGAACGGAAGCAGTGTGCTCCCTGCTTAAGCCCGGTTCACGCTGGATGTGCCGAGCCGTTCTGAGCAAGTCATGATCCGGGCGTGGATCGATCAGGCCAATTCTCACTATACGTTCCGCGGTCGAGCCGATCCAAACTCGGTCTGCCTGTTCTTTCAGTCCGTCCCAGTAGGTCCGCTACTAAACAGCAGTGCCAAAAATTTAAATGTCTTTTTCAATCGAATCTTTAATTAAAATTGCCTTGATTTTGGACGAAGAAGAGGAGAATATGCCCAGTCAGAGTTTCTGGGTGAATCAAATGCTGGCAAAGCGAAAAGGAGAAGGAGAATTTTTCACCTTATTTCCAGGGTTAGTTGACGATGAATCAAAACTCTACCAGTACTTCCGTATGTAGCATTTTATGCGGTTGTTGGGGTTCGTTGAAGCAGATATTCAACAAATGAACACTTCGTTCCGAGAATGCATCACGCCGGCTGAAGAACTTGCTGTATATTCGTGCGATAAATCATACAGTTCTTGATACACACGCACTCAATTAATCTTTCGTCGTCCATGGTTAACGCAAAAGTGAGGAGCGGCATCATGTTGATTCTTCGCCCTTGGCCCTTCGCGCGTTCCCACTAGACGGTCATTGATGATCCCAGCCGAGCCGTTCCGGTCTCAGATCGGATGGAGACCGATGAGATGGTCAGTTTATCTTTCCTTGCAAGGCCCGGAACATGAAGTGAGAACGATTTCATTTAATTTAATATAAGCGATTTTTGATCAGTCGTGATTGGAACTAGTGTTGGCTACTGAATGCATGATTCGAAGCAGTGTATCGATTCATTCAAGTGTCCGAGTGAATCGATTCACAGGAACGGCGAGCTCACGGCACACGATTCAGCTTACTCCCAGCGGACAGTGCTGAGTGGCGCACTCACTAGACGTTGACGGGGAGCCGAGCTTCCGCTGCAGCGAGACAGTGAAACATGGCACATCGAAAGAATCGTGAACGAGCGCGGCTCAGTGAGACGCAAGATACACACGGCTCCTTATCGGCTCACTGGACACTGGCGGAGAGCCAAGCTTCCGCTGCAGCGAGACATACAGTGAGCCATGGACCACCGAAAGAATCGTGAAGGAGCACGGCTCAGTGAGACACAAGATACACACGGCTCCTTATCGGCTTATGGACACTGGCGGAGAGCCGAGCTTCCGCTGCAGTGAAACATACAGTGAGCCATGGTACACTGAAAGAATCGTATGCTATAATGGATTCTCGAGCGTAGCTCATTTGAAAATAATACCCATTTGCATTCACTGTCCTCTTCTTACAGGGAAGTTTAAATAATAGATGGATTTATTTACAGTGTTAAAAAGGTAATCAAAACATAATTCTGAAGTAGCTAGTAAGTAGGTAGGCTATTAGGTTATACTATTTATTAGTTTAATGAATCTTAGTATTACTCTAGCCTGCCCTATGACTATGAGTCATGCCCATGACCACTTAAAAGTACCTGTTTTTATTGGGAAGAACGGCTCAGTATTCTCTCAGTTCATATGTCACATCGCTGCACAAGACTTCAATCATATGTGGACAGACGCAATAACTTAACCAACAGTATGTTGAATCAGAAAACCAGCGGGCTACTGTACATCTCGGGTAGCCTATACAAAATATGACGATTTTAAAAAAATCCTCAGCTGATAGAAAAACATATTTTCAAAAATGACTGAGTGAGTTGTCGTGCGGTTAGTATCACGTACCTACGCGCTTGCATTCGGGGGATGATGGGTTTGAATCCCACCGTCAGCAGCCGTTAAGATGGTTTTCCGTAGTTTCCCCATTTTCACACCAGGAAATGCTGGGACTCTACCTTAATTCAGGCCATGACTGCCACCTTCCTAATCCTAACCTTTCCCACCCTACGTCGCCGGAAACCTTCGATGTATTTGAGTGACTAGCATTTTTTTAAGAAAGGAGTTCATAGTATGAAGACCAGATGGCAACTGCGAGCACTGAATGCTGTTGCTGCTGTCCTACCAGTACATACTACACAGATGCAGTAGGAGCGGTGACTAATGTGCCGTGAATAGCATCACTGTATCGATTCAGTAACGTGAATGGAATCAAATGAATCGATTCACTAAAATGAATCGAATGACCCATCTCTAATTGGAACGGCCCGGCACATCTAGTGTGAACCGGGCTTAATTCCAATTTCTTCCACGTCCTTCTTGACCTTATCTACACTTAGATTTGAAGATTCTTATTCTTAATTTTAATCTTAATCTTATTCTTATTCTTGTTCAACCACATGCTATAGAAAGGTCGAGCCTGCCTCTTACCAGGAAGCCTGGGGTTGGATTTCGGGCCAGGTCAAGAAACTTTAAATAAATCTGAGGGCTGTTTCTAGGTTCACACAGCCTACGTAAGAACAAGTGAGCACAGGTAACTCGTTTTCTTCTCTTTTAGAGGACAACAATGAAAAATTGTCATCTTACGCCGTTCTAAACTATCCTCAGGGGAATCCTTGAATCATTGCTGTGGATTCTCGTATCAGTAAGAAGTTCAGCGAGGTCACTTCGACCACACGTCAGTTGTTAAGGATTACGAATTCCTTTACGAGATATCGTCTTTAACTACTTCATACGCAAGCGGACAGCGGAATAGACAACAATTGGCGCCTGACGCCACACAACAATACTCAGGTAGCCGTGCCCCTCTAATTGCAAATAATTAGAGAAAGGAAGGGTTGTATGATCATACAATGAAGGGGTTCACCCGGGACCCGGAAAAGATGAAACCTTATTTAATTACGGTTATTACCTCTATTGTTGTCACCTCTCAGTGCGTGGGAAACACTCGTGTGGATTGTCCTTCTTCAGGAGGGACGGCCCCGACAGAATGAGATTATTCGTCACCCGTTGTCTCATAGTCCTAGGCCTCTCCCCATTACAAGAGCCGGTGAGTAATGTAGTTCTTTATTCTCCCCTTTATGTTGTGATATATTATTATTTAATCACACTCGTTCTTAGGTGTCATACAAATTAGGGTCTTCCTGAATAACAAGAATACTGCAGCTTTAGCATTACTATAGAAAATTATTCAAAATCAATTAACGTATATCCGCAATGTACAATGTTTCAAACAGAGGCACTGAATAGTCTACAATACGGAAACAAACAGCAGATATGCGATCAACGTCGCTTTACAAGCTGTATTAAAATATATCTCATCCAGTCAATACACTAACTCCACAATCATTAATATTATTTTATTTATTTTAACTGGAGATTTCCCCTGAGGACAATGTGTACAAAAAGACAAATGCTGTTGCATTAACATTTTGGAATATATGGTTTTTCAAGATTTGGATGGCATATTTCAAGACAGTCACTGCAATTTCTTTTATTAATGCCTGATTGAGGTTATATAGTTTATAGAACTGGACGAAAAAGTGAGGAATGTTTCCTCTAGCGCCAACCTTTAATCCTATGACTTCGATATCATCCAGCTGGTTTTCTTGTTGGTAGAATTGGATGGTTGGTTCACATATTGTTTCCTTTTCCTCGTGTACCTCATTGGGTTGTGTTTCGGTCGTCTCGAATCTGATCGCTGGATCTATTATAAAGCCCTTTCGATGGTCTTTGAAGGCTATCATGTCAATTAGATGGGTGCTGTCTGTAAGAGAGAGACCGTGAACCTCCTCGAAGTCTGTAAAGCCTGAGCTGTGGCTGGATACGAGGACACACCGGACATTACAGAAATGAACAAGCTGATTTTGTAGGTGAAATGGATTCCACAATACAGAAGATCATTACATATTACATACAATGAGTCTCCATTATCCCTATGTATTCAAAAACTAATATACTTCTACAAACACCTCTGGAGTTGATTGTGCATATCCTCTCCAAAAGCATCATCCTCAAAACTGCTCTTTCCAGATCTATATTGTCAACAGCACACCAGCATACTCCTCCGATTCAGCCTAACACAACTCCTATACAATCCCGGGAAAGTCCTTCAGTACCTTTCAAAAATCGGTAAAGCCACGTCATCCATGTGGCCATGTGAATAGGCAACCCAGAGAGGAGTTGATCTTCTTAACCAATGCCAACTGCTGGTCTTCAAGAAGCCCATGTACCTGCGTAGGCAAGTGTTCAGCATGTGTGTACTTTATGCTTTCAAAATAAGTTCAAATGATGTGACAAACATTGCTGTAAACCAGTGATGTGACGTCGCCTCACTCTGCTGTTTAAGTTACCCGTAAAGACAAGTTCAGCTTGTGGCGTCATCGCACACTGCCCTCCTTTCTCGCTACCTCAGAGGAAGAAGGATGGTTTAAACTATGCGCGATGCAGCGATGTAGTCTTTGTAGAATTTGCACATTTTCTTCAGAGATACTAATATCAGGAGCACGCACTTTGTTGTCCCTGAGAGAGGTTCCACACTCACAACGCTTTTTATAGACAACATTACATTACTCAGCTCTCGCCTGATGTCGCACGAACAGACAGGCTTGCTCTTCGTTCCGACACGTCACACTGCCTGAATCTATCTTTCTCTGTTGTAAACGCTGGTTGCTACGTGCCTAATATAACAGACCTGCTATAGAATTATATTAATGAAGTATGTATTAGATAAAATAATGAATAATAAAGATAATAAATACATATTACGGAAGATCATAGCGAGGATTGAGTTGTACAAAGCACGACGCTGTATTTTTCATGCAAGAGCTCGTACCTTTTTGTGCCAGGTAGTGTATGCATATAATCTATATAAATAAAATTGTTTCTGTTTGTCTGTTTGTCTGTCTGTTTGTCTGTTCCACCATCACGTCGAAACGGCTGGATAGATCTCAACCAAACTTCATATTTAGAGTATACTGACCCCGGGGAAGGTTTCGATATGCATATCATTTTAAAATCTTTGAAAAGACGGGGGTTTTATAGGAAAAACGGTTTTCCTCCATTTTCTCTTATACTATTATAGGCAAAATATCGAATTTGTCGTATAAGGACGAGACAAAGCTCAATTTAATCCTCTTGACGCAAAGAACAAAACTCGGTAAGCCCTACGGGCCCGAAAACCATGTTTTAAGGCCCTAAAACCAACCGTTACGGAGATATTGGCACCACACTACCCCTGCTCTAGGAATCGGATAAAGAAATGAACTGCCGTAACCATGGCAACGTCAGCTCCAGGATTCTAGAGCAGTGAGATTATGCATGTACGTTTGGGCATAGCTGTCAACCAAAATAGGTACAAATAAGACTTACTATCTGGGAAAAAAATATACTGTTGTGTAAGGCACTCGTAGGACTCCTTTGGGCGGGGATGGAAAGGGGGTGAAGAACGAGTGTAAAAATCTATATAAATAAAATTGTTTCTGTTTGTCTGTCTGTTTGTCTGTTCCACCATCACGTCGAAACGGCTGGATAGATCTCAACCAAACTTCATATTTAGGGTATACTCATCCCGGAGAAGGTTTTGATATGCATATCATTTTAAAATCCTTGAATAGACAGGGGGTTTATAGGAAAACCAGAATGGTTTTTCCACCATCACGTCGAAACGGCTGGATAGATCTCAACCAAACTTCATATTTAGAGGATACTCATCGCGGGGAAGTTTTCCATATGCATATCATTTTAAAATATTTGAATATATGGGGGGTTTATAGGAAAATCAGAATGGTTTTTCCACCATCACGTCGAAACGGCTGGATGGATCTCAACCAAACATTGTATTTAGAGTATACTAATCCCGGGGAAGGTTTAGATATGCATATCATTTTAAAATCCTTGATTAGACGGGGGGTTTATAGGAAAACCAGAGTGGTTTTCCCACCATCACGTCGAAACGGCTGGATAGATCTCAGCCAAACTTCATATTTAGAGTATACTCATCCCAGGAAAGGTTCCGATATGCATATAATTTTAAAATCTTTGAATAGACGGGGTGTTTATAGGAAAACCACTGTGGTTTTCCTCTATTTTCTCTTATACTATTGATTTTCTGTAAACTTCGTTTACCGTACGTGAAACGTCTCTTCATTATAAACAACTTTCGTTATGTTCATAATTTACCTTACTCTTCACATGACGGAGAAATTTACAATTTTCTGCTGGTATCATGCTCTGCATTTAGTGACCGACAGACCGACAACGAACCTACAGGTTACCATGGCAACGTCTCTGACTGCATGCCAGTAGGGAAGTAACGTATTGCCATTTTCCTCATCATGCTTTTAAATTCGTGGTTGTTCCTTGGGTAGATGGCAAGAGAGGCATCAATCGGCTCATCTGCGGGATATTGGCGGAATATCGTTGGAGGTTATAACCGCCCTCGAATAGATTAAGTAATAACACCATTAGTCATCTTCATATTTGTTTACCTAAGAATCACTGAACCTAAATTTCTCCTCTGTTAGCGCTTTATTATATCCATAACTCACGGCATTTATTTATTTGTCGTTATCCGGCTGTCCTCAGTTATAATCCATTTTCTATTAGTTTCAACATTCTTAACTGTATTATTTTCTTCCTTAATTACGCCGTATGTACGTGAATGCTAGAAACTACTGGATGCATTTCCACCAAGATTCGTATTTAGAATACACCTGTCCTTGATAGGTTTCAGGGCAAATATTGTTTCTAAATCCCTGAACTAACTGGGGGTTTATACGAAACCGAAACAGTGATTTTGCACTTCCAAAAAATATACACAACAAAAGTTTATGGAAGTCTACCTACCTTGGTAGAAATTAATGTCTAAACCTTTTTTTCTCATGTGCATCATTTCGATACGAGGATCAATAAGGGAGATATCATTAAAGGACCGTTTTTCTGTACAAGTCCCATCGGACTTAACTCACGAGCGGGTGCGTGTAAAGCGTATTCCTTACAACTTGAAAACTACTGAAGACATTCGAAACAAAATTTATATTTAGCATCCACCTGTCCAAAGGTAGGTTTTAAACGTAAATAACATTTCATGTTCCGGAATGGACTGGCGGTTTATAAGGAACCGAAATGGTGATTTTACTCTTCCACAATATATACAGAACAAGACCAACCTGACTGGAAATCGACCAAACCTGATGGAATTCCACCTCTAAACCTTTTTTTTCATGTGCATTTTTTCGTCAGGAGGATTAATAAGGGAGATATCATGAATGGTCACTTTTGCAGGTTAAGTCCAGCGGACATAGCCCAAAAGGTGTTTTACATGGAGCAGATTCCTTATCTATATAAATCAAATCGTAACGACTGTGTACCTCTACACTGACTATTTTGGCGAAATTTTCGTACAGCTTTCCGTTTAAGGGGTAATAATAACAATCTCCATAATTTTTGATTTCCTGAAAGTCCTAATTTTTACCCGCCTCGCCCAAAATCCACATTGTGGCATAATCTGCCAGAAGAATAAGAAGATAATTGAAATTTGACAAAATTATACGTTTTAGCCCGTAACGAATGAAAAATCCTATATCATTAAATTTTTCATTTTTTATCCCCGAAGAATATCGAAATATGCAGGCAATTTTAATGATGGTGCAGACCTTCGGAAATTCCTATCACGTAACGGATTGCACAATCTCCGTTCAATTTGGAATGATCTACAACCTTGGTCTTATGACTTTATGCCGTATCTGTATCCCTTTTACGTTTGATTTTTCTCTATTAATCGATGTTAAGTCAATTTGGAATTTTCACATGCATTATTCATACTTTCAATTACTTATATGAAATACAGAATCATCAAACTCTTCACGAAAATTGGCCCACTCAGTAGCCATATGTGAGCCAAATGCTACGTATGTAGCTGTCACATTATTATCCGAAAAGTAATGTAATGTGAGATGATCTTACAAAACCTTTACCCTGTTCCACGTTTCTAAATCTGACCCAAGAATAGATGACATATCATTGGACCAGCCATTTAGGCCACTAAATCCGGCGTGTCTTATGGTATAATCCTTTGTCGATATGACGTACGTTTAGTAGCAGTTAATCTGTAAATGAAGGTCTTCAATATTGTAAACACGCATATACTTTCGTATGTCGATCTATATATATTCACTGATGTCGATTTAGCGATCGAGAAAGGGTCGGTCTGCTATTGTAATCAGTACTCCCCACACCGACTTTGACTGGCAGTAGGAAAGGGTTCCTTCTCCAACTCCTGTGTAACTGTCATTAGTAAGGAAGGCCTACAATTGTAATGAATAGTTCCCTTCTCGATTTGACTTGCAGAAGGTAAGTGAGCATGCAGTTTTGTTTAAAACTCCCCTACCCGATTGTGTTTGGCAGTAGGCAAGGGTGCCCGCCATTATAAAGAAATGTACTCATCTAAAATGTGACTGGCATTAGGCATAGTGGCCTGCTATTTTGATGGAAACTCACCAACTTGGTGTGACTGGCAGTACGCTGGCTGGCAGTAGGAAAAGGGGCCTGTCATTATAATGATAACTGCACAACTCAATTTCGAGTGATAGTAGGGTAATTGCCTGCCATTATAATAAAAACTGTAATCTGTCTGGAGGTAGGAAAGGGGGGCTGCCATTTTAACGAAAACTCCCCAAATCGATTCTGTCCGCATAGTAGGCAATGGGGCCTGCAATTATAATGTAAACTTCCCAACCTGATTGTGAATGCCAGTAGGCAAGTGAGCCTGCCGTTATATCACAAATCCGTAACAAACACTTTACATTGGAAACGTACGGGGACCTCCCCATGCTCTTTCTCGGATAACGCTAAGAGACATGCAATTTTAAAACTATCTTATTTACTGCATGTACACTATTTACTTCGATATTCGAATACAATGTAGAATACCGTAGCGAAGCACGGGTACATTCGCTAGTATTAACATAAACTTTGTTGAAACTTTTAATATTGCATTTATGTAAACTATTCATATTGCTTGCTTTTTTTAATTCACGGCCAAAAGTTAACAATGGGCTTCACTAGCTGATATAATCTCTTTGCATAGGTTATGGAGAAATCAAATTGGTGAGAATAGTGGGCACTTTGTTTGGTAGAGAAAGGCGTGTTATTTACAAAAACAGTGAACAGCATAGAGATTATCGGTCTAATGCTTGTTAGAGACCCGTGACACATTACCTGCCTTGTTTACGGAATTATGGAAAATGTTCGAGCTGCCTATGAACAGCATTCACCACCATACGTTGATCTGTAAGCATCCTGAGAACCCACTTTTTTTCGACCTCCACGATTTAAAAATCACACTACCACTAAATTTCTGTAAGGTAAAAATATCTCTATCCTTACACGCTATACTTTGTCACTGATTCGTTGAATAAATGATAACCTATGTACCTCTAAGAATATGAATATATTCGAAATGTCCACAGTTCTAACAATCTGAAATAAATTATCCGAAATCAGAACTAAAGAGAAATGTATTTCATATTATTACGGTGCAAATTCTAAAGAGATAACATTTTAAAATTATTGTATAATTATTTATTATCATACATCACACTGAGATAAAAATATAATATTTTAAGACAATTTGGTGTGTAGTTGTTGATATTATTCAGGATATAATTAGCTAACTGCATGAAAGTTTCAGCGAAGTGCCCCTGAGTGGGATGATGTTTCATCTCAGATAAGAGGCTTGTCTTTTGGTGGTGGTAGCCACATTGCCCATAATTTCTGCGCTTTACGCCAAGAAAATCTATGACCTTGAAATCTAAATTCCTCATTGACCACTAGTAGAGTAGCATACTTCTCCTATCTTATTAATAGGCCGATTAGAAGTACAGGTACGATTGGGAACGGTGTTATTTATAGTCCTTTTAAGTCACCTGTATCTGTTGTAATCGAATAGGATTCACGAAATAAATCAAAGATGATTATCATTTTATGAAACTGGGTATTGGTATTCAAAAATTCTTAAGAGCCTTAACAGCTGAGGTACTTTTAAGGGTATTTGTAAGCGTTCATTTAGTTCATTTCCCACAACTCACCACACGTCATTCTTTTCTCTCTTGTATCTTAATCTAGTTATAATTATTGAAGACAAAGGTTGGTCGTCTTCTTATTCCTTCTAATAATCCATGTGGAGAGTACGATAAATCAACTTTGGATATTTTTCATTGTATTCGATTTCCTGTGCTTCCAAATTTCATTCATCCATCTAAAGTTTCGTTCTTTGGTTTCTTGAGTCCACTTTCTTCTAATTGTCGGTTTCTTCCTCTCCTGAAATCCTGTCTTTTGAGTTACTTCTCTAAAACATTTTTGATTGCGTCTGTCTTAATTCGAGAGTTCATATCTTTTTCAATTTCAACAAACCATGTGAGTTTGGATTTGTAACTGTTCAATAAATTGAAAATCTGTTTAGTTAGTCTGTTGCTTTTCATTTTAAAACTATGTCCAAAAACTGAGTCTTCTCTTCCTCATTTCATCAGTTACATGTTTCAAGTTTCAAATATAGCTTCTTACCCTCCAATTCCGCATTATTATATATTTTAGCTCTTAGTATTTTTCTCAAAATTCTTCTTTCAACGTTCTCTTGTTTTTCGAGATCTCCAGTTCTAGCTAGGTTAAGTGCCTCTGCTACATATACAGTTTCAAGTCTGTTATACTGTTATATATAAAAAATTTCTCAACACTCTAATAAAGAAATTTCCAGCTCAGATGTGGAACTGAATAAAAACAAGAAGACGGCTATCTCTCCTACCACGGATACACGTCAAGCTAAGATTCATTAGTATTTTACGTAGATCTCTCTTTTACCACTTCCCTTTAATTGATCAAGAGATATTTCTCAGGCGCCTTTTCTCTGGTGTCTCTGAAGATATTTTCAATTTCGTTTTCGTAACGTGTAGGTAAAGTTAGATCAAACAAAGTTGTTCCATCAGGCACGTCATACTGCATCCAATGTCAGCGAAAAACGTAGTTTAGTTTCTCACTGCGATCTAAATGTTGTTTAAAGTGGAGTATTAATTTCCCACTTGATAGAGCATCCTCTAATCAGCCCGATGCGATATTTCATTCAACGATATTTATCGACGGTGAGAGGTACAACTTGCCTGTTTGCGCTGTCTTTTATACCGCGTTTACACGATACTAGTTGATAAGACAATTGTTAGTTACAGTTGTTCTCTAATTATTGTGGGACAATCACTGACCAGTCCAGTTGAAAAGAACCCGTTCACGCAAGGAAGCTACTGCCATGGCATTAGATGATGAGAAATAACTGAGCGCACAGCGTCTGTAGTGTCCCGTGAGGAATTAAATTGATGTTGTAATGATATGCGTTGGGAAGTCATTACTGAGTCATACAAAGTTTTGACCTCACTCACACCGAATCCTTGAATGTTCATTTTATCGGTAATCTCAGAAAGTGCCGCTGGATGAGCATTTCTGTCTTTGTACAGGTCTTTGTGAAGGTCTCACAAGCATCATCGTTATCAGTGGCTGCACCTCACGGTTGACACAATCGAACTGGCACAAAAGATATATTTACAGCTACTGGACTGTCACGTTCACACAGCGCCATTTGTCGCGACGACATTGAGCTTCGGGTTGTTGCGGGTTGCAGCTGGACCCAGTTGGTTGTACTCAGTCTACTCCTGGAGACAACCGATTGCCTGAACAATTGTGAGAGCAGTTGGCTAGACAACTGGACCGAGGTGTTCACACTTAGCCAAATGTAAATCAGTGAGCTGTCTTCTGACAATTGTCTCATCAAGTGGCATCGTGTAAACGCGGCATTAGTGCACCAATGTTGTCTCCATACTAGTGTCATACAGCAGCCTCATCCAGCCGCTCCTGGAAATACTATCTATTCCTTTTGTTGTGTTGTCGCCATCAATAAATATCCTTGAAAAGAATATTGCAACAGACTAACATGGCTTTCACACTGCAGGCGGAGCTGAGCGCGTTCGAGCCGAACCGATTCCGCCACTAATAATAATAATAATTTCGTGTGGCTATTTCTAGCCGAGTGCAGCCCTTGTAAGGCAGACCCTCCGATGAGGGTGGGCGGCATCTGCCATGTGTAGGGAACTGCGTGTTATTGTGGTGGAGGATAGTGTTATGTGTGGTGTGTGAGTTGCAGGGATATTGGGAACAGCACAAACGCCCAGCCCCCGAGCCATTGGAATTAACCAATGAAGGTTAAAATCCCCGAACCGGCCGGGAAACGAACCCGGGACCCTCTGAACTGAAGGCCAGTACGCTGACAATTCGGCCAACGAGTCGGACATTCCGCCACTGAAACTAACACACGCAGCAGCGCGGGACTATTCAAAGTGTAAGCCGAGCGAGTTGAAACAAACTTGTTTGTTTTGAGGACATTTACGGCGGCCGATTCCCCTTCCGTTGCGCGAGGGTTGATTGCACAATCTTAAGCTGGAAGTCATCATGCATGTTGCTGTAATACCGGTACTGCGTATCTCTTGTGCATTACTATGCTTCATTTCAAACAGCCGTGTTCTGTTTAGCTATGGTAGAATATATAGCCTGAAGTATGTAGTCAAACGGTTTGGTACTCATTCGGAAGAATCTCCAGAAACGTTGCATAACAAAATATATCCCCATACTTCATTTTTCTTCTTCTTCTCCTTCCACAGCTTTTTCCACATCTGTAGGGTCGTGGGTGCGAACTGTGTCGCATATATATGAATTTTCCCTGTTTTACGGCCGGATGCCCTTCCTGACGCCAACCCTATATGGAGGGATGTAATTACTATTGCGTGTCTCTGTGGTGGTTAGTAGTGTACATATTGTCTGAACATGAAGAGGAAAGTGTTGGGACAAACACAAACACCCAGTCCCCGGCACGGAAGAATTAATCCAACGCGATGAAAATTCCTGACCCAGCCGGTAATCGAACCCCTGACCATTCAGCCAATGAGTCGGACTGAATATCCTCATACTGTATAACGTATGAAATTCTCCGTACTCCACATGCTCAATATTCAGGTCATGAACCAAATAACGTCCTTTTCATTTACCAATTTCCCCGCATAGGCTCTCTGGGAGCAACAAAAGAGCGGCTAGTGTTAGAGACATACCCACGGTTTCTAGACTAGATAGTAGGGGACATCAACTGGATGAACAGTAGCGTGCCACACTCCTGACGTCACGCGCTGGTCAAGTTCGGTACGCCAAGCCGAGCGCTGTTAGTGTAGTGATGGTCTTTGCCTTTGTGACGGTGTTGGAGTTTAAGTATTCTGTGCTGTGTTGTGCTGACATCGGTTATTCTAATCACGCTAGACACCAGAAGGACTTATAAATTGCATTTCATCGCTTTCCGAACAACTGTAAAATTAAATTAAAGTGGATTGATGCCTGTAATCGAGCGGACTCTTTTACTGTTGAGAGTTCCCGTGTGTGCTCTGTACACAAATCCAATATGTACGAATTCGAAACCGACAACATTTCTCCTTTACCTAAGAATTAGCTAGAAACTATTTCAAGGGGTCACTTAATTATTATTATCGTATGGCATTTACAAGCATAATCTGTAAAAATATACAATTAACATACAAATTAAAATATCGAGGTAATTAAACTAGAATATCCAGCTTCGACAACCAGTCCACTGCACTTGGTGTCAATTCATGCAGAGTCCGTAAACCGTCCTTAAATGCTGACAGTGGACAGCTCTCAACAACATGAAGCAATGTCTGCTTCTCAGCACCACACTCACACGCAGCACTTTCACAATATCCCCACTTTTTCATCATATATCGACACCTGCCGTGGCCTGTTCTGAAACGGTTGAGTTTTGACCACTCATGTCGAGGAAGATCGAAACCTGGCACTTTCTTCGTTGTTTCTTTAATCAGAAAGGGGTTGGTGGGTGGACATTGTTCCCATCGCTGTCTCCATTCTGCTGTTACACTGAACTTTTTATAGGAGTGTAGATCAGTCCAGAGTGGATTCCTGAATTTTAACCTTATCTCAGGTGGATCTCGTAAGGCATTGAACAAAACTGAGTTCCTATATGCAAAGGACTTCTTGAGCAACTGTGGTTTCGCTGCTTTTCTCCTCAGATCTGGAGGAGCAATGGTTGCTAAAACAGGCAGCCACTGAGTAGGAGTGGACCTCACTGTACCAGTAACAACTCTCATGGTTTCATTGTGCTGTACGTCAATCTTGCTCGAAAGTACGCTGTTTTTCCACACAGGAGCGCAGTACTCACCAGCCGAGTACACTAGAGAACGTGAAACCAATGGACGAGCGCATTAACCCTTCATTGGTTGAACCCTGTTTCATAACCCCAGCGCCAATGGTGCAAGGATGAGCTGAGGGCTCACTTAAACGGCACAGTTCATAAGAACAGGTTCTGGCGGCACCTGAAGACCACACTTTTTCACTTTACAGCCTTACCGCATTCCTATATTTTTTATTTTTTATTTTTTTTGCTATTTGTTTTACGTCGCACCGACACAGATAAGTCTTATAGCGACAATGGGACGGAAGAGGCTTGGAAGTGGAAAGGAAGCGGCCGAGGCCTTAAGTAAGGTACAACCCCAGCATTTGCCTGGTCTGAAAATGGGAAACCACGGAAAACCATCTTCAGGGCTGCCGACAGTGGGGTTCAAACCCACTATCTCCCGAATACTGGATACTGGCCGCACTTAAGCGGCTGCAGCTATCGAGCTCGGTAATACCCCATTCCTAAAGACCCCACAAATTGCTATACCACGACAGAAATGTATGGTCATTTTACACAGAATGCCATTGGGAAGACGTGAACGCAGCGCTCATGTCTCAACGAACGGACGATTAATTATATTAATAAAATGGAAAATAAATTTAGTGTCTTCCATGAATACTGTATTAAGAAATGTACACGTGCTTTCACATTTTTAAAGAAAAAATATCTGGTGTTTACAACACTACTTAACAGTGACAAACCGCCAAAACAACTCTAATACGCATGCCCGTGCGATTCGTCATTTTTCTTTAATTTTAGTGAATACATTTAGAAATATAACTACACATAAAATCATTCTCAGAATCACCAGTTAGATAGAAAATACGAAACTGATTCGTAAACACCTTATTTGCGAGGCGAAAGACTATTTAGTACTGAGAAAACTAATGAAATATGTCGTGTTAAGCATAGTTGTAATATTCTGAAAAATGAACAAATTATACAGTAAGATAATTAGATAAATGTACAAATATAAACACTGACAAATATATTTGAGAAAATTGAAAATCATTAAGCAATTGGTTAAGCAAACATTAGGAAATAATTAACAGAAACGCACAGTCGCAATGGGCCGTGTACAGTGCCAGCCCGCCGGTGTGAGCCAGCTGACGACACCAATCCTGCGCGTGACCCCTACCATTTAGACTAGTAACCGCGAACATACCGATACCCCAGTTCTTGGACACGAACTGTTTTGACCGATCTATCCGCGCGGCTTGTGCGAATACTCATTCGCTAGGCTCGGTCTCGCTCGGTCTCGCCCCGTTCGGACACGCCTAAATTGGAAGCCGCCTAATTTGAGGCTGCTCTATCGACTAGGTACATAAACATTTCACTTTAAACAACAGTTTGTTTGCAGTGAGAAGCTAAACGACGTTTTCAGTTGATACCGGATGTCACATGACGTGTCTGATGAGCAGATTTTTTTTTTTTTTTGACTGGCTCTACCTAGGTCCTGGCGCATATATAAATTAAAAACTTTATTTCCAGCATACAATTCTACTCCGATACGTGAGCAGCTGTGTGAAAGAATGTTCTAGTACCTACCACACTTCACGAGCAAGTCAAGCAAGGTCAATTGACGTCACCGCCGCTTACAGCTTACTTCCCCTACAGATATTTCTAGACGTTTTTTCATCAACTTTTTAACGCCTGGACCGATTAAAATGAGACCAACGCTAAATTATGGCTAACATTATGGAAGTAATGCCCTGCAAATTTCAAGTCAATCCATCCAGTAGTTTTCGAAATATAACCATTTAAAGTTTGGGAAGAATGAACACCCCTCCGTCAGCTGATTCATAGCGCCGCCCACATGGCGTGTATATATATGCCACTGGGCCAAGGCCAGGGACAGAACAGTCTGACCTGTGTGGCGAGTACAGTCTGTCAGTGCAGACTCGTCAGTGAAGAAAGTATGCTCTGTCGCAATTCGCGAGGACGTGGTTATGGCCATGATCGAACGCCGTTGAACTAGTACCGTACGTGAAGTTCCAACACGCCGCGATGACGGTAAAATTCTAGACGTTTCCATTTGTGAAATTATTAACTGAATAAGACCATAATTAGGAGTGAGAATTCAAGTATCTGATATTTTACGGACTGGTGCATTTCACTAATTTCGTGTAATTGTGAACTCTGACAGTATCTTAAATTATCGTGTGTGGCAAAACGGAAATCATAATTTACGACAATTTTAACCATTCTAGGACACATTCTTTTAAGACAGTATAACAGTGAACTGTGTGTAACCTTATTTTCTTAATATTTGTTCCATAACAGGACAAGACTTTGCTATTTTTCCCGGTGAACTTTCTCGATCTTTCGATCAACACTATAATAAACTCAGAGAACATTAAGAACTTTTTATGGTTATATTAAATAATTCAGACTAGTGTTATATAAACACGACCATAAAATCACCTTAATCAGTCAACAACAGTTGTTCAGAGACTGTGATAAAAATGATTGCAAATTACATTTTCAAGTGTTTGAACTGTGCTTATTACTTCGCAATCATGATTTCACACATAATCAGTGACGATTATGAACTGTGTTTTTGTGCCACAAGGACTGTAAATATTAATTTATATCGTAAAATTAGAGTTAGAACAGAACTGTGTATCACGACAGTGAGTGGTAATAATTTCCGTGATTACTGAATTGCTCAGTGCCAATTGAACTTTCCGTGTGCTAACATCACCTCCAAGAGTGACGGAAACCTTGGCGAAATACTACATCCTGCTACAGTACATCGAACATCATTCCTTCATCTATGATACCCATCGAGGGACGTCAACGTGGTCCCTTTACGGAACATCGCCGAGTTCGAGTCTTCTTCCGCACTCCGCGGAATGTTCCAGACTCCGAGTCTCCAACTTCAACATTCGTAACCAGATATTTCTGTTCTGAGTGAGTAATTACAAACTGACTGACTTTTACCAAACAATTAATCCAGTACAGTGATATTATCAGTGCTTCGTGTGAAAAGTATTCCATAATTTTCTCGTCATATCAAAGAAGTTCACATTCTGTGATAAATTTATTTCAAAGTTAATAATTTATTCAAATTCACGTTACCTAGATAGACTTTAGGGTTTTCAAATGCTTTATTATCATTTCTTACAATCCAAACTGAGAGACACTCCATAAGAATTTAAATATTTTACTCAACTTTTTTATGATAAATGGGTGTGTTCATTTTTGTGTGATTTAAGACTTAGAAAGACTCTAGGCACAAAATTGATATCTTATGTTCTCACGAGATTTAGAAAGACTGTAGGATATTAATGTCCCATGAAGGAGTGATATTTAGTTTCAAACTGACTTCAAGAAGGTCACGATATAAATCTTTGATTTTGACAAACATTGATGATAGATTTGAGTTCTACAATAAGATTGAAGGGTGATATATCTTTTGATATTATTAATATTATTAATAAATTTTATAGAAAAAGTATCACCACCTATTATTCGCCCTGCGATTCTATCCTTCTCTGTATCGGCTCGAAAAACATCGTACACTACCTGAGATCCTTCTCATGCCCAAAACCCACAATCATTTCCTGGTACAATACATTACAATAAAACTAAAAATAGCTTCAGAAACACCAGTGAAAAGGAGTCCGACCACTCTTAGTCGAGACACCCGGCAGAGTTGATTGCTGTATTTCACTCCTAAAACCCTAAACCCGATTTAATTGTATTCTGAAAAATAGTTAACGTCACATGATAAATGTAAACACATTACTGATTTTCGTAACAGTTCTTTCTTGTTATCAGTTAGAGAATATTGTAACTACGTCATGACTCATCTGACTCATCTACCTTTGGTCTTCGCGGTCTCGGCTTTTATTCCTATCCAGGTCAGGGAATTTTAATCTAAAGTGATTTCATTCACTCAGCTCGGGAACAGGGTGTTTGTGCTGTCTCCAACATTACTGCGAGTCACACACACCGCACACCACACATCCAAAACATATCCTCCACCACACTAACATCCATAAATGATAAAATATAAAACTTACTTAGCATAACAATCGTGACCATCCCCCTGCATTTTGTAGTACTTTTAAACCCCTTAATGCACTGTGCGACACTCCTTCAACAGCGGGTCTGTCTTACGAGGGCTGCATCAGGCTGAGAGTAGTTACACGCAATTATTATTAGTAGTAGTTGTAGTAGTAGCAGTACCAACAACTGGCATGGTCATGTTTGCTTTTCTTGATCGTAGGGGTTATTTCGAAGTGCATGACATGAGATTTAAAAAATACTTTAACTACAGACAAATAATAATAATAATAATAATAATAATAATAATAATAATAATAATAATAATAATAATAATTGTACCGGAAGGTACACCTCAAATCCGCGCATTCAAAAGAAGAGGCTTAATGAACTCTATCTATCCAACAAAATGTGAAACTGCTACTACATGAGGTTGCCTAAACTGACTGGATTTATTTGCTTTGTGTTCGTTTACTTCAAGAAGTTTGGACATTTCTCCGTAGATGTCACTGCCAAAAACTATGGCCATGCACTCTGGTGCAAAGTAACAGAAGTTTGTATGGAAAGAAATGTTGTGTTTATAGGTTTGCTCAAGTAAATCAACTTTTTTTAAATATATATATATTTCAAGGTTTGCAACACTTCTCTCTCATTCCGCAGTTTTTGAATGTGACCAATCACTAATTTTCTATACTTAATTTTCAGCCTATCACAGGCTTTTTCTTGGTTTTTTGGGTGTAACTTTTGAATTAACCAATAAAATTGAGAGGATGTGACCGGATTAGTCCAGAATCCTCTCGAACCTTCCCTTCGTGTATATAAACTACGGCTGCTCTGGCTACCTTGTCATTTGATCGCCGAATTTCTAAGAGTATGTGTTAAGACAGGAGGTGGAGCACCTCATTCTTCGCCAGGCAGTTCATCAGCCCAGGTAATAGCCATCAGTTTTATCTATCTGTAGCCACCTTCGCATAATTACACGAGGGGAATTCCAAATTTCTAGCTATGTAACCGTTTGATGTAAACTTCTTCCATTTCATGTAAAATTTCATTTCTTAAAACTGTAAATCGGGGATGGAGAGTGCGTTACCCTCTCGAGTTCCCCTTCAACTTGGTTTGATGTAACTACGACCTTGTAACTGTTTTTCTTCCTTTCCGTAATGCATTAAATTAACCTTTATTCGTGTCACCTCAGTAGCTTGGGATTAGCCCCTGTATCACTGGGCCAAGAGCCCCATTAGGAATTTATTCTTCATTATCTAATGCAAGTGTACGCCTCCATTCATTTTGTGTTTGGGCCGGTAATCTAACCTGTTCTTTCCCAATGAAGGTCGGTGATAAATACCCCTGCAAAAGTAATTTTAATTGTAAATTGTACCTAGAGAGTTTAAGAGTTTTGTGTAATGTTGCCTTAAGCGGGCGGTTAAAATTGGATGAATGTTGGAGAGCCTGTAAGCTCTTTTCTAAGTTTACTGTAATTTTGAGGAGTGCCTCTGGAAGGCGGTAAATTTGTTGGAGCAAAGTGCTCTTCAATTGGGGGATTTCTGCCCTTGCCTAAATTATTCCACTTTGAATTTGTAAATTTGTAAACTAGGGACTTGAAGCCCAGAATCTGTAAAATTCAATAATCTTGGATTTTCCTAGTCATGTTTCAAGATTGCTATTTGTCCCTGTCATGTTGTCACATTCACTCAGTGAAAAAGATTGTTAAGTTTGTTTTTGGAAAAGAAATATAACCTTTTAAAAGTTTTAACTCAATTTCTGATGCCGTAGTTAGACCCATTCAAGCCCATACCTTCCTTCACCTCTTTCTGCTCCACGGATATCTCCGGAACAATAATAAAAATAATAATAATAACGACTTACAAAATTCTATCACTTGCCATCCTGGAGCGTTTGGAAGCACAAGTCGAACATCAAATAGGTGAATACCAAGGAGGGTTCAGAAAAGGTCGCTCAATAGCTGAACAGATCCAAAATCTCAAAACGATCATCAGATATTGTACACTAAGGTCCAAGCAGTATGTGTGTGTCTTTGTGGACTTTAAGAAAGCGTACGACTCCATTGACCGGGAAGTCCTGCTAAACATCTTAAATGAATTTGGAGTTGATTTGAAACTGCTGGCGTTAATTACAGCCACCCTGACCGATACAAAATCCAAGGTGAAGTTCCACGGATGTCTCTCTCATTCCTTTGACATCAAACCAGGAGTCCGACAAGGTGATGGGCTATCCCCGATACTCTTCAACTGTGTTCTTGAAAAGATCATCAGAACCTGGCGGGTGAGATAACAGGAAACCAACTACAGTCCATTGAGAATAGGAACCAAACCTAAGGGGATCGCAACAGACTGCTTAGCATTTGCCGATGATATTGCTGTTCTCTCAAACGACATAGAAACCGCTAGAGTTCAAGTTGAAATTTTAAAGGAAATTGCCGAACAAACTGGTTTGCAGATATCGTTTGAGAAAACAGAAGTAATGGCTAACATCAAAGAGGCTCCACCAAAACTCCATACAAAGTACGGGGACATCACCCGAGTAGACAAATTCAAATACGTGGGTGAGATCATTATGAAAAATGGACTGGACAAAGAAGCACTTCAGGAGCGAGTACGCAAACTGGAAATAGCCTACCAAACATCCCGCACAATCTACAACAAAAAATGCCTTTCCCAAAACACCAAGATACGTCACTATGAAACAGTTCTGAAGCCAGTAGTTCTATATGCAGCCGAAACCCTGTCTCTAAATGCCAACAAAGGACTCCTTGAAGAACTGGAGAAAAGAGAACGCAAAATTGTGAGAGGAATCTTGGGATCAAAGTACAGAAATGAAATCCATCAAAAGAGATCCAACAAGGAAGTCTACAGTAAAATAGAGAAAATTACCGACACAATCAGAAAAAGATGGGCACTATTTTACGGTCATCTGAAAAGAATGGACGGAAGAAAGTTAACTAAAGAGATCTTTCACGTTTTTGATTCAAACCCCAAAACCACTATTCCCTGGTTTAGAAATACTAAAGACCTGCAAATGCTCCATATCTCAGCTGAAGACGCCCTTAACAGAGATCTCTTCCGCAAGAAAATATTGACGAACGGGCTAAACCGAGACGAGCAACCGAAGAGAAGACACGGTGCCCCTTGGACAGAGGAGCGTAAGCAGGCCCACTCACAAAGAATGAGGGAAATTTGGGCTCTAAAAAGGCCAAGTTCAGTGTCAAATGCAACAAGACTTAACGTGGGCCTTGATGGCCCCAGCGAATTATATAATAATAATAATAATAATAATAATAATAATAATAATAATAATTGTACCGGGAGGTACACCTCTACGCCGCGCATTCAAAATTAGCGCCTAAATGTACTCCTCTATCGAACAAAAGTGGAAACTACTACAACAGAAACTTAGAACTTTAATCAGAAGATGTCACCACTGGAAAATTAAGTAATTCTTTTGTTGTGAAGTTTCATAAACTGAGTAAATTTCCCCTTGTTTTGTTTGCCATTCATCAAGAAGTTTGGACATTCTTCCACAGATGACACTACCAAAAAACTATGATCATGCACCCTGGCGCAAGGTGTAAGAACTTATAATTTAAAGAAGTTTTGTATTTCTAGGTTGTCCATTACTGAACTATTTTCATTTATTTTTGGGTCGGCAATACTTCCTTTTCTTACCGACAGTTTTGAATCGGACCAATTAATTTTTAACCAATCCCGTATTTCTTGTTCACATTGTATCTGCCAATAAAATTCAAGAGGGTGTGTCCTGATTAATCTTGAATGATCTCGAACCTTCCCTTAGGGTTTATAAACTGCGGCTTTTCACGTTTCTTGGCAAATTGATCGTCGTCTTTCTGAGAGTGTGTGTGTTTAAACAGGAGGCGGGCGGCCTCGTTCGTCGGCAGCTAGAACATCTACAAGGTAATGGCTACATAACTTCATTCTTTCTTGCTACCTCTGTAGATTATTCCGAAGGGGAAAGTCCGAATCTTTATTATGTAACCTACTTTTCTAACATGTAACTTCTCTTTTGACTTCATAAAATCTTTAATTATAAATCGGGGATAGAGAGTGAATTACCCTCTCGAGCTCCCCTTCATCTTAGTTTGATGTGACTACGTTTTGTAACTGTTTTTCCCTCTATAATGTGTTAAAGTAATTTCTATGGGAGTCACCTCAGTAGTTTGGGAATTGCCCCTGTTTTCTCGGCCTAGAGCCCTGTAGGTTTTTAAGTTTTCATTATCTTGGAGCGCAGTGTACGCCTCCATTCCTTTGGTGTTTGGGCCAGTTATTTAACCTGTTCTTTTTCCATGAATTATTAAATACTCCTGTATAAAATTATTTTCAATTTGTAAGTTGTGCCTTGAGAGGCCAGTGATTGTAAGTTGATGTTGCCTTGAGTAGGCTTGGAAAATTGAGAGCCTGTTAACTCTTTTTCAAAGTTTTGTAACTGTGAAGTGTGCCTCAGGGAGGCTAGATATTGTGACTTAGGGAGCAAGTGCTCCTGAATTAGGTGATTTCTGTCCTTAACTAAACTATACTTCTTCCATTTGTAAAATTGTAAAACTAGGGGCTTGCAGCCCAGGATCTATAAAAACCACTAATCTTGGACTTTCCTAGTCTTGTTTCAAGATTTCTTTTGTAACTGATATGTTGTTATGTTCACTAAGTGAAAATTGTTAAGTTGTTGCTTTCTGAAATAATATAACCTTCAGTTCAAGTTTTAAATTAATTTTGATATTGTAGATAGACCCATTCACCCCAGCACTTTCTTTAACCTCTTTCTGCTCCACGGGTATCCCCGTAACAATAATAATAATAGTAATAGTAATAATAATAATAGCTTGAACTAAAGGGGTTCCAGGGGAAACCACCAAGATGGACGACAGGTACCCTCTGGACAAAGGAGAGGAAAGAACAACCCAACCACAGGATGCGCAATTACTGGACAAACATCAAAACTCAACCCAAACGCAATAGTTGACTAGCGTGGTCCTTAGTCGGCCTATATGAAGCAAGAAGAAAAATACACCATATTCATATGAATTGCTTTCGTATGAATCACTAATGTGGTAAGAAGTCCCAACATTCATTTAATGAGAAATATCGTTATCCTCACCGTCACTCCTCTGAATAATAATGGTGTCAAATATGTTATTACTCTTTTCCTTTGTCTAATTGAGCCTCTATGGACTGCTTGTTAACAACCAATCTTATTCTCAGTGTCTGTGTCTTGTTCGTCTGCCGGCTTTGACATCCTGCCAGTACCTCTTGAGCCCATCGATCAGCACTTTCTTCCGTTCCTCCCGTAAAGGGCTTCTCCGTCTTCTTGGTTCTGTCTTTTTCACCATCCTTCTGAGACTAACCCTGTCATTGACTTTATCCTCCGTAATGCTCACCTCTCTCAGATCTTTATCACACTCTTGGATCCATCACGACTAGATGCCTTTTGTTTTAGAAAATTCCAGATTTTCTTTTTGTGCCGGTCAATATTCATACGGAAGATTTACCCTTTAAACATCAATCTTCTCTTTCTAATTGTTGTTATCGGTTCCATCTTGCTGTGTACTTCTTTATTGGATTTCAGTAGAACTTGCCCGTTAACCCATCTGTTGCCAAAGATCTTCCGTAGTAGCCTGTGTTCTCGTTTAAGTAGTTGATTGACTAGTCCTTTTCGATTCATGCACAGGGTCTCCGAAGCATATAAGCCTCCTGGTCTAACAACAGTGCTGTAATGTCCTAATTTGCATCCGAGACTCAGCATCTTCTTATTATAGATGTTTTTATTCAAGTGGAACGCTCGCTCTAATTTCCGGCTGGGGATATTGGTCGTTTCTTGTTCTAACTATAGGCGGAAAACTATCGATAGTGCTATCGATAGTTATCGGTAGCGACCACTATCGTTTGACATCGATAGTCAGTTGCCTATTATCGATAGTCAACGATAGTTTCGTTTTCCTTAACGGCTTATTTTTCACACTAACAGAAATTGTACAGCTGTTTCACGATTTGGTAGTAACTTCAATATACCAGTTTAAAATTGTGAACTTCATATAAATATGCCCAAAAGGAAGATACCTGACTTTTGGAAGTGGTTTGGGCGTAGTGAGGATAAAAAGTTACCTAAGTGCAATGAGTGTGAAAAAAGTTCGAAACTGTCAATCGCACTCACCTACGGTAATACTGTAATTCAACCTCTACACCAGAATATCCCGTAAATGGAATTATATTAGATCGTTCAGTATTTACAGGCTTACATTTTTCCCACACGAATATATGTTCTACATCTCCCATCACCGTCGTTTCCGACAAAATATCTTCCTCACATTCATTAGAAATACCAGGTCATCATGCGACAAATCATTATCACTACTATCAGAATCACCAATATCATTTAGAGATTCATCTTTGATGTAGGCGTGTCTCTTATTTTGTCATCAGACAAACATTTCTTCCATTTCGCGCTCGCCATTTCCGTTTACCTTGCCAGCTGGTGAATCAGAGACTGTATAACTTATAAGCAGGAGAAGATAAGACAAATTTTAGGCCAAAGGCTTCACGAAATCAATTGAAAACTCTCCTGCCATCCGTTGAGAATGCTGTAAAACATTTTTTCCAAAGATATTACTAAACCCGAGAAAATGTCGGGCGATCGCAAAATGAACACTGCAGCTTAACGAGAATTTCTGGGACGGTCACGTTATGGGCAAGCGCGTGCAGCTCGAGAATGTCTCGGAAGTACCACTAAAGAGATTTACGAGTGATTCCGATTTGAATTTCAGAAATTACATAGCATGAAATAGTTGTAATTTCTACTGATCGTTTTTGTGTGGATTGTGTTCAATGAATGTTCTATTTTCATGTGTAATGATATGATTCGTTCCACTTTTTGAAAACTATCGATTACTATCGATAGTAGAGTTTATAATATCGGAAAATTTCGATGGCGATTACTATCGATAGTTTGCCGCCTCTAGTTCTAACCCATTCTCAGATTATTTCACCCAGGTACTTAAACTTCTTGACTCTTCCAATCTTACCATGGTCTGCTAACATTATTCTGGACCATCACTGAGGTTCGTCGTGTATTCCCATCTTCTCAAAGGAGATTTGTAGTCCTACTTTCTCTGCTGTTTCTTTAAGAAGGTTTATCTTCCTGATTATTTAACTGATGTTGTTGGGAAATATGGCTATCATTATCTATATATTCTATACATAATCAAGCGGAAGCCCTAACACTCATCATCCCACGAAGTTATAGGATTGAATTTTGGCACACGTGTTCCTAGTAAGGTAATTAGGACATATTTATATCAATAAAATAAGTTCAAAAATTCCAAAATGTATATACAATAGTCATCATATCTTATGATTGGAATTATAAATGCAACTCAAAACATGGGAGTGGATTTATTTGATCATGTAAGAGCTTCAACACTTATGTTTCGATTTACATGTATGGAATGTACACTTTAAAAATCAAAAATGGAGCTTTTATATGAATCACTAAGCTGGTGAAAACTCCCAGCATCCATTGTATGAGATGTATCGTTATCCTCCCCGTCACGCAGGCCCTCTGAATACCAATGGTGTAAAATTTCCCTTTGGAAAAATCAAATGTTCATAAAGATGTTTTTCAATAAATGAAACTCATATTGATTATGAATAATTTATTTCCATCAAATGAATCGTTTTCGAGAGACAACTATATGGAATTTGGAGTTGAGAAGTGTGGGCTTCAGTGCATTGAACGGGGCAAAACTGACTCAGGGCCTATGAAAGTACCACGAACGAAATAAACAGTTCTCTAGATTGAGTTGAGGCCTGTTTAATAAAAGAGACTTATATATGTCTCTCAGTTATGGCCATCCGTCCGTACTTCACATCACAGCTTGCACGGTTCTACATAACATCGCGTCACACATTCTGTATCGCTAATTTCGTGACTCAAATTTTCAGTTACCCTCAGCCATAAAACATATTTATGTCAAATGTCCAAGCAACTCAGTATTCAAAACATCCTAGGGATATGAGATACGAATTTTGGGCAAATAGAATTTAATAAATTATGAGAATATATTCTTTAGTTATTCCTAAAAATGATAATCCTTTTCTTAATCATCGTTATCCTGTCGATTAGATTAGAAGTTTTCCTTTCTCTTGTAACGGTTCAAATTCCGCTACAAAATGATATCTGTATTTCAATTATTATTATTATTATTATTATTATTATTATTATTATTATTATTATTATTATTATGCCCGTACTATTATTATTGTATCTGTGAGATTACTATTATTGTATTATAATTATTATTCAATTCAATTCTGCAATGCTTGTCGCTTGCGTGATTGTAATGAAATGTATGCATATGTACTGAAACCGTACAGTGTCCTGTACAGCTCATTGGAATTATAGGTGCCTTTCTACTTCATTAAAATCACTCCTAAAGGTCGCGTCATTGGTAGCAGTATGGGCGATGGGGATCGAGCGGCGTCCGGCCACAATGGAACCCGCGAAAGAGCGCCTGCAAAACAAAGAAAAGACAGAGCAAGAGCCAAGCCCCCGCGAAAATACCCTCTCAACTTGCAGAGAGAGCTAGAAGAGGACGCGATGCTGGAGTAGTCAGATACGCCCCGAGGTGTGGCTTAGCTTCCCAGAGTTCCAAACTAACATAAGGAACTTCCGGTTTTTTATGCACGTGTCACGGGTGCCAACGTCGGATTTTGGCGCGTAAAAATGGGATGATATTTTGATCCAGACATAGGAAAATTATGTGAGACACACCAATGAATAGAGCTGAATTTTCTGCGTTTCCCAGACTAAAAATATGTAATAATTTATTCAGGGGAAGAAATGAGGTCACCAGCTGTCCAGATGTAACATATTGCTAACACATGTGAATACAACAGCGTCACCCAAGCTAAGAGTCGCGCTCAAAGATGACTCCACCCCCCAAGGGACGCTAATGAATTAATCAAAGGCGGGAACCAAATTGCATAAAAACTGCCGATCGTAGGTCCAGCACGCCTTGCTCAAATGAAAGAGAGGGCCACGAGATGCACTATTTCAATGTCTTCAATTCTTGGTATGAAAGGAGCTCTCGTTCTTAATGAACCGTGAACGTTTACGCCCCCAGGCTTCCGGCGGGGGAAATAATATAGGCCGGGCTGGCCATCGCAGAAGACAGTTCTTTGCGGGTCGTTGAGAAGGGACATTGTGTCCTGCGGTGCTCCAGTTTTACAGTCCGAACCCATTGACCGCTTACTAAGAGGGTTATTGTGTCCATCGCGTCGTGAAGTACAAAGCCTTTGTGAAGTGTAACGGGAGGCCAAACGAGCCTAGGTGAATTGTCTCTGTGCCGCGTGTCAAACTAGTTAATCCGCGAGCATAATTTACAAACGAGTAGGGGAAGACGGCTGGGACAGTGCCGGCTTTAATGAGTCAGTGAAATTCATAATTTGGTATCACCCAAAATGTTACTCTGAATCAGGGTGCTCGAGTCTCGTGAGCCACCCGATCCCTGCTGTGAACGCGCCCGCCGTGATTTGAAAGACCGGCTTATTCGTGGTGTAAACTCTGGAAATAGAGGCCGTGTGACGAGTGGTGAAGTGTTACCCATTTTGGATTACTGTAAGATTTCAGCTGTGAACGAGTTCCCCAGGATGTCGGACTTGTATGGACCAGGGATGAAGGACTGCACGCCCGCCACCAGCGCCGAGGTCATGCAGGAGTAAACTCCACCATGGGTCTCCCGTGGAAGGAAAAACAACGGCCACCAAACAGATGAGTGATGTCCAAATCTAATTTCTTAAGCATGATAATGTAACCGGGGATAGGATTAGCTTTCTTTTGTAAATATCAAAATGTTGTAAGATAATGCATGTCCTAATATGGAAATTTTATTGATCTTTATAATGTTGAAGTAAATTCAAGGGAGCTGAATTCCCGGACGACTCATTTTTTCTTAATGATTAGCTTATCGTGAGGGTCATATTTTTAGTAATATGTAGAATGTCCTAGCACATAAGGGAACAAGGTTAGGAGAATATTTGAATTCCCCTTAGGGGTGGCTGGAACAATAATGCTGGCGAGCAGGGAAAACCATATCAAAATTTTGTTAGTTACTGTCCCACGTGGCTGTCGTATATGCCGGGGAAACTCGTGGGTCAGTCAGACAATGCATGCCTAGCTTACACATATAATCAGTGCATGTACAGCAAGAGAGAAGAAATCCCGACCGGGAGAGGTATATGCTGTGTTATTAGGTAGTTGTGAGGGACCATGTGTAAGTCTCCCGTGAATTTTTTTTATTAATTGGCCAGAATGGTTTGGAGTGTTTTTTTTTATCTATAGCCGGGGTGAGACACAGAGACAGGAGTCTCTAATCTTTGGTCAAAAGATTTAAACATATGTATATTTCCTGTGCGAGGAACGAGGAGTATGGAAAAAGTGGACTGAGGAGTCATGAGAGCCCTATGCCGAAGGGAAGAAGATACGCGATATGAGACGTAATGAGAGGGCCGAATGCCCGAGGAATTTACGATGAGATGAGTTAGAAGTGATCGTGCCCACTGTCGGCGTTCAGCGGTAATAATGAGAAGGGAGAGAATAAAAGAGTATTTCATGGGAATTCTACGATAATATGAATAAACAAATGAAGTGGGCCATGGATATATGTCCCCGAGATGAGAAGGGTGGACGTGTGAGGGAGAGAAGAATCTGGCGTGGCCAATGAATGAGAAATGGTCGTGCGAAGCGAATGGCCGCCCGTCTTTTTTGTGTGTGTGTGAGTGTCTGGCTCTCGCCCTCCAGACAGAGGGATCCCGCTGTACTATTGTATTAAGACTTGGGGCTCTGGGTCTTCACCGTGCTCTTCTGTTTGGTTTAAATGGCTTAGCGAAGAATACTTATATAATGATATTATCACGCTGATTTCGAAGGTATTTAATAAATGAGTAGGGATCTCCCCCAGATATCCGGTGATATGAGACTGTAGCTAGTCTAGGGATTTTCAGAAATCCACAGTACCTCTCGGTCGGGAGTCGGCCAGTTTGACCCTGGATTATGATGGCGCCCTTGAGCGAGCTGCCCCAAGCTTGCGCCTAGGGCCGGAGACAGTGATAACCATGCTGTTTCTTTCTAGGAATGGCTCTCCTGTATGCATGAAGTGTATATATGTATATCTGTGTATGTGTAGAATTTATGTGCATATATTTTTGAGTTCAAACAGAACCTTTGTGCAACGTTGCGGGGTCTTGGTGATAGATGAGGAAGTCCGGGGTTTAGCTAAATGGTATGTGTGTTTGTGTATCATGCAAATGTTTCTTTTAATATGGTAATTATGTAGCGTAGGCCCCGGTTATTTTCGTGCTAAGAACAGGAAGTAATATGTGAGTAGGGACATCAGATCATCTCACGGTGTGATCAACAGAATAATAAAAAAATGTCATGAACGGTATGAACTAATGAGGAAAGATGAACGATAGAAATCGCAAAACCTCAATTACACCATTATGCAGACGACTCCCATGGGCGATTCATATTTTAAAGTGATCATTATTTTCTTTTCCTCCCATATGCGGAGAGTTCATTGTATAGAGCTGTATCAATATCTTTAATATGTCATATTTGAATAAATTAGTATTCGTAACCCCTATTTTATGATTCTTGTCACTTGTAGCAGTGCTAAGCAGTATCCAGTAGGCATTTGAACCCAGAGATCCTACTTTCATATTATATACATAAGGCTCCATCTTAAGTATTTGTTTCTTTTTTTTCTTTCTTTCGAACATACCACTCCCCAAGTGCTCAGGCTGCCGGGCCAGCACAGAAAGTAGGAAGGGGAGCGGTTCGAAGCTCGTTAAGCAATTCGACCCGCTCTTCAATCCATTCTCATCCGTAGGTGTTTACCCCGTTACGTGGATGCATTCTTATGCGTGGGTCATCCATTCCAGGCCCGGAAGGGTGTAGTACGTATGTGTGGATTAACACTAAAAACATGTACAGTGAGAGTTGATGTATATCAGATGTGGATATGGCATTGTTACATTGTGCAACACTGCTGGCGTTACTGTCAAGTCATTGCTACGTCATCGTGCGTATTTAGCGCTGAGCTCACGTTCTTGGAGATACCTACTGGGAGCCGCCGGCGGTTTCACCATAGGGTCTAATATTTGTCGCGAGGCGGGAGTAGATCATAGTTATTTCTGGAGATTACGTAGGTGCGTCAACCAACGTCTATAAAAGGTGGCTGCATATTGTAGCGTCAGTCATTATTGTAGTGGAAGCATAGGTCACAGTTGATTGGAGTGTGAACGAAATGGAGAGGCCTCATTCAGTCATTAATCAAACGGAAGGTGAAGAGAGAAGAAGTATAGTGGATGGTGATCAGTGATGGAGTCATAGAAGGGTACACTTGCAATGAAGTCATACCGTGTAGACTTATCAAGAAGTCACATGATATGGAGAAGAAGCAGTCACATGGATACATCACCAAACTAGGAGTGACACATCTACAGTAAACACCAGATCTAAGGAATACGTCGTAATTACACTCAAAGTGTTGAAGGTACAGTCAAGTGAACAAGTGAGGGATATATTTCGTGTATAATTGTTAAATGTCCGGTCAAGAAGAATTCAAATTCATGCCCAGTTTCTTACAGTTGCAATGTCATAATTTCATATTCTAATCGGTTTTATCGCAGCAAGACTTACTATTTTTATATACAATTTAAATTTTTTTTTTTTTCGATCAAATGAATTCATTGTATTATTTCAATGCAGAATTAGATAACCTCAAATTTAATGGGCAAACCGAACGCCAATCTCCTTTTCCTAGAACTTATATGGTAGGTTGTCAAAAGTAAGCTAATTACCCCACACCCTAGAGATAGTCAAGATTCTCATTCTATTATTGCTACACTGAGTTGTAGCTGGCGCCCATCAAAGAACGTATGTGTAAGTAAGCAGGTAAGAAGTAAGTGTGAGTACAAGGTTCGACGATTGTGTATTTTATTTAATGATTATTAATGTTCATGTTTTTCAATATAAATGCAGTTTTATATTTCTAAAGTTAGTAAAGGAGTTAGGAACAATTACACTCTACCACTACGAGCGCTAATGAGAGTCAATGAAGAGATTCACTTAAGCCCTTATAACTACATTCGCTGTGGATATTACTCAAAAAATCTAAAAACGCATGAGGGTATTGAACCACGGAACACAGTACATAAAGAATTATGTAACTAAATTAATTTGGCTAGGATTTGAATACAAAAGAAAGCGAGTAAAGAAACAAGCGATTTTAGGTATTTCTTCGGAACTGCATTTAGGCCGGAAGTGATTTTCGAAATTGGTTTGGTTTTAGTTTAATAGAGCTATCCGAGAATTACAATTTTAAATCTTTCCTGGCCCTTTAGCCCTTCAACTTTCGGCACAATTGAGGAAATTGCTAAATTTTATGTTTTTCATAGGATGGAGATCCCTACTTTGTCTGCTAAGAATTGTTTTCAACATTAGAAAGCCAGTTCTACTTTAAAAAATACCAGCAGTCATAAAACTTTTGCTAAGTACTGTACACAACATGATGTGCCCGGAAGTTCTAGGGGGATTTGGATATCATAATTAGCTCCGGTAGTGACGAAGTAGACATTCGTGAGTGCTATGGTTCCAGTAACACACATACCGTACTGGTAAACTACAACATATTTGTTGAATCACACCATTAAGAAAAGATTTCTTATGACGCGTGCGTAGGGAGTTAAAATACTTTTCTTGTAGTAGAAGAATGGTGCACTTAGAGCCCGCAGGAATTTATATAAGAACGGCGATTTTATTTTTAAAAGCACCCTCTGTATGTGTTAATAAATTCTGATGTGTCGCACGGTGCATTAAGAGGTTTAAAAGTACTGCAGAATGCAGGGGGAGTTTGCAGTTAAGCTAAGATGGTCACGATTGTTATGCTAAGTAAGTTTATATTTTATTCGTTATGGAAGAAGGATATCACTGTACTTGAGGTTATGTATGTATTGTGTTCACTTCCGAGAGATTACTTGTCACTGAGAAAAATGTATGCCTTCACAAGTGTGATACCAATGATCATGGGAAGAGCAGTAGGAGTTAATGTGTAATGCTTAAAGGAACCCATGTCAAGGATTAAGACATCATCGCATTTTATTTTTTATTTTTTTTATTTTTTGCTTTACGTCGCACCGACACAGAAAGGTCTTATGGCGACGATGGGACAGGGAAGGGCTAGGAGTGGGAAGGAAGCGGCCGTGGCCTTAATTAAGGTACAGCCCCAGCATTTGCCTGGTGTGGAAATGGGAAACCACGGAAAAAAATTTTCAGGGCTGCCGACAGTGGGGATCGAACCTACTATCTCCCGAATACTGGATACTGGCCGCACTTAAGCGACTGCAGCTATCGAGCTCGGTTCATCGCATCTTAATACGTAGACTTTCACGACCACTAAATGACATAACAATAGGCTACTTAATTTCGGGATATTAAGACGCATAATGTTAATCTGGTGATGCGTTTCGATCCTGCGACCAGGATCGTCTTCAGACCAATAACAAATAATGTACAGTAGAACCTCGATATATCGAATCACTTCGGGAGGTATTTTTTTTTGTTAATGGCTTTACGTCGCACCGATACAGATAGGCCTTATGGATACTATGGAATAGGAAAGGCCTAGGAGATGGAAGAAAGCGGCCATGGCCTTAATTAGGGTACAGACCCAGCATTTGCCTGGGGTTAAAATGGGAAAACACCGAAAACCATCTTCAGGGCTGCCGACAGTGGGATTCGAACCCACTATCTCCCGGATGCAAGCTCACAGCTGCGCGCCCCTAACCGCGCGGCCAACTCGCCCAGTGGAGCTAAATTTGATATCGAGTTATCGAAATTTCGAGATATAGAGAATACCACTCTTGAGCATAACAGCGCATAATTGAATCATACTGAATACGGAATGTTTTACAGTATTTACAAATTTACTAACAAACTCGTATTTTACGGCATCGCTTTAATTATGGCCCTTATTAAAGTAACATTTTATAAGTTAGGATACAGTACATACAGTAGTGAAACAAGAAACATACCTCCGTTAACACTTCTGGTAAAAATTACGTTAGTCTCTTCTGTTTTTACTGTTAACCTTCCTTTCTTCCACATTCTTATCATCATCATCATCATCATCATCATCATCATCATCATCTGTTTACCCTCCAGGTTCGGTTTTTCCCTCGGACTTAGCGAGGGATCCCACCTCTACCGCCTCAAGGGCAGTGTCCTGGAGCTTCAGACTCTTGGTCGGGGGATACAACTGGGGAGTATGACCAGCACCTCGCCCAGGCGGCCTCACCTGCTATGCTGAACAGGGGCCTTGTGGAGGGATGGGAAGATTGGAAGGAATAGGCAAGGAAGAGGGAAGGAAGCGGCCGTGGCCTTAAGTTAGGTACCATCCCGGCATTCGCCTGGAGGAGAAGTGGGAAACCACGGAAAACCACTTCCAGGATGGCTGAGGTGGGAATCGAATCCACCTCTACTCAGTTGACCTCCCGAGGCTGAGTGGACCCCGTTCCAGCCCTCGTACCACTTTTCAAATTTCGTGACAGAGCCGGGAATCGAACCCGGACCTCCGGGAGTGGCAGCTAATCACACTAACCACTACACCACAGAGGCGGACCACATTCTTATCAACAATATTTATTGCTGTCAGAAACACTGTCATTTATATTCGACTGACTCTGCATGTAGGTTCGAATCCATGCAGCCAAGATTCGTAAATGGAGCTTGTCATCCACGACTTCCGGGGTTGCTTTTGTGCGTGACCGCTAATGAATTCACCCCGGAAAAATAACGAGGCTTCGCCGATTTTCTGATCACTAGAAGATTTTTTTTTTTTTTTTTTTTTTTTTTTTTTTTTTTTTTTTTTTCCGTCATATTAGCTCCCAGCATCACTGTAATACTTTCTTACTTGCTAACTGATCCTCTCAAACTATAAATGCTGTGTTGTGCAAAATTCGAGTTACAGAGCCTGTTTTGCTTCACGGAAGGAAACGTTTGCTTCGAGAAATCGAGAAATTCGTGTATCCGTATTTCGAGTAATAGAGAGAAATAGGACAAACGGACGGGAAATTAAAGTTACTTCGACATACTGAAAATTCGATTAACGGATGTTTGGGATATCGAGGTTCGACTGTATTGACAACTGTCACTCCATAGTAACCAGGCTCAAGTTAGAGAGACCTTGTTAGAAATATAGTTCATTATAGGGCCTCCAGAATCAAGGAGAAAGATGTTGACGAGTTAACTCTGGAGGGTAGCCATGATCATAGATATTGCCATCACCTTTGTTGAAATTAATCGCGTGTTTAGTAATTTCTATCGCTTCTCGAATGATTCTAGGTATAAAAAGTTTATCTTTATAAATGCCAGAAGTTCATCATCATCATCATCATCTGTTTACCCTCCAGGTTCGGTTTTTCCCTCGGACTTAGCGAGGGATCCCACCTCTACCGCCTCAAGGGCAGTGTCCTGGAGCTTCAGACTCTTGGTCGGGGGATACAACTGGGGAGAATGGCCAGTACCTCACCCAGGATGCCTCACCTGCTATGCTGAACAGGGGCCTTGTGAAGGGATTGGAAGATTGGATGGGACAGGCAAGGAAGGGGGAAGGAAGCGGCCGTGGGCTTAAGTTAGGTACCATCCTGGCATTTGCCTGGAGGAAAAGTGGGAAACCACGGAAAACCACTTCCAGGATGGCTGAGGTGGGAATCGAACCCACCTCTACTCAGTTGACCTCCCGAGACTGAATGGACACCGTTCCAGCCCTCGTATCACTTTTTAAATTTCGTGGCAGAGCCGGGAATCGAACCCGGGCCTCCGGGGGTGGCAGCTAATCACGCTAACCACTACACCACAGAGGCGGACAAATGCCAGAAATTGCAGCAATAATTTGATGGTCATTATGTATTATATCATTGACATCGGCTTACACAGAGACATATTTTCTTTTCTTTGTTTTTCATCTCCTTACAGACCACAGTGAGGCTGTTGGAAAAGTGGAAGCTAAAGGCTTCCACTATCAATAACCTCCGCATTTGGTGGGGTAGAGTGGTTAACTCTATGACCAGCAGCCTTTTGCCCCAAAAATTAACTTTACTCATTTTTGTTGTAGGCTGAATGATCCTCAGTGCCATGTGCACCTCCGGAAGTGGAAGTATCGTTTCTTAAATTTTTCGGCTTCCTGACGGGGAATCGAACCCACGTACTTCCGAGTGAACCGAACACGCCATTACCTCCTCGGCCAGGCACCCATTTACATAGTGGCACATGAGTGTAAGATAGAAGCAGTAAGCGATTGAACAAATTCAAATGGAATTTGATACACAAGAGTTAAGAAATGAAACCACTAGTTCTCTTCATTACCGTCCCTCTATTAAGTGAACATTCACACTACGAGGTTGTTAACGTTTTCAATAACATGCATTTCTTGTGTATTGCTACATTGTTGAAGATGACTTAATCCCAATATATTGCATAATGTGCAGTATTACGTACCTTTGATATATTCACTCTATTCGCTGTAATTTCCCATTCAATGCACATACGTATATTCCATGAAAATATTGAAGCACATATGAAACGGGGTTGGTTCACGGTATTCGCTATCGCAATAATACGTTTCCTACCGACGAGGCATTACTTCTTTATGACTTCCTCGAACCGAGAACATTTATCGAGTTTGGAGCGTGGTGTGATAAGCCTATACGTGACACCCTGGCAGCATGACATATACATCGTAGGTCTTCCTCCCCGCTGTTAATCGTGTCTCCAGCGTTAAAAAGGGAAAAGTGGTTGATCTCTCCGAGTTTACTACCCAGTAGATATCTAATTGTAATTACACGTCGTCTTAGTACCAGCACATCTGAATGGCGTGGCTTGTCTGTCTCGAGTCGCAGTTGTGAGTACGTATCGAAAGCAGTGCAGCTATGGGCTAATAACGGTACGTCGTCCAGTCGCGTGTTGACACCGGCTCATTGATGCTAGAATCCAGTGGATTCTTCGGAGTGGCCACAGATCTACAGTTCGAGAAATTGTTCATAGTTACGACAGCGGTGATAACGACACTAATTCATTGCATACAATTCAGCCATTTCATCTGTCAGTAATTAATCTTTGCCCCAAAGGAGTGCGACAGGCTTCGGCAGCCGGCACAGTTTCTATCCCCACCGCAAGGTGAGGGCTCCATTCATTCCATCCCTGACCCGGTCAATGACTGGAAAACAGGATGTAGATTTTCATTCATTTTCACGATTCAGCGGACACTCCTGCACATCGTACCCCAATAATGACTGAACTCCACCGACCGTAGCGCATGAGTTGAGCACAAAATCATCAACACTGCACTGTTGATGGGTGGAGAAAGTTTGCCTGGTTTGCAGAATCCAGATCTTTAGTTCATCACATGGATGGCTGAGCGTGTGTACGCCGATTACTATCGATGTCCACGGCATCTGGTTGCACTGTTGGACAGAGACAGGCTTGTGGAGGATGTGTGTATCTAGGCGATGTTTTCATGAGGCACACTGTAGCATATTATTGCGGTACGCCAATTTTTGACAGTGGTGCGGTATTTCAACGTTATTGGAAATCTAGTTTAACCCATTCGTGGCCATTTCCAATTCCAACAGGACAATGTGCCGTGGAACGCTGCCAGGATTGTAGATGGTGGATCAGAAAACATGTCAGTGAATTTGCTTTAATGCCATGGCCCCCAAATATCTCTGATATGAACCCATTTTAACATTAATACTTTGACTTGGAAAAGTGAATTCGTGCTACATCAGCACCGCTCAGCAGTGTTCGCCAACTGGAAGACCGGCTATTACGCTTGTGATATGAGATATCCTAGGATGTCGTCTGCCACATCGCTGAGTAGGTGGGCACCGTATTAGATTGTTGATTTTAGTGTAATGGTTCATCAGTGTACTTCAAAGTATACATACGCACTGTTAGGGTCCTGAACACAATCACAAACAAAACTGTCATCAAAGACAGCAACATTCTGTTGTTAATTGTGCCAGGAGACGGGGACGGTGTGAGTTGAGTAATATCACAAATCACTATCTACGCAATGCATCGATATTATTAGAAAAGATTCCATGAAAAGTGCACAAATAAATGCAGTGTATACACTTCTCCATTTCACCGGCCTAGAGTGCATTACACTTGTTGGTATGTCGTGGCATCAATGTGTTTAACTAAAGTTGGCACTATTCTTGTGACCTGAGACGTGACGCAACCCCTGAGTGTTACATTGGCAAAGGTGGATGCATGTAAATTCAACTGTGTCTTCAGTCCGAGAAGCTTTTTCAATTTGGAGCGGAAAATGTGCAGACTTGACGGTATATGAACAGCATAAATATAGAAAGGGGTATAAGTTAATGGTTTCAACTACTACTACGGTAAGACAACAACGCACAGTTTGTCATGCATATTTGTATACTGACAAGTGCGGTGATCTTTTATTAAGCAGTGATGGTAGACCTGTACGTTATCATGATACAAGTGACAATATATGTATTCAAACAGTTTCAAACAGTGTTAAGAGAAAGGTGAGTTATTTAAAATAAATGCCTATTATAGTGATCCGAAAAGAGTAATTTCTTTCTTAGTGTAATTGAGCATCTGAAAAGCGGAAGATTAGTTCCTGATAAAAAAATATTTTCACTGCCAGATGTTGTAAATTTCCTAAACCACATATAATTATACAAGTATATGAATTGTTGGAGAGAAGGAAATAGGCACTGTAGATGAAAATATTTTTCTAGTAAATTACCAAATAATTTTCTACAGAAGTAAATTTATTCTTTCTAGTCCGCCTCTGTGGTGTAGTGGTTAGTGTGATTAGCTGCCACCCCCAGAGGCCCGGGTTCGATTCACGAATCTGCCACGAAATTTGAAAAGTGGTACGAGGGCTGGAACGGGGTCCACTCAGCCTCGGGAGGTCAATTGAGTAGAGGTAGGTTCGATTCCCACCTCAGCCACCCTGGAAGTGGTTTTCCATGGTTTCCCACTTATCCTCCAGGCAAATGCCGGGATGATACCTAACTTGAGGCCACGGCCGATTCCTTCCCTCTTCCTTGTCTATCCCATCCAATCTTCCCATCCCCCACAAGGCCCTTATTCAGCATAGCAGGTGAATAAACCTGGGCGAGGTACTAGTCCTACCCCAGTTGTATCCCGGGACCAAAACTCTCACGCTCCAGGACACTGCCCTTGAGGCGGTAGAGGTGAGATTCCTCGCTGAGTCCGAGGGAAAACCCAACCATGGAGGGTAAACAGATTAAGAAAGAAAGAATTTTAATCAAGCGAGCATTGATAAATCAGTGTTGTCAGTCCTAAATTAGTAGAAAATGGCAATGGAGATGCCAATATCTTTGTGCGCAATGAGAAAAAACGATTTAAAATTGTTTTTAGCCTGCTCGAATAAGACCTTTATGTTAAACAGTTACCTTACGCTCAATTCGTGTGCATTCGGAGACGGATGCAAGAAACTACGCTCATCAATATACAATTACTGAAAAAATTCACATGCATAATTACCATTAACAGCGGTCCTCTTCTTCAAGTTTTACTCTCTCCTTGAACATTAATATCCAATTTCATCAACATTGTGACTTCCCGTCACCTCTACCAAACAATCTTTCCCTAACAAGTGGATTTTCCTCATGTGCCTGCGACATAGATTCGATGTGGGACATGTGTAGCATTTTAACCCACTGAAACCCGTCGTCATGAGAATAAAACCTGCGAGTTCCCAGCTCACAAGAGTAATATACAAGCTATCACTGTTTGAAGTAGAGTGGAACATTTCTTAAAGAAACAAACTCTCTTTTCTCTCTTCCAAAGAGTCTCCCAGGAGAAATATCTCGTAGTCAGCGCAGGTAACTCTTCCATCATCTCAAACGTGTGCTCACCAAGAAAGACATATTATTCTCTCTCGACATCATTCTACATCACGCGTCCCCCTTCTTCAGCACGAGTAACCGGGCTACAGATTTTTAAAATCAGCAATTGAAAAAGTGCATTGAATAGAATGAAGGAACACTCAGCTTCTTCTTCCTTTTCGCTTTTCTTCTTCAGAGCCTTTTCCAAATTACTTTGGCAATAGATGTGCGTTAAAACGAGACTTAGGCCCAAGAAAACACCAATGTTTTCCCATTTAATTTCACGGTAGGTCATGTAGGTGTCCGCCTCTGTGGTGTAGTGGTTAATGTGATTAGCTGCCACCCCCAGAGGCACGGGTTCGATTCCCGGCTCTGCCACGAAATTTGAAAAGTGATACGAGGGCTGGAACGGGGTCCACTCAGCCTCGAGAGGTCAACTGAGTAGAGAGGGGTTCGATTCCCTCCTCAGCCATCCTGGAAGTGGTTTTCCGTGGCTTCCCACTTCTCCTCCAGGCAAATGCCGGGATGGTACCTAACTTAAGGCCACGGCCGCTTCCTTCCCTTTCCTTGTCTATCCCTTCCACACTTCCCATCCTCACACAAGGCCCTGTTCAGCATAGCAGGTGAGGCCGCTTGGGCGAGGTACTGGTCATCCTCCCCAGTTGTATCCCCCGACCCAGAGTCTGAATCTCCAGGACACTGCCCTTGAGGCGGTAGAGATGGGATCCCTCGCATAGTCCGAGGGAAAAACCGGCCCTGGAGGGTAAACAGATTACGAACGAGATCATGCATGTTTCGAATATTAAATGCATACTATAATCGCAGGTGGAATGCAATAAGTGCCCGCTTTTAAACGAGTTCCTTCTTTCTACAATTGTCTTAACGTCGCACCGACACATATAGGTCATTTGGTGACTATGGAATAGGAAAGGGATAGTAATGGGTCGGAAGGGGCCGTTGCCTTAAGCAAGGTACAGCCCCAGCATTTACCTGGTGTGAAAATAGGACACCACGGAAAACCATCTTCAGGGTTGCCGGCAGTGGGGTTCGAACCCATTGTCTCCCGAATCCAAGCTCACAGCTGCACGCCCCTAACCGCATGGCCAACTCGCTCGGTTAAACGAGTTTCAGCCAAGCGTCAACTTTTGTTTCTCAGAACCCTGTCATCTGATAGAATCCAAATTTTAATACAAAAATGATTGCATACGGAAATTTTATACATTGTTTATAACTTTCAGAATTATATATATTTTAATAAATGTTATCAATTTTCTCAGCGCGGGGTGGTTGAAAAATTGCATTCTTGGTCGCGTTGTTATAATGTCCAATGGTTATGCTGTATGGCAATTAAGTACGTAAATGAATTAATGAATTTTATAGGCCTATCAATTTTTTGTGTGGCCCGCTTAACCCCATACAGGGAAAGAAATGAAAACAGTTGATAATAATAAATGCTGTTATCTCTAGGCCGCACAACCTAAAACTAGAACGTCAGTTAAGTATTTACAATTAAAGCTGAAATTAGAATTAACGCTCCGGCCGGGAATTGAATCCAGGGTCCATTGAACCGAAGACACTATGCTGATCATTCAGTCAAAGAGGTGAACAATTAGTAACAATTTTCAATACTTGAAAAAGTAAAAGTTATAGCAGAATGGAATTAAAACTTCAGTCTTAGGAAAAATATGAAAAAAAATTAAGTACTTCTGAAAAAAGTTAGAAATTATTCTGATGCTGAGAATTAGAAACTAACAGAACGGACCATTGTTCGTAAGAAGGAGTTTTCTTCGTTTCTCTTCATTACCTTCCACCTTTCTTTTCAGTTAGCTCCCCCTATTCTTCTCCGCCAAATGCTACAGATTTATTGGTTCTCGATCTCGGCCTCAGGAATCAGGAAGCTTAATTTCGTCGTGCTCAAGTCACCTGTCTCAATCAAGCAATTCTCGTGTTCGACTCATTCATCTTGTGTCCCCTCTCGGCCGTCTTTCACTCCAACCAAATTCAGTTCGTCTCCCTTTCCCTTCTCCTTGCTGCTAGTGATTGGACTAGACTCGTCGGGAACGGATAGCGATCTTGAATGGCAAGAGACTGCTCGACCTAAACAATACTTGATTGCGCATTTCTGTAGATCACCGAGAGAAAATCATTGTCTTTAAGTTTATTGTAGCCTACTATGAAGAAGCAAGCAACTCAATGTTGAAAACATCGTGGGGATATCAGCTACGAATTTGAGCTACATAACAGATAATAAAGTATGAGAATATATTCTTTATTTATTCCCTAAAATTAAAATTATTTTCTTAATCATCGTTATCCGGTCGATTATATTAGCAGTTTGCCTTTTTCAACCACTATGAGCGCTAATGTGAGTCAATGTATTGTTTCACTTAAGCACCACTACGAGCGCTACTGTGAGTCAATGTATTGTTTCACTTAAGCACCACTACGAGCGCTAATGTGAGTCAATGTATTGTTTCACTTAAGCACCACTACGAGCGCTAATGTGAGTCAATGTATTGTTTCACTTAAGCACCATTACGAGCGCTAATGTGAGTCAATGTATTGTTTCACTTAAGCACCACTACGAGCCCTAATGTGAGTCAATGTATTGTTTCACTTAAACACCATTACGAGCGCTAATGTGAGTCAATGCAGAGTTTCACTTAAGCCCTTATAAGTACGTTCGGTGATGACATTTTTCAAAAAATAAAAAAACGCCTGAGGGTATTGAACCCAGGAATACATTAAAGAAGTTAATTTGGCTAGGATTTGAACCAAAAAGACGACGAATCAAGTAACAAGCGATTTTAGGCTGTTTTCCTGGAACTGCATTTAGGCCTTAAGTGATTTTTGAAACATGTTATTTTAGTTTTATGGAGCTATCCAATAATTACAATTTGAAACTTTTCCGGGCCCTTTATCCCTTCATCTTTCGGCACAATTGAGGAAATTGTTTATTTTGAATCGAACCCGGGACCCCTGTGACCAAAGGCCAGCACACTAACCATTTAGTAATGGAGCGGGACAGCTCAGCATGCTCAATCACTTTTAGAATACTTACGGAAAGAGACAGTTTAGCGGGTGACATTTGGTAAAAGTAGTTAAAGATTGTATTAATACGTTGTTGGAGATTTCGCTTTGTGACATATAATAGGAATGGAATGGACTCAGAAAAAGGAGATGAGAATCTTAAGGAAAATTTTAGGACCACAGGAAAATGCTGATAATGAGTGGAGGAAAAGAAAAATTATGGTCTCTACAAATATACCGAAAAAATCACTGTCACCATGTCACCATGCATCCCCAGTATGGTATAAGTCAAGTCATGTCAGAAAAGGTAGATGTTGCTCTAAACGATACCTGTCGCATCATTACCGGCTGTCTAAAACCTACTCCGTTGAACAAATTGTATAGTCTTGCTGGTATTGCCCCTCCTGATATCCGTCGAGAGGTTGCAGCAAAAAACGAGAGGAAGAAGGCGGAAACATCCAAAGCTCACCCTCTGTATGGATACAGGCCAGTTACTCCAAGACTCAAATAAAGGAAAAGTTTCCTCAGAACAACAGAGGCTCTTAATGGGACACCTCAGCAATCCCGAATTGATATGTGGCGCTCAAGCTGCACTCGCTCCGAAGAATGGTTGACACCAAGTGAAGAATTACCACCTGGTCACATGGAGAAATGGAGTACTTGGAGATCACTGAACAGATTACGGGTAGGCGTGACAAGATGTAAAAGCAACCTGCAGAAGTGGGGTTTTAACAACGAGTCATCATTGTGTGAGTATGGTGCAATCCAGACGACGCCTCATTTGTTGCAGTGTAGTAAGTGCCCTAAAACATGCACAGTACAAGATCTACTTCAGGCAACAGAAAATGCACTGGAAGTCGCCAATTTCTGGGCAAAAGTAGTATAGAATTTTTCTTATAGGTGTGACTTTGTATATAATGTTTATAATTCAGTAAGAGTATATATATATATATGTATTTATAGTATTAATGCTTCTGATACGAATAAATAAATAAATAAATACCATGCGAAAGCGAAGGCTAAAATTATATCAGCATCTAGAAAGAATGGATGAGAAACGGGTAACTAAGAAAACATTCAAGTAGATCACTGGACTGAAAGCTTCGACGAAGTGGGTCAAGAGGTGAAAAGAGATGCAACAGAAAGTGGACTTACAATGGATATGATCCACAACAGAAAAGGATTTAGGAGCCGAGTGGACAGCATCAAAACATTCCAGAAGAAACCACCAAAATGTAGACCCAAATTGGACATATCTCAGAAAGAAAGGAAGATAAGAAGTGAAAGGAAGAAGAGGTTCTGGGAGGAGAAGGATAAGAAGAAGAGAAAGCCTTAGGTTCAATGCGGTCCATAGGCGGCCGAATTTGGAAACAAAAAGAAAAAGGGATGAAATAGGAATAAACTCTTTACTCTTAGTGTTTTAGATGAAATATTGTGGTGAAAATAAAACCCATGAATCAAACTGTCTCTTCGTACAAATGTATCTTGGATTTTATTTGTTGAGGATAAGGATGATTAATAAATGTGGGGACTTACTGGCCTTCTCCTACAGGAGAACAAAACATCCTTCCGCAGGGAATTAATAACGTTCCTAATTATTCTACGGTGTGTCGCGTTTGTCGGACTAAGATTGAGCCGAATTGCCGCTCACATGGGGGACGTTAACTGTTTCTCATTTGTTTTGCGGTACGAGAACTAAAGTACTCGTTTGATGTCAGTAGAGTAAAACCCAGCGTGGCGAAAGTAAAACAAAAAGTATATGTGCACGCCCATGCTTAAACAAAGCACCGACCATTAGTCACTGCCTTGCAGCAAAAAGTATCTTGCTCAGCTCAAACAGTTTACATAATGGGAGCAGAGGGCGCGTTTCTTTTTAGCGGGATCACGCTCTCTCCAGGGAGATAAATGAAATGAGGAGGAATACAAGGACGCAGTAAAAGACGGGGGTAATTAAATAATACGTCTCGACAGCTTTATTTCTCCTTTACCACAAGCATTCTACAGCATTTCTAGACAAATTTAAATAGATAATCATATGATAATTTGTACTCATCACAATTAATAATAATTTATGTTTTTGGCAATTGAAGAACTGTTTTCCCTCATTATTGTATCAATTGGCGTTATGATATTATGATATTAATTCATGAATTAGAAGAGATTTACTACTTTGACGTCGGATAAACAAAAAACTTACCAAAATAATTCACTAAAATAATAATAATAACAATAATAATTTATAAAAATAATTGATAATAAAAATATCATAAATGATTATTATCATTATTATTATTATTATTATTATTATTATTATTATTATTATTATTATTATTATTATTATTATTATTATTATTATTATTATTATAGGTATTTACCTGTATTGCTAAGAATAACGGCCGAGGGGATTCATCGTGCTGACCACACGACAACCCATTTTGCAGGCTTTCGGGTTGAGCAGCGGTTGCTTGGTAGGCCATGGCCTTTCGGGGCTGTTGCGCCATGAGGTTTGGCTTGGTTTGGTTTGGTTTGGTTTGGTTTGGTTTGGTTTGGTTTGGTTTGGTTTGGTTTGGTTTGGTTTGGTTTGGTTTGGTTTGGTTTGGTTTGTTTAGTTTGGTTTGGTTTGGTTTGGTTTGGTTTGGTTTGGTTTGGTTTGGTTTGGTTTGGTTTGGTTTGGTTTGGTTTGGTTTGGTTTGGTTTGGTTTGGTTTGGTTTGGTTTGGTATTTACCTGCATTGCCTTTACTAGGTGCCGGACATTATTTGAGCATGAAATGGATTGTTTTAACATGTCGGAAACATGTTTCTCGCATTTAAACCATACCAATCCATACTCCATACCCTGATAGACCTTAGCCTACCAAGGACCGCTTCTCAGCACAAAGACCTACAGATTACGAGGTGTCGTGTGTTCAGAGTAACGAATTCTCTCGGCCGTTATTCCCACCGCCAGATAGCTCCTTAATTTTTCTCAAGTGCGTAGAGTACATGTCGAACCAGTCTTCATATCTGTATTTTTTAAGCCCGAACTTGGCCTGGAATAGAACACGCAAGTTACAGGCTCGCTACCACTTTCAAACTATAATAACAGTCGATTATTATTACTCTGCAAAATGTAACTGAAATGTTGCATGAACGAAGTTAGTCAGTTCTGTCTCAATATTCTCCAAACAAAGTTCAATGTAACTTCAAAGCTTTTCAATCTATCGAACACCCGTTAAATATAAATATTACCCTATAACATACCTGTAAAAAGCGAATTATTGAACAAGGAATAAAAATACACACTCCTAAACAAAGAATGACATGTTTCGCTCCTGAAAAAACATCAGATTCTATCAAATACTTAGGAACTTGAAATCTGGAACTTTTCTTTTTAAAAGTTCAGATAGGAAAACGTCAATACTCTCGCTATTTTCATTTTTTTATGGAAACGCTTTTTTTTACAATTTGTTTTACGTCGCACCGACACAGGTCTTATGGAGACGATGGGATGGGAAACGGCTAGGAAGCATTTGCCTGGTGTGAAAATGGGAAACCACGGCGGAAAACCATCTTCAGAGCTGCCGACAGTGGGGGAAACGCTATTTGAAATGGGACAGCAGACTTTCAGTATTTCCAAACTTGCAGCGCTGTTCTTTTAGATTCCAACAGTACTGCGAAGCGCTGACTTACACCAATCTCGTGTTCGTAGATTTACCAGAAAGTAAAATAACACCTCCATGACAAAATTTCCCTCACCTTGACGTCTCTGAAAATCGTGAAGAAACGCAAAACTAGTTACCTCATATATTATTGTTTTGTGAGTGGTGATCACTGGGCACCAGTTGCCAAAATTTAGACCTCAAGCTGAGTCTGGATTGGTTTTAGTATATTGCACCAGGCGCCTGTTGTCAATGTTCTCTGTTCTCACTTCACTAAATTTCATAATTCTTGTCTGAAACCAAATTCACTTAAACAATAGGCATCTCTGTTCCACCTAAGTACAAATTAGAGAATACCTAAACTGAAGAGGATGGTTGCCCAGTTGTACTTCCTCTTAAAGCAATAATCACCACCACCACCACCACCACCACCACCACAGTGATGGGACGCTTTTCTCTTAGCGAGTACCCCAAAAGTGTCACAATCGATTTTGCACATACCTCCAAATCGTACCTGACAAAGACTACGCTTAAGATCAGTGCCAGCCTCATCATTACCCAGAAGTTAAAAGGTATTAGTACTACGACAATATCTTGAGCTGCGGAATGTTGTGCAGCCGTGTGGCTCAACAGAACGCATGTTCACAAATTGGAACTTGCAGTCAACTTCGTAATTTGTCTAATTTCAGAGACATCGAAGTCAGCTGAACTATCGTGACTTCCTCTGTTTGCACACATTGCTTCATCTAGTCTCAGACATGTCCGCAAGTATGAGATCAGCCTATCACATAGAAATTTGTTACTGGAAACTTAATCTCTTTGACTACGACGAAAGAGACAACTCTTAACAGACCCTACCATGTCTAGAATTTCTTTCCGAATCAACGACAAATAGAAGGAAATAGTGTTTCAATATCCATTTTGTCCAAAATCCAAGTGAAAACCACTTGTCTACAATTTAAGACGCCATGAATGGATACTTATGAATCGCTTCAGACCACTATTTCTTTCATAAATGGAGGCTAGCCAATTCAAAATCATATAATTCTGGAGCAGCTCAAACAGACCACTCATTGAATGACCTATCAGACCGTTGTGAGGAGCACCTGAAGAACTTCATATTGCAAATTGAGGATACCTGAAGCATCCAAATCAGCGTCACTTTTAATGTATTCTCATTCTATACGATACAAATGAATCTTATTCTCGTACAACGCTTTACGACATTAGGAATTCCTTCATTTTTTGGCGTTTCGCAACCCCATTATTTGCCCGATGTTCTTAATATCCTTGTGTTACTACTTTAACAAATAACTTGTACATTCTTGACGACGTTGATTTGCATCCTTAGGAAGAGCCTACCGTTGTTCTAGTTGTGCATGCTGTACCACGAGGGCACTTGAGATATCTTACATATTCAGTGAACCTGTTATTGTATACAAGGGGAAGTAAACTAAGTAGATTTATTACTTTTAGTAATCACGATTGCACTAGACTCGTCGTTCTACTGAGGAGTAATCAGCTTATCAAACTAGCCATTGTGACACCACGGTTTTGTTCCGTCTTGTCTTCCAAGAAAATGTTCAATGCGTTGGAGGATCTATATGACTTTATACCCAATCGTATTGTCCTCTAGGAATCTTCTTCTTACGCTGAATTTTATTGTCCTGTTGCATTATGCAACAACTATATGTTTCGTACTAGTAGCAAACGACATCATGTGGAGTACGCTCCGTAAAGCTCATGAAATTCAAGCATTCTAGAGTCAATCCAAGACCTTCTAATAAACATCGGCTCAAATGGCACAGAAGTTTGAGAAAAAAACAGCACAATAGTTACAGTCACAGAAGTAATTCTCTTCATGTTGTCTGATTCCACTGGTAATAAGTTAAGTCCATTATAAAAAAGATTGCAAGCTATGTCTTTGTTATTGAAACACACTGCGGTCTGCATAAGCTCAACTTAAAGACATTATGGCACACAGCATCTGTCTCAGATCAGTGGTAGACTGTCCCACTCACGATCAAAAGTTCATGGGTTCACTCCCCCGTCAGGCATTCGACTTTCGAAAATCTTGGCACTCTTTCTTATTGTTGTTGGCATGTGGAAGTTCTCTGGCGGCACTCTTACAGTCACCTGGCAGTTTCACTGCACAATAACGTAACTCGAGTGTCGAAATTGGTAGGCAGGCTCCTAGGTGGCACTGCTTAGGAAGATGTGCGACCCAGTGGCTGTGACCATGCGATTATTTATTTATTTATTTATTTATTTATTTATTTATTTATTTATTTATTTAATTATTTATTTATTTATTTATTTAATTTATTTATTTATTTATTTATTTATTTATTTATTTATTTATTTATTTATTTATTTATTTATTTATTTATTTATTTATTTATTTATTTATTTATTTATTTATTTATTTATTTATTTATTTATTTATTTATTTATTTAAACTTTCCGTTTCCTATTCCTGTGATCTTAATTGATCATTTGATCTCAGAATACCATAGTTTTGATGATGGTCATCGTATAATATTCTATTATAAGGATCTATCGCATCCTGTGGTATGTTCTTTTCCTCCATGCCCTCCTTTACTCAATTAAGCCAATTAATTTGTGTCTCCCTGCTCTCCATGTATTCCAGAATTCTCTCAGTTGTTCTCTCTGGTGATATTCTTTACATATGTCCGTAGAAACAAAGTCTTTCTGTTTGTAAGTGATATTGTGATTTTCTGGGTATTTTTGTATAATTCCGCACTTGGTCGCAGTCGAAATTCTTGTCTCACTTTCCTAGGCCCTAGCATTTTTCTCAAGAATTTTTCTCAATACTTTCTGTACCGGCTGGTACACCTCTACGCCGCACATTTGAATTCCCGCCTTAAAGTACTCCTCTACAGGAGAAACTCTGAACTTTAACAACTGTATCAACTCATAAGTTTTCTCAGAAGATGTCACTACCGTACATTTTGTGATTACGAAGTTGTCAGTACTGTGTGGAGTTCAACTTGTTTTGTTTCTATAGATCAAGAAGTGTGGACATTCTCTTATAGATGTCTCTACTAAAAACCTATGACCATGCACCCTGGTGCGAAGTGGAAGAACTTTATTTGAAGAAATTTTGTATTCATAAGTTTGTTCTTTACTAAATTTCATTCTTTCATTTGTGGATTGGAAATATTAACCTTTTCTTTCCGCCAGTTTTGAATTGAGCCAATCCAGAACTTCTGTAATTAAGTTTTCGCCAATCATGCATTTCTTCTCCGCCTTTGAGTGTATTTTCAAGACGGACCAATAAAGAAAGAGAGTGTGGCTTGATTATTCATGAAAGGTCTCGAATCTTCCACGAGGGTATAAAAACTGCTGATTTTCTTGTCTCTCGGCCACTCGAACTACATCTAGCATAGTGTATGGAAGTGTAGCAGGAGACGGGAAGCGCCTCTTTCATCCGGCAGCAGCTCTTCAACAAGGTAATGGCCGCTTAACATCTTTATTTCTTGATAGCTCAGCAGTTTAATCCGCAGGGAAGGTCCGAAACCTTTATTATGTAACCTATCTTCAAACATGTAAATTGCCGTCACTTTTGTAAAACTTCATATGTCTTTAACTGTAAATCGGGGATAGAGAGTGCTTTACCCTCTCGAGCTCCCCTTCATGTTGGATTTGAGGTGACTACGTTTTCGTAACCGTTTTTCTACTCTTCCTAATGTGTTAAATGTATTCTGTATATGAGTCACCTCCATAGTTTGGGAATAGCCCCTGGTTCATCGGCCTAGTGCCTCTTAGGTTTTAAGAAGTTTCATGTAGGAGTGCAGATTCACGCCTCCATTCAGTTTTGCATTTTGGGCCGTTAACTTAACCTATTATTTTCCTACTAAGGCCCAGTAGGTTGGGTACAAGATAACCCTGTTTCGTTGTAAGTGGTGCCTTGATGGCAATCTTGTGTAAAAGTCTGGTATTGCCTTTAATAGGCTTGAAAACTGAGAGCGGGTCAGCTCTTTCTAGTATCTGTATATGTGCCTCTAGGAGGACTGACATTGCTAGGTGGGAGCAAGTGCTCAATGTTATTAAGGGTTTTCTGCCCTTTGGTAAATGTGTGCTTGTGAGTTGAGAGCTCAGGAATTGTAAAAAGTGGGGCTCGAAGCCCAGATCGTTAATTTGTCTCTCCTGGTCTTGTACCTGATTATTTGTTGACTTGTTGTTATTTGTTGAATGTTCAAATTCTATGTGAAAATTATTAAGTTTTGCTTTTTTTTAATATAACCTTTAATGCAATTTTAATTAATATCTCAGCTTTGTAGTTAGACCCATTCCATCCCGCACCTGCCTTCATCTCTGCATTCCACGGGTATCCCCGTAACACTTTCTAGCAAGCAAGCCCTTCCTGGTCAATGAAATGGATTCAATTGCATACAATTTTTTTGCCTTTATCGCTGTGCTGCAATGCCTAAGTTTTGCAGTGACTGAGATTGATTTTTTGTTATATACACTGACTGAGCACATGTCATGGGATAGCGGAGCACTGATGCGCAGGTGCGTCATCTGCGCACCACACGCCCCCTGTGCCAGCGGCAGTTGTATAGGAGACCTCGTGAGCAGTGACTGTGCATGTGACAGGTGTAACATGGAACTTCGTCGTGAGCTGACACCGTTCGAACGGGGTATGGTGGTCGGTGCCCGACGGATGGGAAGTGCGATTTCGGAAGTGGTGCGGGAATTCGGCTTCACACGATCCACCGTGTCCAGGGTGTATCGTGAATGGTTGAATGCGGGTGTCACCGTCCACAACAGGCGAACGACCGGCCCTCCAGTCACCCTCGATGACCGTGACCAGCGACATCTGAGACGGATTGTCATTAGTGACAGAGGGGCAGCCGTGCAACAAATCACGGCTCAATTCAACACAGGCCGTGCTAGACACGTCTCCAAGTAGACAATCCGTAGGAACATGGGTTCTATGGGGTATGGGAGCCGGCGCCGCACACGGGAGCCACTGTTAACCTTACGTCATCGGGCACAACGACGCGCAATTGTCGCCAGTCACCAGGGATGGACACTGGAACAATGGCGTAACGTGATATTGTCGGACGAATCACGATTTCAACTGCACCATGCCGATGGGAGGCACCGTGTATGACGCAGACCACATGAAGCGATGGATCACGCCTGCCTCGAAGGTGTGGTCCAGGGCGCTGGTGTCTCTGTTATGGTCTGGGGTGCATTTTTCTGGTATGGAATGGGCCCCCTTGTTGTTCTGGAAGAGACTTTGAATGGTACGCGGTATGTTGAGCTGCTCGGAGACCATCTCCACCCATTTTTGGCCTTCCAGCGCCCAGACGGTTCTGCGGTGTTTCAAGATGATAACGCGCCGCCACATCGCTCCCACGTCGGCCGGGAATGGTTCCAGGAACATGCAGCGGAGGTCAAACGACTGCCATGGCCACCCAGGAGCCCCAATATGAACCATATCGAGCATATCTGGGATGTCCTGGAACGCAGGCTTCGTGCCATGGATCCTGCACCCACGAACAGACCAGCATTGGCGGCCGCTCTGCAAACGATTTGCTGTCAGCTGCGTCCAGAGGACTACCGGGGACTTGTTGACTCACTTCCACGGCGTCTCACTGCAGTTCGTAGGGCCAACGGAGGCCCCCACACGCTATTAGGTGACTATCCCATGACATTTGCTAAGTGAGTGTACATTACGACATAGCTGATATGCTGTTTCCATCCGTCTTACACTTTCCTGTAATGATATTCCTGGTAGCCCTGTAGGAGTTATCCACTCCAATAAATATTTAAACTTCTGTACTCTGTTAATTGTTCCATACTTAGTGACAATATTCTGCGTTGGGTCACTTCTGCCCTATGTCATCAATTATTATTATCATTATTATTAGTTTTATTATTACGAGTAAGCCCATTAAGACTACGCAAAGTACTTAGAGGCATGCATGAGCCTTCCTCTGTGCTCATATTTCTTTCATTATTTTACTGTGGGCTTCCGTTCTGTCTTCAAACCAGGTTGTTCCATTCTTCCTCTTTGGCCTTTACTCTTGGACAATTTGCCACTTGTGAATTTTGGATCTGAAGATTACCGGGTTTTAGACATCTGTTGGTGTAATTCCTGCCTGTTTCAGATCGGTTTTGACTTCGCCAATCCATTTCATTGTCAGTTTTGGCTTCACTCCTGTTTTCATAGAAATCCACTATTTTTAATCACTCCCAGGCCCTTCTTTTAATATCCGCAGAACTTTAACCTGCGTTTTCTAACGTCCCTATGAATATTTGCGTATTTTTTATTCTCCCTTTGCCTTTGGTCGGTATTTTCCGTCTGCGAGTTGGTGGCCTAGACTTTTTCTTACGATTTTGCGTTCCTTTTTCTCACTGTTTTCAATGTCTGCTTTCTTGTTCAAAAATTAGCGTTTATGATCCATAAATATATTTCGGCTTAATAACTGTATTGTAATGTCTAAGTTTTGTGTGCTTAGAGATATTTTGGGTTCGTCGAAACATAGTTTCGATCTTTTGACATCTAATTTAGTTGGCTTTTATTTCGATTCCTAGGACTAGCATGTCCTCTTATGACTGAAAGTGGAACTAGGATAATATACGAAAATAATTCGCTGGAAAAGGGCCTAAATTTCGAACTGAAAGAAACAATTATTAAAAGTCGTCATATAATTCTTCTAAAATTATTTTGAAGTAGTAGTTATAATAATTAATTGCAAAAGTGAATGCATCCTTGAAGTCAAGTGGCAGCTGGCACGTCTAAAGAACGCAATGGTAAGTTTGAAGTATATCTGGAAAACGGAGAAGTCAGTGAGAGAACCAAATGCTGATTGGCCAGTGCCATAGTTTTTCCTATAGCCACGCATAACTCCTGAAGAGAGCTGACAGCGGTAGGATCGATTTATTTGAATTTTGTGTTGGCGACGTCTTATAGGAAAACATCATGGGCAGCCAGAATTAGTAATAAGAAAATCTTAAACCAGGTCAAGTCAAAAATCTCCTTGAAAGGGAGTATAGTGTGACAACATGGTAGTAGTGATTACTGTTCTAAGATGAAGTACAACTGGTCAAGCATCCTTTCTTAACACTAATCTTGGGGTGGGAGGGAGGGGAAGGAAAAGGAAACATTCACGTAGGCCTTTGAAAATAACATTCTTCCTAGGGCCAGCAAACCTAATACCGTCGGAGATGGAAAAGAATAAGCGTTGACCTGTGGGTAGGGACGGTAGAATAACACCCACGAAACCCCTGCCTGTCGTAAGAGGCGACTAAAAGGGGACCCAGCGGCTTTGAACCGGAGAGTGTTGGTTGGCGAGCACGCGGCCCTTAGCTGAGTCCTGACATTGCTTCCACTTGAGAGAGGCACCTCACTTTCATCTATCCTATCCGCGCTCACTTGGTCAACTCAATTATGGTAATGATAGTTGCCAAGTGACACCCCTAATTCGAGAGGTCCCCCGGTCCACATTCTAGTTGCCTCTCACAACAGGCAGGGAATATTGTGTAGGTATTCTACCACCACCATCCTTCGGCGAATAGTGCGACAAGACTTATCTTACTTTGTTCAAATAATGAGAATTATCTCTCTACCCAGAAAAGGTTGGTATGGTCAGAATGGCAAGTGACAAAATATTAACTAGAAGGTCAAGATCACATTGGTTAGATGACGTCAAGGTTGATACCGGCATGACGATCGCAGAACTGAAAGAAGTTGTCCATCATTCCGCATATTGGAGACGGATGATCCAGAAGACGACCAAGAATCGTAGTCGAATGAACAGATGAAGAGATAATAATAATAATAATAATAATAATAATAATAATAATAATAAAAAACTCTGAGCTAACAAGCCTCTTTGGTTTCGATACTCCTTAAAAGATTTATTTATTTATTTATTTATTTATTTATTTATTTATTTATTTATTTATTTATTTATTTATTTATTTATTTATTTATTTATTTATTTATTTATTTATTTATTTATTTATTTATTTATTTTCATTTTTAATTGTTTTATTTATTTGACTTTAGCAGTGGCGAAGTTAGGGCTCGTGGCCCTCTCTTATACTTTTACTCATAATTGTTTTTGCTAGTTGCTTTACGTCCCGCCGACACAGATAGGTCTTATGGCGACGATGGGACAGGAAAGGCCTAGGAATGGGAAGGAAGCGGCCGAGGCCTTAATTAAGTTACAGCTACAAGCATTTGCCTGATGTGAAAATAGGGAACCATGGAAAACTATTTTCAGGGCTGCCGACAGTGGGGTTCGAACCCACTACCTCCCGGATGCGAGCTCACAGTTGCGCGGTCCTAATCGCACGGCCAACTCGCCCGGTATATACTCATAAATTACAAGGTAATACGTATATACAAAATTGCACTAATCTATTATAAAATCAAAGAGTACTATCCTAAACTACAAATTCTGAGAACATACAATGTAGAAAGAAAGCAAAGGTCAATGAATAAAATAAAAATAAATCCAGAACATAGAAATAAAAAAGAAAGACAAAAGTCATAATGAAAAACGTTTTAAACTAAAAAACATAAGCAATGAATGAATAGAACACAATGCATAATAAGATGTCAGAGTACCAACATATTTTCACGTAACAGAGCCCTTTTGCTTGACACATGTTGATTGATAAAGATCTCTCATATTTTCACTCTCTTAAACGATTACTAACTGTCCCAGGATACGATACCGTATGCATGAACTACGCTACTAAGGCAGCCTAATATAGATACAGTAAACGAGTTAGTTTCCTGACAATTTGATGTTCACCATTTTCGTATCATCTTCTCTGAATATGTTTTTTGTTACACAACTGTACTCCGTCCCTGAAGATCTCCCACGTTGCTAACCATCTTATGAATCTAGACTGAAAGGATAGGGGTGATATTGTTGGTACGGTGAGTGATATAGGGTGTTAAAATGAGCTAAATTATAAGACGCGTGCTTCGAAAATATAATTGATGAGGGGAGTTGGGAACAATAATAAAAATTAAAGCCCTCCAGAATGACTGATAGCATTATTTCACAAATATTTTTCCAAGGGACCTCACACATTGAGGGTGTCAGGTAAGGAGGGATGGAGACATTAATGGGGGTTCCAAGAAGTGATGGTGGTAAATGGCAGGGAGAATCGGAAACGTTCAGCCAATTAATAACGTGCTAAGATGTTCGCTTCTGACGACTGCTGTTTAAGGGCCTCTGAGTTATTCTGCTCTAAACATGTATTGCTAGTGGCGGCTCATGACTAACGACCTCCAACTGCAGACTCCATATTATTATTATTATTATTATTATTATTATTATTATTATTATTATTATTATTATTATTATTATTATTATTATTACTATTAACAAATACATTGCAACTGGGACGTATCCCAGCGGCAACAACAACGAAGTAAAACTAAAACATAAATTACGTGACAACAACAACAATGTACAGGGTGAGCCAAAAGTTCGTTAACATTTGACGAGGCAATACTTCACGGAATATTGACGATAGACAGGTAATAATTGACACACATGATTGGCATGGCATGGGGTTTAATTGACACCAAAATAAAGTACACAAAATGACCAACTTATGGAGCTGGACAGCAACACGTCAGGTACAAATGGCCACACATGCTTGACATGACATGAGGTTTTACTGACACCAACAACGAGTGCACAAACAGGCCAACAGATGGCGCTGGACAGCAACACGTCAGTGATGCCGCATGAGACCCGTGTACGGTATAAAAGGAGCTGTCATGAGAGAGGGTCTCGGCCCACAAGTGGCCACGGCTAGTCCGCGGATTGACAGCTTTGCACTCCAACCGGCCAACCGAGAAAAGGAGGAGTAGCCATGGCTCTACTGTGGCTCTTCGCCTCTGCATTCGGGAGACGGAGAGGGGCTGGTCTTCACCGTCGGCTGTCCTGAGAATGGTTTTCCGTGGTTCTCCATTTTCCTACACTAAGGCGAATGCTAGGACAGTTCCTAGTATAGGCCACCTTCTCCGCACATCTCCTTCTCCGATATAAATCTCTTGGTCTGAGAGACAGCGTCACCTTCTAGGTGGCCCACCTCCCCCCTTCAGAGGAGGAATGAAAACACTGAGTAGTAGTAGAGAGGACGTCAGATGCGCCTGCAATAACGGCATGTTGGCTTTACCAAAAAATGCACTCTTAGTGAAGTTTTATTTACTTTATTTTGGTGTCAATAAAACCCCATGCCATGCCAATCATGTGTGTCTATTATTACCTCTCTCCCTCCAATATTCAGTGAAGTATCGACTCGTCAAATGTTAACGGACTTTTGGACCACTCTGTACGACAAACATTTCCAAGGAAATCAAATATTACAAGAAATAATATCGAAACAAGAACTTCCACTACAACAAAGGAAGGACAAAAAGGAAGTACTTTAAAACGAGAAAAAAATACTCGCAATTGAACGTTTTATACGAGTAGTGTAACATAATCTATAGTAGCAAAAGGAAGTGTCTGTCTGTCTATCTGTCTATCTGCCTGCCCGTCCGTCTGTGTACGCGCACGATGCCTAGCCATATCTACGGCACAAAAAGATCTGAACTTTTTTATGCACCTGGAAGCCGGATTTTTTTATTTTCGCTTTCATTGTTGAGTTATGAACGAAAAACCGTCAGAAAACGTGTGTTACGATATGAAAACCCAACATGCTGTCACCAGGATTAAATGTATAGATTACCGAGCTCGATAGCTGCAGTCGCTTAAGTGCGGCCAGGATCCAGTATTCGGAAGATAGTGGGTTCGAGCCGCACTGTCGGCATCCCTGAAGATGGTTTTCCGTGGTTACCCGTTTTCACACCTGGCAAATGCTGGGGCTGTACCATAAATAAGGCCACGGCCGCTTCCTTCCGACTTTCATCCCCTTCCTGTCCCATCGTCGCCATAAGACGTATCTGTGTCGAAGCGACGTAAAGCAACTTGCAAAAAGAAAAAAAATATATATAGATTCACTGTCGCTAAGCAACGTACATAAGGTAGGTAATACAAGTTAAGAAGCCACTTTAAGTCCATGACGTACAAAGCCATTTTCGGTCCCCGACACGAGGAGCCATATTCAGTCCGTAATATCCGGATGTGTTTGTGTCGATGCCCAGCCAAATCTATGGCACGCAGAAATCTGAAATTTTAACGTAGGCATATTCGTAGATGAATCTTTATACAGGTAAGGATGTGCTTTGGTTATTCATTTGTATTATGTTCAATCGTTTTAATTATTTATTTGTTTCATATTTACCCGATATTAATTTCATTAACTTAAAAAATTAGGTAATACGAGGATTTCGCTATACCAGCAATAAACCATGAACGTATTTTCCTTCAATTAACTCAATCATATCTTATTTAGAAAAAAAACATTTTGTACATAAGATAGATAATAATTAACAAGGAATAGTAATACATTTATCGGTCCAGCTCACTGGCTGAATAGCCAGTGTTGCGGCCTTCGGTTCAGAGGGTGCCGGGTTCGATTTCCGGCTGAGTCGGGGATTTTAATCGCCTCTGATTAATTCTTCTGGTCCGGGGACTGGGTGTTTGTGTTTGTCCCTACACTTCCCTCTTCGTATTCACACAACACACTACACTACCAACCACCACAGAAACACGCAATAGTGATTACATCCCTCCATATAGGGCCGGCGTCACGAAGGGCATCCGGCCGTAAAACAGGGCCAAGTACACATGTGTCACACAGTTCGCATCCGCGACCCCACAGGTGTGGGAAAAGCGGCAGAAATATAAGAAGAAGAGTAATACATTCATCTGTCAAGGTACCATTTTAAGTCTGTGACTGACGTAAGAAGGCATTTTCGGTCCCCGACACGAGGAGTTATATTCAGTCCGTAATATCCGGATGTGTTTGTGTGTGTCTATGGTTGAAATAACCAGCCTAATCTACGGCACGCAGAAATCTGATTTTTTTGTCACACGTGGGCACATCATTTCACCGATCAATCACGGCTGTGTGAAAGAGCAATTCTTGCTCCAAGAAATGGCAGTATCAAGATTATCAACAAGCAACTTTTACTACAATTACCCGGTGTTCTATAAATTTACAAGTCTATCGACACGATACATAATACAATACACATAAGTCTGCAACCTCCACGACAGAGGTTTTGAACAACTTGGAGTCACCTGGAGTACCCTCGAACATTTTGGAACAGACAATTGTGGCACCGATTATCCCTCTCACTAATATGAATCGTCCTCCCCTCTGCAATGGAACATGACTCTCAGTCATGAAACTGATCCTGAATATTATTGAAGAATCCGATCATGACAGGACATACTGCGGGTGGAGTAGTATTCATTCCTCAGATTCAGATCTTCCTGTCGGATATACCGTTTCAATTTAGATGTTCGCAGTTCCCCTTTTGTTTCAGTTCCGCTATGTGCATCAACAAGGCACAAGCACAATCGCTTGAAGTTTCAGGAATCGATCTTCGGAAACCGGGCTTCTCCTTTGATCGGCTGTACCTCGGTTGTTGAACTGCTGGCAAGGCAAACACGCTATACATCTTAGTTCCAATTGGTAGGATACTTAATATAGTTTATCCGAAAGCTCACAACGAAAAGAGAGGGGTGGGTAACAATGAAAGATGTCCTTCACACCGCAAACCTAATACCATTCGGCTGAAAGAGAACAACAGTTAACAATGAAAGGTCGGACAGACAATATGAACGTAAGTATTTTAGCATAAACAAGAGAAAGCAGTGCCTAACTCAGCTAGGGCCTGGTCATCGCAATTCTTCGCTTGCAAGTTTTGATGGTGGTGGTAGTGATTATTGTTTTAAGAGCCCCCGGGGAGTATCCATTTCAGTAACCTCTTAAGACAAGCATGTGCACCAACCCGCGTCCAGGTGGGATACACGAGTTTCCAGACTAGCTCTTAATAATAATTTCATCTGCCAAATATTCCTGGGTTGTGAGTTCCGAGTGAGAAAGAACACCGACGGCCTACGGTAAATTCCAACCTACGTAGATGAACGTCTTCAACACGCTATTAGTCGGTTACCGTATATGTTTGATACCGAAATCTATCGTAAAAATCAGATTATCGTGGCTTGTCAAGAACTCTATACATGTCATCATCATGATCGCAATGAAAATTAACCATTACAAGCTTATATCTAGTACTTATTCTAAGTAGACATTGAAAGAATTTAATGTTTTCACTACTCAGCTTTTATTCATAAATTGGTTTAAGAATGAGTTGAAATAAACGTAGATTATCTTGAAAAAAAAAATCATTATACATTATGGCAGGTTTCCTACGCAATCAACATCTAAATAATATAATGATGTTGCCTTGAAGAAAATAGGTTTAAGAAAACCTCTGATAAATAAATAAATAAATGAACTTAGGCCTCATTCATCTGAGTCATAGTCCTGGCCTGTCAAAGAATTGTATTATAATCAAGTAGTATCCAAGGGATTCAAATGAAAAGAAAAGTAAATAAATTATATAACCAAGTAAAATTATTCAACATAATTGTAAAAGTTGGATAATTGCAATAATTATAATTATTATAATGATTGTAATGATTGGATTGTTTGGATGCATCCAAAAAGGTTTAAGTAAAATAAGCTATATCCCTACTATATACAATGTTCAAATTAAAGTTCAATTGAAAAATGAGGAAAACGCAAAGAAAATGGCCAATAATTAATCAATCAATTAATTAATTAATTAATTAAGATCTGGAATCTCTCAATATTAAGCTAAGTTGCTTCTCAAAATTATCAAAATTCAATCGTCTGAACCTAAATTCACATGCAATTACAGAAATGCATATCACTCGGTTGAAACAGTTCACATCAATGTCCACGCACAGTAGAAAAATCGTGTGAAAAAAAATTAATGTCTGATCATTAGGGATTTACTCTATTTGAGGTTCCAAAATATTCGACGTTTCATATTTCGTGCTAGTTGGCCTCCATATAAGCAAATCTAAGTCCACTTTAAGTCGTAAGCATTCTTAAATTAATTCTATCGTAAGGCTTATATGGCTAAATCATTCAATTATTATTTTAACTCATGGTTAAAATTCAGTTAAAGTGCGTATATGACTTACCATAACATTACCAAGTGTATTACAATTAATATTCCAACGAATAATACCATGGGTGGAAAAATTGACACATAGGAAGACTCTATCCTCATCTAAAATCCACATATGACAGTCTAAGTCACCAGTGATGTCTTATATTGCTCCCATAAAATCATAAGTTGAATTGCCGTAAGTGAGAATATATGAAAACAGTCGTAGATATGTCAGTGAAGGCCTAAATATTGACGTAAGTGACCTCTCGGCTCTTCTGAAGATCCTACTTACTCAATTAAGTCTATAGTGATGGCATTAAGATCGTATCCTAATCTGTATCATATATATATTAGGGAATAAAATAGCAATCAGAAACAGTACGTTTCAATACCTATTCCTTAGCATGTGCAACCTACACACACTACCATCTCTCGAAGAAATACTATGACCAACTTCCTAAATAATAGTAAATATCACCATCAAAATACACTAGCAACTCATATGCTAATTACATTCACCATTTAACACTTCCATTATCGCGTAGCATTTATAATCGAAGCACTCGTTCCATCAAAATACGCAACATATGTGCCATAACCTACACACATATAAATCATTATCATTACTGTCATAGTATCAAAGAAACAGCACATCGTAACCTTAAAATTGTGCCACTATATTTCATTGTAATACTCCCTAAATACGATCTTTACGCTTGCTATTTGTTAAAGCCATCACGCATATAAATATTAGCTTCCTCATAATACTCTAACATTTCACTGACAACGAATTATGAAAAATATCAATCACTTCTCAACTATCATATTGACAAACTTACGAACGGCATTCACTGGTATTTTAACGCCTATGTTTGGAATTTACGGTAACTTTGGATGAATACCTATTTCCTTGTGAGCACACTCGTATATTAACTACGCACACAAAATGTCACTATGCATATTATATATTAACCCAAAGAATAAGGTTTTCTACTTACGACACGACTCAAATGGGGACTTATCTTTGCTTATTGGATTCTTGACTTCCATCTCGCTGTTGATCGTCATGGGATGGTAAGTCTTGCTCCATGGTTCGGCTTAAGTAATAAGGGTTTATCTCGTCATCACAGCTGACTACTGTCCTCCTGAATCATCCATCTCGTCAAGCGTCACCATAGCCAGAGTAGTCTTTGCCTCAGCTTCTTAGAACATCATGATGGTCTTCATTGCATCAAGGACAGAATAACACAAGGCATTAGTTGATTTATACATGGTAATCTGCTTAGTAATGCTAATGTGGTCAATATATTTGTTTTCTGGTCCGTCTAATTTGCCTATAAGACTCTAAATATCGTCTTATTTCAAACTGCCTTGCTCGTCGAAACGGTGTGAATTTTACGTGCTTATAGAATTGCACTCTATTTTCCGTTTAATTCAGCTCTCTTGAAGTTGTGCAGTATCGGGCAAATAAAATGTTCCGAGCCCAACCGTGACGTAGTACAGCTCCAACTTGACGTTTCTTATCAGCTGGTCTTTTATCTCACGTATATGTCAATCACAGCTGATGTTCTGCGGGTTATCGTAGATTTGATCTTATCCCCAACAGTTGATTAAAGACTCCGATTATTAATGGGTTTCTTTACGCGATTCCGTCTTTCTTTGATGTAGTGCTCAATTGAGATTTTTTTTAATGGAAGACTTTTTTTTCAATAATCGATTTAAATAATCCGCTCTCGTCATTCTTTCGCACCGCCTTCTAAAAGAGGTTCTTTCTGTGATTACCGGTTGAATTTATCATCTCTTCAGTTCGTACAGCTGTTAATTGCTTTTATTCTGATCCGTTAATAGCCGAAGCGCCATTTTTGTTCCTAATACAGCAACTATAGAACGGTGAAATGGCACATTTACTCCTCCCATGTTGATTTAAATATATGGCTTGCTATATATTTATCTTATATATTTCTAATATCATAATGGGACTTTTCACTGTTCATAGTTAGAATTTTGAGAGCATTACTGTAAGTTTTTAGATGAATTGGTTCGTTCTTGTCATAAGCCATTCCACTTCTCATTCCTTATTTAACTGCATCATTTGATGGACTCTAATCCCTTTGTTCCTTGAAATATAACTTAATATTTGCCGCATTGTGTATTCCTTTACTTCTACCATTCAGATCGTGAACTTCGTACGCGTTGTTCCCAAATGACCGATGTATAACAAATGGTCCATCGAATAAATGTACGAACTTTGCAAATACTTTAGTGGATACATTCGAGATTGCTGGCTTCTTTACTAATATAAGGTCGCCCTTCTTCAATTCAGGATGGAACTTCTTGTGTTGTATCCTCCTCAGTCTCCTCTGGGATTGTTTATATAACCTCTCTCGAACTAGTTGGTTCAGCTTATCTTGGTCTAAGCTTGGTTCGGTAGGTAGCTGAATTATTTTGTCCCATGGTCTCTCAGGTCTAATATTGTAATGAATAACCTTTGGAATTTGGCCGCTGGATTCGTGGACAGTGTTATTAATGCTTTCCTCAATCTTCTCAAGTACATCTATCCACTTCCAGTGTTGCTTGGAACAGTATATCCGGCAAAATTTAGCTATTTCTTTCATATATCTTTCGACTGGGTTGGATGCTGGATGTCTTATTGAACATAGAACATGTTTAATTCCCATCTCTTCCATAGCCTCTTTAAATTGAAGTGATGTAAACTGAGTTCCTCTGTCGGACAACAATCTCTCGGGTTTTCCCATGTTAGGCAATATATGTTTAACTAGACGTCGTATTACTTGTTTCGAATTAGCACGCTGTATTGGTTGAAGTGATACATACTTTGAGAAAACATCCATAACTACCACGATGAATTTATTTCTTTTTTTAGCCGTAGGAAGTTTACCAAATATATCGATGGCATATAGCTCTCTGGCTTTGTGCGGTAGTATGGCCCTTGGTTCATGCCTTATTAGACAATTACCTTGTTTAACTTTCTGGCAAATATCACAAGTTCTTACAATATTTCTTATAGTCCTTCTGTTTCCTTTCCAAGTGAACTTTTCTAGGATGACTTGAGTCACTTTCTCCATACCGCCATGTCCTGTGATTCGATGTACGTGCCAGATCACTTCTCTATATAGTACTGAAGGTAATACGATGCGTACTTTCTCTTGATCTTTGCCTGTCTTAGCCATGAGCATACCCCGTTCGATGCTGTATACTCTTGATATTTTCGACCTTGCCTCAGAATCACAATCTCTATTTTCTAACTTGTCTATGATATTCTTCAACTTCTCATCCTGACGTTGCAACTGTACAATATTCCGTAATTTTTCTAGAATATCCTCATCTTCCGGAATTAGCTCTATTTTATGGACTTCTTCCATGTTGTCCACGGGATTTCGACTTAGAGCATCGGCTAGGATATTTTCCTTTCCACTACAGTATTCTATCTTTATCTGGAATTGTTGAGTGAACAACATCCACCTTGTTATCCTTTCGTTCGTCATTGCTGCTTTAAGTCCGAAAGTCAACGCTTTGTGATCCGATCTGACAGTTATCGGATATCCATAGATGGTCTTTTTCCACTGCTGTAAAGCATAGACTATTGCCAGTAGCTCTTGTTCTGTAGTAGTGTAATGAATTTCATGACTCCTCAACTTTCGACTGGTGAAGGCTAAATATATTCTTTTAGGAGGTGTCCCTTCTTCCTCTTGGTATAAACACGCGCCTATACCGACATTCGAGGCATCTGACTGGATAATAAATTCCTTTTCGTAATTAGGATAGCCTAACTTTATACTTCTGGTCAGCAAAGTTTTCAATTCTTGGAATGCCCTTTCTGCTTTTTCATCCCACTTCCATCTGTTATTTATCTTCAACAGATCCTGTAGAGGTGCTGCAGTTTGAGTGTAGCCTTTACAGTGGTTAGAAAAGAACTGAGCCATTCCGAGGAATTGTCGTACATGTTTAATGCGTTTTGGTCGAGGAAAGTCGCATATCGCCTGGATTTTTACTGGGTTTGGTCGTACCCCTGTGCCATCTATCATGTGACCGACAAATAATACTTCTTCCTGACAAAACTTGGACTTGGCTATGTTGATTTTGAATCCAGCTGTCCTTAAATTCTGAAATAACTTCTCCAGCTTATCACAATGATCATCGAATGTCTTGGTTGCCAAGATGAGGTCGTCTACATAACAAGTTAGAAATTCCTTCACCTCTGGAGTTAAGTTCCTATCCAGGGCTCTCACCAAAACAGCACAACTGTTTTTCAAACCGAAAGGCAACCGACAGTAGCAATAAGTCTGACTGTCAAACATAAATCCCGTTAGCAGTCGAGACTTTTCTTCAAGGACAATATGATGGTAGGAAGACGTGAAGTCCATCGTCGAAAAATATCTCATGTCCCGGAATTTTTGTACAATATCCTTAATCTTCGGTACAGTATTATATTCAGGAATTAATCGGGTATTTAAGGATCGTGCATCTAGGCAAATTCTCAGTTTCCCGTTGCTTTTCACAACTATTACTAATGGGTTCAAATATGGACTAGATGTTTTCATGATAATTCTATCATCCTCCATGCCTTTTATAATTTCTTTTACTTCTGAGAAATATTTCTCTGGTACCCCATATAATTTCCCTTTAAAAGGTGTCCAATCATTTACCAACAACTTATACCTAAAATTGGGAATCTGTCCTGGCTTGTTCCTGAATAAATCTGAATATTCCTGCAAGATTCCGTGAAGTCTGGATTTTTCAACAGGTGAAACTTTAGTATTTGCAACCGCCTCTGAGATGTTTGGTATATTTTCTTCCTCCACTGTAATCATAACCTTCTCAATACTGTCTAGTATATTCTCACATGACATTGACATTTCATTCCCTTCTATCTGCAACTTCGAATCCCTTTCTGAGTGTAAGTCCTCTCCTTCTTCCTCGACTTTCACATTATTAACTACACCATCGTCCTCATTGATCTTAATTCTTTCCTGTTTTTCTTCGGTATTCTCATCGCAAATAGGAAATCTTATCTCTTGTTTCTCCATGTCAATGGTCATTCCTGTGACTGTCATAAAATCTATTCCTAGTATGATGTTATACTTGATTCGGTTCATGACTACGAATGGGTGTTCAAAATTTCTGTTTCCTATATTAATCTCCAGATATGTTTGTATACTACACTCCACTGTCTTGCCAGGTACAATACCCCGTATCTTAATTTTTGACACTGGTATCGTAAGTAGTTTCATTCTTTTATTCATGTCTTGGAAAAGCTCTTTGGATAACACACTAATACTGGCTCCAGAATCCACAAGGCAATGTACTTTAAGCTCTCCTACTCTTGCTACTATAATAGGTAAATTATATCTTTTCTTGATATGATGCTGTGTTAAGTCCTTAACCAATTCTTCAGAATCAATCTCCCACGAATCTACTTGCGTTATAAAATAACTGATAATTTTGCAATTCCCTGCGTTTTCTACATTTTCAATTTCGCCTTCTAATTTGAAATCGGCGGTTTTTTTTGCTTGTCGGCCTTTCGCTCTCTCCCCTATACTCAAATTCCTTTGTGTTGGGATTGAGCGCCTGTTCTTCCTGTCTTCGCTTCTTGAATCTTTGTAGTTCAAGACTCTCGGCTCCTTCCACGTCAGTATTTACGTCCTGATCTCTGATAGCCTTTTCCCATTTAATTTTATCATTTCGGGCCTCATTTAGTTCCTGAATGTATCTTCGGTTGTAACTTTGCTTTTCTTGACTATCCCTAACATTCCTTCTTTCATATCGTGGTCTCTCTCTGAAATTGTTTCTTCCTCTGCCATCTCGATACTGGTTCCTCAGTCGCATATTGGGCTTATACCTTCTATTTCCCATATATGTCCCTTGACCATAGGCTCCTCTCCTGCAATGACATTTTTCTTCCTCCTTTCTTCCATTTTCTGGATTGCCCCATTGTCTTTTTCTATTTATGTTTCTGTGTTCTTCTAGGGTATTTCTACTCGTGTCATCTTGCATAAGTATGTTAACAGTTTCTTCACTGTAACCATTCCTAGCTATCCTGTGAGGATGTGGTACCGTAGTCATGTCAATCTGCCTTAGCGTTGTCTCCATTTGTACAGCGGTTACCGGGTTAGCAGTAGCTAATAATCGTTGAACGTCTAACGGAAATTGACGTTGTATAGTCTTAATTGCTTCGAGTTCGCTGGGTGGTGAATCCAGGTCCTGAAAACGGTAAAATTGGTGGGCAAAGAAATCGCTGAACCCTGTTTGACCATTTGAAGCATATTTACGGGAATAGAGTTCTAATCGTAGGTTGTGCTGAATGTCTGGATTCCAGAAACGCTGCAAGAATACTGTTTTAAAATCGCTGTACTCGTGAAAAGTATATTTGAATGCTTGGAACCACAAACTAGGATTTGCGTCCAAGTGTTTTTCTACTATTTTCAGTTTCTTCTCCTCTGGGATACCATGCTCTCTAAAATAATCATCCATTTCCCGAAGAAAACGTTTCGGTGAAATACTCGTGGTGTTATTAAAGTGTTTAGGCCTATCGTCGAATGTCTTTATTACATTTATTATAGTGGGACTCCCACTGCTTCCATTCTCTGTATTCCTTTCCACAATACTGTGATTCGAACGTGTAACCGGTATACTTGTAGCTTCCCTCTCATTTATCTGAAATTCCACGTTCTTACGACATTCGTCGTTGGATATCGTAACGGTCCTTCCATGTTCTTCATCTCGAATCTCTCGTATTTGAGCTTGTATCTGCCGAAGTCCTTCCTCAGATTTACTCATCCTCTGATTTAGTTCTTCTTTGTTGTGCTCGATCTCATCTCTTATTTCCGTTATTTTACTTCCGATCTGGTCTGCAGCTTTCTCGTATTTCTTTTCCAAATCAGCATTCGTTGTCTGTATTTCGCCGCTTAACTTCCCAATCTTCTCCTCGTATTGTTTCCATTTCTCTTGGGAATCTATATGTAATTTCTCCATGTTGTCTGTCAGGTTCTTTATCTCATTCTCCTTTAGAGATTGTAAATAGTTATTGTTCCTTATCATCTCTTTCTTGATGTCATTTATTTCATCTTGTATTTTCTGGTTTTTCTCTTCCACTTTTCCGCTAATTTCTGCTTTCCACTCCTCCATGTGGCTCTTGATCTTGCTCATTTCTGATCCTATTTTCAATATCTCTTCTTTCATCTCCGTCATTATTATTTTGCGTCTTTCTTCTTGCTCCCTAGTTACCTCTTCCATCTTTTCCTGATATTTGCTCAATTCTTCTTTCTGCTCCTGTTGACCTTTCTTCATCTCCTCCTTCATCTCCTGCTTCATCTCCTCCATCACTTGCTTCTGTTTCTCTTCCTGTGTACTAATGATTTCTTCCTTCATCCGCTTCATCTCTTCCATCATTTGCTTCTGTTTCTCTTCCTGTTCTTCCTTCTGTTTCCTCTCTTTCTCTTCCTGTTCTTCCTTCTGTTTCCTCTCTTTCTCTTCCTATTGTTTTTGGTTTTCTACCATTAATTCCTGCTGCTTATCTATTTTTTCCATCATTTCCATTAATCTTTCCTCTTGCTTTCTCATTTCTACTTGCCTTTCTCTCTTAGTTTCTCACAACATAAGGAAAATGTCAAGAGTGTTAGCACGACCAGGGATAAAATAAGTGAAGGACTACTTACGATTATCCCAATCAAAAGGTCGTCGCACACTGTGGAAGCTCTGGACACAAGAGGTCTAGCGAATCATCTTAAAATAAGCTTACTTAATTAATTGGCTGAAATAATAACTCAAAATAAATTGATCAAACCAAATTTAATTAGGAAAATAATTTTAAAAAAAAATTTCGACCTCAAACAAAATAACAAATGAATTACCACCGCACAATGAACGTGCACACCATTCAGAAAACTTAATTAAGGATATTAATTGAAAATAAATTATTTTAACACTGACTCAAATTGCCAGGATGCAGTAAATGTTTTGAAAATAAACAAACGTAGGCCAATAGAAGATTTAAAATCTTAAGACAACTATTTTGAAAGAAGCTTGAAAACTTTCCTAATGAAATTCTCGGTCACTCCAGGCCTGCATTTAAAATTAATCAAATCGAAGAAAAGGCATGACTTCATTTAATACCAAGAAATTATTCGAAACATGGGCATAAATCCAAAATTAGGATTAATAACCCAAATACTCTCCAATGAACGGTAGCTTAAACCAAATGAATTAATCAAACTCAACGAAAAACATTCCACACGCACAAGGATCTACACCAAAAATCAGCTGAAATAATTAGTTACCAATAATACGACGATCCTCAAATGTCAATGTCAACACGGCATGGCCACGGTAAGTTTGCATTCTGTTACACAGATGTAACAGATGACGAGCACCGAAATCAAAACAAGCACTTGAAGTACCGAGGAAGTCATTAGAAGTCCTACATTAAAGTCCCACAGATTCTCTTTTAGTAGCCCGACATTCGCTTGAAAATATTATAATAAAAAAATAACTTGTTTTGGTGCACCAAACTAAAATTAATTGAAGTCAAGAAGGTAAACAAATGCCAACATGATTATTACAACACTGAACCCTAAAACAAATATTATCATGTTACAAGATTTTTATGAAGACCTGTTTTAGGAAGTTAATTTCTTTTAAAAACACATGCCCAATTTCACATACGAATTTAAATATCTCCGCGTATTAACACAATTATCTAATCCATTCCTAGGTCGCTTAGTTCACTACAAAGATGGATGCACCTTACTTAGGAGGTCGAAGAAAACAAATATACAACTAAAAAAATTCAGAAGGATAACCAAATATTCAGGCCTATCGCCCAGATGGACAATCCATCACCCATGGTCTAGTTTCTCCACCATCTCCTCTTCTTGCATCTTGATTTACTACTCTTCTTAAAGCACAATCAGTAGAGAATAGGTTCCTCCGTCTTCAAACTACAAATCAATAATCGGAACAACTGCTATCTGCATTGTCGACAGACTACGACAGAGAAAGCTTCACATCTAGCGCCCAGATAGCACCACAACTAGCTATCTCGCTGCTTAAATTCCAAGTCGACCGCTAGATAGCACACCATCATCAATTATAGAAGTCCATGGAATTCTGAAGTTTGAATACACGGTAGGCCAGACAAGAAAATAGACACATAACCAAATGCATCGTACCATCGCGAAAAATAATTTTAAATCCATTACAGCCTCCCCCCCGAAACCATCAACTTGGGGTGGGGTATAACAAGCAGTCATAGATAAAAACCATCTGTTGTCTCAAGAATATATGTAAGAAAAGTTCCATCTAGAATAATTTAACATAAACACTTCTCCAGGAGAGCAGAGGTATACTTGGGTGAGGTATAACAGGGATACAGACCACACGCAGTTGTTTAGTGTTCAATTAAGTCCAGTTTTCACGCGCAATATCATCAGCACGCCAGTTTTCCTTGAAATGTGCAGATAATACCGAGGTTTCTAAGGTAATCGAACTTCGCATAATCACAATAAATTTTCAGAGGTACAACCTACACAATAAGACAGGTCTTACAATGTTTTAAACATAACAAAATTCTCTTTTGAAATTGATTCCGGGCTACAATAATAGGGGAAGACAAGACTTCATGAGTGATAACCAAATTACCACATAAATACCTCCCAAAAGAAAACACAAGAAGAAGAAAGAAAATAGAAAAATAATTAGGAAAACATAAGCCTCCACGAGAAGCAAGTCAGTGCAACAACATTAGATAATTCTTTAAGTAACTTATCGCACTAATCACTTTATCATCAGTTTCCTCCAATCAGTACAGAATACAACTGCAAGAGGCATAAACAGAGTATCAAATCACTCACGCTAAATTACCACATCAAGCTAATAGTAGCGAATAAATCAGTACATGAATAAAGATAAAATTTTAACAGACATATCTGTGAAATCATAACCCCCCAATCAATAGATGATAAAGCCTTTCTTTTTAAATTTTCAAATCATTCTTGGCTTAAATTAATATTCCATTCTCACAGCTTCAACTTCCATAGGCTTACTACACATATACTCGTTCCAAGCAGAAGGTGAAACAAGAAGCAATAAATAGAAGAATCTGAATAACACGTTTGGAACAATAAGCAAAGCTAGCGTAGAAGATATGAATGTTTAGAGCCAAGGGTAAAAGGTTAATTACAGTTGGAGACATATGTACAATTCAGATGTAGGGTACGCGTAAGGTGGGTCATCAACAACCGAACTATCAGCAATTACCAGGCAATCACACACAATATCAACACTTACACCGGGATAGAAAATGACCAGGAGAAACACCGGAGACCAACTAGCCTGAAATCACATAGTCCTACTACAAGCTCCCATATGCAGGTAGAGGATCGATGACTGCAATACCTACTGTACAAGGAGAATAATCCCATACTTATTCTTCTACATCACAGAACGATAAGTTACGATACCAACGACACTAATTCAGGAAAGGCTCCATTTTTTAAAAAAATGCGCTAGACAGGCAGGTTAATCGAAATGAAAATTAAGATCGTAGGATTAACAAGATGACTTCAGAAGAACGGGTTATGGCAGAGAATATAAGAAGATGAACCAAGAACCAGACGACAATCACCAAGGTACCAATTAGCTAATAATCATTCCCAAAAGAGTTGTAGATGCATAGATTAGTTCTATTTAAATCCCACTCGACACCAAGAAATCACCTCAAAGGTCATGTCCAACCTTCTCTTGATGTCCATCGAAAACTCCTCCAAACTAGATTACCACAACAACAATTCAACACCACTCTAATGATTACCAGTGCCGATGTGTCAGCCACAAGGGTAAAGGACATACAAATCCTCGACAGCATCCCACCAATCACAGAGTGCCCACCCAATATCATCACAACAACCGCAATGACACCATCATGACTTCAGAGGAACACAGTCACCTCTCAATGAAACCATAATGCCACCCCAACATAATTCCCAAAATCAAACCCATAAATCCAAACTTCTCCGATACACAAGGATCAGAAACCATACCATAAGGTCATAAATCCTATATTACCCAAACCAAAATCTCACAATAATCCATAAGCCGACGAATGCCAAACCACTAACATGACTCTACAACTCTACACCGAATCAGTACAGCAAAATAGGTTTAAATTTCCCTAAAACCCTCAGCAGAAAGAAAACAGTGATGTACAGACAGGATACTCGACTGCAATTCAAAATAAGACCTCCCGATTACAACTTGCATAGGCTCAGAAATAACGCTACAAGATTTAACGGACCACCTACCTTAGTAATTCACATGCCAAATCAAATTAAAGAACAGCAACAAGAGTTTCATGAAATAAACGCGATGTATACAGAGAACCAAATTACTTCAAAGATAAACATGAAGTTCAATACCCCCCAAAAAAAATCCATTTTTTTCCCCAGAAACCAAGAATTAAGATACCGTAAGAGCACAAGGCTCATGCACACAGCAACCAGTAACTCTTCTCCAGCTCCGGACGACAGGATTTCACCCAATTAACTTCACTCGGATAAAGGCAGAGTACCCAATATCCTCAACACCTTTCCTCAAGTTCTCATAACGAAGCCTTTAAGACTCATAGCTCCAGAGAAACACATTTTTCTTATTATCACCCCAAGTAAGTACCCAGACAAGAAAAAAAAACTCGAGATTACAAGATACATCACAATTTTTACTGTACTACATTATGGAACGCAAACACTCAACATAGGTAATTAAAATCATAGAATTTTTTTAATAGACACAATATCAATACCAATATCACCCCAAAAAAAATTTTTTAAACACAAAGGTTCTCTTATAGACATCCATCCTGCACACCGCTGAATCATACTACCAAGGCCACATTACCAAAACAGGGAACCACCTCAATTCTCAAATTTCAATCTCCCACCACAACAGGTTCCAATTAAATTCACTCGATAATACTTAACAATGATAATAATAACATTATTTTAAACTTCCATCCATTGATCACAGAGTATTAATTTCACAGATACTCCCTACTTAAACATGATGAAACATCAAATACAGTCTTTCTTACATTTGTCCATATGGGCAGCACAATTTCCGCACTTCCATTACCCATTTTAATCAAACAATAACCCGATCGATTATTACCAACCACAAATAAGATTTTGAACTCAACCAACCCCCCATCATATATCAAGTCGCTTTCACTTGGGATAAATGAACTCTCCGAATCCTTTTTGCCACAGGATCACTGACAAGCATAGATACAGGACTCAAAAACTGCAATATCGTACAAGGTCCCTGAAATCTAGGAGCTAATTTTGAAGTAAATTTATTTATAGCCTTGCTGACAGGATAACATTTTACGAAGACTTGGTCTCCAACACTTAGCTTGGTGGGTTTTCGGCCTTTGTCATAGTTCTTACGTACCTTTTCATACGACACAGCCAACCTAGTTTTGGCCTCATCCCACACCTTTCGCACATCGCGAGGAGTAGAGACTTCAGGAAGCAGTTCCTCAATTCGAAGGAGATTAGATAGCGGAGAAAATGGAACAAAACTCAACATTAATTCCATAGGAGTTTTGCCATGAGACTCATGAACGGCAGTATTAAATGCATATGACAACCAATGAAGACAGGTGTCCCACTTGGTATGATTCGAGTGGTGGTAAGCTATGAGAGCAGATTTTAAATTTCTATTCATTCTCTCGGAATATGAGGGATTGGGATAATATGGAGTAGTGGTCACATGGGAGATGCACAAGTCAAACAAGTACTTCCTGAATAAATGACTAGTAAACCCAGCAGCATTGTCAGATACAAGAAACTTAGGGGTTCCAAAGGAGGCAAAAATAGAATTTAAACAAGAAATAGTGGACTGTGAATTGGTCGATCTAGTCGGAAAGATCCAGCAAAACCTGGTAAACCCATCAATGCACACCAATGCATGAGTATTTCCTCGACTGGAACGTGGAAAGGGTCCAACATGATCGATAAACAATCGCTCCATAGCTCTGGAAGCTTGAGTCGATGACAACAACCCCGTACGTTTGTTTAGATTAGGTTTACTAATGGCGCAACTTTTACAAGACTTAACCATGGATGTGATATCCCGATCCATGCTTTTCCAAATAAAGAACTCCCTTATTTTTGACCTAGTTTTGAAGTTTCCCAAGTGTCCGCCAACAGGACTATCATGGTAATACTGAAATATGACTGGAATTAAAACCTTGGGGACAACAATCTTTATCCTTTTATCATAACGAGATTGACAACAGAGTACCCCTTTCACCAAGGAATAGGGTTTCATAATTTTACCAGAATTAATCTTCCCCAGAATTTCCTTTAACTGAGGATCATCGTTTTGATGCAGAGCAATATCTTGATACAACATTGGAAGATTAGTCAAGATAGAATTCACATTTACCGAACCAATTTGAGGTACACTCTTCGCTTCCAAGTTTTCAAAACCATCCTCCTCATCAAACATGCGACTAAGCCCATCAGCGATTACATTTTCCGTTCCACGAATGTGCCGAACATTAAATTTAAAAGCAGAAATTCTCAGCGCCCACCTAGTTAGTCTTCCAGTTCTTTTGGGTCTTTTCAGAACCCAGGAAAGAGCTTCATTGTCTGTCTCTAAATCAAAATTAACGTGCTCCACATAAACACGGAATTTCTCCAACGAAAATAGTACCGCTAAACACTCTAATTCATAAACAGAATATTTACTTTCCAGAGGGGAGAGAGCTCTAGATGCGTAAGCGATAGGACGTCTACCCATTTCTGACTCTTGCAATAAGACTCCAGCAATAGCCTTGCCTGAGGCATCAGTCTGGATAATGAATCTTTTATTAAAATCAGGAATAGCAAGTATAGGGGCATTACTGAGAGCTCTCTTCAAGGTTTCAAAGGCTTTTTGTTGAGGGTCTTCCCAGACAAATTTGACATTCTTTCTACGTAAGGAATTCAAAGGGGCAGCAATTTCAGCATAATTCGGAACGAATTTTCTAAAGAAATTAGTCATACCAATGAATCTGGCAATCCCTTTCACATCTTTAGGTGGTTTAAAATCGTGAATAGCTTGAGTACGGGCATGATCAATTGAAATACCCTGTGACGATACTATATGTCCCAAGAAGGAGATCTGAGATTTGGCAAAATTGGTCTTGGATAGTTTGACAGTTAAACCTGCTTTCTTCAATCTTTCAACTACCTCCTGTACATGCTTGAGATGATCTTCAAAATTTGCAGAATACACAACAAGATCATCCAAATAATGAATAACATACTTAAATTTCACATCCCCAAACACAGAATCCAGTAATCGAGTTAACACAGCCGCTCCCGTCGACAGCCCAAAAGGTATAACCGTGTATTCATACAGATTCCAGTCAGTGGCAAAAGCAGTGAGAGGAATAGATTCCTCATCAAGAGGTATTTGGTTGTATGCCTGATTCAAATCAAAGGTCGAAAAATAATTAGCACCGTGGAACCAGGAGAAGCACGTATGCAAATCCGGTAGAGGCACAGACTGCATGACAATCTTACGATTTAACTCTCTATAATCCGTCACTGGCCTGAAACCTCCAGATGACTTGGGCACCAGAAACATCGGAGACGAGTACGGAGAAATAGAAGGTCGAATAACACAATCCTGAAGCATCTTATCGATGATTTTCTTTAATTCAACCATCTTAGGTGGTGATAACCTATAGGGCGGAGATCTAACAGGAATCTTGTCCGTAATATCGATGTGGTATTTAAGCACATTAGTCAATCCCAATTTATCAGTGAAAACTTCAGGATACCTAGCACAAAGATTACGAATTTTACGAGCTTGATCGAGAGGCAGGTGATCAAGATCTAATTTATTACCTTCGCTTTCCTCAACATCCTCATCCAATGCACAGGTAGAATACCTTTGAAACACTACATCTTCATGAAATTTGAAAACTCTATTAGGACAAAATTTGAAACTAAGGTTCCTATCTTGTAAATTCAAAATCATTCCAACCTTGCCCATAAAATCCGTCCCTAAAATTACTTGATAAGATAAATCAGAAGCCACAAAACAATCTGTTTTCCAAGTAAACTCGGCAATTCTAATTTTGACAGATATACAACCTAGAATTCTTAATCTGCCTCCATTAGCAGTCACACAATTAAGTTTCGAAGTCCTAATTTCAGGTAATTTGCAACAAACCTTCATCCTCGAATACCAAGTCTCACTCATAAGTGACACAGTACTACCGGAATCTATCAATCCCAATGCAGGTTCGTTATTCACTTCAATACAAATGGTCGAGGTTTTAGAAACAACATTACTAGAAATACCTAACATTCCCGGAAAAGAACACTCATTCACATGACCTTCAACCGACCAGCTCTCATTATCTGCATTGGGCATACCACACGGTCATTGAAAATTACTATTGTTTACCTTAGGGCACTGCCTTTTCATATGTGACTTAGATCCGCAAACATAACAACTACCATTTTGTTTACGACTCAATGTATCTTTTCTTCTCTCAGAAGGGCAATTATTCCTCAGGTGATCTCTAGATCCACAAGCGTAACATTTTTTGAAGGAAGAAGAAGGCACAGCATGAGCGGAGACATTGTTAGAGCGAAATGAAACACAGGGAGGGGGATACCTAGTGTGCCGGGACTCATCTCCATGTTTTACATCCTCGGCAAATGTACAAGCTTCCTCGAGCTCTGCAAAACTACTCGGGCACTTAGTCAAGGATAAAAAGGACCGATATTGAGGAGTAATGCCTTTGATTATACGACCTACCATCTCTTCTTCCGGTACCATGATTTTAAAAACCTCGCAATAAAATTTCAAATCCAAGACATAGGCCAATAGATTTTCATGCAAGAACTGCGTCCTATAACAATGTTTTGGAACCAGACTTTGCAACGCAAGGGACGGAATAAATCTTGCCAAGATCAACTCGTGAAATTCATTTACACTTAAATTACTGCTAATAGCCTTAGAAATTTCTCTTTTAAGAACACCTTGACAGTTGGGAAATAACACTCTAAAAATTCCCAGGGCATCCATGCAATACACATTAGCCGACTCAGATAACTCTACTAGAAACCGCAGGAATCTGATGGTTTCGTCAATGGAATCTACAGAAAAGGTCATTACATTTTTGAAAAGATCCTTAATAGAATTAGGAGCCGAACATGACCTAATCAACAAATTCTCAACCGCAGGACTAAGTCCGCAGCAATGAGATAAGGATGAATTATTGACGGTCTGAGAAGTAATTAACTCATTAGTGGCACCAAGGTTGTTACCTTCGTTAGTTTCAATCTCATCACTTAATGATAACTGACCAACCTTCTTCATATTAATCATAAAATCGAGTTCAACCGAAACATTAATTACTGAAGTCAATAACGAAGTACATTGAGACATCAATTCACCTTCAGGTCCAAGAGAAATCAAATCTTGCACCCTGTTAATAAAGTGATTGGTACGAGCTTTTAATCTTCTCAATTGGTAATCTGATGGATTACACTCTTTTAACTGTTTTACAAACACTAATAATTCGTTAATAGGACTGGACATTGCCTGCACTGACTTACCCAAGTCGATGCTCATGTTACCTGGATCTACAGGGGAATCAAGGCAGGCCAGAAGCAAGTTAACATCGCCTTCCATAGAACCAGTGGACACCAAACCCCGAATATCGAGCTCGTACAACAGCTCACCCTTCCTCAGCATTCTTGGCAACAACACGGCACGTGCACTCATTTTGATATGAAACAGAAAACGCCAAGGTTAGCACTCCACACAAGCCTGTCTTTCCCTTCACAAGTTTAGTTAACTAGTCTCAATTGATTTATTATTTCAGCCAAGGTGATATCAACGGCCTGACAACATAGCCAACGGTTACAATAAACAAGAAAGAAAAATATGCTTCCACAAGATATCAGAACGTAGCTGTACAGAAAACTACACAATCTGATACCAACACAAATAATGAGAATAACAGAACGTAGTTGCAAAGGCAACCACGCAATCTGCTACCAAACACACTCTCACAACATAAGGAAAATGTCAAGAGTGTTAGCACGACCAGGGATAAAATAAGTGAAGGACTACTTACGATTATCCCAATCAAAAGGTCGTCGCACACTGTGGAAGCTCTGGACACAAGAGGTCTAGCGAATCATCTTAAAATAAGCTTACTTAATTAATTGGCTGAAATAATAACTCAAAATAAATTGATCAAACCAAATTTAATTAGGAAAATAATTTTTAAAAAAAATTTCGACCTCAAACAAAATAACAAATGAATTACCACCGCACAATGAACGTGCACACCATTCAGAAAACTTAATTAAGGATATTAATTGAAAATAAATTATTTTAACACTGACTCAAATTGCCAGGATGCAGTAAATGTTTTGAAAATAAACAAACGTAGGCCAATAGAAGATTTAAAATCTTAAGACAACTATTTTGAAAGAAGCTTGAAAACTTTCCTAATGAAATTCTCGGTCACTCCAGGCCTGCATTTAAAATTAATCAAATCGAAGAAAAGGCATGACTTCATTTAATACCAAGAAATTATTCGAAACATGGGCATAAATCCAAAATTAGGATTAATAACCCAAATACTCTCCAATGAACGGTAGCTTAAACCAAATGAATTAATCAAACTCAACGAAAAACATTCCACACGCACAAGGATCTACACCAAAAATCAGCTGAAATAATTAGTTACCAATAATACGACGATCCTCAAATGTCAATGTCAACACGGCATGGCCACGGTAAGTTTGCATTCTGTTACACAGATGTAACAGATGACGAGCACCGAAATCAAAACAAGCACTTGAAGTACCGAGGAAGTCATTAGAAGTCCTACATTAAAGTCCCACAGATTCTCTTTTAGTAGCCCGACATTCGCTTGAAAATATTATAATAAAAAAATAACTTGTTTTGGTGCACCAAACTAAAATTAATTGAAGTCAAGAAGGTAAACAAATGCCAACATGATTATTACAACACTGAACCCTAAAACAAATATTATCATGTTACAAGATTTTTATGAAGACCTGTTTTAGGAAGTTAATTTCTTTTAAAAACACATGCCCAATTTCACATACGAATTTAAATATCTCCGCGTATTAACACAATTATCTAATCCATTCCTAGGTCGCTTAGTTCACTACAAAGATGGATGCACCTTACTTAGGAGGTCGAAGAAAACAAATATACAACTAAAAAAATTCAGAAGGATAACCAAATATTCAGGCCTATCGCCCAGATGGACAATCCATCACCCATGGTCTAGTTTCTCCACCATCTCCTCTTCTTGCATCTTGATTTACTACTCTTCTTAAAGCACAATCAGTAGAGAATAGGTTCCTCCGTCTTCAAACTACAAATCAATAATCGGAACAACTGCTATCTGCATTGTCGACAGACTACGACAGAGAAAGCTTCACATCTAGCGCCCAGATAGCACCACAACTAGCTATCTCGCTGCTTAAATTCCAAGTCGACCGCTAGATAGCACACCATCATCAATTATAGAAGTCCATGGAATTCTGAAGTTTGAATACACGGTAGGCCAGACAAGAAAATAGACACATAACCAAATGCATCGTACCATCGCGAAAAATAATTTTAAATCCATTACAAGTTTCTTGGTCACGTTTTCTAGCTTCTTCATCGCGCTTTTCATCGCGTTTTCTAGCTTCTTCATCGCGCTTTTCGTCGCGTTTTCTAGCTTCTTCATCGCGCTTTCGGTTTTCTTCCATCATTTGCTTTATGGCTTGCAACATTCCCTGTCGCTCTTCTTTCTGCTCATTCTGGTATTTTTCTTGCTTCTCCTCCTGTACCTTCTGGTACTCTTCAAATTGTGCTTTTAATTGGCTTAACGTCGACATCTTTACTTTTAAGTATTATTTCGGAATTCTATATCATTTCAGGTAATACTCTAATTCTGCCCTAACTTCTTTATAGTTCAATATTCACAAATATTCTTATTCTTACTCACTCAACTGTATTGGTACAATGCTTAAATATAGGCTTAACTACTCTGACTAGGCTTTGCTTACGAGGATGACCCAATTACTCCACGAAATATGAAACATTTACCCTAATGACTAAGATTCCAAATCTTAATTCTGGCATAAATAGTTAAAAAGATTCAAATAACTCAATTTCTTACCATCTACTTCCTATATCTAAGTTATTTCATAATAAATTGTGACTAACATATTAGTAACATCCCTTAAATTCACTTACAATGTTTATATTTACAATTATAAAGTCTTCATATTCTACTTCAGCTTCCTCTAGACAGAAATTCGATTATTTCCAGCCATCCTGAAATATTTTCTTCATCTCATCCATCCGTTTCTCTTCCCTCTTATTTCTGATTATTATTATTATTAGGCATCTACTCGATTTCACAGTCCATTGTCCTCCTGTGCTTTCTTCGATCCCAATATAAAAATATATCTGGTCAAACGACAACTTCTTTTACTAGATATAACTAAGTTTTGCACGATACCTCCATTTTCACTCCATCATCTGGTCCATACGTTCAAAATCCTCTGTGAATCAACTCCTAAAATATACCTTTCCTTCTTATCAAGGCTCTCTCAGTAAAATTTTTAACTGCCACATGTTTGCGTAATTCTACAATACTCGACAACTCCATTTCTTGACCTTAATACCTTTCTCTTCATTCAGAATATGACGTAGCATCACATGTATATGGTCTGATGATCAACGTCTCTCTCCCACGGTGTTTTTCTCTTGAATTATTCCACTGTTGCGGCATCAATTACTACATGTTTTAGCAACCCTTTGCTCCCACGGCGTCTTTCTCTATTTGCCACACAGTTGGGCAGCCAATTAACTACAAGTTTTTGGCAAGCAACGGTTCTTGACCTCGGTGTCTTTCTCCATTTGCCACACGTATGGGCGACAAATAACTACATGCACCAACCCGCGTCCAGGTGGGATACACGAGTTTCCAGACTAGTTCTTAATAATAATTTCATCTGCCAAATATTCCTGGGTTGTGAGTTCCGAGTGAGCAAGAACACCGACGGCCTACGGTAAATTCCAACCTACGTAGATGAACGTCTTCAACACGCTATTAGTCGGTTACCGTATATGTTTGATACCGAAATCTATCGTAAAAATCAGATTATCGTGGCTTGTCAAGAACTCTATACATGTCATCATCATGATCGCAATGAAAATTAACCATTACAAGCTTATATCTAGTACTTATTCTAAGTAGACATTGAAAGAATTTAATGTTTTCACTACTCAGCTTTTATTCATAAATTGGTTTAAGAATTTGAAATAAACGTAGATTATCTTGAAAAAAAATCATTATACATTATGGCAGGTTTCCTACGCAATCAGCATCTAAATAATATAATGATGTTGCCTTGAAGAAAATAGGTTTAAGAAAACCTCTGATAAATAAATAAATAAATGAACTTAGGCCTCATTCATCTGAGTCATAGTCCTGGCCTGTCAAAGAATTGTATTATAATCAAGTAGTATCCAAGGGATTCAAATGAAAAGAAAAGTAAATAAATTATATAACCAAGTAAAATTATTCAACATAATTGTAAAAGTTGGATAATTGCAATAATTATAATTATTATAATGATTGTAATGATTGGATTGTTTGGATGCATCCAAAAAGGTTTAAGTAAAATAAGCTATATCCCTACTATATACAATGTTCAAATTAAAGTTCAATTGAAAAATGAGGAAAACGCAAAGAAAATGGCCAATAATTAATCAATCAATTAATTAATTAATTAATTAAGATCTGGAATCTCTCAATATTAAGCTAAGTTGCTTCTCAAAATTATCAAAATTCAATCGTCTGAACCTAAATTCACATGCAATTACAGAAATGCATATCACTCGGTTGAAACAGTTCACATCAGTGTCCACGCACAGTAGAAAAATCGTGTGAAAAAAAAATTAATGTCTGATCATTAGGGATTTACTCTATTTGAGGTTCCAAAATATTCGACGTTTCATATTTCGTGCTAGTTGGCCTCCATATAAGCAAATCTAAGTCCACTTTAAGTCGTAAGCATTCTTAAATTAATTCTATCGTAAGGCTTATATGGCTAAATCATTCAATTATTATTTTAACTCATGATTAAAATTCAGTTAAAGTGCGTATATGACTTACCATAACATTACCAAGTGTATTACAATTAATATTCCAACGAATAATACCATGGGTGGAAAAATTGACACATAGGAAGACTCTATCCTCATCTAAAATCCACATATGACAGTCTAAGCCACCAGTGATGTCTTATATTGCTCCCATAAAATCATAAGTTGAATTGCCGTAAGTGAGAATATATGAAAACAGTCGTAGATATGTCAGTGAAGGCCTAAATATTGACGTAAGTGACCTCTCGGCTCTTCTGAAGATCCTACTTACTCAATTAATTCTATAGTGATGGCATTAAGATCGTATCCTAATCTGTATCATATATATATTAGGGAATAAAATAGCAATCAGAAACAGTACGTTTCAATACCTATTCCTTAGCATGTGCAACCTACACATACTACCATCTCTCGAAGAAATACTATGACCAACTTCCTAAATAATAGTAAATATCACCATCAAAATACACTAGCAACTCATATGCTAATTACATTCACCATTTAACACTTCCATTATCGCGTAGCATTTATAATCGAAGCACTCGTTCCATCAAAATACGCAACATATGTGCCATAACCTACACACATATAAATCATTATCATTACTGTCATAGTATCAAAGAAACAGCACATCGTAACCTTAAAATTGTGCCACTATATTTCATTGTAATACTCCCTAAATACTATCTTTACGCTTGCTATTTGTTAAAGCCATCACGCATATAAATATTAGCTTCCTCATAATACTCTAACATTTCACTGACAACGAATTATGAAAAATATCAATCACTTCTCAACTATCATATTGACAAACTTACGAACGGCATTCACTGGTATTTTAACGCCTATGTTTGGAATTTACGGTAACTTTGGATGAATACCTATTTCCTTGTGAGCACACTCGTATATTAACTACGCACACAAAATGTCACTATGCATATTATATATTAACCCAAAGAATAAGGTTTTCTACTTACGACACGACTCAAATGGGGACTTATCTTTGCTTATTGGATTCTTGACTTCCATCTCGCTGTTGATCGTCATGGGATGGTAAGTCTTGCTCCATGGTTCGGCTTAAGTAATAAGGGTTTATCTCGTCATCACAGCTGACTACTGTCCTCCTGAATCATCCATCTCGTCAAGCGTCACCATAGCCAGAGTAGTCTTTGCCTCAGCTTCTTAGAACATCATGATGGTCTTCATTGCATCAAGGACAGAATAACACAAGGCATTAGTTGATTTATACATGGTAATCTGCTTAGTAATGCTAATGTGGTCAATATATTTGTTTTCTGGTCCGTCTAATTTGCCTATAAGACTCTAAATATCGTCTTATTTCAAACTGCCTTGCTCGTCGAAACGGTGTGAATTTTACGTGCTTATAGAATTGCACTCTATTTTCCGTTTAATTCAGCTCTCTTGAAGTTGTGCAGTATCGGGCAAATAAAATGTTCCGAGCCCAACCGTGACGTAGTACAGCTCCAACTTGACGTTTCTTATCAGCTGGTCTTTTATCTCACGTATATGTCAATCACAGCTGATGTTCTGCGGGTTATCGTAGATTTGATCTTATCCCCAACAGTTGATTAAAGACTCCGATTATTAATGGGTTTCTTTACGCGATTCCGTCTTTCTTTGATGTAGTGCTCAATTGAGATTTTTTTTAATGGAAGACTTTTTTTTCAATAATCGATTTAAATAATCCGCTCTCGTCATTCTTTCGCACCGCCTTCTAAAAGAGGTTCTTTCTGTGATTGCCGGTTGAATTTATCATCTCTTCAGTTCGTACAGCTGTTAATTGCTTTTATTCTGATCCGTTAATAGCCGAAGCGCCATTTTTGTTCCTAATACAGCAACTATAGAACGGTGAAATGGCACACATGTGATACCGTGGAAGTAATATATCACCCCTCTCATATGGGACTTATGGTAGAACAGTTGATGACTCTACAAGGAAACAAACAAAATATAATCAGATTATTATTATTATTATTATTATTATTATTATTATTATTATTATTATTATTATTATTAAATTCGCTAAGTTCATCTATAGACCAGGTTTACACAATCCACCGGATGTTCTTTATCTCAAACTTAGTGTCTTTCCTTTGCACTCCTTCCAGATGTCACTTCTCCTTTGTCGCCCATCGACAGGGATGTTGCTTGACTTCATGAGTTTCTCCGCTGCATCCCTCACACCAGCAGTTATCTTCCTAAACGTTATTTTTTCCCGCATATCTCCCTCCTGGATCCCCACTTCATCCAAGTCCTCGTGAACCTCCATAAGCATAAATGTTGTGGCTCAATTTTTCTTGTAGACTAAGTATTATTATTATTATTATTATTATTATTATTATTATTATTATTATTATTATTATTATTATTATTATTATTATTATTATTTCATTCATTATGCCCAGCTAAGGAGCGGGTGTGAATTTATTTAGCACAACGTTTCTTCTTGTCTTCCCAAAATCTCTTCATCCTTTCGCTATGCTTCTTTTTGCGTTCTTCCGTCCATCCTGTAGCTTGTCTTTTAGGTTGATCAGCAAATTTATTTTTGTTTATGAGATTTCTGAATTTTTTATGTCTTGCAAGATTTCTTCATTTATACCAATTTCCTGAAGATCTTTTTTACGAGTATTTCTGTAAGCCGGTTGTTGTGTTGTTTTAGAGATACTGCGTGATGTAGTAATTTCTTTGTTAGCCTATTGTTATCCATCCTGATCAGGTGACCTTGGAATTTTAATCTTCTTTTTTAATGGTGTCTGTGATTTTTTCTGTTACCTGATACATTTCCTGTGATTTCCTATTCATCCATTTTCGCATTTATGTCTTAGAATTTTCCTCTCTTGTTTATCGATGTCTTTATTTGTGATCTGCAACCAATTATCAGAGTTTATGATGCATAAATGGCTTCTGGTTTGACAACTGTGTTGAATTGTCATAATTTTGCGTTTTAGGATATAGATATTTTGTTGTATTTGCTCCAGACAATTTTGTATGCTTTTTGTAATTTTGCAATTCTTTCGTTGCTTGCTGTTTTACCCCGTTTGATTATATAATTTTGCCTAGGTATTTGAAGTTATCCACTTGGGAGATTTTCCCGTATATAGTGATTAGATGATGGTTATTAAATCCTGATTTTGTACCTTCCATATACTTTGTCTTTTCATGTGAAATTTGCAGATCTGTTCTTGCCGCTATTTCATGAAGTTTTTCTACGGACTGGAGTTCTTCTTGTTTCTTGTTGGAGAGGATTGCCAATTCATCTGTAAAGGCGAGGCAATCCAGGTGAATTTATTTTCAGAAGACTACCAATATTGATCCCTTTAGTTTAATTTTTCCATTCTGGGACCACTTTTTCCAGAACTAGATTGAATAGTAGCGGTGATACATCGCCTTGACTGACCCCTGTTGTAATATCGAATGGCTCTTGACATTTCTCCTAAAAATTTAACTTTCGCTGTTGTGCCTCTTAGAGTTTGTTTGATCAATTCCCCTGTTGTAATATCGAATGGCTCTGACATTTCTCCTAAAAATTTAACTTTCGCTGTTGTGCCTCTTAGAGTTTGCTTGATCAATTCCTTTTTTTTCTGTCGACTTGAAATTCCTCAAGTATGTTGAATAGAGTCTGTCGGTCTAATGAATCATAAGCTTTTTTGAAGTCAACAAAAGTAATTATTGTTTGTTTCGTTTTACGAATTTGTAAAATAGTTTTTAGGTTTAAGATTTGTTCTGGGCATGATCTTCCTTTTCGAAACCCTGCCTGATATTCTCCAGTGAGGTGGTCGGTTTGTTTCTCTAATCTATTCAATAGGGTTTTAGAGAAAATTTTGTAGACGGCTGATAGTAAGGAAATCCCTCTGCAATTGTTTATATCTGATTTATCCTCTTTCTTGTGGAGTGGGTGAATTAGTGCACATTTCCAGTCTTCTGGAATTTTCTCAGTATTCCAAATGGTCTGTATGATTTTTTGAATTGCATAAGCCATTTTCTCACCACCTGTTTTCAATATTTCAGCAATTATTCCATCTTCTCCTGGCTCAGTATTATCTTTCAATTCTTGAATTATTTGCTTGATTTCTTCTGGAGTTCTGAGTCTGGATTTGGTGTAGGTTTCTCAAAGCTTAATTGGTTTTGTGGACTTTCGCAATGCAATAGACTTTTAAAGTAGTCTGCAAGACGTTTGCAGTTTTCTTTGTTATTTGTTTCTAACGATCCGTCTGGACGTTTGAAGTAAAGACTGGGCGCTTGGTAATTTTGGAGATCTTCTTTAAAATTGGTCTATTTCCTTCAGACGGGTTTGGTCTTGTTTTCGTTTTTCTTCTAATCATTTTGGTTGTTTCCTTCTGTACTCGAAGGAATTCTTGCCATTTAATTTCTGATTTATGAGAGTTCATTATTTGCCATGTCCTAATTCTTAGTTCTATTGTTTTGTCACACGCGTCATTCCACCATCTGTGTTTCCGTTTTCTGGGTGGTGTGCCAATTTTCTGGGGTGCCTTGCATAGTAGGTATATTTTTTTACATTATTCCAGCCTGAGGGAACATTTGATGGTAAATTTGCAAGGAAAATATCGGAATTTAATTTGAAAAATTCTGGGTCAATTTTTGGCATTTTCAATATTCTCATTTTGGACCTGTTAAGCTGAAACTTCACTTTTACTAAGGACAAGTAATGATCTGAATTATCAATTCCTTTCTTGACTTTAACATTCATGACTTCTTTTTGGTTTTGCCTGGTGATGGCTACATGATTAATTTGAAATTCACCTAGATTTTGAGTGGGGGATGTTCTGATCATTTTCTTTCTGGGTAGGACCAAGAAGTGTGTTGACATTAGTTTTATACTGAAGATTTTGCAGAATTCTATCATTCTTTCTCCATTTCTGTTTGTTCTGGTATGTGCTGGATATAATCCTACTATGCTCCTAAACTTCTTTTCTTTACCAATTTGTGCGTTGAAGTCTCCTAACAATATTTTGACATGGTGTTTTGGTGTATTATTTGAAACTGACTACAGCAGTTCCAAGAATTCATCTACTTTACGTGGATCTTTCAAATTGTAATTATTTGTGGGAGCATGGGCATTGATTATTGTGTACGCTTTGTTTCCCGATTTGTTCGAAAGGCGTGAGATTCTTTCTGAAGGAGACGTGAAATTGAATACGCAATTGGTAACGCTTTTCTTGACTGCAAAGATCGTGCCTAACTGCAATGGACTTTGGGGGAAGGATATTGCTGGCTTCCCTTTATATTATTATTATTATTATTATTAGTATTAGTATTAGTATTAGTATTAGTATTAGTATTAGTATTAGTATTAGTATTAGTATTAGTATTAGTATTAGTATTAGTATTAGTATTAGTATTAGTATTAGTATTAGTATTACCTGTTCCTGAACACACAAGGAGTTTCATATACGGCATCTCTGTCGGAGTAAAGGATCCAAAAACTTAATGCAGAGCTGTACAACACTTTTCATTGGTAACAAACTGTACATTAGAAGCAATTCCATTCAGTCGTAGAGTCAATATCTTGTTCTGGAACCCCAAAGAAACGAGATTTGAAAACGTAGCGGACGATACATCAATGTCTTAAGGCGTTAGATTATTCTTCTCCCTTCTAGTTTCAAAAGCGGTCGTGGCCTTACAAACTTCTTTCACCCTCTGAACACTATCACACACGTGACTGTGATAAACTTCTTCTTAAGAGATACCTTCTTTCTCTGGCAGGCATTTCGAAACATCAACATATATCACACTTCAGTTCTCTGAGTCCAGAAATCCACTTGAGTACAGATTATTGGTAAAGAAAAGACGCAGTATGTAATAAACTGCACACAAGAAGCTACATTGCCTTTATCACATCTCCAATAGCATTTAACGAATAGTGAAGAAATTAGTTGAAATTAAGAAGAATTAGAAGAACCAATGAGAAACAAACTAAATGTTTATCTTATAACAAAAATCAATGGCGGATATGTGCTTTTAAAATATACCAATGGAAGGAAGAACATAATACTGAAGAGAGACACGTATAATAAGATTTCTTGTGGTAGAATTGGAGTAATATTAGAAATAAGACTTTCCAAGAAATCTTGTGTATGGTGAGGAACACTTCAAGGATATGAAACAGGAATTTACATAAAGGTGATTCGATCTGTGTCAAGAAGAGTCAATACTTACGACAATCTTTCGCATACCCTTAGAAAGTGAGTTGATACAGATCGGAGAACATTACCAGCAAAGTGGATTTATAAGGTCAGAAATATAAAGTATGTAGGATAACAAACTATAATATAGAGAGTTTAAAAATCAAGGAAAGGTATAACAAAATAATGGAAGCAAGAACGATTTATGTCATATAGCTGGGGCAGTGAGTGAAGTAATAGTATATTATTTCACTTTATATATTTATTATTTTCATAGTTTAAGATAGCAGTGGGGAACAATAATTTTATTGCCATTTATATAAGAGCGGTTTTAGGATAACTTCATGATGCTGAATCCAAATACTTCTTTGGGTTTGCTTGATTGGCTCTAGTCTTTGAGAAAATGTACTTTTTCTAGAAACCGAAAAATATCACATGAAAATATTTCGTTACTAAAAAAATACATACATACATCAATATTATAGACCATTAAGTCTTTCAGCGTTCAGTCTGCAAGCCTCTATTTGCAACTAGTGCTGTGGTCTCATTCAGTTCTATATCTCTTATCTTTAAATAGTTAGGAACTAAGTCTAACATCATCGTCTTGGTCTCCCTCTACTTCTCTTACACTCCATGACAGAGTCCATTATTCTCCTAGGTAACCTATCCTCCTCCATTCGTCTCATATGACCCCACCATCGAAGCCGGTTTATGCGTACAGCTTCATCCATCGAGTTCATTCCTAAGTTAGCCTTTATCTCCTCATTCCGAGTAGGTACCCTCCTGCCATTGCTCCCACCTGCTTGTACCAGCAATCATTCTCGCTACATTCATGCCTGTTACTTCTAACTTATGAATGAGATATCCTGGGTCCACCCAGCTTTCACTCCCGTAGAGCAAAGTTGGTCTGAAAACAGACCGAAGTAAAGATAGTTTCGTCTGTGTGCTGCTTTCCCTCTTACAGAATACTGTTCATCGCAACTGCGAGCTCACTGTATTAGCTTTACTGCACCTTGATTTAATCTCACTTACTCTACTGAGCAGTATCCTGCCGGCCCATAATAATAATTAGAGTATTATTTGACCCAATATGTAAAATTTATTCATAAAAGTTACAGTCTAACATGTTAAAGCATCGTATCCCAAGATAGTTGGTACCGGATGTTGAGCAAGACAGTGAGTCGCTGGATATTGCTTCATATTTCCGTATGACCGTGAGAAAGGGTGGCGTAACCAAGCGCTGGCAAGGATCGACACGTGTAGTAGATGCTGACCAAGCAATATATTTCAGCCAATGGGAATTTAAGGATTTGGAAAATATGGAGGCTACACCGCGCCAAATCTTAATTCCAGAATGACCAACGTGCTCAGTTGCTAAAGTCAGTTTCTGTCGGTAATCGGTTTTCCACAGTTTCAGAAGTCAGATATATTTGGAAATAATATAAAAATTGGTGGAAGCGATTTGCTAGTGTTTGAGCTGTGTTTTGTAAATATATCACAATAAATATTGTGTCATCATATACGACGAATTTTCTGATTGGTGGTTGGTTCAGACACCCGGGAACCCCAGTATTGAAATGGCGTCACCAAAGCCTCCTCAGTAACCCAAGCTCTGGAGAGCGTCACTCTGTGTTAAATGCTTGGATAGTGCGGAAGCACAAACTCTGAATTGGTGATCGTGATGTTATTCCAGTAACAGTAACTGGTTTTAAATGATATTTTAAATTCTGCAGTTGGAAGATTTTACTGTTCTTGAGTAAATGGAATAGTATACTTTGGCAGAGTTTACTTTCAATATATAAAGCCGGTGCTTACTGACCGATGTGTAGCAAGTGTAGAGGAGACGTGCTATTGTTTCACTACTTCGCGACGGGCGCGTTTCGCGAGGAATTTCCGTAGCGAACCGTGTGCTGCTTTTCAAACTTTATTATCACCCTTTAAGTGAAGTGTGTATTATATATGTATCAGTGTGTTTAGCTGATCTTGTAAAGAGAAAGGGTATTTCGGCTCGTAGCATTAAGCAGCGAAGATATTGTCAACCATAGTCTTCTGTGTTCCAGTGGATTATTTTCAAGCAAGATGATGGCTATGCATGCAGAAGAAGGAAGTGCATTCCCACATGTTAATGCTGTGATTAACATGGAGTAAATCCCTCAATCAGCGGGGTTGTAAGCTGCTATCCTGGTATCTCGAGAGTCGTCGGATGGAATTCAGTTAAGATGCATGTGTTATTTATGGCATGATATGTAAATTATGTTAAGGTACTAGGGCAGTGTAGATAGAATTTTTGACTTCATGTAAAGTAAGCCTGACGGCATGTGTTTGTTTTAATTTGTTACTATGATAGATTCGGATACGAGAATAATGCATGTTTATTTTATTTTCATTTTGCTTTATGATTAGATGATTGGGAAAATGAGGGATTGATAGGATTAGTTGTTGTTTATTTACGCATGTTACTTAGTATAGGATATTCCGAGTTTTCCTTATATATATGCTAGAAGGGCTAGATTGACAGGTTCATCTTTATACAACGTTCAATACGTATTAGTTCATTTCATTTCGGTTATTCAAAGAGACAGGTATAGATATTCTGCATGACGCATGATTTTACGGAAGCTGACTGAAGGAGCTGCAGAACGTCGTTGTTAAAATAAGATCTTTGAGTTAAGTTGGATTCTGTTTTGCCTGATGGTCTGTAAAGGACACGAACTGAGTCTCATAATGTGGAAGGCCAATGGGATTTATGAGAAATAATGAGATAAAGAATGATATGCTGAATTATAACGTATGTATGCAGGCTGATTGTATGCCTGACAAGAGAAAGAATATTGTGCAGATGTGTGTGCCTGCTAAGTGTCTTCTGAGTGTATATTGTGATCAGAATGGACAGTATTAATTCCAGACTATTGAGTCTGATGATATTCAATGGTAAAAGCATGTTAAGAAGGAATTAATGTACGTGAGTTTCCGTGTAGCCGGCGAAAGGCGTTATCTCATGGCAAGCTGATTTTTGGCCTGTGCTTATCAGGCGTGAATGAGACGATACTTCCTTGTGACAGCCTCGGGAGACAGAATCCAAACTTTAGCATAGTGTTGAGTTCAACATTTCTTTTCAGCTCGTAATCTACCCGGAAGTACATGACGGATGACCGCGCTGTTGAGCGCTCAAATGCAGCATAAGGAGGCAATGTTGCCCATTGCTTTCTTCGTGATATCAAGGGTTATTTATGTTTTTCCCTTACAGGATGATGTTTTACATTGTTATTTGTGGTTGTATACCTTGTCTCGTTGTTTTAAAAGGGAACAGCCCGAGTGCTGAAGTATTGATGGTTTATCTAGTTCTGTCTAGATCTTTTGCAGTGAACCGCGATTCACATTAGAATCTGTGTACCATTTAAGACTTTACTCGATATCCGATGTATATAGATGTGTTTAGTTTGATTATTTAAATTGTTGTAAATATAGTGTAGGATATGCCCCTAGCATTTTGCATAAATTACATAGCGTCCCATTGCGTCTTAATTATTTTCCTTTTCGTCGTAACTTTACTTTATAATGTAACTTTTATTTAACGGTAGTATTTCGACGACTCTCGTTTTAACTTAAATTTGGAAACCGTATCGTTGTGATGCGATAGTGTGTAACGCCATACGGAAATACCACATGTCAGTGTTTGCGTACACTTGTTGCCATACAATATAAACAATGGACTATAAGAAGAAGCTCAGTTTTGATGTATACAAATGTTCTTTGTTGAACTTGATTTTTGATTTCAAATTTTGTCTTATCATTCAAGTAACGTTTTGATTTCCATTTATTTTCTACATTTTTGAGTTCATTTTGACACATTATTTTTTCTTGATTTAATTGTTTTCTCGTAATATGATCGGGGATATTTATCAATAAATCCATCTTAGCCCCTATGATTGTTTCTCATTCGTGTTATACCTCCATTTTCTGTCATTGATTGATATTTTAGAGTAGAACTTCGACTTTTTATCCTGACCCAACCGACAACCAACCCACACTCTGCCCAACCCTGAGTTAGTCGGATGTTCATACAGGAATGGAGGCATCGTCCTAGAGGGTATTTACCCTTGGGTACGGTACACTACTACCACCCTGAGAGAACACACATCCTAAATACTTGACATTATCTGCCTGTTCCAGCTTTGTATCACCAATCTGACATTCATTTCTCTCGGATTTCTTACCTACTGACATTAATTTAGCCTTCGAAAGGCTCATTTTCATACCTTACTCATTGCCCCTATTTTCAAGTTCCAAGATATTAGACTGCAGCCTTAAGCACAATCTGCCATTAAAACCAAGTCGTCAGCACGGGCCAGACTACTTACTACATTTCCACCTAACTGAATCCCTCCCTGCCATTTTATACCTTTCAGCAGATGATCCATGTAAACTACGAAAAACCAAGGTGAAAAGATTACAGCCTTTTCTAACCCCTGTAAGTACCCTGAAGCAAGAACTCATTCTACCATCAATTCTCACCGCAGCCCAATTGTCTATATAAATGCCTTTGATTGATTTTAATAATCTACCCTTAATCCCATAGCATGACGAAATCTATTCGTCATGCCCATAGTCTCCCAGTATGGCGAACTGAAAAATAATGTACAAGTTTTATTAAATTATTAAGGGCTGAATATATGAACCACGGAGTGAAGCTGGAGTCTGTAGATAACACTAGGATCACAATTATTGAATTAGAAATGTCTGTCTGTGTGATTTTCTCTTGTGCGAGTCACCGTGAGAGGCATGTTGCAAAGCTCCGGCAGTAATCTTCCATCATATGACTGTCCCATCTACCTTGATACCTTTCCTCCGTCACTTTGATGTCCTGGTTAAATCTCTCTCCTTGTTCCTCACTGAAATCACCAAGATTTTCAGGAAATATTTGTGAGTTGCTGTGTGAAATGTGTACCTTTATTCTCGTCTTAGCTCCAAAAATTTGAAAGTTTGTAAGCGTGTTGTGGACCAATTCTTCAAAGTTGTATGCCGTATGGTTGCCCAACAAGTTCCGTATAACAGAGATGAACCTGTTTCAGGCACATGCTTCATTGTCTGCCATTGCTGTAGTGAAACTGGAATCATTGATGAGCTTGCGAATTTGAAGACCATTTGAGTTATTCCTGAGATCCTGCTTTAAGTTTTTCATAACTGAGTCCAGGAAAGTATCTGCAGATGTACTTGAAACAATTTCCATTGCTATCTAAGGCATTAACAAATTGCTTCATGAGGCCTAGTTTTATGTGCAGTGGTGGGAGAATTATATTTTCCCTGTCAACCAAAGGTTAATTTATGATGTTTGCTGCACCAACTGTCATGTTTCCCTTGTTAGCCATGTCACCTTTCTCCTACGATCCTCTTATGCTCTGCTATCCCACATGCATATGAAACATGGCTACTTCTTATACCCACTTTGTTGCCCGAGCAAAAAGTTCACTATTTTGAGATCAACATATAAATGCCACTTGTGCTGATGATGACAAAGTTTCTGCAGGACCATCTTGACATTTTCATATACCTCATAGTTTTCTTGAATGAGCAATTGTAATAGAAACGTGGAAGTCACCATTACATTTCAAACTTCCGGAGGAGCTGTCAATAAAAAGCCTCCAGTCCTGTGATCGATATTCCAATAAACCAATATTGTTGCAGCACACAAGTATATTATCTTCACTGGAGTATTGAAGAAGTGGCTTTTCTCTAGTCCGGTAAATTGTAATTTTAGCTTCTGGCTTCAGATAGTTCTTTTATTTTAGCCTAGGTGCCAAGTGTTCTGATGCTTTCTTAGACAGACTGAGTTATCGTATCAGAGAACTGAGTTATTCCTGAGAGAATTGCTGCGGTTTTGAATCATTTCCTTCAAATTCAGATCCACTGCTACTGACACAGCCCAGTTCTCGACTTCTGACAATGGAATTTCTGGGAGTAACACTGGAACAGAAATATCTATGCTGTGTGGCACAGGTCGCCTTGCTGACTCCAGAACTGAAACCTTATGTTTTTTGTATCTGTTGAAAACTTTTGCATTCACAACACAAAATTAACGTTACTCGTGATGGTGTTTTAGCTCTCTCCACAACATAGGCGCTCCAAAATTTAAACTTATCCCTCTTCCATTTATCCACTGACTTTTACAACTTTTACAGACATTATGGGGATCCCAAGACTCACCTTGGTCCCCGAAGTGAATTCCGAAGTATGCAAAATAAGCTCAGTTGACAAAGTCAGTGATGTTCTTCCTGTTAGCTCGGAGAGCGTATTCATCACAAACATAACAGAAGTCATTAGGGTAGTTTAAACAAATTCTTCGTGAAGAACTCAAATTTCAGCACAGATTAAGAGTAGTTCAAGTAATCTCTTAGCAAAGAATTCATATCCCTGCGAAAGTAGAAAGAGAAAAATTTAAAAACATGATTTAAAATGTAAACAAATTATAGTACGTCTCTGAGGTGTAGTGGTTAGCGTGATTGGCTGCCACTCCCGGAGGCACGGGTTTGATTCCCGGCTCTGCCACGAAATTAGAAAAGTGGTGCTAGGACTGGAACGCGGTCCACTCAGCCTCGGAAGGTCAACTGAGTAGAGGTGGGTTTGATTCCCATCTCAGCCTTTCTCGAAGTGGTTTTCCATGCTTTCCCACTTCTCCTCCAGGCAAATACCGGGATGATAAGTAACTTAAAGCCATGGCCGCTTCCTTCCCTCTTCCTTGTCTATCCCTTCCAATCTTCCCAACCCCCACAAGGCCCCTGTTCAGCATAGCAGGTGAGGCCGCCTGGGCGAGGTACTGGTTCTCCTTTCCACCTGTACCTCCGACCCAAAGTCTCATGCTCCGGGACAATGCCCTTGAGGCGGTAGAGGTGGGATCCCCCGCTGAGTCCGAGGGGAAAACCAACGCTGGAGGGTAACCTGATTAAGAAAGAAAGAATAAAATACAATCTTATCTACCATGATGTTACAGAAAAAAAAAGAGACAACGAAACCAACACTAGAAATAAAAATATAGGTCCAGATTTCGTGGTACAGCTGTCTGCAGAGACGAGAAATAAATAAAATAACGCTTTTGGAATAACTCCCTATATCTGGAGAACTAGAGCCAATTTAAAAAATGCGAAGACAGATTTGGATCCAGGTTCACCTGAACATTCCATATTCGTAACAATATAACTGGCAATTTGAAAAAAAGTTTTTTTGGTCCCCAGTGTAATAAATAGGTAAGAGATTGACACGAAAAGTCGTTCTGCAATGGTACGTGTTTCGATTTCACATTTCAATTTAAAAAATATCCTCTTCTCAATTTCTTGGCACCCACAACATTCATTTATTCATATGTGAGGCACACTCAGTTTCAAGAGGAAGTGGAAACCGGAGCGAATTTTGCAAGAACGAGAACTTGTTCGTGGTAGAAGATTATTTTTATTTTTATAAGTTGCTTTACGTCACACCGATACAGGTCTTATGGCGAAGATGAGACAGGGAAGGGCTAGGAGTTGGAAAGAAGCGCCCGGGGACTTAATTAAGGTACAGACCCAGCATTTTCCTGGTGTAAAATGGGAAATCACGGGAAACCATCCGCAGGGATGCCGACAGCGGGTTTTGAACCCACTATCTCCCGAATTCTGGATACTGGCCGCACTTACGCGACTGCAGGTATCGAGCTCGGTCGTGGTAGACGAGCAAACAAGCCCATCGCTAGTGAGGTGTTCAAGGTGGCATAATTGACACCAAAATGATACTCTCTGCTTCAAGAGCCTGAAAAGCGACTTTATATTGTAATCAATATTATAGACGGCCTACCAAGCGACCGTTGTTCGGCCCGAAGGGCTGTAGATAACGAAGTGTCATGTGGTCATCACGACGAATCCTCCAAGCTATTCTTGACTTTCTAGACCGATGCCGTTATCTCATCGTCAAATAGCTCCTCAATTGTAAACACGTATGCTCAGATCCAGGTAAAAATATCTGACGAGGCCAGACATCGAACCCGGACCTTCCAGTAAGGAGGCAGGCACGCAACCAATACACCACGGGGTGATGGGTAAATGTGTAAATGAGCAATCAAAATATTCAACAACTATGATAGATTAAAAGAGACTAAAATATATGCGAATAAGGGATGTAAGTAAGCAAGTAACTATTTATTTCTGATAAAATGGCTTACAACCGGTGGCATCATAAAATGCACAATACAAAAAAGTGCACTATAAAATGAAATGAATAATCTACACTATAACGATTTTGGATGTCCTGCGTAGATAAGTCCGCCACTGTGGTGTAGTGGTTAGTGTGATTTGCTGCCACCCCCGGAGGCCCGGGTTCGATTCGCGGCTCTGCCACGAAATTTGGAAAGTGGTACGAGGGCTCGAAAGGGGTCCTCTCAGCCTCGGGAGGTCAACTGAGTAGAGGTGGGTTCGATTCCCACCTCAGCCATCTTGGAAGTGGGTTTCCGTGGTTTCCCACTTCTCCTCCAGGCAAATGCCGGGATGGTACCTAACGTAAGGCCACGGCCGCTTCCTTCCCTATTCCTTGTCTATCCCTTCCAATCTTCCCATCCCCCCACAAGGCTCCTGTTCAGCATAGCAGGTGAGGCCTCCTGGGGGAGGTACTGGTCATTGTCCCCAGTTGTATCCCCGACCTAATGTCTCTCAGGTCCAGAACACTGCCCTTGAGGCGGTAGAGGTGGGACCCCTCGCTGAGTCCGAGGAAAAAATCAACCCTGGAGGGTAAACTTTCAGAAGAAGAAGAAGAAGAAGAAGCAGAAGAAGAAGCGTAGATAAAAGTAATAATGGTGCTCATCCCGAGGTGGTGCGGCTCTCTTCAGGCACACCCCGAATGGAGGTGACCTGCATGTAGCATTTCAACCATATACAGCCCTCCTGTTAGTTTTAAATTTCTGGTAGTACCGGGAAAGTAATAATGGTATAATAATTATAATAATTTTGTGTGGCTATTTCTATCCGAGTGCAGCCCTTGTAAAGCAGACCCTCCTATGAGGGTGGGCGGCATCTGCCATGTGTAGGTAACTGCGTGTTATTGTGGTGGAGGATAGTGTTGTGTGGTGTGTGAACCGCAGGGATGTTGGGGACAGCACAAACACCCAGCCCCCGGCCCACTGGAATTAACCAATGAAGGTTAAAATACCCGACCCGTCGGGAATCGAACACGGGACCCTCTGAACCGAAGACCAGTACGCTGACCATTCAGCCAACGAGTCGGGCAGTAATAATGGTGATGACCCATCATATGAAATTGATATTAAAGACGTTTTCAATAATACTTTGCTAAAGAAAAATATAAAAAAACATTAATAAAAACCTATTAACTTATTAAATTCAGAATTAAATTAAACCACCGTATTCCATTGATAATAATAATAATAAGAAGAAGAAGAAGAAGAATGGCTAGAAGATACAAGAAAATCCTGGAGGAAGTTGGCATCAATCCGGAAGAAATCTTTAATAGAGATATGTTTCGAGCTAAAAATAATAAATTTGAGGGGTTCCAGGAAAAACAAAATGAAAAGTCCAAGAACGCATGGTCAAAGGAGAGGAAGTGGACCCACTGCGTAATGATGAAGAAGTTCTGGGAGAAGAAAGGACTAACCAGCAAGTCAATTGTTTACGTGGTCCAAAGTAGGCCGTAATCGAAGAAATAATAATAATAATTGTACCGGGAGGTACACCTCAACGCTGTACATTTAAATCTGGCGCCTTAAAGAACTCCTCTGCTGGAGAAACTGTGAAATTGAAACTGGACCAGCTTATTAATTTACTCTGAAGAGGTCACCACTAAAATCTGATATAATTTTGTTATCGTGAAGTTTCACGTACTGTGTGAATTTCTACTTGTTTTGTTTGCCATTCATCAAGAAGTTTGGACTTTCTTCAACAGATGTCACTACAAAAAACCTATGATCATGCACCCTGGTGCGAAGTGGAAGAACTTTTGATTTGAAGAAGTTTTGTATTCATAAGGTTTTTTTTTACTAATTGATGTTCATTTATTTTTGGGTTGGAAATATTTATCTTTTCTTTCCGCCAGTTTTGAATCTAACCAATCCCTAATTTCTGTAATTAATTTTCCGCCTATCACAGGCTTCTTCCTCGATTCTGAGTGTCACTTTTGAATTTAACCAATACAATTCTGTGGGTGTGTCTTGATTATTCGTGAAAGGTCTCGAACTTTCCCCGAGGGTTTATAAACTGCGGATTTTCACGTCTCTTGGCCATTTTGATCGTCATCTAACTAAGTGTGTGTGTCAAGCAGGAGGCGAGAGGCGCCTCTTTCATCAGGCAGCAGTACACCGACAAAGTAATGGCCACTTAACATCTTTATTTCTTGCTAGCTCTGCAGTTTAACCCGAGGGAGAGGTCAGAAACTTTAACTATGTAACCTACCTTCTGAAAATGTAACTTCTGCCGGCTTATGTAATAACTTCATAAAATATTTAACTGTAAATCGGGATAGAGAGTGATATACCCTCTCGAGCTCCTCTTCATATTGATTTGAGGTGACTACGCTTTGTAACTGGTTTTCTGCATTTCCGTAATGTCTTAATTTATTTTTATACTAGTCACCTCCATAGTTTGGGAATAGCCCCTGTTCATCGGCCTAGTGCCCTTTAGGTTTTAAGAATTCATATTGTACTCATACTGGGCAATTTGGTTTCACAAATAGATGTATAGATGGAATAGTTGGATGAGAACCGCCAGAAGTCACTTACCAGGCTCGAAGTCTCATCCTCCCTACTTTCATTGCGTCACCGGCTGAACTCACGTAGCATACGGGCAATGGAATGTTCGAAAAAGAAAAAAATAGGCACTACCTAAAATATAATGAAAGTAGGATTCTATAATATGAGAGGAATACACTATTATTATGAAATGAGAAAAATCTTCGTTTGAATATTATTTTCTAAACATTTTATTATACTGATAGAAACCACACGAGATGATGCCGTATTTCAACACATGAGCAAAAAGAACAATTAAGACTGATACAAAAATTATGTACATGGTATGCCTTCATGTCCTTGTAGTTTGTCCTCGGCATAGTTGATCCTTGGCGTACCTCAAGTCATTTGATTAACACACACTAATACGTGATTTTATTTATTTATAACAATGATATTAAATGGCATCTAATGTTTTAATAAGCTGATCAAAAATGAATATTAAATGGTATCCATTCTGGTGTTTAATTATTAATCCTCATTAATTAATCACATCCTTAATTAATTATTAATGATCATGATTTGGAATGAAAATCAAGTACATCTACTCTACACACGAGAATGCATCGCCGTATATCAAACACGTGGTCCATTTGACCATGACAATTATACATTTACACTGAACACATACGCATATCCTGGGTTTACCTAACAAAAATATTCATAGAAAAATCAGCCAAAGCTGGAATCGAACCCATCACCATAGAACACTTTGGGAAATAATAAAACACGTAAACACATTACATAGAAAAATATCAACATATTTTACACAATACATCTTGGAGATATGGCTTAACCAAGCCATAGTATCTGGTTAAATTCTTCGCTCCAACATCATTCGAACACACGGACTCTAGCTTCTAAGGTAAATTTTTTTAACTCCAATCAAAGGCTAATTTAATGCCTAAGCATAAGAAGGGATCTATCCTTCGCAAAATCAGAAAATTATCCGCATTACACATAACGTGTCATTAGAATGGAATTGAGACTGCTTTGGCGAATGAAAGGGAACTCGCCAGAAACATTGAGCTTTGCTGGAAGCTACAAAATCTCTCTCTCGACCCTCAGTCGGCTAGTAATATACCTGTCAATCATGACAACAGCTGTGTGACCAGCCTTGTGGCTACGGACACTTTGAAATCGTCGTTCTTTCTTTCTCTCTCTTTCTTTCCTTCATATATCATCGCGGCTTATTCTCAAGTACGCATTCATTTAAGACCCGTCACTTATTATTCATTATCTGGCTATATACTCAGCCTAATTCAACATATCACAACAGCCATAATTATTTATTATTCTTTATCATTTCAACAACATAACATGTTACAGCTTCGCCCTTCCATATCATACCACCGCATCTCAATCCGTTCATTTAATTTACAGAGAAGACTCCATTCTTCCAGGTTATTTTATTCTTCTCACATATTTATATAATTCATATTAATACCTCGGTTTTGAACATCATCCGTTCATCTAACATCATCCGGGATTTACAAATTCCTGAATCACCTTAAAGCAAACGTATAATTTGTATTCAAACTACTATGAAAATCTTTACCAGATAAAACATTACGAAGAAATATAAGTTTAGCTAAATCACCAATCTTCCCAAATATGTGCTTCATATAAGCTAAGAATTTCTGGGATCTATATAATAATTTATGCAACTGATCCAATTAAATATCAATGATTAATTGAAATCATTTGATAATCCTAACTAAATATTAAATCTTTTCCAACTCATACGTGCATAATGTTCCCTACATTTTTAATTTTTAATTATTAATTATAACATTATGATATTTACAAAATAAAAATTGCTACTATCATGCAAATTTCGTGGTAACATATATTTAAATCATGTGTACTTATCAAATGATGGGTATAGTTTGCTGCCATCTCGGGGTACATCTTAGATTTTTACACGACCATGATGAATGTTCTTCTCTCTGGCAGTCCTCGGTTCCTCTTCATACTACCACGATCGATGTCTCGAACTGTGGTCTTCTCAGTTGAGTCTCTGGACGCTCCCGTAGAAGCTGATCGCAGGCACTTAGGCGCGATTCTTGTAGACTCTAGATCTCGGGTTCGACGACCACTCACGAATATACACGAAAATGGGAAATCAGTTATTAAACACTGTTTATGCACTTTCAAAGGGAATCTACTTGTGACGAGATCCACTCTTAACTTCAAATAGATTAGTGCAAATAGTGGCAAGTATATAGAAATCACTGTTCATTTCCCCAGTAATCACACAGTCTATCACCACGAGTGTCCATGGAGTATGCAAACGCTAATTTAATCAGGAACAGTTATTTCATTTTTCCTGAACGTCACTCGCTCTTAAATGCTTTGAATCGGTGATTATTAATAATTGCTGAACATAATTAGCTGTCTCATCACTTCTAATTAACCTGACGCGTTTGCCCTTTCGTCGGTGATTACACCATGAGCCGCAACAAACTGACTGTCTTTAACAATTTAAATGTTAAATGCTAAAATAAGGCTTCTATTCGGCAATTGTGTACATTAACCTGTTCCACACGGCTTATTCCGCGATATATTTACGTCACACTGATGTGTTTTTCTTCTATGGCACAACACTTCGTACACTGATATCCAAGTTCACTCCTAAGGTGTTAGTACTGCAGCTACACAGATGACAATGAGATACTGTATCTAGGTCCTGGTTCTACTTATAGCCTCCGGACAAAATGGTCAGGTGGGAGGTGAATTATGCCCCTGTTAAAATCGAGGTCCGGTAATCGGAGTCTTTCAGCGACGTGATAGCAATCAAATTATAGCTTGTGACCTCTACTTTTTACTGAAGACATATAAAACTAAAGCGATCAGTAGGAAATTCATAATCTCAAAAGCGTCCTTTTAGAAAATCACGCATCATGGTTCATCATGCAAGATCTCCCACTTTTTTCCACACGTTGTCAGATTTCAGCAGTCGTCTTTACTCTGCGTAATGCTATATGACAAGCGTCATTTCCGATCCACTATTCAAGTATTGCTTTTATATGCATCAACAATTAGCATTAAATACATCGGTTCGAATGAGACCTGACTCATAATTTTCCAAAAATTATTTCAGGTGAAGGTGTTCTTATTCTTCCTCGTTTTAGTAAATTATAGTGAAGTGGCACCAGTGAATGCAGTGTTGAATTAGTAGTGGGCATTTATTTCTCACCTTAACACCTTAACTCAGCCCACTCTCCGACAACTTACATCTCCACGCGCAGCGTCATCTCTTCTTCTCGCTCGCTCGGAAAGAGAGCGCGATTCCAAGGTTTAGCAATACTGCGCTATCCTTCTCTTCTTACAGCGCAGAAAACTGCTCCCTTCGGGCTGGGGTATAGCAAATCACACCCCGGTTCGGCATGTAGACTGCTAATTACTACATTATAAGTCACAGAATGTTGCGAAAAACGGCATATATAATTGACTAGACCTCCCAACATGCCTATGGCATGGTGATGAACGGTTACAATATCTAGGAGTGCAAGTACATGCCTCCATTCAATTTGTGTTTCGGACCATTTAATTAACCTGTTCTTTTCTGCTACGGCCCGTTTCAAATTTTGTAAGTTGTGCCTTGGTGGCTAGTGATGGTAATTTTCCGATATTGCCTCAAATAGGCTTGGAAAACTGAGAGCACGTCAGCTCTTTTCTAGTGTTGTAAAAGTGCCTCTGGGAAGCTTGATATTATGAGTTGGGAGCAAGCCCTCCATGTATTGAGGGATTTCTGCCCTTGTGTAAATTTGTGCTCTTGTAAATTGTAAAGTGAGGGGCTTGAGGCCCAGTTTTTTAAAACAGTCACTAAATTTTGGATTTTTTGTCTTGTCTAGTATTCGTCAGTGTACCTGACATTTCATTGTTATGAAAATTTTGTTATTTAAGAAAATATAAACTTCAGTTTGAGTTTTATATTTTTCTTGACATTGTAGTTAGACCCATTCACCCCGGCACCTTCTTTCTCCTCTGCGTTCCACGGGTAACCCCGTAATAATAATAATAATAATAATAATAATAATAATAATAATAATAATAATAATAATAATAGTAATCTATCTATATAAATAAAATTGTAGGGGGTCCGCTGTCTGTAATTTCTTTTGTTTTGCCAATTTTTCAGATATTTATCCGTTTTAGGTCAACTCAAGACCGAATCGGTGGTTTTTACGTTTCGTGTCTGTTTGTTTGTCTGTTTGTCTGTCTGTTTGTCTGTTTGTCTGTTTGTCTGTTCCACCATCACGTCGAAACGGCTGGATAGATCTCAACCAAACTTCATATTTAGAGTATACTCATCCCGGGGAAGGTTTCGATATGCATATCATTTTAAAATCTTTGAATATACGGGGGGTTTATAGGAAAACCAGAATGGTTTTTCCACCATATCGTCGAAACGGCTGGATACATCTCAACCAAACTTCATATTTAGAGTATACTCATCCCGGGGAAGGTTTCAATATACATATCATTTTAAAATCTTTGAATACACGGGGGTTTATAGGAAAACCAGAATGTTTTTTCCACCATCACGTCGAAACGGCTGGATAGATCTCAACCAAACTTCATATTTAGAGTATAATCATCCCGGGGAAGGTTTTGATATGCATATCATTTTAAAATCTTTGAACAGACGTGGGGTTTATAGGAAAACCAGAATGGTTTTTCCACCATCACGTCGAAACGGCTGAATAGATCTCAACCAAACTTCATATTTAGAGTATACTCATACCGGGAAATGTTTCAATATGCATATCATTTTAAAATCCTTGAATAGACGGGGGGTTTATAGGAAATCCAGAATGGTTTTCCCCCATTTTCTCTTATACTATCGATTTTCTGTAAACTTCGTTTACCGTAGGTGAAACGTCTCTTCATTATAAACAACTTTCGTTATGTTCATAATTTACCTTACTCTTCACATGACGGAGAAATTTACAATTTTCCGCTGGTATCATGCTCTGCATTGAGTGACCGACAGACCGACAACGAACCTACAGGTTACCATGGCAACGTCTCTGACTGCATGCCAGCAGGGAAGTAACGTATTGCCATTTTCCTCATCATGCTTTTAAATTCGTGGTTGTTCCTTAGGTAGAAGGCAAGAGAGGCGTCAATCGGCCTATCTGCGGGATATTGGCGGAATATCGTTGAATGTTATAACCGCCCTCGAATAGATTAAATAATAACACCATTAGTCATCTTCTTATTATTTGTTTACCTAGGAATCACTGAACCTAAATTTCTCCTCTTTTACCGCTTTATTATATCCATAACTCACACTAGCATAATTTATTGAGGGGCATTTGATTTTCCAATACATTAACTTGGCATTTACATATTTGTCGTTATCCGACTGTCCTCAGTTATAATCCATTTTCTATTACTTTCAACTTTCTTAACTGAATTATTTTCTTCCTTAATTACGCCGTATGTACGCGAGTGCTACAAACTACTGGATGTATTTCCACCAATACTCATATTTAGAATACACCTGTCCTTGATAGGTTTTAGGGCAAATATTGTTTCTAAATCCCTAAACTGACTGGGGGTTTATACGAAACCGAAACAGTGATTTTGCACTTCCACAAAATACACACAACCAACGTTAATTTAAATCTACCTGCCTTGGTAGAAATTAATTTCGAAACCTTTTTTCTCATGTGCATCATTTCGATACGAGGACTAATAAGGGAGACATCATTAACGGACCGTTTTTCTGTACAAGTCCCATCGGACTTAACTCACGAGCGGGTGCGTGTAAAGCGTATTCCTTACAACTTGAAAACTACTGAAGACATTCGAACCAAAATTTATATTTAGCATCCACCTGTCCAAAGGTAGGTTTTAAATGTAAATAACATTTCATGTTCCGGAATGGACTGGCGGTTTATAGGGAACCGAAATGGTGATTTTACTCTTCCACAATATATACAGAACAAGACCAACCTGACTGGAAATCGACCAAACGTGATGGAATTCCACCTCTAAACCTTTTTTTCATGTGCATTTTTTCGTCAGGAGGATTAATAAGGGAGATATCTTGAATGGTCAGTTTTGCAGGTTAAGTCCAACGGACATAGTCCAAAAGGTGTTTTACATGGAGCAGATTCCTTATCTATATAAATCAAATCGTAACGACTATGTGTCTCTACACTGACTATTTTGGCGAAATTTACGTACAGCTTTCCGTTTAAGGGGTAATAATGACCATCTGCATAATTTTTGGTTTAGTTTCTTGAAAGTCCTAATTTTTACCCGCCTCGCCCAAAATCCAGATTGCGGCATAATCTGCCAGAAGGAAAAGAAGATAATTGAAATTTGACAAAATTATACGTTTTAGCCTGTAACGAACGGAAAACATCCATGATCATTAAATTTTTCACTTTTTATCCCCGAAGAATATCGAAATATTCAGGCAAATTTAATTATGGTGCAGACCTTCGGAAATTGCTATCACATAACAGATTACACAATCTCCGTTCAATTTGGAATGATCTACAACCTTGGTCTTATGAATTTTTGTCATATATGTATCCCTTTTACGTTTCTCTATTAATCGATGTTAAGTAAATTTGGACTTTTCATATGCATAATTCATACTTTCAGTCACTTATAAGAAATATAAAATCATCAAACTCTTCACGAAAATTGGCCCACCCAGTAGCCATATGTGAGCCAAATGTTATGTATGTAGCTGTCACATAATTATCCGAAAAGTAATGTAATGTGAGATAATCTTACAAAAACGTTACCCTGTTCTACGTTTCTAACTCAATCTGACCCAAGAATAGATGACATATCATAGGACCAGCCATTTAGGCCACTAAATCCGGCGTGTCTTTTGGTATAATCCTTTGTCGATTTGACGTACGTTTAGTAGCAGTTAATCTGTAAATGAAGGTCTTCAATATTGTAAACACGCATATACTTTCGTATGTCGATCTATATATATTCACTGATGTCGATTTGTAGCGATCGAGAAAGGGTGTGTCTGCTATTGTAATAAGTACTCCCCACACCGACTTTGACTGGCAGTAGGAAAGGGTTCCTTCTCCAACTCCTGTGTAACTGTCATTAGTAAGGAAGGCCTACAATTGTAATGAATAGTTCACTTCTCGATTTGACTTGCAGAAGGCAAGTGAGCATGCAGTTTTGTTTAAAACTCCCCTACCCGATTGTGTTTGGCAGTAGGCAAGGGTACCCGCCATTATAAAGAAATGTCCTCATCTAAAATGTGACTGGCATTAGGCATAGTGGCCTGCTATTTTGATGGAAACTCACCAACTTGGTGTGACTGGCAGTAAGCTGGCTGGAAGTAGGAAAATGGGCCTGACATTATAATGATAACTGCACAACTCAATTTCGAGTGATAGTAGGGTAATTGCCTGCCATTATAATAAAAACTCCTCAACTGTAATCTGTCTGGAAGTAGGAAAAGGGGGCTGCCATTTTAACGAAAACTCACCAAATCGATTCAGTCCGCGTAGTAGGCAATGGGGCCTGCAATTATAATGTAAACTTCCCAACTCGATTGTGAATGGCAGTAGGCAAGTGAGCCTGCCGTTGTATCACAAATCCATAACAAACACTTTACATTGGAAACAACGTACGGGGACCTCCCCATGCTCTTTCTCGGATAACGCTAAGAGACATGCAATTTTAAAACAATCTTATTTACTGCATGTTCAATGTTTACTTCGATATTCGAATACAATGTAGAATACCGTAGCGAAGCACGGGTATATTCGCTAGTAATAATAATAATAATAATAATAATAATAATAATAATAATCTTAGTAATAAATATCAATTGTAATAATGAAGTATCGATAATAATAATAATAATAATAATAATAATAATAATAATAATAATAATAATAATAACTTCTATGTTCATGTCATGAGAATGGACAATCAGAGGCTCACCTCCAGAGTCTTCCACACCATCTCTAGAGGGAAAGCGACAAATGCCAAGTGGTCAAGGCTTGTCAGAAAAGACCTTACACAACTGGACATTGCTCCCAGTGAAATCTAGACAAGAATAGGTACAGAACGTTGGTCAGAACATCAAACTCTCTCCAGTCACTAACAGAAAAAACAGTGCATCCGGGAGGAGGTGTGAAATGGACTCAGGAGCTGAAATACGTTCACAGTGCAAGAATGAAGGAGTACTGGTCTAAGAAGAAAGCTGCTAGAGATAAGAACCACGTAGTTCATAGCAGGCCCAAAGGGAACTAAAAAAATAATAGTTATAATGGTAATAACGAAAAACTTTAATATTTAAATAAGTTGATATCAATAAAATAACAATACTAACTGATAATTAAGATGAGATTAAACTGTATACATTGAATCGAATATGTCAGTGGTCTATCTGGAATATCAAGGCATGTAACTCCATAGTCACACAGTTAAAATATTGTATAATATCATTTCGGCTGATGCCACTTTGACGCTCTGGGAATGTTGCTAACGTGATGGAATACGAACGTGTCGGGAAGGCTTTCAAATACACCGACAGACGATCAGAGGAAAGGATAATCTCATCCACAGAAATTCTACATCAGTTATGAATAATCCAGTAGTGACCATTACAATATCAAGCCGTATTTCCGTCTGCTATAGCAAAGTGAATCTTTTTGGTGTCACCAGTGGCGGATTCGTCTGCACTTCTACTATGAGCAGGTTGCATGGCCACTTATAGAATGACGACGAGCATACGGTACGGGCAGCACACAAATCCTAGGCTCGTTGTGAAGCATCACTCCACCAGAAGAGGAGGTGTCATGGTGCAGGATACCATCGCCAATGGTTTTCGATCCCATCGGCTGGCGACCCATAAACCACTGACGGCGTAGTGGAACGTCCAGGAAATGCAGCATCGGTGTGAACATCTCTAGAACACCACATTCCAGCAGAAAAAAGACCATCTATACACAGCGCTGTTAATAGGTTTTCTTGGCAGCAGGTTTGTAGATCTTTCACACTTTAAGCATATTTGGGATCAGATCGAAAGGCAACTTCAGCTAGGGGTGCAATCTTCCTCAGGTACCAATCAGACATCTCTACGTCCCATACCAAACTGTATTGCCACATGTGTCCATTCTAGGGGTAATATGACTCCTATAGTAGTAAAATTCCCCAAAATATTTGCTTGTTGGGTTCTGACATAATGATTCCTTTAATGTCAACATCTCTTGTTGCTTTTGTGACTATTGCTTCGGGGTGTGGCATTTCTGGTGGAAACGAGTTCATATATCCTGCAGATGATTGTCACTATTATCCGCCAGCTTCACGGGATGTACCATATAAGTATTGTATTTGTTAAGAAAAAGAGGATACGTACAAGCGTCTTCATTATAGACTCTTAAGCCTTTTAGCGTTCAGTCTGCAAGCCTCTGTGAATTAACTAAATGCCATTACAATCCTCTATTTGTAACTAACCCTATGACTTCGTCTAACCATTGTCGTCTTGGTTTTCCTCTACTTATTTTACCCTCCATTTCCGAGTCAGTTATTCTCCTAGGTAACGTATCCCCTCCATTTATCCCACATGGCCACCACCGAAACCGGTTTATATGTAGAGCTTCATCCATCGAATTTATTCCTAATTTAGCCCCTATATCCTGATTCCGAGCATCCTCCTACCATTGATCGGATCTCTTTGTAATAGATATCACTCTCGCTATTTTCTTGCCTGTAGCTTGTAACTTGTGAACAAGATATTCTGAGTCCAATCATCTTCCACTCCCGTAAAGAAACGTCTGTCTGAAAATAGACTGGTTAAAAGAGTGCTTCGTCTCCAATAACAATAAGAGCAAGAAAATTAATTATTTTTTCTGATCTTTCCTCTTTCACAGTTTTTAAGGGACTGGAGGTTTCCTGTCAAGGGAGAAATTTAGAAATGTCAGTATCATAAAACTACACTTATCCCTTTATGGACTAGTTTCAAAATCATTATTAAGTACACAGTACTTTTTAAGCAGTCCAAAATCAATACCAGTTGTCCGTCTCCATGGCTAAATGGTTAGCACGCTAGCCTTTGGTCACAGGGGCCCCGAGTTCGATTCTCGGCAGGGTCGGGAATTTTAACCATCATTGGTTAATTTCGCTGGCACGGGGGCTGGGTGTATGTATTGTCTTCATCATTATTTCATACTCATCACGACGCGTAGGTCGCCTACGGGAGTCAAATAGAAAGACCCGCACCTGGCGAGCCGAACATGTCCTCGGACACTCCCGTCACTAAATGCCATACGCCATTTCATTTTAATACCAGTTTACTTTCTAATGTATGTACAAAAATAGCCTCCATATTACATGATAACAATATTACCACCAACAGGTTCACCTCCATGGTGTAACGGTTAGAACTATTTGCTGCTATCCTCTGAAGCCGGGTTTAATTATCGATACTGCCACGATTATCAGGAGGTATTGTATCTAGTTAAAAAGTACATGCATCGCACCTTAATTGGGGTTGAACCTGAAAAGAGTTGTACCACCCCGGGATGAGGACTGGAATTTACATTTTACAATAATGTCACCCAAAATAAAACCCTTACACATTCAAAAAGATGTTGCCTGAGAGAAAAATTATCAAATAAGAGTTTATCGACCGTGTGATTATTATTATTATTATTATTATTATTATTATTATTATTATTATTATTATTATTATTATTATTATTATTATTATTATTATTATAAAGTGCGCTAAAATCACAAAGTCGGTAGAAAACTAAATGTGAAGGCCTAGAATTTAGAAAGCTCGTAAAACTGATCAACTGTAACATTACATTGACCATTGTTTGTCGTGATGTTCTTTGCCTCTTATGGTGCCACTCATCTCCGATAGATGGGATTACTGCTGAGTACCGAGTATAACAGCCTGCCTGAATATCAGCGGGAAGTAGCTGGGGAGTTAGATCTCTCTCTTCTTTAACACGCCATTCCTTTCCTCTGGTTCATAAATTTTCTGATACTACTGGTACGTAACCCACTGGTTCATCATAGCATTCGAGCTATTCAGTCCCTACTCTGAGGCACTGATTGGGGATGAGCAGTGTGCACAATTAACGGAATAATGGCAGAGGAGTGGTGGCAGCGATCTGTGGCCTGGTCATTCCAACACTGGAACTATGGACTGTTAGATCAGCACTGTTTGTTAAAAGTGAGAAAATGTGCGCCTTTCATTTAATCGAGTATTTTATATGATAACATTCATTTTAATTGCTACATTCCTACTGACGTCACCGCAATGTTCTATGTTGACTTCAATTGGGAAAAACACAAAAAATATTATTTCGGAGAATTCCGTAGCGAAGCACTGGTACATCAGCTTGTATCATATAAATGGAGAGCTGTTGTATCAGTGTACAAAGGAAAGAGTGAAAATCATAAAGCGGATGGTAAATTGTCTGTAAGAAGACCAAAGCAGCGTTGACTTGACAACCTGCACAAAGATCTCAGGCCAGTCAACTTCACATGATTGTATTGCTCCGGGAAAGCGTGCTTTTTGACTATAACAGACACGTTTACGAAATTACAACTGGTTTGATGGAAGGCAGTTCAGGTTTAGGTGTATCCGTACTTTGCTATGGAATTCTACATTGTATAAAGAATTCTAGGTGAAGTCGTGTACACGTTGTGATAAGATTTTATTAAATTGCATTGTAACATAGGTATTTAAAAATTAAAATTCATGCGCCTTTCCCTAAAATACATTTCATCCTGCGTGAATAAAGCTATATATAGCCTAGACTGTAGTGTATGACCTTAGTAACAGCAGTCTAAATTCATTAATATCTCTGTTATCATAGCCGGTACGGTAAAACTGTTTAAGATATAAATGATCGGAAATGTAATTCTATATAACTTTATTTAAGTAGTATTTATCAATAGGACCACTAATAACGTAGATTTTTTAGAACTGAATTTTAGGCCTTTCCCTAAACTACCATTCCAGTCAGCATGAATAAAATTATTTCTAGCCTAGATTGCAGTGCCTCATTTCCTGACTTTACCGATTTTCATTATATTCTCTTCGGCCATTTTTGAGTTATGCCCATACACACAGACAGACAGAAATGATGTAAATTTAAAAAGCGCGTTTCCTTGTTACTGTTGACATGACCGATAATGAAGTGCAATTCTTTTTAAATTCTGAGCAATTTATAGATAAAACTCTTATTTTGTGTACAGAATGTAACTGCGAGGCTCAGCATAAAGGATTTTAGCAATATTTTGCAGTAACTTTAGTTTGTGTAGGTCAAAAGGACTGTATCGCTATTGATCCGGGAAAGGATTTTGATAGATTTTAAAGGCTGACTGCCGAAGAAAACGACAGTTGTTAGATTAGACATAACAGTCGAATTGCTCCCGTTTACTCTGTTAATTTTTTATTCAGGCAAATACTCTAAAATAGTCCAACAACTGAATACGAAGTATTTAAAACGTTTAATTTGTTATAATCATCATAAAAATTAAAGCCGTTTCGTAACCGTACTGATGGTTTGATTCAATTCATTAAATTAAAATACAGCCTGTACCAGCGCACCTTGTAAAATTAACTAATCAACATTTTTAAAAATCATGACGACACTCTTATGTGAATTTTAGTATATTTTTAAACATTTCAATTTTAATAGATATACTGGAGATGAAACGAAGGTTCGGAAAGCCGGTTTTGGATTAACTGTTTTTACAAATTTTGTTGAAACATTCTGTACTTTAATACAATAAATTGTTTAATTTGTTTAATCGAATAATGTTTTCGAGAGATTCTCTTAATAAATATCCCTGTCCTTGTCCTAAGTGATCATACAGAGAGAATATGATAGATTGTTTGAATTGTATAAGGTTCGGAAGGAGAGCATTCAGCCCCTCAAGAGAGATTTATTATTTCTTCACAAGATTATCATCTACGGGAGCTATTCTCATGCAGATTAGGAAGCTACTTAAAATATTTCTCTATAGAAGGAGTGGCTTTTAGCTTGAAACTTGAATCATAATAAAGGCCTACCAAGGGTAGGCGAAACATTACAGAGATGAGAAATTGATGATATCAGGGGACAGCTCAAGAAGGATGTGTTAAAAGCATGCCTTGACTACACTATAAGGCACTTTATGAGAATGCATCATTTCAACACCACAGTCTTACTTTTTCTTTATCATCACCCAGTTATCAACACGAAGATTGGTTTGCACAAGCAAAGGTAGACTTTCTCCATGCATTTCTATCTTGAGCAAGTCGTTAAATGTCTTCATATCTCTTGCAGCCAACATCTTTTGGAATTTGTTTGATATAAGGTGATTTTGGTCATCCTCTACTATTTCATTCTCTGTGTCATCCCTGCACTATAGTCGGTAATATCCCTCCATGCCTTAAAATATATTTTACTAGGCTGCAACTTCATCGGAAACTGTTTTTCCACAAGCTCCGTTCTGCTTGCTTTTCCGTTCACTCTATTTCCACAGATAATGGAATATGTCGACGGCTTACTTCTAAAACCTCGTATGAGCCGATGCTCTTCCTACGCATTATTTTCCTTAAGGCCTCCCGGCCATATATGGATATGCAGTCCATCAGAACAATTTTCGTTGTGTTCAATTTCCTATGTGGACGTGTAAAGGAAAATGGACCTTACCATACCGTACAGTAGGGATGTTGTTTGCATCACGTATCTACGCACTCCTACAGTATAATGCATTTAAGGTTCAATTTCCTTTACAAATCAGCATAGGAAAATTAACACAACGAAATTTTTTCTGATGGGCTGCTTATCAATATGTGGCTGGGAGGCGTGACCAGTCTTAAGGGAAATAATGGGTAGAAAGAGCTTTACGAGGTACGAGGTTTTAGAAGTAAACCGTCGATGTATCTCCTGATCTCGCTGGCCAGGAGTTTTGACGAACACTTTTGTATGCTGATTGGGTAGTACTGTAGCTGTTGCTAAATAGCAGCAAGCCGGAATGGACGATATTTTAAATGTACAGTACCGAGCTAGCTAGAAGCAGTCGCTTAAGTGCGGCTAGTATCCAATATTCGGGAGATAGTGGGTTCGAACCGCATTGTCAGCAGCCCTGAAAATGGTTCTCCGTGGTTCCCATTTTCACAGCTAGCAAATTCTGTGGATGTACCTTAATTAAGGCCACGGCCACTTCCTTCCCACTCCTGGCGGGATAAATGGCAAAGCATTGTGTTGAGTGGAGAGACTAGTAACTTTTTCGGTACACTTTCGGCAGCGTAAACACGGTACAGTGCCGATATTAGGTAATTTGTATCATGGTGTGGTATCGGTATGCCTGAACTGCGTACGGTACATTTGTTTTTACAAGTTGCTTTACGTCGCACCGACACAGATAGGTCTAATGACGACGATGGGACAGGAAAGGGCCAGAAGTGGGAAGGAAGAAAATGTGGTCTTAGGTGCAGCCTGGTGTCAAAATGGGAAACCAACAGTGAGGTTCAAACCGACTATCTTCTGAATGCAAGCTGTTAACTATGTGATCCAAACCTCGTAACCACTTGCTCGGTGTATTCCTTATACAATTACCTCTTGGCACTATCGCAAACTTCAAAATACCGCTCTCTTGACATTGCAACATGTAACCGGCCATGGCTGAAAACTGGCCGAGCTAAATACAGACCTATACGTCCCTTGACATTTATTGATCGTGATACGAAATGCTAAGCAAATTGGAAATTGATGCCCCTTGAAAGAAAATGGAAGTGTTTTATTGGATTCAGTTAAGTCAATTCGAGGCATTTGAGCTGTCTGGCCGGCTTCATCTCCACTTATTATTTCCAAATGTAAACAATTCTCGTACATACTTCTTTGAATTAGGCCCTAATCTGGTTCCGTTTAGGAGCCGTTGATGAATGTTCCAATTTCTAGGGAGTAGGTAACTATGGCTTCCAGTTTTAGAATAAGAATATGTGGAGGCAAACCACCAATTCGAAGGAATCCAAGAATTACGCAGGAAAATGAAGTAGCTAACTTTCATCTTCGGTATTAATCTGTTAACGCTAAGTGTGTGGTTTTGAACTACTGGGTATAAGCCAAATGACTTTCAAATTAATAAAGAATGGCATCTTTCGAGAAATTGATGTCATCTCTCGCAGAACTGAACGTTTTGCTATAAATTTCAATCACGATATCATCATGTGCTAAAATTCTGCTTGTAGTCCAATAACATTTGGTCCATCACCATCTACAGAGTGGTAGTCTTGCAAAAGATCAGCAAATTACTATTTTATGTGGCTTTGCGGCGTATTTTTATGCAAGTGGCGTGTTTTAAAGAACGGTCAAAGAGGAGACTAAACTAAATAATTGTTTGACAATAACAATGCGGCAAAACAAGCAAAACCTTTATGCAAATTCCCCCAAGAACAATAATTTTCGCACTAGAGGGAATGGAATTTCATTACCTAGGATATATGTTAGAAGACGATTCAGACATATTGATGAATAATTCTTTGCCATTGAGGGTTTATGCCATATTGAGTCTTGCTTATCGAAGATCGTCAGCTGCTTTGAAATTTAATTTTCATTCAGGCCCCGAACTCTCATTTAAAATTAGAGGAATTATGAATGTAATTCGCACTGTTCAACTGATGGTGAGCAAAACAGCGACTATTCCAGTCCACGAAGTACAGCTGACCAGTTAAGACGCCTCACTGCGCACGCGTGCTTACCCACTTCCACCTCCCCTATCGTGCCACCTGCTCAGCACTCTCACGGTTCAGGTGGCATTGAAGTACTGGCGAGCGCATTGACCAATGAGATTGCTACATCTTCTTCAATAACTTAAAAATATACGGCAAGGAATCCTTTCGCTTTCAAAGACACTCCGAAAATATACCGGCCAAGAGTTTAAGTCAGAATACTTTACGATGTCAATCGATTCAGCCGTTTTCTCAAAATCGATTTAACAAAAATCAGCCTAATATTTAAAATGTATAGATAGATTATATTAATATATTTCTTTTTTGTGTTGTGCAAATTTTTACCGCCTTCTGTACATAATGTTGCCTTCACGCTATCTGGACATGTGATGTACGATACTGCCATCTAATAGACATTCGGCTTCCTTTTTTCTTTTTCATCGTGGTCGGAGGTAAAATGGGTTCCTTGTTCCTCTTAATTATTCTATTTGTTCCTTTCGGTGGTATCTCAGGCGCTCCATCTTAGCCTTGTGGACAGCCAGAGGCTACCGTGACATTTATTAAGCTGCCCTCCACTCCAAAATGTAGGTCAAACCACTTCACCCCCTACTCTTGCTGGCTACAAGAGCTGTAATTCCTTCCTTGTTCGCTTGAAGAACCCACAGTTGCGTAGCAGAATACGCTGGAATGTCGCCGTCCAATGAAAGGAAAGACGCAACAAATCGCTCTTGATAGGACAAATATATGGATTTCTTCAGTATGGTGAAAACAAATAAATTACTTTCACTTCTTTATAGCATATTACAATGTTATTTATTTATTTATTTATTTATTTATTTATTTATTTATTTATTTATTTATTTATTTATTTATTTATTTATTTATTTATTTATTTATTTATTTATTTATTTATTTATTTATTTATTTATTTTATTTGTTTATTTATAAACGCACTTTTATTAACACATAGTGACTACTGGAAACCGATGCAATACCCAAAAACAACAACCACCTCTACAGCATTGTGTAAACACCTCAGAAAAGGCAAAATGATAACAATCAAGCTGATGGCTGACGGCTCTCATTGTCTCAACAATTAGGCGCTAGACACCTTTATCTCTCACCGAACGTATTCTTTTTCTTGAGAGGAGGGCCAGATGGTTCACAGAGAATTTGGAGTGATACGTGGTCTGCGTTACGACCAGTGGAGTTTTCTCACGGTGTGTAAGTTTTGTGTCAACGCCCAAATAAAGAAAATAAAAAAATTGTTTTATTTCATTTGTTTAAATGTAACGTTGCATGATAGTGAGATTTTTCTGTCATTATCGCTCATTGTTCCGCTCAATATACTGTACTGCAGTTACTCTCAGAACGGTCCGGAACCGTCTGCAGACCGCAGTTAAGTCCCAATCCTTACCCCCAGGTCAATTCTAAAATCCCTCTAAATGAGACTAATAATAATAATAGCACTGCCGTTATTCACAGAATTATTCACACATCACAGATCTTGCCTTATTTTGTTAACACACCATGCAAATAGCCTTACAACTGCATGAACTGCAGGGTCACAGTGAAAAATATAAACAGACTGCTACATTCACGTCCTGCGGTGATTTCCCTCCTAAAAGATGTTGACAACTAGTGTCGTTCACTCATCCAAAGAGACCAATTGAACTATGCGCGAGACCCGAAGTCTGTGATACCCCTCAACATATAGCAAAAGGAATAAATGCTGCTGCGGTTACCGGGAAGAAGGAGGAACAGAGGGAGAAGGCTTGAAATATGCATGTCTCTAATGTTTTGATGTTTGCAATTCTTATTAACTTAATAATTCAGGAGATTTTATATAAATACACTTATATACTGGTAGTCAATAAAAACAAAGGAAAATAATAAAACGGCTGCTGTGTTCGTAAAAGATACGAGAAGAGGGAATCTTAAGGCACATGAAGGGTTCGTACGTTAAGAGTTGCTAGAAGAGAAAAACATGACGTTGCATGATCAACTGCAGTGTCTGAGACAGGCTGGCCAACAGCGAAAAAAAATAATTTCTTGTGGCTATTTCTAGGCGAGTGCAGCCCTCGTAAGGCAGGCAGACCATCCAATGAGGGTGGGCGGCATCTGCAGTGTGCAGGTAACTGCGTGTTATTGTGGTGGACAATAGTATTATGTGTGGTGTGTGAGTTGCAGGGATGTTGGGAACAGCACAAGTACTCAGGCCCCGAGCCACTGAAATTAACCAATGAAGGTTAAAATCCCCGACACGGCCGGAAATCGAACCCGGGACCCTCTGAACCGAAGACCAGTACGCTGACCATTCAGCCAATGAGTCAGAAAGCGAAAAATTAAACCTCAAGATAAAATCGTCACACTAGAGGATCCAAGCATGCTATAGCAATGAAATAAATGAATGATAATTATGTCATCCCCATAGACCCTCAAAATTCCTCAAAAAATTATTCCCCTCCCCCCTAAAATTACCCCTGCCTCTTGTATCCCCCAACTTTTTCTCTGGGACAATTAAAGCCCCCTAAATTTAGGGGTAAAAACTCGGCAGCTTCACTCCTTGGAATCGCGCATGCGCGCATACGGACTGAATAGGCCTACTCTCAACCTCGTGCTCGCTAAACCCAACCAAGGTGTTGTGATTTCGAGTTCAGCACGAGTGTATTATTGCTTAAGCAATCAAGTGGGAGGTTTAAATGCCTTAATATTGGTCGTGGAAGCATTGTAAAACAATGATTAAACACTACTTTTTTATCACTTTCTTATAGTGAAATGAAACAAATGATACCGGGCGAGTTGGCCGTGCGGTTAGGGGCGCGCAGCTGTGAGCTTGCATCCGGAATGATAGTGGGTTCGAACCCCACCGTCGACGACCTGAAGATGGTTTCCCGTTGTTTCCCATTTTCACACCAGACAAATTCTGAAGCTGTGCCTTAATTACGGCCGCGGCTGCTTCTTTTCCACTCCTAGGCCCATCCTATTGCGATATTGTTTTATTACAGTATACAATGTATAAAATTTTATAATGGCGAAGTGACTGAAATGGCCAAAGTACGTTTTTCACCTTTGAATGAGTCCGGTTAAATGGTTAGCGTGCTGGCCTTTGGTCCAGAGGGTCCCGTGTTCGATTCCCGGTCGGGTCGGAATTTCTAACCTTCATTGGTTAATTCCAGTGGCTCGGGAGCTGGGTGTCTGTGCTGTCCCCAACATCCCTACAACTCACACACTACACATAATACTATCCTCCCCCACAACAACAGGCAGTAACCTACAGATGGCAGATGCCGCCCACCCTCATTGGAGGGTCTGCCTTACAAGGGCTGCACTCGGCTAGAAATAGACACAGGAAATTATTTACTTTGAAAGAAAATCGTAATTCTCTAGAGATTGTCTCTTTTTTTTCTACATCGTTCTATTACATTAATTCATTTCGTATTCTGAATAATCTCGTAAAAGGAACGTGGGGCGGAGAGGCAAAATGTGCGGGTTTATATTTAAGCCATTAATTTCATCTATAACAACGCCTAAACATCTGGCCCAGCAAACACCGCTGGTTACGACATTATCAGCCCTACTGCCACTGTAGATCTTCTGTCCCTAATACAAGAATGTCTCACGAGACTGGGTAAACCCCTTTTCGTCTCAATCTTGGATTAAATTTTTTGGACACGACGTGGTCGAACCTGGGGCCTCCAGGTGAGAAGCAAACCTGTTTCTTGCACCACACAGTTGGTGCTATTATTTTCATTATAATGCATTTTGTCTAACAGTAAACGTGCCAATACAGAGAATATCTGTGTCTTCATTGAAATTTACGTCACATTCCTAGGGTCAGTATGAATTCTTCTTCTTCTTCTTCTTCTTCGTCTGTCGCTTTTCCCACTGTGGAGTCACCGGTGCGAACTGCGATGCACATATGGATATGGCCCTGTTTTTCCGTCGGATGCCCTTCCTGACGCCAACTCTATGGGAAGGGATGCAATCACTGCTGCGTGTTCCTATGGTGGTTGGTAGTGTGATGGGTTGTGTTAATATAAAAAGCAGAGTGTTGGGAAAATCACAAACACCCAGTCCCCGGGACAGAACATTTATTAAATTCGATTAGAATCTCCGATCCGGCCGGGAATCGAACCAGAAACTCTCTGAACTGAAGGCCTCAACGAAGACTCAGTATGAATATTTTCTTAAATTCTTAAAGTCAAGGCCAGTTGTATGCTTCAATATGTACAGCTGAGGAGCTCATTTAGGTTGTGCATGAAGAGATTTGCAACAAAATTATGGCAACATTTAATTATGTCGAATCTTCCTCAAAACTCCTGCTACATGTGGACTTACCTCGTACCGGGATCACAGCTGTCGTCAGAGCGAAGTCAGCCAGTGATGCTACCCTCAACACGACACGATTTTGCTTTTAGTCTGAGTTCTGTCAACAGTCTTTTTCGTACCATAACTCTAGCCCTGTGAGCAGACAGCTGATCGCATCACACGCTTCACATGTTTCCGTTGTGCCGTCCATTTAGCTCCTCTGCTCCGCCTCGGACAAAACTCAGCTGGATTGACTAAGCCTTGTGGAACACGTAGATTAACTTAGGGAGGTAACAGTATTTCAAGCAAGCAAATTTGTGAATAGCTCTATCTTCAGTCGTGCTTCTGACCTTTCGTCTGTTTGTATGATAACAGTACGTAACAACAATACACCTGCCATTAACCTACAATATCTTGACATTCTTATTGAAGGGTGTTTAACATTAAAAGTGAGATTCCTTTATTTAATTATCTATCACGGAACATATTTCTAGATTGTTGATTGTATTTGAAGTTTAAATGAAAAGTGCCTCCTTGTTTTTACATTGTAATTATCATTAATTCCGCCTCTGTGGTGTAGTGGTTTGTGTGATTAGGTGCCATCCCCGGAGGTCCGGATTCGGGTTCGATTCCCGGCTCTTCCACGAAATTTGAAAAAGTGGTACGATGGCTGGAACTGGGTCCACTCAGCCTCGGAAGGTCAACTGAGTAGAGGGGGTTCGATTCCCTCCTCAGCCATCCTCGAAGTAGTTTTCCGTGGTTTCCTACTTCTCCTCCAGGCAAATGCCGGGATGGTACCTAACTTAAGGCCACGGCCGCTTCCCTCCCTCTTCCTAGTGTATCCCTTCCAATCTTCCCATCCCCCACCAAGGCCCCTGTTCAGCATAGCAGGTGAGGCCGCCTGGACGAGGTACTGGTCATTCTTCTCAGTTGTATCCCCCGACCCAAACTCTCACGCTTTAGGACACTGCCCTTGAGGCGGTAGAGGTGGGATCTCTCGCTGAGTCCGAGGTAAAAACCAACCCTGGAGGATAAACTGATTAAGAAAGAAGAAAGAAGAAAGAAGAAAGAAGAAGAATTATCATTAGGCCGTGGTATGTATTGTATACAACTGTGAATGTTTATCGCAATAAACAGTTCTGGAATATCTGCGTCTCAAATAATTCAACATTCTAAAACTAAAGATCAAATACTCACGACCAGATTAACTTTAATTTAAACTAATCTTTAAGCCCTTCGATGAGGCTTAGGATATTATTTATTTCTACCTAACAATAATGTTATTATAAAAATAAGTTTCCTAGAAAGAAACCATAATTTAATTTCATCGACTGCAAATGTTAAAACATTTAAGCTCTTTAGGATTTTTTAATCTTGAAATTACCCGCGTTTCGCCCCAGTGTAGCAGTGGGCTCATCAGTTGGATTGCTACACCTTTCCAAGACGCTGGCGGCTAGTGCGCCGCTGAGACACCATTGCAAGCCTCTTATGTAGGACAATGCAGCCTAAAGAGCTTAAATGATTTTAATAATGTTATTGCTTTTACGTCTCACTAAGCATTTTCTTGACGGTTTCGAAGATGCCGAGGTGCCGGAATTTTGTCCCACAGGAGTTCTTTTACGTGCCAGTAAATCTACCAACACCTGCAAATATCACCCGACTTAGCCAGGTTCGAACCTGCCAAGTTCGGGTCAGAGAACCAACGCCTCAACCGTCTGAACCACTCAGCCGTACGTCTTTCTTGAGATAAGTGTTAAGAAAATTGTGATAATCTAGTTGTGTATTCTCATGAAACGAAGGCTGCGGTGTAAATCGCCATCCTTTTAGTTTTCAGGAGAAGCAAAGCATTGTTTGAACTAAACACAAAATGTAGAACAACATGAAAATCACTCCTTTATATTTATTTGTAATGCAGCGATCATTGCGACTTGAATTCCTATATTCGGGTAATCAAACATTGAGTTATGCCATATTTAAGTTTGACTTTCTTCAGAAACGTTGTAAGTCCATTCCCCAATTCTAGTTAAATCGTTCAAGGTTTATTTGTATAATCCATTACTAAGAATAATATTAAATGTAAATTCTTAATGAAAACTACGAAAACAACGAATAGGAACAATTACAGTAAATTAAATCAAACAAGTACAATTGTCTCAGAAATACTAAAGGATAATATTCATTTCCGTTACAAGCTTGTTGGTAGTTCCTCCCTACTGGGTTCTTTGCGCGAATTCAGACTATCCTTCATTATGGATAGCTAATATGCAGGGCTAGGTTTTGATGATATGTCATCTTTTAATTGGTTCATAGCAGATATTGTTAACTTGTACATAAATCCTGATCATAGTTCTCACATTGTAGAAATGCTAATTGATTGTGTCATTTTTTGTCACTTTTTGCCTTTTTTATTTTAGGTCATTTTATTAAATTATACGTCATTACTTGGTCATTTTATGGAATTAATTAGACTCTTTTATACTTTTTAAGCCATTTTCTTACATGTTTGAGGTTTTCGAAGCATTTACTCGTGTGGTGGTGGATATTATCACAAATTTAAGTGAGGATGAATACAGAGATTTGAGAATCTTCACAACGCTTTGTCATTCTGGTAACTTGTTCACCACTTACTTCTTGGAACTGTCCACATCGCAGAAAAGACACCTCCAACTGAAAAGTCTTCCTCGTGAACAGTCGAACTTTTCTTCTGAAGACGCGGACCAAAGTTCTCTGCGAAACGTACATAATTTAACCTTCTTTTCTTGATATGGCAAAAGCTCAAGAGCTTATTGTTATGTTTATAACATAAATATAGGCTATACTAACTCGATTAGTAAATTGATTGTAACATTTAATTTAAAATTTATGTCACTTTTGTAAGTTTCTTTCTTTCTTTCTTTCTTTCTTTCTTTCTTTGATTCTTAATCTGTTTAACCTCCAGGGTCGGTTTTTCCCTCGGACTTATCGAGGGATCCCACCTCTACCGCCTCAAGGGCAGTGTCCTGGAGCGCGAGACTTTACGTCAGGGATACAACTGGAGGTGAGAACCAATACATCGCCCAGGCGGTCTCACCTGCTATGCTGAACAGGGGCCTTCTAGGTGGATGGGAAGATTGGAAGGGACAGGCAAGGAAGAGGGAAGGAAGCGGTCGTAGCCTTATGTTAGGTACCATCCCGACATTTGCCTGGAAGGCAAGTGGGAACTCAAGGAAAACAACTGAATCTACTCAGTTGACCTCCCGAGGCTTAGAGGACCCCATTCCAGCCATCGTACCATTTTTCAAATTTCGTGGCACAGCCGGGAATCGAACCCGGGCCTTGGCAGCTAACCACGCTAACCACTCCACCACAGAGTCAGCTTTTTTAAGTTTTGGGTCATTTTACTAGATTTTGCCGTCATTTTATAGATCATGTTTTAAATATTGTTAAGTCTTCAAAATCCTGGCCCTGATAATATGTGGGTAACGAGTCAAATTTCCCACAGTGGGCCGTATCATTATCCGTGACTAATCTAGTTTTTTCAGCACACTGGATACAGAAAGCTTAACTACCGTATCCAAAACGTGGAGTGGGAACAGCACAATGGCAAGACATCTTACAGCTCCAGTATGGAACATACTACTGAGCTTTGATTTTCGCACCCTTGGAGAAGCACTATCTACATCAGCATTTTGTATGTTGTAAAGCGAGGCACTTACAACTCATTACCGCAAGCAAAACGTCTTTCGACTCCCCCCCCCCCCCCACACACACACACTTTGCTACTTACAACGTTTAGAATGACAGTCTACAAATAATAATCAATACCATCATCAAAAAGTAAATGATACTTAACTTGATTGTCGACATTGCCCATGATCTTCACTCAAACAATTAAACTGTAGGTTACGGGTCTTTCTCGCATAACGAGTTTTTAATTTTTGCTAGTGGCTTTACGCCCCACTGACACAGATAGGTCTTATGGCGACGATGGGATAGGAAAGGCCTAGGAGTTGGAAGGAAGCGGCCGTGGGCTTAATTAAGGTACAGCCCCAGCATTTGACTGGTGTGAAAATGGGAAAACATGGAAAATCATATCCAGGGCTGCCAACAGTGTGATTCGAACCCACTATCTCCCGGATGCAGGCTCACAGCCGCGCGCCTCTAACCGCACAGCCAACTCGCCCGGTCATAACGAGTTTCGTAAATGTATCAAGCAGAGTAAAAATCCTCAGTAACGAATAAAAAAGTACCGTAATAATATCACTTAAAAATTCAAATCAGAACTTACCAACAGATATACAACACGCATTAACAGTATGCTTGATTCTTCCAGAGTTAAAATTTCGTTTCCGTATCCTTCAGAAATTTTAGAGACCGGTCATATACGTGCCATCTCCTAAATCAAATTTCATTAATTTTACATAACAATCACGCTTCACGTGTCAGTCGTACGCTCTGTACCCTGCAGATCTCACCGCTCTCGACGGTGTCACAGAGAAATAGAAACCCTTGTGCACGTTCTAGGATCCTGTCCACTTCTGCGCATTACTCGTCATTACGCTGTCATGTCCCTGAATGCGATGGTTAAGATTACAAGGTTACGCAACCTATAAGGTGATGCATGGTCTCTCCACTGACAGGAGCAACAAGCGAATAGACACCATCGCCACATCAGTTGGCTATATTATTGCCTCTACTCTCTGGTTCAATACAAATGAAGTCCAACCTGAGGAAGTTGACAGTGAAAAAGGGCGAATATATGAAACCACAGTAGAGAGAGAGAGATTTATTAAAGAAATAAATCATCCGTCCTCCAATGAGGGTGACCATTTGGATCGGAATACAGTTTTAATTCAATGGAGTTTAAAAATATCAAGAAATGAAAATATAATCGTTGAAGCTGTTATCTTCTATTTTCCCAGGGTTAGTGGGGGGAGAAATGTCAATCACGTTCTCAGGTACAGATGGAAGTGAATGATTTGCAGAGAGTCCCTCGGTATCTGTGTTACTATTTTTTCTTACTCGCAGAATGGAACTTTCAAGTTTTGTAGGAAGTTCGATGTCTGACTAGGGAGGGCGCCTCTTGCTCCGAATAGCAGGCCTCTGACAATCCACCGATCGACAGGTATTTTATACTTAGATGAAAGGTAAGGCAAGCATGGAACATAAATAGCTTGCTTTTCTAGGTCCACATTCCGAGCCTGATCCATGTTCCTTTCAAAGCGAATCGTGGGATCGAAGACCATCGCTTTAATGTCTTCTCTGTTGATGACTACGATGTCCGCCCTCCGATTAGAGTCATCGGTAGAGACGCAGTGAACCTCCTCGTGCACCTCCCATCCACGCTGTCTCAAGCCTTGAGCAATCGACGATCTTAAACGGTGGTGGCGGTGGTTGCGCATTAGTTCAATGCTCCGGCAGAATCCCAACACATGTCCAAGGGTTTCTGTCTCGTTGCAGCCATTTTGGCGGCAACGGGTTGTGTTAAATGACCTACCGGGAACCGACCTGACTGCGGTGAGGTTGCATGTCATCTTCACTGCATTTATGTATTCGGAGAAGGAGAGAGGTGATTTATGAGTCATTTAGGGGTTTGCTTTCGGGCAGTCTGAATATAACACTATTCCTTTTCCTTTTAGTGGTAGCTGACACCACGACTGAAAGGATCGATTTCTCATAATTTCGCGTAGTTTTCTTCCGTCAATCTTTGGGGGGAGACTTTCCTTTCTTATGTCAAGTCTGTGGAGTGCCATATCTTGTTCTTCAGGTAACTTCCTTACGTATGGTAGGTGAACGTCCTGAACATGGAGTAAGCGATTACAAATATTGTAATGCTGTATATTAGCTTCCCATTCTGCGCAAATTATTCCCATCCCTCAGACTTTTCTGGCACTATACAGCATCGAATTTGGAGTATCATCAGGCAGCATCATTATTTCTTTTACAGAACTTCTTTTAATTCTTTCTAGATCTTTAAGAAAAGTGTTTGATAGTTGTGTCAGAGGGGCACATTGTAGAGGATAGATCAAACCCGGCCAAACAAACTCGTTAATAATCTTGATTTTTTGCTCTGGTTTTAGAAGTTTTGTTTTTACCAGATTATTTAAGTCAGAAGTGATTGTGCTTATTAGTTTATGTCTGTCAAGAGAGATTTCATTGTTGAAGTCAATTCCTAAATACTTGATTCGTTCATTGTTTGTTTTTATCGATGGGATTATCGGTCCTTCGACTGTAGTAACGTTTCCTTCAGTTAATTTTCCTTTCTTCAGGATTATAGATTTGCTTTTAAGAGGATGGATATGTAAACCAATTTCTGCAAGGCTGCTTTCAGCCAAATTTAACAAGGTAGTAGCATCATTTTCGGTTTTGCTGAGTATGACTAGATCATCTGCGAAAGCAACTGAGGATAACGGCGGTATATTATCAGATAAAATATAGCCATAAAGTTGGGATATGTCATGGTCAGTGAAATTTTGTATTGCAGTATTGATTGCTAAATTGAACAGCAGTGGTGAGATAGGGGACCCTTGAGCTACGCCACACTTAATTTCGATGGGTTTTGATTTCTTATGATCTGCTTCCACTTGAACTGTGTTCTTTTTAAGAAATGCTTCAATTAACCTACGTAAGTTAGGAGGAATTTCAGATTGTCGAAGAGATCGTTTGATATGTTCATTTCCAATAGAGTCATATGCTTTTGTGACATCTAAACAAATGACGCAACAATCCTTTTTGTTGCGTTTCGCATCCTGGAGGCAACCATTCACGAGGGAAGCGTTGACATGAGTACCAGGTAATGGCACGAAGCCCCGCTAGTGAGGACTTTCCTTTTTTATGTCAAGTCTGTGGAGTGCCATATCTTGTTCTTCAGGTAACTTCCTTACGTATGGTAGGTGAACGTCCTGAACATGGATCTTTTGCTCTGGTTTTAGAAGTTTTGTTTTTACCAGATTATTTAAGTCAGAAGTACTCGTTCAGTTATTCTCCTAATCACTGAATATATAGTTATAGGTCTCCATTCATTAATATCATTTATGTCTCCACCCTTATGTAATAAAATTGTTCTGGCCATTTTGAGTTTTGAAGGTACGTAGGAGAAATAAAGCATCGTGTTGATGAGTAACGTCAGAAATTTAGTAGCCTTGAGCTGCCGTAATACACGAACTGTAATATTGTCTGGGCCTGGTGAGGTGTCAACTTCAATGTTGTCTAATGCCTTATGGACATCATCTACTGAAATATTAATATCAGCAGGTAAGTCAGTGCTTTTTTCCATAAGAGATAGAGGAGAATTGTTATTTTCGGTACCAAAAGTCTTTTCAAAATGATCCGAAATCGTAATTATTGGGATTTTACAAGAATGGGCCTTATTAGTTTTGTCCAAAATTTTGCGAGCAATTTTCCGCCTCTGATTATAGAAATGGTATTGGGCTACCTCGTAGGCATAACGCTCTCTGTTCTTCTCTCGTTGCCTTTTAGACCTCCGCTGTAGGTTACTAGAGGTTTTATGGTCATATTTACAATCATTTTGTAAATTTCTACTTTTGTAATATCTAACAGAAGGATGTTGAGGGCCAGGTAATTCATTAACCTGATCTGCAAACAACTGCATAACCTCAGAAGTAAAAGCTTCCAGCTGATTAGCATCACCATTTTGTATGATGTTTGAAATACTATCCTCCCAAATCTTCATAGGAACTGTAAGCATATTGTGTTATGATTTTATTTCTCCTTTTCTCAGGGTGAGCTTTACCTATGTGAATATTTACTCCTAACGCCGACTTACAACATTTATTACAGATAGGGCATGGAATTTCGTCACCAGACTGTGAATCAACGTTAGGCACTTTAATTCAGTATGCTATTTTAACGTGGCAGGAGATGAATATTATTTTGTTTCTCATAGAGTTACTACGGTAGATATCAGAGCAGTAAGTATTCTTAGCGCTGGGTCAATGGTAGATTTGAAAATATAAGATGGTAGTGCGTTATAATTTCCAAGATTTGGTGTCGTGTAAGTTAGTCTGCCTCGAGAAGAACAACGTGCAGATAATGCCAAGCAATAAAATAAAGATGGCCGTTGACTTTGGCACTAAATTAGCTTCACAATTAAATTAACAATCTCCTAGCAGGAAGACAAATGCAGGCTTTAGTCTATAAGCATCACTGGCCTTAAGATTGGGGCTCGAGGAACCATTTTCGGGTTATTTGTGGACTTCTTGAAAATATTTGGACTAATTACTGACCTACTCCGGTTAATTGGGACAGCCACCTTGAACTTTCTCGGTTTTTATTTAAATTTAGTGAAATAATATCTATTGTTTATAGTAGTCTACTTCTTGTTCTTGTGTCAGCCTGCAAATGGTGGTGGAAGATAATGGAAATCCACAGCCTGTTTCCAATCATTCGACCGGATCAGGAATTGAAGGAATGAAGTCCCATCTAGCGACGAGGATAGGAATTGTGCCAGCTGACGAACCCTGTCGCACTCCTCTGGGGCAATGATTAATGACTGAGAGATGAAATGAGATAATATTGGAGAGTGTTGCTGGAATGAAAGACGACAGAGAAGACCGGAGTACCCGAAGGAAAAACTGCCCCAGTAGGTACCAAACGCGGATCCTGGACCAATATCAACTTTTGACTATTCACACTTAATCCTGCGTAGCTATTTTTTTAAAATCAGAATTTCGTATTTTTTCCCCCAAAATATCCTACATTATGGGAAAAAAATCAATATTTTTCAATATTTCATAATTTTGCGGATTTTTCTCAGAATGTCATAGCTTTTTCTCCTAAAATCACCTATTTTTAGTACAAATATATATATACATATATTTTTAAGCCGGGTCCTGGACCAACATCAACGTTTAACCATTCGCACATAATTTTGCGTATTTTTATTTTTTTTCAGAATTTCATATATTTTCTCCAATAATCACCCATTTTAGGGGAAAATGTCAAAAGTTAATTTTTCTATAAAACAAAAAATTTTAAAAATCATCACAAATTTTAGGAAAAAATAATAAAAAATAATATTTTCTTTAAAAGAGTGGTCTAGGTCCATCATCGACTTTTTAAGAAATCCGAAAGAAGGAGATGTAGCCGAAACTTGGTATTTGATTGCATAGTGCAGTGCTTTCATTACCTATATGAGGTATCCGCCTGAGCAACGGAGGCTCCTCATAAGTACATTATGAACAGTAAAATCAATTGGTCCCACCTCCTTTTACACCCTACCGCCGTTAAGTTTATTAACAACCCCCCCAAAAAAATTATAAGAAGGCGTGTTTCTTTATGTTTAAAGGAGATTCCAAACACCAATGTTCATGTCTATTACCTTCAGTTTTGAGATATAAGTATCCCCATAATAATAATAATAATTCACTTTCTTTCACTTCCTTTCACACTCCTCCCCCCAAAAAATACTGTTTCTTTAATAGTAAAGGATATTCTAAATACCAATTATCACGACTCTAACTTCTTCAGTTTTTGATTTATGTGCCCTCATGAAAGGAATTCAACTTTTTTTACTCCCGTCCCCCCCCAAGATGGGTTCCCCCCAAAACGCGTTTTTCTTTGTTTTTAAAGGAGATCCAGATACCAATGGTCACGTCTGTAACAACTTTAGTTTTTATTTGATGTATGTATTCTCATACAATTAAGTCAATTAATTTTTCAATTCTTTCAATACCCCCCCCCCCTCTTCATTAGATTTTCCGAGAATACGTGTTTCTTTACTTTTAAAGCAGATTCCAAATATCAAATTTCACGTCTGTAACATCTTCATTTTTGAGATATCAGTAGCCTAATTAAAAGAATTCAACACCATTTTCAGTCACTTTTACCCCCTCCCCGCCTCCACCCAAGTGGTATTTCCGAAAACTAAAAATACACGTTTCTTTATTTTTAATAGAGATTAAAAATACCATTTTTTACTTCTGTAACGTGTTGAGTTTTTTGAGATACTGTAGAAATTCTCATTTTAAAATTTCACCCCTTTTTAGTTCCCCTTAAATGGAGTTTCCAAAAACGAATCACCTATGTTTCTTTACATTTACAGGAGATTCCAAATACACAATTTTTACGTCTGTAACATTTTACGTTTCTCAGATATTCTGTAGATATAGTCTTTCAAAAAATTCACCCAAATTTGTCACTCCTGTTTAACCGCCATTAATTGGATTTTCAAAAAACAAAAAATACGTGTTCCTTTATTTTTAAAGGAGATTCTAAATACCAATTTTTTACATCTGTAAACTTTTAAAGTTTTAAGATGTAGACACACTCATTTTAAAAATTCACCCCCTTTTCACCCCCCATTATTTGGATTTTCCAAAAACGGAAAAATACCTGTTTCTTTATTTTTAAAGTAGATCCCAAATACCAATTTTCAGGTCTGTAATATCTTTAGGTTCTGAAATATAAGTAGCCTCATTAAAAGCATTCAACCCATTTTCACCCTTTTCCACCCTTCCTTTTGGGATTTTCTGAAAACAAAAAATTACGTGTTTCTTTATTTTTAAAGGAGATTCTAAATACCAATTTTTACATCTATAATCTTTAAAAGTTTTGAGATATAGATACACTCATTTTAAAAATTAACCCCCTTTTCACCTCCCATTAATTGGATTTTCCAAAAACAAAAAATACGTGTTTCTTTATTTTTAAAGGAGATCCCAAAAACCAATTTTCGGTCTGTAATATTTTCAGTTTCTGAGATATAAGTATCCTCATCAAAGGCATTCAACCCCTTTTTCACGTCTTTTCACCCCTCCTATTGGGATTTTCCGAAAACAAAAAAAATACGTGTTTCTTAATTTTTAATGAAGATTCTAAAAACCAATTTTTACATCTGTAAACTTTTAAAGTTTTGAGATATAGATCCACTCATTTTAAAATTTCACCCCCGTTTTCACCCCCTTAGCGACGAAATATCCAAAAACCCTCTCTTAGCGAGCACCTACATCTTATTATGAATATATCCTCAAAATTTCATTTCTTTATGTCCAGTAGTTTTGGCTCGGCGATGGTGAATCAGTCAGTCAGTCAGTCAGTCAGTCAGTCAGGACAAGCTATTTTATATATATAGATAAATGAATCGGTATCCATATAACACAAATTTATATTTGTTCCATATTTTGGTTTCATAATATTGTAGTGAAAATCGTACATTTTTACTTTTGAAATATCTAAAATACTCATTCCAATATGATTTGCTTTATCAAATTTAATTTTTATTTTTTTCATATGAACTGCAACTAAATTTTCAGAAAATATTGCTGTGTGATTATAATTCGGTTTTGAAACATATTTTGTATATTTTTCTGGATCAGTTATTATTTTAATATTTTGCCTATTTCTAATGTTTCCCATTGCTTTACCGAAGATGGAATTATTAATTTATATAAATCTTTTTCAAAAACATGCGTTGCCTTCGTTCTCATTTCTGTATTCAAGTCTATATATTTTTGTAACCAATTTGATTGTTTAAAAGTTAAAACTCTATGAAATTCTGTTAATTTTAATGCGAGACTTAGATACTGTTTTCTATTTCTGTAATGTAAAACATATTTTTGTTTAAAGTTGTTAATAGTTTGTTTCCTCCTTCTGGTCCTAAAGGTAAATCTTTATGTAAAACGTGTAATTTTTCTGGATATTCTAAATCAACTTCAAACATAAAAACATATCTAAAATTATAAAATATTTCACATATTTTTTACTATTAAAATAAATCGATTCTTTCCATTCAAAAACCCCCATGGGGTAAATATTGTGATATATCCCAACCATATAAATTATTAGCATCTAAATAGGCTAAATAAGTTGATACTTCTTTAGAATCATAATTTTCTAAATATTTATTATTAGCTTTTGCATATCGTTTTATACTTTGCGATATACCGCCTCTAATTACTTTTTCCACCATTAATACTATATCATAATCGTTTAATAAACCTAGTTCTACCTCAGTCATTTTTAATATAGCATCGCAAGCTAAACCAGGAGCAGTAAAATAGCAAGCAGGATCTAACGTATATGCTTTAATACAAGTATCTCTAAAATTTTCAAACATATCTGCTAATATTAATACATCAGATTTATTATATAATCTCGTATATTCTTCCATATTTTTAATATTAAATTTCTTCCAAACTATTGCTGCATGAAGATATTCTTCAGTAGTTATATGAGATTTATAAATTTTGGAATAAAAACATTCTTTGTTCGGTAATTCTGTTTTTTTTTATTTTTCTTCACAATTCATATAATCATAGGGATAAGCAACTTTTTAAATCATTAAATATAATTGTTCACCTTTAAAATATTTTCCTGTTTCTCTAAATTGTTCCTTTGTTGGACTAGATGATAATTTATCTAGACTAGAAGCCATAAATAGAAATGTATCTAAGAATCGTAATGTTGATCCATTTTCCACATTTTTCCTAAATGATATATATTTTTCTTCATAATTTGGAATTGCATCAATGTCCTTTTTAACAATTCCTAATTCTTTTATGAATAAATTAACATAAATTATGTAAATAAAGAGGCAGAAAAAATGGATGTCTATAATTCATATTACAACTTTCATGGGCCGCTCCTCTAAATTTTCCTGTTAAAAGATCATGGTCTCTTACTAACTTTTCTGTAATTTCGAATTTTTCCTCGCAGGTAAAACAAGTTTTTGAACTTTTAATACTCATTTCATCTTCTTTCCTCATTATTATTGGTTTATTTTTTATATAATTTATAAATGTCTTGTGATTCTTTTATAAGCATTTCTACATTTTTTTTAGAAGCATCTTTACCAACATATTCAATTGGAGGTTTATAATCACCATTAGCACATTTTATATAATAACTAAAAGAAATGGGCTTATGTTTTTTATATTTATTAGTATACGATTTTTCAGGATTTGGCTTTTAATAAACATTCAAAATCAGCACTAATTACAAATGGTACTTTAAGCGAATGATTAATTTTTTTAAATCTTATTTTTTTATCCTTCTTAGGCATATCTATTTTTACTTTTTGTTCTTTGCAATCATTTTCATGTTCATCTAATTTATTTTTGCTAATAATAAAATCTTAAACATATATCGCAAGTATAAATTTAAATTTATGTTTATTCGCTTGAGTTGAAATTAATTTTGATAACTCTTTAATCCAACAATAATGGATATTTTTTTCCTTTTTTAATCAAAAGTAAATTAACATATTTTTTCTTGCTTATTTTTAGTATGATAAATTGGATATACAACAAATTTTTCATCATAAGCATAAACGTTGATTGATACATTTGATTTCTTCTCAAATTTTTCTGTCCTTGTTATTTCTACAGGAAACTCATTTTTTCTTTTTCAAATATTACATCTAACTCTGGAAATTACTAAGTCTATCTACATGACCTTTTGGTTGATACAATGCTGATTTTATTGCATATGGAAAACATTTTTGATCATTAATTTTAACATTAATAATAGCTTTATTATCTTTAATTTGCTTAGGTAAATCAATAGGCCTATATGAAGAACCATAAATTGGGTTAAGTTTATTAATACATAATTCTAAATTATTTATAGAATTTAAAGCCCATTCAGGTTGTCTTCCTTACATTTCCATTAATAACCTATCTGCAGATCCTTGATAATATTCTTCTAAATCAGTTGACCGTAATATAACGTCGTTTTTTGTTTTAAACTTAAAATCTTGTATTTCTTCATGTCTTATAAAACTACAATAAAACCTAATATCAACGTTTACAGATCTTTCTGGTATTAACAGATTTTTAATTTTATTAATAACAATATATTTAATTTCATTTGAAATGATCCTGGCTCTACAATATTATCGACATTGTTCATTTCAAATGTTTGTATTCTTCATGCGAATGCTGTTGCTTTTCTATTAATTTTTGTATTTCTATTACTGAAATCGTAATCCTCAAAATTTGTAATAAATCTATCTTGTTCCTTTTTAGCTTTTAAATTGTACTGTTCATTATATCTAACAAATGGGACATCTTTATGTTAACAATAACATGTAAATTCTAGGTATGTGCAAATTCCCAACATACACGATATAAAGCAGGTGAATATTATACCCTTGTTTCTGTACAGTAAACAGCCTTAGATATATATCACTCTCGCGTGAGTCCCTCCCACAGACGACAGTCGAGGCATATTCTACAGTATTCTCTCCCCTTCTATATTGTATTGCACGATCTTAAGCAGACTGCACAGCATCTAATCTCCAACCCCTACCAGCCTATCTCATGTAATATGGTAATATAATTGCAAGTTACACTAATAAGGAAATATGATCTACAGTTAACATTGCACACTTTTTGAGTAAGATGATGTCTTCCTAAAAAAATGAATAATTGGATGTTTGATGATTTATCGTCCAAGATAAGGGCTTGTAGTTCCTAAAAAAGTAATGGCAGGAGTTCTGATAATGAAATGAAATGTATGGCATTTAGTGCCGGGATATTCCAGGACGGGTTCGGCTCTCCAGGTGCTGGTCTTTCTATTTGACTCCCGTAGGCGACCTGCGCGTCATGATGATGATGATGATGATGAAGACAACACATACACCCAGCCCCCGTGCCATACGAATTAACCAATTAAGGTTAAAATCCCAGACCCGGCCGGGAATCGAACCCGGGACCCTCTGAACTGAAGGCCAGTACGCTCACCGTTCAGCCAACGAGTCGGACAGGAGTTCTGATAAAGGATTCGTAATTCCTAGCTAAGGTTAAAGAAAGCGCTCTTGACAGTTGTACAACCACGAACTGCTTCCCAAATATTTACATTTGGCTTTACGTCGCACCGACACAGATAGGTCTTATGGCGACGATGGGATAAGAAAGGCGTAGGAGTGGGATGAAAGCGGCCATGGTCTTAATTAAGGTACGGTCCCAGCATTTGTCTGGTGTGAAAATGGGAAACCACGCAAAACCATCTTCAGGGCTGCCGACAGTGGGGTTCGAACCCACTATTTCCCGGATTCAACTTCATAGCTGATCGCCCCTAGCCGTACGGCCAACTGCTTCCCAAAACTCCTACGTTTGATGAATAATAATTTAAATTCGAAAATTCATTAAAATGAAAACATAATACTGATGTGGCTCGGTTAATATTTCTTAATAATATCTTGTGCAAAAATTGAAAATAATATTCTGTAATCCCAGTATTCTTCAGATTATTTATCCTCTATGAATTTAATCATATTGCCTCTGCTACAAAACAGTGAACCCACCATCGTCCTTTTGTCTTGAACTGCGCTCTTTTTTTCTTTTTCGGCAAGTAGTTTAACGTGGCAAGCACGCACACGGAATTTGGTGATTCCTCAATGGAAAAGAGCTAGGATTAGGAAGGTAGCAGCCGTGTCCTTAATTGTGGTACAGCCCCAGCAATTTCCAGGAGTAAAAGAAGGAAACTATGGAGAATCTTCTTCATGCAGCCGGCATGAGATTCGAGCGCACAACCCTCTGAATGCAAATTGAAGGCTACACAATTCGAACCACGATGTTCATCGTAGTATATAGATGCATATGGTAGGCTACATCATAGTTCATAAAAATGACTGCCTCGTGTCCATTGCGAAAGATTTAACAATTAGAATTTAAAATTTGTAAGAAATAACGTATTCGAAATCGACTTTCAACCTATTAGGTCGTGTTATACGTACACAGTACGTGTTGTAGAGATGTAAAGTCTTCTTCTTTCTTAATCGGTTTACCCTCCAGGGTCTGTTTTTCCCTCGGACTCAGTGAGGGATTCCACCTCTACCGCCTCAAGGGCAGTGTCCCGAAGCATGAGACTTTGGGTCAGATGAAACAACTGGGGAGGAGAACCAGTATATCGCCCAGGCGGCTTCACCTGTTATGCTGAACAGGGGTCTTGTGGAGGGATAGGAAGATTGGAAGGGACAGGCAAGGGAGAGGGAACGAAGCGACCGTGGACTTGAGTTACGTACCATCCCGGCATTTGTCTGGAGAAGAAGTGGGAAACCACGGAACCCCACTTCGAGGATGGCTGAGATAGGAATCGAGTCCACATCTACTCAGTTGACCACCCGAGACTGAGTGGACCCCGTTCCAGCGCTCGTACAGCTTTTCAAATTTCGTGGCAGAGCCGGAAATCGAACCCGGGCCTCCCGATCCCACTGGCGTCCGGTTCGACATTTTTGTTCTGTACTTAATATCCCTTCAACACGTACTACAGTATGTACGTATAACACGACCTAAAAGGAAGGTCGATTTCGATTACAATGCGATCGTGAATGTTCAATATTCAACTACCTTATTGATTTATTCGTCTAACTTGAATAGTAAAATGCTCCATCCAACTGAACTCAAGACACCAAAACAATGATCTTGACAGTTATCATTTAGGTTGGCTATCCCCCCTATCAACAAGAAATAAAGAGCGCTTAGCATGCATCTCCCCAAAACAGAACGTAGAGTTTATGCCCACTGCGACCGTTCGGTACACTGCAGTAGACTGAGTCGCCGGCTTGCCGATTGTCGTGATTATTGCTTCAAGAAGAGGTATAGCTGATCAACAATCCTCTCTTAATAATAAATATAAGAGAGTAAGGAAGATGTCCGAAGGGGAAGGGTCTTAAATGGCGTGAGAATGTAGGACACTTTAAGCCTCGCATACCATCAGAGTCGGAAAGGTATAAGAGTATACCAAGGGAGGTGAGACAGATCGGATGAAAGTGAGGAGTCCGGCACAAGTAAGTGGAACTAATGGGGACTCATCTAAGGGTCCCGTGAACGCCAACTCATGCTCCTTAGTTGAGAATCCCTGCAGGTTTCCCTTTTATTTGCCCCCTTAGGACAGGCAGGAGATATCGAAGATGTATTCTATCGCCCTCACCCACAGAGGGAATGGCTTGCGGACGTTATTCCCCTGCGGGTGAGGGCGGTAGTATAAAACCGACGGTCGTGGGTGTCGTAAGAGGCGACTATAAAAGGCCCCAGGGGCCCTCAACTTGGGAGCGTCGGTTGGCGACCACGGGGCCCTCATGTGAGTCCTGGCATATTTTCCCCTTACTTGTGCCAGGCTCCTCACTTTCATCTATCCTATCCGACCTCCCTTCAACTCTTGTTCATTTTCGACCCCGATGGTATTAGGTATCGATGAATAGGGAGTCTTTCATTTGTACGCCTTGCGTGGCCCTTGTCTTCCTTTCGAAGTGTCGGATCCCTTCCATTTTTCTCTCTGATTAGTGTTATGTAGAGGAGTGTTGCCTAGTTGATTTCCTCGCAAAACAATAATCACCACCACCACCACCACCACCACCACCACCACCACCTTGCCGACTTTATATCAGACTGGAAGACAAGTGAGACGAGTTTCGTAGTTGATTTTAGCCTGGACAGACGAATTACCATGGATCAAGTAAAGGAATATCAGACACCTTGGGATAGAGCGGGTTCGAACCCCAGTGAAGATGGTTTTCCGTACTTTCCCACCAGGCATGCTGGGGCTGTACCTTAATTAAAGCTACGGTCACTCCCTTCACACGCCTAGCCCTTTCCTATTCCATCATCGCCATAAGAGCAATCTGTGTCGGTGCGACGTAAAAAACAAGGAAGAAGAAACATCAGTCACCTTGAAAAAACACAACGAATGGTAATGTCGGTAACCTGTACACAATCCACAATAAACGACGGCACTGTCCAATTCCGACGAAGAAATTAGTGGTCATTACAATACGGTTAACATTCGCGTTGAAGAAAACGTTTGCTCCTTGAAGCATAGAAACGGCTGTAGAGGATAATTTCACTTGAGCGTTCAGTATTCTAATAGAAAATGACTGACACTGTGACCACCCTTAGGATTCGAACTATAATCCCCGCTCTCCAAATGGGTGCTTTGTCACACTCAGTGGCTAACATGGTAGAAGTACTGATCTTCCGAGCTCAAGCTGGCTGGTGCGATCCCGGTTCAGCCCAGTAGTGTTTGGACGTCTTCAAATACACCAGCCTCGTGTCGTTAGGTTAACCGGCACGCAAAATAACAATCGCCTGGCACTTCAAAAACCGTAACAGTAGTTAGTAGGACTTAAAATAAGTATTATTATTATTATTATTATTATTATTATTATTATTATTATTATTATTATTATTATTATCATCATCATCATCTGTTTACCCTCCAGGTTCGGTTTTCCCTCGGACTTAGCGAGGGATCCCACCTCTACCGCCTCAAGGGCAGTGTCCTGGAGCTTCAGACTCTTGGTCGGAGGATACAACTGGGGAGTATGACCAGTACCTCGCCCAGGCGGCCTCACCTGCTATGCTGAACAGGGGCCTTGTGGAGGGATTGGAAGATTGGAAGGGATAGGCAAGGAAGAGGGAAGGAAGCGGCCGTGGCCTTAAGTTAGGTACCATCCCGGCATTCGCCTGGAGGAGAAGTGGGAAACCACGGAAAACCACTTCCAGGATGGCTGAGGTGGGAATCGAACTCACCTCTACTCAGTTGACCTCCCGAGGCTGAGTGGACCCCGTTCCAGCCCTCGTACCACTTTTCAAATTTCGTGGCAGAGCCGGGAATCGAACCCAGGCCTCCGGGGGTGGCAGCTAATCACGCTAACCACTACACCACAGAGGCGGACATTATTATTATTATTATTATTATTATTATTATTATTATTATTATTATTATTATTATTATTATTATTATTATTATTATTATTATTATTATTATTATTATCCCGTCTTTCTGCCTGCTGTCATTTCTTGATGGATACAGTACTTTTGTGCATCCATCTCTTGGCACAGGGCAGAGTAAAGTGTAGCTTCCACCGAAGTCCCAGTCAACATCCGTGGCTGTGACAATATGGAAGTTGCTGGGGTATGGGTAGTGCTGAGTAATGACATTCAGAGCATGACTAGTGCATCTGAGTGTTATGAAAGGTGCTGCTCATAGGGTCATTCGTGCTGCAATAGTACTTTCTGACGCAGTGAGGAAAGCAATGGCAAACTACCTCACTCCTCATCTTGCCTAGTACGCCTCATTTTGGTGCTGCCATTGGTTTCTGGGGTTTCCTTATAACCGCATAACCCTTGGTGGTGCTATTTGAGGATCCAACCAGCCTCTGGGCTGATGACCTAACAGACACATCCCGTCTTTACGAATATACTAAAGACAATGTATCACGCAATGAGTCATATAATTTAGCAGAATAAGAGCTATCTCTTACTGATACAATCACCTTCATAAATCCCAACGACGACAGCAACAACAACAGAACAATTCCAACGAAGTCTGTAGTATGAAACATAGATGCTGGAGCATAAAAATGGAAAATTTGATTAACATCAAAAAACTAGGTTTCTTAAGGAGCTATGTCCTCTTTTATACGATTTATTATTATCATTATCATTATCATTATTGTTACGGAGATATCCGTGGTAGTTAGAGGTGAAAGAAGGTGCGGGCTGGAATAGGTCTCAACTACAAAAGTTCGAAAGATGAATTAAAATTTCAACAAGGTTATATTTTCAAAACTTAACAATGGTAACATAGAATTTTGAGCGTAAAACAAATAACAACAGTTAAATCAGGTACACAGCAACTTTACACATTCTGGGCTACAAGCCCCAAAGTCTGAGCTCTCAGCTCACACCCACAATTTAACAAAGGGCAGAAAACTCCTTCATTACATGGAGCTCTTGCGCCCGCTTAATAATGTCAGGCCTCCTAGAGGCACCTTCCAAAATACCAGAAAGAGCTGACTCACTCTCGATTTTTACAAGCCTATCAAAGGCCACAACAACCCTTACTACTAACTACCCTCAAGGCACACAAAGAAGCAGGGGCATTTAATACCCAACCTACAGGGCCTTCACATGAAGAAAACAAAACATCGGGTTAATTAAATGGCCCAAAATACAAAATTGAATGGAGGCGAATACCTGCACTCCTACACAAAAATTATTAAAACCTAAGAGGCACTAGGCCGATAATACAGGGGCTAATCCCAATCTATGGAGGTGACTCGTATGAGGAAACTTAACACATTAAGGAAGCGTAGAAACGGTTATGAAAATGTAGTTACCTCAATTTCAAGATGAAGGGGAGTTCGAGAGGGTAAAGCACTCTCTATCCCCGCTTTACAGTAAAAGAGATTTGTAGTTTTTACATAGACTAAAAAGGAATTTACATTTTAAAGTGGTAGGTTACATACTAAAGGTTTCGAACCTTCCCGAGAGTTAAACTGCTGAGGTAGCAAGAGATAAAGATGTTAAGAGGCCATTACCTTGATGAAGAACTGGTGCCTGAAGAACGGGGCGCTTCCCGCCCCCTGCTACATATCCACACACTGAGTTAAATGTTATACTAGTGGCCCGGAGACAAGAAAATCAGCAGTTTTTATACCCTCGTGGAAAATTCGAGACCTTTCAAGAATGAGTAGACACACCCCCTCAACTTTATTGGATAGCTTAGAGCTACACATCCATATCGAAGAAGACATACATGATTGGCTGAGAATTAATTAAATAAATTCGGGATTGGCAAAGTTCAAACCTGGCGGAAGGAAGGATTAATATTGCCAACCCAAAAATAAAAGAACAAAAATTTAGTAAAGACAATAACTTTTGAATACAAAATTTCTTCAAGAAGGTTCATTCCTTTGCACCAGAGTGCATGATCATAGTTTTTTTGTAGAGTCATCTGGTAGAGAACGTCCACACTTCTTGATCAATTACAAACAAAAACACATCAAAATTCACACAGAGCCATCTTCGGAGAAACTGTTGAGTTAATACAGCTTTTCAAAGTTCAGGCTTTCTCCTGTAGAGGAGTTTCAATTGGCGCAATATTTGAACTAGCGGCGTGGAGGTGTACCGCCCGGTACAATTATCATTATCATTCTTGTTTTTTTGCTGTTTGCTTTACGTCGCACCGACACAGATTGGTTTTATGGCAACGATGGGAGAGGAAAGGCCTAGGAATAGGAAGGAAGCGGTCGTGGCCTTAAGTAAGGTACAGCCCCAGCATTTGCCTGGTGTGAAAATGGGGAACCATGGAAAACCATCTTCGGGGTTGCCGATAGTGGGATTCGAACCCACTATCTCCCGGATGCGAGCTCACAGCTGCGCGCCCCTAACCGCAAGGCCAAATTCCCCGGTATTATTATTATTATTATTATTATTATTATTATTATTATTATTATTATTATTATTATTATGGAGTTATCCGTGGTAGTTACAGGTGAAAGAAGATGCTGGGATGAATAGGTCTCAACTTACGAAATTAAAGTTAATTTAAAATTTAACAAAGGTTATATTTTCTTTTTAAGATCAAGAAATAACAAATATAACAGGTACTCAGTAGCCTAGCAACAAATCGAGAATGTACAATTACAGTGTTACAGGATTTGGGCTCCGAGAGCCAGACACATAATTCTTGAGCAATTAGCCCAACTTTAGCCAGATACCAGGTTTGACAAAGGGGCAGAAAACCCCAATCATGCCCAGGAGCTCTTGCTTCCTATTACTCAGTAAAGCCTGCTCGAGGCACACAGAAATCAAAATTTTAAGAAAGAAAAACCCGCTCTTAAAGTTCAAGCCTATCAAAGGCTACACCAAACTCCACCTTCAAGCTGACCTCCAAGCACATGAAAACAGGGGTAAAAATACCCAACCTACTGAGGCCTACTCAATAAAGAAACAGGACAATTACATGGCCTCCAAAATACCAACTTGAGAGGAGGCGTCCTTGCACTCCTAATACACTTTATTTAAAACCTATTTGGCACTAGGCCGCATATGCAAGGGCTAATCCCATACTAAAGAGGTGACATGATAGAAAAACTTATTACATTACGAGACGAAGAAAAATGGTTGAGAAAACGTAGTCACCTCAAAAACAATATGAAAGGGAGCTCGAGAGGGTTAGGCACTCTCTATCCCAATTTGTAGTTTAAAGAGATATAATTTATACCAAGAGTCTATTACATTTTAGAGGAAAGTTACACGATAAAAGGTATCGAACCTGCCCCGAGAGTTAAACTGCTGAGCTAACAAGAAAAGAAGTTATTAAAAGGCCATTACCTTATTGATGAACCGCTGCCCGACGAAAGAGGCGCTTCCCGCCCCTGCTATATAATTTACACAATGATAGATGTTACTAAAGTGGCGCAGAGACCCGAAAATCAGCAGTTTATATACCCTCGCGGAACATTCGAGACCTTTCATGAATGATAACACCCGCCCACAAGCATTTTATTGGACGGCCAAAACATTACAAGTCAAAACTGAAGAAGACATCTAGGATTGGTGGAAAATTAATTACAAAAATTACTCATTGGTCGAATTCAAAACTGGCGGAAAGAGAAGGGTTATAGAGCCAACCTAAACAATGACTGAAAGAAATTTAACAAAGAACAAACTTATGCATACTAAAATTCTTCAAAAAAAAGTTATTTCACTTCGCACTAGGGTGCACCGTTGTATTTCTTCAGTAGTGCCATCTAGAAGAGAATGCTCACACTTCTCACTACAGAGAAAACAAAAATAAATCGAAAAAGACACAGTTCAGAACTCTTTAAAATTTACAGATAGCGACATCTTCTGATAACCTTTAGAATTAACATGGTTGTTAGAGTTCAGGCTTCCTCCAGTAGAGGAGTTTCAACTGGCGCAAAGTTTGAATTAGCGGCGGGGAGGTGTACCGCCTGGTACAATTATTATTATTATTATTATTATTATTATTATTATTATTATTATTATTATTATTATTATTATTATTATATAACTCACAATTTTACAATTGGGTTTATGTGCTTCTTCGGTACAATGTATATGGAAGAAGTACTATTTTGTACATACGCACATATGCTCCATACATACCGGTATATACTTACAGTACATTGTTAATAATTTATAGGATATCCATTATACATAAATAGTCAAAATAATTAGTGGAAGAGTTTCATTAGTCTTCTGTATATGGTGGATGGTTCATGCCAATAATCTTCCTTACTATATGGCAAGTGGCCAGGGATGCTGTTTTATGTAATTCTCTGTAAGTGAGACAGACGAATAGAACAGACACTCTCCTCTGGAAAATTCTACAATTTCAAAACAACAACAACAACAAAAAAACAACGAAACCTTGAGCCTAAAATATGAATGACAAATCAACCATCGACCAAACACTTCTGTTTCACGTGTACTTGCAGGCGTAATAGATCTCCACTGAAAAACACCATAATATAAAGAAGTTAAGTGAACTTATCTTGCAATGACATCGTTAATCACTCTTAAACTAAGAAAAGAGAGTAAAAGACAAAGAAAGGGAGGAAACACTGAAGAAGATAACAAGGAAAGGAACCTTTAGTGGGCACTCAACGTGACAAATGAACTCAATAAATTACCTTAAGATTTGCATTTTTGCAAAATTACGTTAGAACGAAAGAACATTTCCCTTGAAACCTAAGGAAAATTGCATGAATAAATTAAGACGATTCTAATTTAAATTCTACTTTTAACGGTCTGAATTATAAAATATTGCTTTGCGTATTCCAACCAAATGGCATGTACTCTAGGATATATCTCTTACAGAAGACTAGTTATCTCTTTGTTGTTAACTGAAGAGTGTATTCATCATCTCACTCACACTTTAGCACACTCATTTCATAGTCACTGGGAATGTAGGAAAGTTTAAGTTCTATCCTTGTTCCGCGGGCCAGAATTCTAGTCTCACCACCCATAAGTTTATTCGTCTGCCGGAGTTACTGTAGATCCTGGTAGCTCAATAGATACTGCATAAAGTGTCAGGATTGCTTTATAAATTCCTAAAAGTGTATAAAACAATAACCATCACCAATTCTATGCAGAACTTCGATCGCTGATTATTATTTACTGGAGACGCAGGAGAATCTAGGTCTTAATTTGCACTAGGAGTGCTCTTGGTATCAGAACTATTTCGAAGATTAGTATCAAAAATATATTCATTTAGAGATTTGAAACATAATGGTCAATCATCTCGTGAGTATTTTTATTAATCTGGCAGAAATTTAATGTGACCACGAGGATCCAGAATACTACAATAAGTTTGTAAATTAATAGCCTACAGTAGTTACGAACAAAGGAAATTAAATATCATCATCATCATCATCATCATCAAGAATCCAGTCTTTTTTCAGGAAGTGATTCCAAGTCGCACGCTCACCGGTAACCACCTTCATTGCTACACTTCGTTGCTCTCAGCGATGTCTTGTAAGGTCGCTCTGATAAATGATATCCTTGGTCTTCCGTTTGTTGTAAATATAACCCTCGGCAATAGTTACCATTACCTGGGAATGGTATAAAGTGTGCCCCCCCCCCCCAATTAAGATATCTTCTTGATATGAATTTCACAATATATGTATTTTGTTTCATTCCACATAGAACTTCGGTGCTTGCCAACTTATCCCACCAGGTCAATTTCATCATTCGTTGGAAGCACCACATTTCAAAATTCCCCAGGCGTTTGACGTCACACTTTTTCCTCGCCCAGATTTCGGAGGCGTACAGTCCAGACATGGAATTCTAAATGCGGAGGAAGAAACTGAGCCTCTTGGCGCTCAGCAATTTGCCCTTCTTCATTATGGCAATCTTAGCTTGTGCTTTTAATTTCACTTGTCCCTCTTTCATTCCCAGTAATTTTCTGGCGTAAGTAACAGAAAGGAAATTTGATCTTGCTGTCAGTTTAGTTTAGAGTTTGTTTCATTTCTTTGGTATATCGTGTGTTCGCTGTATTCCTGAACTATAATTTTACATGTTCTCATTAGTCCGTAGTTGAACGTGCTTGCATCATCTTTTTCTCGTAATGGCTAGGCCATATTCAAGGCCGAATGAGTCCGATATCCTTGAATTTTCAGATGATTTAGACAGTAATAGTGAACTTTTTCTCGAAAGTGATTCCCGTAATGTGAGAAGTGACGGTTTTACCCCTGAATATTTTCGCACAGTCACAGCTGCCACCGTGCATCGGACCACGAGGACCTGACATCGATGACAGTTATGTGTGCAGTGAATAACTTTGTGCCATAATTCATGAGTGAATTGCAGCATACACATCATATTGATATGAAAATATTCAGCATTTTTATGTTCTTTCTTTCAGGGTTAAGAGTAAAGAAGAGAGACGCAATAATATCTGATCTTTCTGTCACTAAAAACCGTTATTTATTTTTCAAAAAAATATTTTCACAGTGTAATAATTCTGTTCGGTTTTACCAATAATAAGAACAATAAGTCCAAGGTATATTAATTTTTGAAATGCTCATAGTTTCCTACATTAGTGTGGTTTATTTTATTTTAATACGTGTTAAACTGTTTACGTGTTGATTTTTTTGTAATTTGGTTGCTCAAGTTACAACCGGTGAGCTGTGCTGTGTTATAGTGTTGGAGTACAATTTTCAATCGCGCGCCGATTTATTTGGCAACCAAGGTAAGTGTGACGGAACAATGTTACTTCCTCTTTAGTCTGTTAAAATGGTAACCCGGAGTACAGTTATCTTGTGAATAAATTTGTGGGTGAGTTGCTGTGGAAACTGAGTGTACTTCTGATGACTGATGGGTGATATCCAACAAGGAGATTAGCAGGCGACACAAGGCAGGGTGCTAGGTAAGAGAGAAGACTCAATCTTCTATACAACACTATACTCCCCATACCTTTACTTCTAAATTGAAGTTTCGCATAACAAATGAGCATCGCCTTACCTCTGTTGCCAGCGTGCTTCTACCTCGAAAACAGCTGATGCAATACGACCACGGTAAACAGCCCTCGTAAAATGTAGTACCGTACTCTGCAAAGCTAATTAATCGGGATTAAAAACAAATTCACAAAAACTGCACTTACTAACAACATCCGATACAAAATAGAATACATTATTAAGAATAAAAGAGAATGAGGAAATAACACATCACTCACGGGTAATGGAGGAGCCTCCGTGGCTCAGATGGCAGCGCGTCGGCCTCTCACCGCTGGATACCGTGGTTCAAATTCCGGTAACTCCATGTGAGATTTGTGCTGGACAAAGCGGACGCGGGACAGGTTTTTCTCCGGGTACTCTGGTTTTCCCTGTCATCTTTCATTCCAGCAACACTCTCCATTATCATCTCATAGCATTTATCACTCATTAATAAATCACCTTGGGAGTGGCGACCCCATTGTAATAACAGCCTATATATGTTTCATTCATTCCATCCCTGACCCAGTCAATGACTGGATAACAGGTTGTAGGTTTTCATTTCACGGGTAATGGCTACTCAGGAAGGAGGTTATGACCTACAAAGGGAACATTTCACTGATCTCAGAAGTAATGCCAGGACTCAGCTAAGGTCCCCTTGGTCGCAACCCACGCCCCCACGTTGAGAGCCCCTGGGGCCCCTTGCAGTCGTCTCTTACGACAGGCAGGGGATACCGTGGGTGTTTCTGCTCGAAGTACACAGAACACGCATGTTCTCCCTCTCCCTCACACACACACATAGTTGCACTACTGTAACATTATCATGATGCTCGTTTACATATTTACGAAATCTCTTGCCACTTGTCTTTCTCGAACTACACGAGACGTGCTAAACACGCACGAACTAAGTACACTAACCAGTACACGAAGGTAAATAAAACTACAGTTATTTTTATACATTGAACTATTAAACTTTATTGTACTAACTTATGCTATGCTAATCTGTAATCTACGCTATACTATACTATTGAGATAAAGACTAATATAAAAACAAAAATCTATATAACTTATATAAAATAAGAGTTTTGTCTGTACTGCACCCGCCCACCTCCTGAGTCCCAGACTAGCATTTATCTCAGGGGTGATCAGTTCGAAAACGAATAAAAAAAATTTATATAAAAAAAATATATATTGGCGCATCAAATGAACACAGGGATGAACGGGGCATGAAAATTTAAGGCTACGGGGAACGACTCATTCATGGATACAAAATTCTGACTCCACAATAGGACTGGGAAGTGACAACTTAAATTCCATGGGCATACTGGACTAACTACAATGAAAAGATATGGAAGCTGTTTCCTATTGAAATTGCAATGAGGAGCAATTTATTCACTTATTTTGCATACTACACATGATGACAAATTTACATTGGGACACTTTTAATCCTGAAAAATAAATGACATAATATTTGGATTTTACCTCACTACTCTGGTAGTGTAAAACATCTGGTGAATTCGTCCCAATTGGTTACTGGGGATCGAATTCACATCCGTATGATTGGACGTTTCACCGCTGGAGATCTTCTTTCGGCGACGAAGGCACGACAGTAACTTTTTACTGTCGTCTCCTCGTTCCGTTTGGACATGAGACACTTCCGGTATGTACATTCTGGTGAGCCGGACACCCACCGTAGAAAATGTTATCGCCTCGAAAAAACGGGAATTTATAATACGGACAAACTCTAGCCTATTATTTCCAGATTCACAAACACACCAGGTAGAGTTCATTAACTCAAAAGCTACTTTAATATTTACACTTGTCAATACGACAAGACGTACGGAAAGGTTCATTACTATGCTCTGACCCTGCAAACATGTGCCGTCCGTGGGTTATTTACGTATCTACCGCTATCTCCCCGTGAAAACCCAACATCTGGTTCAGAGCAGTTCGACACAGGATGACTGTCCCTAGCATATCCTCCTATTATTATTAGATAATATCATTACCATTCTTTATCTGATCATTAGCATATACTTTGACTACCATCAATTAATTTTATTATTATCATTAATTTCAATTATAATCCGGTATTTGATTATTATCATTTGTCATCCGGGATGATTATATGCCAACCCTTGCCGACGTTTCAAACGAAGGTTAGTTCTTCCTCCTAAATTATCCGCACAATATAATGATCAGCTTCCTCATAAATATTTTTATTATTATTATTATTATTATTATTATTATTATTATTATTATTATTATTATTATTATTATTATTATTATTAGTGGAAATCGTGATTATCGTAACCCGTAATCAACCTCGCTATAATACTTCAACTTCTCGCTCTTATTAATTTCATCAAAAAATAAAATTAAAAAAAAGTACCTTCATTGGCTATTCTTCTTCTCCTTCTTCAAATATTTTATTTATTATTATTATTATTAGTTAAAAATCTCAAATCTTTCATTTCATCTCCCAACATCATAATTATGTCCAAAATATAAAAAAAATTTATTTCTTCAAAAAAAAAGTAGCTTAGTTTTTATTATTATTATTATTATTTTTTTTTAAAAACTTAATTTCGCCTGTTACACGGTAGTTCACTCTTAATATGTTTAACGCATAACCCCTTTTACGATTCCGATTTATCTTGGCACTAAGCACTTGATTTAAGACAAGATTCACTTGGAGTATGATTATTTTTATTATTATTATTAAAATGATAAGATGATATTTTAATTTCCACTCTTTAGAATTTAGTCACATATGTTAAATCCCGTTATGAACCACTAAGATCTGCTTTATATTGGTCGGGACAACACGGTATTCGGGACCGTACCTTCAACTTCGTACTGCCGTTAATTTTATATGGGGACACCTGTCCTCCCAAGACACATCTCACAACCTATGGCACATCGCGGCTGGGCAAATACCTCCGATGCCGGCGATTGCTAAACTATTCCTTCCAATTTGAAGTCCATTTCCTTTCATCGGAACTCTTCAAACATTTAATTCATAAAATAATCCTCGGTGCGTGGATTCTACCACTAATAACACCGGCATATGCATTTATATCATCTTAGGCCTTGAGATTCATCTATTTCATCATTACAAACAATACGGCTCAATTTATTTCACGCCGGATATTCGTCCCTCATGACTTCCAACTCTAAATATGGGCTCAAATCATTCTGGGCTTTTAACATATCGTGACCATTCTAATTCACGTGCCTATATCGCTTTTAAACAAAATTTTAATGGTTAAATTAAAGTCCAAAAACGTAAAATCAAAAATTTACGTAAAATCAAACTGACTACGCGAATGAAAGTCTTTAACGCTACATGTCATCTCCACATTGATTATTATATTTGCACTGGCTAACTCGCGAAGCACTGTCATTATTATTATTATACTTTAACTTGCACACGCCCAAATATTATTATTATTATTTTACTTTCCTTTGTCGACTCACAAACATGATTATTATTAGTATTTTAATGACCTTCCGTACGCAACACACATCTTCCATACTCTGGCTCTTTCATAATCTGGCTGTCTAATCGAAATTATTCCTAATTAAAATACAAATGATCACCGCAGTGAATGAAATTCAAATAAATGGGTTAGCACAAAAAAAAGAATTTAACACTTGAAATGAACTTAATTCAAAGTATTACAAACAGCGTGCATTAATTGAAAGAAATATATCCCATATTTACATTATATACAACAAATAAATACTCAAATTAATTAATCTAACCCATTATTACGTTAATATAAATTAGTTCGTCCGTCTAACAAAAAAAATTAAATCATGGACTCGGGAAGCGGACCATGTTAAGTAACCATAATTAACTTACACTGAACCCCGTTTAGTCGCGATAACATCCCCTAAATATCAAAATTGTGTACTCATTCCTATGTAGAATTCCATTGTCTCGTAGCGGAGGAGATATAGGCCTTACGGCCCCATGGTGATTTACTCGTCCATCATGTCGCACAATACAAATTTAACATAATAAAACACTTCTGGGTGACTACCCATGATTAATACCTTATTACACTATTTTACACAAAAATATTAATAACAAAAAAAAACACTTATAGGTGCTCCTAGACCCCTGACACTCGCACAATATACTCTTCGTATACGCTCGAAACACACGTCGTGACACATTACGACGAAATGTCGTTCATTTGAACCGGCGCGTATCGCGTCTTCAATCGGCACTTCCTGGTTTATTTCTAAGCCGTCTTGATAATCGCCTAGCTCCTATGGTTCCCTGCTCGGATAGTTATTCACCGTCTATCTTGAGGTGTTTACTTCAGGCTCCGCACACTGCCTTCCAAAGGTACTATCGGCGTTCCGTTAATTATTTATTATTCAATCACATGACACTCATTAAATTCAACATACAGTTGTACTGATTATACACACTCGGTACTATGGATAATTTCACTGTTCGTATTCATTCTCCTAATAATTCACGTACTTTCAGCTCTAATTGACTTCGAATACGTCCCGAGGTACTGACTTACAGAGTCAACGTGTCAGAGTCTCAACTACTCCATTACGACGGTCACAACTGGTGACTTCCAACGACTGGGTACTGGTAAGAACTGAGTGATGTGAGGTTCGCTACTGGACTTTTATGGACGATATGATTTCCCGCCGGGGTCATCCGCGGTCAGCTTCTGGAGAGGTGGGATGGTTATCCTAAATCGGCATATGCAGGTGGATTTGGATCTCTTGCTTTATCCTACTTAATACACTGGTGATACACATTCATGTGTCGTATTCTGAACTCCTATCGTTCGGTGATCATGGAAATATCACTTAATTTCTGTCCTCCACCTTTCGCGCGCTAACTCGGCGTCCCTGATGGCGTGCTCATCTCGACCAATGGCGAGATAGCGTGGGTCATTTCCACGAATTCATTACTTTAAGTTCTTACGATTACAATTATTCAACATGGGAACGATATCACAAAAATCCCCTCTATTCAATTATGTGGTTGGAATAATTTAATTATTGTTATCGGAGAAGCTAACTGGAGTTCACTCTGAGTTTTTCTTATGTTGGTTTATCTGCGGGCCTGTGATATATTTTCTCATTGGTCAACACCGTTTCGGTTAGTTTGAAATCTCTCCCTTGAAACGTGACCACACCAAACGCCTCGGGGCGTGGAAAAACTGGCACGTCATATTCTCGGTATTGGTAATACATCTGTTCGGCCTTGGTCCGAAATATATACTCTTCTACTTCCTGGTAGTCATTATTCTGTTGTTGTGAGCTCTAGATTTAATCCTCTTATCTTCTGACCAGGAAACCTTTTCCCCCTAATGACAAGCTTATTGTGGCGCCGGACAGTCGCGATCACGGCTGGCTTATGTCGAAAATTTTCCCGTCCACACAAAACTGCCACTGTATTCATTTAATATTCCTATATATCTGTATTTCTCATATCAAAATCAAATCATGAAACTAGGGCCTATCTCATCAGGGTACATTTTCCTGTTGCTCGGCAAAAAAAATCTTGTGATAATCATGAGATTTTTTTATATACCCGCATCATACTTTCATCATGATTTGATTACTGCTTTCGTTCCTTTTCGATGGTGATTGATCTCGTCCCGCAGATTGTGGTTATTGAGTCTCAATTCTTCATTCTCTCGTTGAATCATGTGGATCCTGTTAACGAAATCTTGGACATCACTGTCGATCTCTCCGCATTCTGGGCATGGTCTTGCTTCTATTTGCCTATGGATCAGTTGGACTTCTTCTTCTCTTCCATCTTCTTCTTCATCATCCTCTCCTTCGTCCTCATCTTCTTCTTGGTCATCCTCTGCCTCGTTTCGTGCATCCTCAGCCTCTCTCTGATCTGCCGGTGTATGGTACAACTTTAAATTGGCGGCGTTATACACGTTTTCAGTGCTACCATCCAAGCTCTGGACCTTATATGAATTATTCTCATAAGTATGTATGATTTTGTAAGGTCCCACAAATAACTGGCAAAACTTGTGGTACACCTTGCGTTCAGGATTAGAAACTGCAGGTTTCTTAACTAGAACCAATTCGCCAACTCTCAATGGACGGTGGAATCGCTTATTCCTGAGTCTCCTTAATCTGCGCTCGGCTTGTGCTTCCAAGTGTTCTCGCGTTTTCCTGACACAGATTTCGTTTGAATCCCGGGGATCTGTGGGACATGCAACCGCGTCGTGCCATGGCCTGGTCGGATATCTATTGAAATGTATCACTTCAGGAATCTGACCCGTCGCTTCGTGGATCGTGGTGTTAATGCACTCAGCTATGATAGGCACCACGTCAATCCAACGCCAGTGTGCTTCTGAACAATAGATTCGGCAGAATTTAGCGATCTCTCTCATAATCCTTTCTGAAGGGTTAATTCGGGATGGCGAATCGAACTTAGCACGTGTTTAATGTCTAGCTGTTGCAACTGATTCGCAAATGCAGCGGAAGTGAACTGACTGCCATGATCAGTAAGGATGAACTTGGGCTTCCCCATTCTCGGAATTATGTGTGATGTTATTCCTCTCAAAACGGTTTTGGAATTAGCTTTCTGCAGTGGATATAGTGCTACAACTTTTGAAAATACGTCTGAACTGACAAGAATGAACTGGTTTCCCCTGCGGGCTTTTGGTAACGGCCCATATAGGTCCATTGCGAAGGTTTCCCGTGGCTCTGTGGGTAGCAAAGGGCGTGGAGATTGCTTGAGTAGGTACGGGTTCGGTTTTATCCTCTGACAGATATCACAAGTCCGTAATACATCTCGAACCGTTTGATTCATTTTGGCCCACACGAAAGTCTCCTGAAGAGTTGCCAAGACCTTCCCAATACCTCCATGTCCAATGACACGATGTACATGGTTTACTAACGGCATTTGCATCTCTGACGGTACTACGATCCGAAGTTTCGTGTGATCATCCACAAACTTGTGTAGGATTCCGTTTATGTAATGGTAATTAGCTGACAACTTGTTCGCCCTCGCGAACTGTGGACTATCTGGTGGCAATTTCTTAGTGAAGAAATCGACCATCATGTTGTCGAAACCGTCTCTCTTCTGCATTTGCCCGATCTCCCTAAGACTTTCTAAGACTTCTTGGTCTTCCTCAATCAACTCGATCCGGCAAATCATGACCTCCTCCGGGTTTGGATTTCGGCTCAAAGTGTCCGCCAAAATATTTAGCTTCCCGGGGCAATGTTCAACGGTCAAATCGAACTGTTGAACGAATAAAGCCCATCGGCTGACCCTTTCACTTGCCATGTTAGTTTTCATTATAAATGTTAGCGCTTTATGATCGGTGCGAATTACAACCTGAAAACCATACACAATCTTCTTCCAGTATTGCAAAGCGCAGACTATGGACAACATCTCTAATTCAGTGATGGTGTACTTCACTTCATGTTTCCGTAATTTCCGGCTCATGAACGCGATATACGTTTTCCTACTTGAGTCATTAGGATCTTCCTGGAGTAGCACGGCACCTATGCCTATGGTCGAGGCGTCCGTTTGAATAATGAACTTGATGTTGAAATCGGGATATCCTAGTTTTACATTTTGTAATAACCGCTGTTTGGTTTTCGCGAAGGCTTCTTCACATGACTGGTCCCACTTCCAGCGATTATTCTTTCTAAGGAGATCTTGCAACGGTGCGACGACTGTAGTGTAATCCGGACAATGGTCGGCAAAGAACTGACACATTCCGAGAAATTGCCGAACATGTTTGATCTTCGTAGGCTTCGGAAACATCCTAATCGCCTCAATTTTCAACGGGTTTGGCCGCACACCCTCTCCATCTACGAGGTGACCCAAAAACAAAACTTCTTTCTGACAGAAATGCGATTTCGATAAGTTTACCTTAAAGTTATGCTTTCCTAAATCCGTTAGAACTTCTTTGATGCTTTCCAGGTGTTCTGAAAGCGTCTCCGTGGCTACCAAGATGTCGTCCACATATCTTATAGTTGCTTCTTTGACCTTCGGACTCAGATTCCTGTCGAGAGCTCGGATAAGTACTGATCCTGCATTTTTAATACCGAACGGGAGACGATTAAAAACGTAAGTTTGCTGGTCAAATAAAAATCCAGTTAACAATTTGGATTTTTCCTCCAACAATATGTGGTGAAAGGATGCAGTCAGATCGAAAGTTGAAAAATATTCCATACTTCTGAATTTCTTCAAGATTTCTTTGATTGCCGGAGCCTGCTCATACTCCGGAACCAATCTCTCATTTATGGCCCGCGCGTCTAAGCAAATGCGCACGGAACCATCAGGTTTCTTGACCACTACCAGTGGGTTTAAAAATGGCGTCGGTGATTTTGAAATCAACCCACTCTCTTCCATATCTCTAATGGCTTCTCTAACTCGCGGATAAAATTTCTCAGCAATTGGATAAACCTTTTTCTTGTATGGAGACCAGTCATTTACATTTAATTCGTAGGTAAAATTTTGAATTTTTCCCGGTTTTGTGCCGAAAGTATCCCGATGTTTCTCTAGGATTTCACTTAAGATTTTCTTCTCATTTGGATCAATAATTGCTTCGTTAACCTTAGCTGCAATGGCCCTTTCACAACTTCCATCTTGTTCTTGCAAATCTGCGGCAAATAATTCGTGATCATCTGGCATCACCTCAACCTCCATTTCCTTCATAGAGCTTAAGGGATTCCCTATCGGTTTTTCTTTAACGACTTCGGTGTTCCAGACTTCTTCACATTCTTCCCTTTCTATCTCTAGATTCATAATGGTATCCTCAACACCTGCCTCGTGCCTAAATTTGACGGAGTTATCTCCCATGTTGATTACAGCGTGGTATTCAGTCATGAAGTCAGCCCCTATGATCAGGTTATAATTTATTTTATTCATGATGATGAAGGAATGTGCGAAAGTGGATTGACCGATTTCTATATCCAACAAGGCCTGATTTTTGCACACCACGGATTTATCTGGGATTATACCACGAATTTTGAGGTTAGAAACCGGAATTATAGGAATATTTATATTTGATTGCAATTCGTTTATCAGGATTTGCGAAACGACTGATACGCTCGCTCCAGTGTCAATGAGTGAGCGTACCCTTAAGTGGCTAATCCTCGTGTAAATCACTGGTAAGCGCTTCACCTCCTTACAACTCCGTGTTTCAGGGTCATTGATTAATTCATCGGAAGTCACGATCCATGTGTCGACTTCCGCGATGGTCCATTTATCGTTTAAAAATTGACGGTTTTTTTCGCCCCAAGCACTCGTTCTGAGTTGAACGTAGGTGCATTCGGGTTCAAATTTCCACCGTCATTTCTTGCCTGTTGCATTGGCAAGCTTTCTGCGCCGCCAACTTCCTCTTCACGGCTTCGATTCTGGATAGCATCCTTCCATTTCCTCTTATTTAATTCAGCGAGGTACTGCTGAGTTTCTTGGTGCCGATCCTCCATATCTCTACGGGATTCCTCCGTGTAAGGTCTTCGGTTACTGTGATTTCTTCCGTGATATGGCTGAGTTTCGCTCCTTCCCCTTTGATATCCACGGTATCCCCTTTCTCCTCGGAATTTATCATGATTCATTTGCCGGTTGCTTTCCGCGAATCCTCCTCAGTGATTCCATTGTCGGGGTCTCCATCCTGGATCATACATCCTCTTGGGTTCCGGATCGGTACTCGTTCCTTGGCTTCTAGAACTGATGGTTCTAGTTTCCGTCTGCCTCTCGACGTTATTTATCTGTTGCTCTCTAGGCCTGGGTTGCCTCTGGTTAGAGTGATACGTGGTCTGATCTAATTGACGTAACAAAGCTTCCGCTTGCACTGCAGTCTGAATATTCGACGCAATCATCATCCGTTGGACCTCAAATGGTAACTGCTTCCCGATAGCGCTAATGAGTTCTGTCTCACTGACCGGATTATCTAAATCCCGCATCTTATGAAATTGGGATACGAAATACTCTGAATATTTAGTTGGGGACGATGTTGAATAACGTCTAGAATACAACTCCAACCTAAGATCTTGCTGTTCTTGGATACTCCAGAATTTTTGCAAAAACGCCTGTCGGAATCCTATGAAATCCTCGAATGTATATAAGAAGGCCCTGAACCACATTGCAGGTGCTCCGTCCAAAAACTTCTCTACAGTTCGTAATTGCCGCTCCGCCGGAATGTTATTTTCACTAATATAGTTAGTGATCTCGCGGATGAAGACTTTAGGGGTTATATGTCCTCGAGCGTCGTATCTAGGTGGTTTGTCGTCTGACATTTTGATGACGTGGACCACAGATGTCGGAAGGGCATTTGATGATGATGACGATCCGTCTCCTACTTCAAACTTAAGTCCGGTCGTATCGGCTTGTGACATGCCTTCCTTTTTATGAAAGCCCTGATTGTCTGGGGTCTCGAACTCTCGGTACTGGAGATGGAAGTCCTGAAGTGACCCTGGCTGTTCTAACCTGGCCTTGACCTGTTCCAGATCCTTTCTAATTTCTTCCAGCCTTTCGGTATTACTGTCTGACATTTGCTTGGACACTGAATTCTGCCCCGTGTGGACCTTAAATTGTTCCACTATTCTGACCTCTGTGTCAGCGATCGTCTGGCTTTGTTCCGCTAACCCATCAGTCTTTCTGAACAATGCTATATTTGCCTCCTCACACTGTGTGAGTCTACGGCTACGATCTTCCGAATTCGTCTTTATATCCTGAATTTCATTTCTGAGACCGGCTACTAGTACTAGGGTACGAACAGTTTCACCTCGTAACTCATCGATTCCCTTTTCGTGCCTGTCCAAAGTATTTGCAGTATGTGCACCTTTACTTTCCACGTGGCTTCGGATGATATCGTTTTCCTTGCGACATTCACCCCTCACCTCTTCGTTGTGCGCCTTTAAATCTTCGCGGTCGACCAACCTCTGAGCTGAAATCTCCTGAATACTGGCCTTTAATTTCTCCTTAATTTCGTTACGTTCTAGTAACGCCTCATCCCTGAATCGGTCAACCTTTTCATTGACACTAATAATACAAGAGTCGATATACCCTTTCAATTCGTCCTTAGCGAAATGACACGCCTCCTGGACTTGGGTCATTCGGTCCCGTAATTCCTGCCCTAGTGATATACTGGCGGCATGAACATCAGCTATTTGTTCTGTGAGTTTTATTTTATTAAATTCACACGCGGCCTGTACCATATCGACTTTATTTTCTAACGAAACGTTAGCGGCATGTATTTGTTCCGTCAGTTCCTGTCTATTAGTCTCAATTTTACGCTCTAGTGAACCACTCGCGGCCTGAACTATAGATGTCAGTTCCTGTTTAGTAGAAACACTAGCGGCCTGCATCTGTTCCGTGAGTTCTTGTTTATTTAGAACCATAACTCGCATTAAGTCTTCCAAAGTGAGAGCTTTCACCTCTCCCTGTCCTCCTAACTGTTCACCTTGGGGACGCTCCCCACCTTCGTCTGACATTATATCAAATGAGAAAAGAGGGCCGATCAGCCTCTCATCCTATCGCACACGATTACGACAATTTTGGGTCTAGGCCCTATCATACGGTTATATCCTCGTTAATATTTTCTAAAAATTTTAAATTTCCAAATTCAAAACCAAAACAATATTTTTCGCTTTCACATAGCGAATTATTATATAACGTAATTCAAATTTGCATATTAATTGCCATCACGTGCTTATAATGCCTGAAATCCATATCATTAGTCACTCCAGACTATGACAATAACAACAACAACAATCGATAATACAACGATGGAAAACTTGAAGTCACCTGTCTTGAAATAATTTAAATTTAACTTACACAGTTCCATTATCTTTTTATTAATACTTGAATCTGGTTCTCAGTCACATATTTACCAAATACAGTATTCCTAATAAATTTTGCCTATATAAAATTCCTGCCCATGGATAGTTACATTTATGTGGAGTCTCACTAGATCACAATAAATTTTAATTTCATAGAATAGGGAATTATTAATTTAATGAGTCTTTATAGCAATAAACTACTCTTGTATAAATTATCAAGTCTAGCCCCGTTCGAAACTAACCTTACTTTAACATGAATTACTACTTGACATATCAAAAACCACTAACTTAACCGTGATGCGGTCAAAATTTAATTAAATATCCCGATTGGGTTTACATTTAAGTTAAACAACTGGGCCTATTTATAATGAAATCGGGCACTGAGCTGCTCACTAATGATATCGTCGCTAATACAACAAAAAGTTCAGATTTTATTTCTTTTATTTTTTTTTGCGTAAAAAATTATAGTCACCCGTTGCTCAAACATGATGCAATATGCCCTTTTACGTTGGGCGCCATTATGCACCCGCCCACCTCCTGAGTCCCAGACTAGCATTTATCTCAGGGGTGATCAGTTCGAAAACGAATAAAAGAAATTTATATCAAAACAAAATATATATTGGCGCATCAAATGAACACAGGGATGAACGGGGCATGAAAATTTAAGGCTACGGGGAACGACTCATTCATGGATACAAAATTCTGACTCCACAATAGGACTGGGAAGTGACAACTTAAATTCCATGGGCATACTGGACTAACTACAATGAAAAGATATGGAAGCTGTTTCCTATTGAAATTGCAATGAGGAGCAATTTATTCACTTATTTTGCATACTACACATGATGACAAATTTACATTGGGACACTTTTAATCCTGAAAAATAAATGACATAATATTTGGATTTTACCTCACTACTCTGGTAGTGTAAAACATCTGGTGAATTCGTCCCAATTGGTTACTGGGGATCGAATTCACATCCGTATGATTGGACGTTTCACCGCTGGAGATCTTCTTTCGGCGACGAAGGCACGACAGTAACTTTTTACTGTCGTCTCCTCGTTCCGTTTGGACATGAGACACTTCCGGTATGTACATTCTGGTGAGCCGGACACCCACCGTAGAAAATGTTATCGCCTCGAAAAAACGGGAATTTATAATACGGACAAACTCTAGCCTATTATTTCCAGATTCACAAACACACCAGGTAGAGTTCATTAACTCAAAAGCTACTTTAATATTTACACTTGTCAATACGACAAGACGTACGGAAAGGTTCATTACTATGCTCTGACCCTGCAAACATGTGCCGTCCGTGGGTTATTTACGTATCTACCGCTATCTCCCCGTGAAAACCCAACATCTGGTTCAGAGCAGTTCGACACAGGATGACTGTCCCTAGCATATCCTCCTATTATTATTAGATAATATCATTACCATTCTTTATCTGATCATTAGCATATACTTTGACTACCATCAATTAATTTTATTATTATCATTAATTTCAATTATAATCCGGTATTTGATTATTATCATTTGTCATCCGGGATGATTATATGCCAACCCTTGCCGACGTTTCAAACGAAGGTTAGTTCTTCCTCCTAAATTATCCGCACAATATAATGATCAGCTTCCTCATAAATATTTTTATTATTATTATTATTATTATTATTATTATTATTATTATTATTATTATTATTAGTGGAAATCGTGATTATCGTAACCCGTAATCAACCTCGCTATAATACTTCAACTTCTCGCTCTTATTAATTTCATCAAAAAATAAAATTAAAAAAAAGTACCTTCATTGGTTATTCTTCTTCTCCTTCTTCAAATATTTTATTTATTATTATTATTAGTTAAAAATCTCAAATCTTTCATTTCATCTCCCAACATCATTATTATGTCCAAAATATAAAAAAATTTTATTTCTTCAAAAAAAAGTAGCTTAGTTTTTATTATTATTATTATTATTATTATTATTTTTAAAAAAAACTTAATTTCGCCTGTTACACGGTAGTTCACTCTTAATATGTTTAACGCATAACCCCTTTTACGATTCCGATTTATCTTGGCACTAAGCACTTGATTTAAGACAAGATTCACTTGGAGTATGATTATTTTTATTATTATTATTAAAATGATAAGATGATATTTTAATTTCCACTCTTTAGAATTTAGTCACATATGTTAAATCCCGTTATGAACCACTAAGATCTGCTTTATATTGGTCGGGACAACACGGTATTCGGGACCGTACCTTCAACTTCGTACTGCCGTTAATTTTATATGGGGACACCTGTCCTCCCAAGACACATCTCACAACCTATGGCACATCGCGGCTGGGCAAATACCTCCGATGCCGGCGATTGCTAAACTATTCCTTCCAATTTGAAGTCCATTTCCTTTCATCGGAACTCTTCAAACATTTAATTCATAAAATAATCCTCGGTGCGTGGATTCTACCACTAATAACACCGGCATATGCATTTATATCATCTTAGGCCTTGAGATTCATCTATTTCATCATTACAAACAATACGGCTCAATTTATTTCACGCCGGATATTCGTCCCTCATGACTTCCAACTCTAAATATGGGCTCAAATCATTCTGGGCTTTTAACATATCGTGACCATTCTAATTCACGTGCCTATATCGCTTTTAAACAAAATTTTAATGGTTAAATTAAAGTCCAAAAACGTAAAATCAAAAATTTACGTAAAATCAAACTGACTACGCGAATGAAAGTCTTTAACGCTACATGTCATCTCCACATTGATTATTATATTTGCACTGGCTAACTCGCGAAGCACTGTCATTATTATTATTATACTTTAACTTGCACACGCCCAAATATTATTATTATTATTTTACTTTCCTTTGTCGACTCACAAACATGATTATTATTAGTATTTTAATGACCTTCCGTACGCAACACACATCTTCCATACTCTGGCTCTTTCATAATCTGGCTGTCTAATCGAAATTATTCCTAATTAAAATACAAATGATCACCGCAGTGAATGAAATTCAAATAAATGGGTTAGCACAAAAAAAAGAATTTAACACTTGAAATGAACTTAATTCAAAGTATTACAAACAGCATGCATTAATTGAAGGAGATATATCCCATATTTACATTATATACAACAAACAAATACTCAAATTAATTAATCTAACCCATTATTACGTTAATATAAATTAGTTCGTCCGTCTAACAAAAAAAATCATGGACTCGGGAAGCGGACCATGTTAAGTAACCATAATTAATTTACACTGAACCCCGTTTAGTCGCGATAACATCCCCTAAATATCAAAATTGTGTACTCATTCCTATGTAGAATTCCATTGTCTCGTAGCGGAGGAGATATAGGCCTTACGGCCCCATGGTGATTTACTCGTCCATCATGTCGCACAATACAAATTTAACATAATAAAACACTTCTGGGTGACTACCCATGATTAATACCTTATTACACTATTTTACACAAAAATATTAATAACAAAAAAACACTTATAGGTGCTCCTAGACCCCTGACACTCGCACAATATACTCTTCGTATACGCTCGAAACACACGTCGTGACACATTACGACGAAATGTCGTTCATTTGAACCGGCGCGTATCGCGTCTTCAATCGGCACTTCCTGGTTTATTTCTAAGCCGTCTTGATAATCGCCTAGCTCCTATGGTTCCCTGCTCGGATAGTTATTCACCGTCTATCTTGAGGTGTTTACTTCAGGCTCCGCACACTGCCTTCCAAAGGTACTATCGGCGTTCCGTTAATTATTTATTATTCAATCACATGACACTCATTAAATTCAACATACAGTTGTACTGATTATACACACTCGGTACTATGGATAATTTCACTGTTCGTATTCATTCTCCTAATAATTCACGTACTTTCAGCTCTAATTGACTTCGAATACGTCCCGAGGTACTGACTTACAGAGTCAACGTGTCAGAGTCTCAACTACTCCATTACGACGGTCACAACTGGTGACTTCTAACGACTGGGTACTGGTAAGAACTGAGTGATGTGAGGTTCGCTACTGGACTTTTATGGACGATATGATTTCCCGCCGGGGTCATCCGCTGTCAGCTTCTGGAGAGGGGGGTTGGTTATCCTAAATCGGCATATGCAGGTGGATTTGGATCTCTTGCTTTATCCTACTTAATACACTGGTGATACACATTCATGTGTAGTATTCTGAACTCCTATCGTTCGGTGATCATGGAAATATCACTTAATTTCTGTCCTCCACCTTTCGCGCGCTAACTCGGCGTCCCTGATGGCGTGCTCATCTCGACCAATGGCGAGATAGCGTGGGTCATTTCCACGAATTCATTACTTTAAGTTCTTACGATTACAATTATTCAACATGGGAACGATATCACAAAAATCCCCTCTATTCAATTATGTGGTTGGAATAATTTAATTATTGTTATCGGAGAAGCTAACTGGAGTTCACTCTGAGTTTTTCTTATGTTGGTTTATCTGCGGGCCTGTGATATATTTTCTCATTGGTCAACACCGTTTCGGTTAGTTTGAAATCTCTCCCTTGAAACGTGACCACACCAAACGCCTCGGGGCGTGGAAAAACTGGCACGTCATATTCTCGGTATTGGTAATACATCTGCTCGGCCTTGGTCCGAAATATATACTCTTCTACTTCCTGGTAGTCATTATTCTGTTGTTGTGAGCTCTAGATTTAATCCTCTTATCTTCTGACCAGGAAACCTTTTCCCCCTAATGACAAGCTTATTGTGGCGCCGGACAGTCGCGATCACGGCTGGCTTATGTCGAAAATTTTCCCGTCCACACAAAACTGCCACTGTATTCATTTAATATTCCTATATATCTGTATTTCTCATATCAAAATCAAATCATGAAACTAGGGCCTATCTCATCAGGGTACAGTACATTGCTCCGAATTTGAAAAGAATGGTATTTTTGTATCGGTCATGTCCTTAGTAACAAGAAAATTTTCTTTTTACTTTTCCGTAATGTCTGTCTGTCTGTCTGTCTGTCTGTCTGTCTGTCTGTCTGTCTGTCTGTCTGTCTGCCTGTCTGTCTGTCTGTCTGTCTGTCTGTCTGTCTGTCTGTCTGTCTGTCTGTCTGTCTGTCTGTCTGTCTGTCTGTCTGTCTGTCTGTCTGTACACTCATCACGAGAAAACGGCTGAAGAGAATTTAATGAAAATCGGTAGTAAAGTCGGGGATGAGCCGCTACAATCTAGGCTATAAATAATTTTATTCACGCCGAGTGAAATGGTAGTTTAGGGGAAGGCCTTAAATTTAATTATTAGCGGTCCTATCGATAAATACTATATAACTAAAGTTACATAGAATTATATTTCCAATCAATTATGTCATACATTTTTACCGCACCGGCTCTGATAACACAGATATTAATGAATTTGTAGTTTTGTTGCTCAGTCCATAATCAACGCCTAGCCACGAGAAAATGGGTTAACAGAATTCAATGAAAACCGCTATATAGAGTCGGGGAATAGAAACTACAGTCTAGGCTGTAAATAATTTTATTCGCCCGAGATGAAATGGTAGTTTAGGGGAAGGCGCCTAAAATTTAATTTTTAATAAATACCGCTACCTATGTTATTGGTGCTATCGAAAAGTACTACATAATAAAAGTTATAGACAATACAATTTCCCATCATTTATGTTTCATTCAGTTTTACTGTACCGACTATGATAAGAGTGGTATTTCAGAAGGCCTACAATATCGAAAGCGCATAACACTGATCAACAATAACTTTACATTGACAATTGTTTGTTGTGATGTTCTTCGTTTCTTATGGTCCCGCTCAACTCCGATAGATGGGATTACTACTGCGTACCGAGTATAACAGCCCGACTAGAGATGGGCACTATCGACTGAAAACCACTATCCACTAGTCGGGCGATAGTCCCTTCAAACTATCGACTGAGTAGTCGAATGTTTTCAGTCGAACAAAAGTATTCATTACTCCCTGTCGAGAAGACTGAACAGTCGAATGAAAGTATTCATATAACGCTAGTAGTCAGTCCATGAAAAAGATTCGAATGTTTGCAGTCGAAACTCTCCATATCAGAAGTGGACTCATTTTAACGCAATTTACCAATAATTAGAAATCACTTGTATAGACACCCATTAGAACAAAATTAATGTTATATTGAGTGACGTACAAATTTATTCAGAGGGACCCACGTTCGCAGCCGAGGAGTCCACTCCGCTCCTCATTAGGAATAAGAAGCTGCACCACCTGGATATCCCAGGTTCGTATTCCATTCACTGACAGCGGATATCTATCCTTAATGTAGTTTTCCATGGGGTTTTCTACATTCATTCCTGGCAAATGTCACAATGGTACTGTACATTGGGTGCATACCCCAATCGCGGACATATAATCACACTATCGAGGAATTCACAGTTGCGCAGGTTAAAATCCGATATATGCACCCGTTCGCACACGGGGCTAATAAATAGAGAGATGCCCTTAATGCGAACCAACATCATACGAATGGCCTTTCTTGGTGCTAAATGGACAGTGAAACGTAGAGAGACGACAATGAGGCTCTATTCCCGAACAATGCTAACAATAATAAAATGTAAAACTTGTTGCTGTAGTACACAATCAAGATATACCGGTATATGAGAATAGCCCCAAACACACTACTACGCTACTACTACCGGTATATTTTCTAGATTATTATTATTATTATTATTATTATTATTATTATTATTATTATTATTATTATTATTATGCCTTATTTATGAATAACGTAATTAATATAAACACATATGCAACGGAATAAAAGAGCTCATAAACGACAAGAGAAAATCGCCATATTAAGTAGGTACAGATAAAGTTAACATATATATTACATATCCGAAGTGACCATAAACCGATAGTTCCATTCGCTTCCGCATCGCTGTGACGGTAATGCGACTGAATTCAGTCGACTTGTTTTTTAAAGTAGTCGACTGTTACGAGTTTAAACTATCGACTAGTTCGATAGTTATCAGTCGATAGTGCCCATCTCTAAGCCCGACTGAACATTGGCGGGAAATAGCTGGGGAGTTGGAGAACTTTCTTCTTTAGCATGCCATTCCTCTGCCTCCGTGGCTCAGACGGCAGCGCGTCGGCCTCTCACCGCTGGTAACCGTGGTTCAAATCCCGGTCACTCCATGTGAGATTTGTGCTGGACAAAGCGGAGGCGGGACATGTTTTTCTCCGGGTATTCCGGTTTTCCCTGTCATCTTTCATTCCAGCAACACTCTCCATTCTCATTTCATAGCATCTATCAGTCATTAATGTATCACTGGGAGTGGCGACCCCATCATACTAACAGCCTATATATATGCTTCATTTATTACATCCCTGACCCGGCCAATGACTGGAAAACAGGTTGTAGGTTTTCATTTTCATTTTCCTCTGGTTCATACATTTTCTGATACTGCAGGTACGTAACACACTGGTTCATCATAGTATTCCAGTTATTCGATCCCTACTCTGACGCGCTGTTTTGATTGAGCTGTATGCACACTTACGGCAGAGGCTCACGTAGTTGTAGTAGTAGTAGTAGTATGGCCTAGTCTAGAATTACTATTTAAGCCTATTTCAAATTATAGCACCACAATTCACTAAATAACTCAAAAGTCAACCCTGAAAAGAGCCGTTTCTTAAGAAAAGCTTCTTCCTCTTCACTTTTACTAAATTCTACATTCATTTAATTCCAAATTAGCAGTGAAGAGGGGGCTTCTCTGGCTTGGAGGAAAAAATTGCCTCCAAATCAGATAGGTTTTTACGTTGTCGTTGTAGTGAAATGAGATTTACCGACTCATCGGGTACTCCTCGGAAATAGATTAGTAAAAAGGCATGGTTTTTGCCCTCGGACTCTCCACTATTCGCCTTCCTCCCCACTCCCCCCCCCCCCCCGCACCGCAGAAAAACGACGAAGAGTGTTCACGGATCAGAACTGTCTGCGACTTGGTCATTCCAACTCTGGAATTCCAGCATAGTACTGTTCGTTAAAAGTGAGGAAGTGTGTGGTCTTTCATTTGATAGAGTATTTCATATGAAAGTATTGCTTTTAATCGCACCATTCCTACTGACGTCATTGCAATGACCTATGTTCATTTCAGTTGTAAAAACCACTAAGGCAGTCTTTCTGAGGATGTAAAATGAGTGTCTGCCATTATAATGAAAACTCCCCAACCTGGTGGTGACTGATGGTAGGCAAACGGGCCTATCATTACAATAAAAATTGCCTAACACAGTCTTTATATGAGAAAAGACGTTTGGTGACTTCCCCGTCGCGTTTCTAGGGTAACGTTAAGAGCTATGCAATTTAATACAATCTTGCTCACAACGTGTACACTACCTAGCCTAGAATTCTGTATACAATGTAGAATTCCGTAGCGAAGCACGGGTACATCAGCTAGTTACTGAATAAAAATGGAAAGGATCGCGAACCGTACCGAATACCATACACGCTGAGCAAGATAGGTTAACCACGTGGTAAATGTAAATATTAGAGTTGGCAACAGTGGCGTAAGGTGGATCAAGACGTGGGCTATCAGTAGACTTAGGTTACCCCTTTTCGTTGATTGGTTTAGTGGACGTGAAGCCTTCAGCGTTTTGAGCTGCAGCCAATAGCCAACAAGCTAATGCCCTGGCCTCTGCTACTGTCAATGCTCAACCCCTGATCAGTGGAGATGGTAGCCTAAAGTTTAGCAAATTACAATCCGGTTTTGCGGCTAAATAGATAGAATGCTTGCCTTTGGTCCGATGGCCCCGGATCAATTTTCAGAATCAACCCCCGTCATACGGTTAATTCCCCTGGCTTGGAGACTGGATGTTTATGATGTCTTCGCCATTCATTTTATCCTCATTAGGACACCACCAAACCTATACAGATGGCATGCACCATTATTATTTTTATTATTATTATTATTATTATTATTATTATTATTATTATTATTATTATTATTATTATTATCATTAAATACAAATGCTGAATTTTACAGTGGTCGTACCCATGATCACGGGGTCGATTCCAACCAACAAAAGAGAACCTGAAAGATTGCATTCCATTACAGCAGATATACCTATGAAAAGAAAACTATATTACTTCTATAACAGGAGCTCTGCAGTGTCTTCCTACAAGGATGTAGAAGTAAACGGAAGTGAAATAACAGCACTCTGTTATCTATATGATTAAGTTAGAAGTATGATGTGAGGAGGTATATACGATAAGTAACGCATGGTTGATGGTTAGCAGTGGCGACCTGACGGACCGAAGCCTAGCACCCGGTCCCCGTTCCTATTCCCTATATAGTTGGGGAAAAATCATGACGACCTCGCCTCACACCACTACTTTACAGCGGCAGCTCGGTCTCTATTAGCGACTTATAGGATTTACTACCTCTACTGCAGCCAGAGTTGCCAAATCGGCTACTGCACTCTACACGAAGAAAGGGTAAATACTACAGAGAGTGAGGAAGAAAGTGATTTGGCAACCTCTCCAAAACAAACAAGGATCACTTAGAACGCGTTAACTCAGCAGGGTGCAAGGTCTGATTGACTACTGGCTTCCAGCTCGCTTCTAGGAACTGAGGTCGTCATGTTTTGTCCCCAACTATACAGCGGCAAGCCGCGAGGGGTGAGCAGAGGGGAGAGGGACGCGAGTCTGGGCTGCGATATCAGTCTCCCATGCCCAGCTCTCAGAAATACGTGCGACGTTTTTTCTCACTGCTGTCAAGTTCTGTAGATGGAACAGTGTGTCAGATACTTTGATTATAATGTGCTTTAGACTTCCATTATTTTTAGTTGAGGTTTGGGCTTCATCGATAGCCCTGGTAGCCCACAGTATACGCCACTGGTTGGCAACTAGACCAGACAGAGACAAAATCGGCCAAAACGTCAATTTTGAAGTAAAGCAATGCGGAGTATAATCAGAGAGAAAAAGGAAGGGATCCGACACATCGAAATATTATATCGACCGAAGGAAGATAAGTGCCACGAAGGGTGTGAAAATGAAAGTCTCCCTTGCCCTCGATTGCCGTAATAGTGCCGAGGTCGGGAAAGAAACAGAGTTGACCAATGGAGGTCGGATAGGATAGATGGAAGTGAAGAGCTTGGCACAAGCAAATGGAAGTAATGCCAGGACTCAGCTAAGGGCCCCTTGGTCGCAACCACGCTCCCAAGTTAAGAACCCCTGGGGCCCCTAGCAGTCGTCTCTTACGACAGGCAGGGGATACCGTGGGTGTTACTGCTCAAAGTACACAGAACACGCATATTCTCTCCCTCACTCACATACACATACACTCTTAGTTGTACTACTGTAACATAATCATGATGCTCATTTACACATTATTACGAAATTCTTCCTGATAGTCCATTTGAAATCTGCTGCCCCCCCCCCCCCCCCGGTACGGGGAAGAGAAATTTCTTCTGTCAATTAACATAGCAGTAAATAAATGCTTCACGTTTTACTTAGACTGCATGCTTATTGGAAGGAGAGACAGAGAGAATGAATCAATCTGCCCGCATGTTATAACAGAACGTTAACGTTTCAAATCCCTAACTCGCGTGCTGATCACCATTTGTTCCGACCCACAAGCAAATAGCAGATTATCACGTTTTCTCTTTACTACCACTTGTTCCGGAAACACCTTAGTGGAATATAACAGATTTCCTGCTGTTTGGGGGGTGCTTTGTTTTTCTTTGAATTCATGAACTGCGTTTTATAAAGCACTTACAATCTCGAAGCAGCCAGGTCCACATCCATCATACATCTCCATTCTCAATTCGTCTGCGTAGCGTCGTTGGACAAGATGTTTGCTTTATACTTTTAAGGCTAAGAGATAAAATCGGACGCAGTTGGTTGATATTTCACAGTATTTGACCCAAGAGAGGTAACGTGAATTTTCGTAACGCCAGCAGTAACGTGGGGTGTCCCCAGGCCCCCATCAGTTTCTTGTCTTTTGCGATACTGGAATGAAAGCAAAACCAAATTTTATTAAATAAACAGTAAGCGATATTTTAGCAGAACATGAAACTGCAATATTGTGTAAAGTACTTCATTGTCACGTCAAAAAACAGATACAACAACAATACCGAACAACACCGTTTACCATTACTGGAGGTCAATCAATGAATATTCAAGATAAACTTAAATATTGTAATTAAGTGGTCCGCCTATTCAATACAATATATAATTTATTATATCTAGTACATGTTTCGTCCCCTAAGGGACATCATCAACTGATAATAAATTAACATTAATATATCAGAAATAAATATTATTAAAATTGGAAAGACACATTAAAATTTTTTGACATTTAAAATAAGATCTTCGAAATTTTGTTAAAATTGCAAGTCATAAGACAGATAAAACAGTTAAATTGTCCATATTTCTCTTATTGATGTTCTTGGGAAATACCAGTTTTGCTTATAAAATCTTAAAATATCATTTGTTGTAATAAGATAGTCCCAGTTTAGGAATCCAAGAATAAAATCCGAAAGGATTCATTGTCTGGACCATTCGTCACCTTATAACCTGAAGGCCTTCGGGCTGAGCAGCAGTCTTTTGGCAGGCCAGATCCCATCAGGGCTATAACGGAAGCTGACTGGAACAACCTGGGGAGCACAACCGGACACAGTGAGAACCTCAGCACCGGCATTATATTACTCGGCAGCAGAATACGCTGGCCCAGTATGGTAGAGAGAGAAGTAGACAATTAATGAAACGTGTGGCATCAACACAGGCTGTCTGAGACCTAAACCGCGAGAAAAATAGCACTATCTTGCTGGCATCGCACCTCCTGATATCTGACATGAGGTAGAAACACGCATCATTGAAATCCCAAGTTCCAACCAGCACCATCACTGTTAATTTCACTCAAACGTTTCTTGAAGACCACACAGAAACTTGAAGGAACACAACAGCAAGCAAGCCTCACTTTGTCGTGAGCTAGGGTTGAGAACGGAAAACACCTCGTGAAGAATTACCAACTGGACATATGGAGTATTGGACGACTTGGAAATCTTTAAATAGGCTGCGCTCGTGTGTTACTAGGTGCAAGACCAGTCTGCACAAGTGGGAATATTTGGTGTACTCTGTTTTTTGTGGTAGTGGCGAAGTGCAGACTACGGTCCATCTGCTATAATATTATCGTTATCCTGTCACATGTACTGAAAAAGAGCTGCATGAAGCCACAAAGATCGCACTCAACGTTGCTAATTTCTAGTGCACCACAATCTGAATATTTGGTGCACAATTTCTATTTTAGTACATCTTGATATAAGGTGGAGGGGGGTGAAAAATTCCGTTCCCACAACCTAATTTCACCCCCATCCCCCACTAGGGATTTCCAGTTTGCACGGTTGGTACCTAATGTATAGCCGCGCACACACGCGTAGTCTCATCCCGTTGTCTTGTTGTGAGAGTTGGTTGTGTGCACCACGTTTAGTTTCCGTGTACGAGGAGGATTCATTTTTCAAGCTGAGCTGAGTAAGTGCAGCATTCAAATTAAGAGCCTGTTATTCCTAGAGTGAGTACTGATATGTGTATGAAATACTGGACTGCATTTCAGTCGCGGGGTGTAGTTCCTGGCGTGTAATCAATACCGTGAAGTTGGCATGATTTACTGTAGCGGCCATGGTAATAAATCAGGGAATGTTCGTAATTTCGTCCCCCTTCATTTTATTTGTTATTTATGAAGTTTATTATTGTTTTCAGATGGGAAAATGCAACCAGTGGGATAAGGAGGCTATGAAAAAGACTATTAAGGCAGTGAGGGACAAGATTATAGGTCACAAACGTGCAAGTAAAGCGTTCAACATTCCACGTGCAATGCTAAAAGACTATGTTTAAAAGAATACCAAGAAAATATTTCTCATAAATGGCCTTCAAGTGATTCATTGCAGGGAAAGTGCTTGGAAAGGTTACAAAGGAGATATACATTAAAATTAATTGTACCTTTCATAAATTTAGTGCGGGACGAAATTAAGAACACAATTTTGGTAGTTTAGTTGTTGTAGTGTTTACATCAAATATTGACTAACTTATGTTATAAAAGTTAAATTGTAACTTGCCCGTAAATTGAGAATATATTCACTAATATACATGCAAATTTCTAGCCATGTCAATATTCCTGAATTTCTACAAGTCAAAATATGCTAAGGGGACGAAATATGGCTCCCCTGTCTTATATAACTCTGCTTCTGACACGATATAAATACATCAGGGCTGTAGCAGTATGGAATTCAGTTTGGCTTTCATTAAATACAACTTCTTTCGTTTTGCATGTCAGCCTCAAGCTGACAAATACGGTAGACTGATGGGTAAGAAACCATAGTTGAAGCAACAACAACAACAGAAAGAAGTAACGTTCGAAAAGGCCACACAGTTATATCCTCCTGTAAAAAGCCAGACCATATTGTTCGTTTCGCTAGAGCCTGGAGCAACTCAGTAAAACTGTATTAAATCTTAATCAGATTGTGTTTTATGGACCGTAAATTAACAGCGAGTTAACGTGGCCGATGAGCTGCTAGTAAATTACATCCGATCCACTAAACACACTAAAAATCAATAACCGTGCTGAAGTTACCAAGCCTCAGTGATGTGCTTATGAGGTCGTCGTCTGTTTGGAAATATTTCCAACAAACTGTCGTGACACAGGCTTTGCCACGACGAGAATGATAAATAATCAGATTGACTTCCTCCGAGCGGTAATGAGGGATTGTTCAATGGGCCTGGGAGATTTGCTACGTGTGAAGAGACGAAGTCCTCTATTTCCCAAAACCTTCCTTTAATAGCAGACTGATGAGTATGTATAATTATATACAGTATTTACAATCTCCTTCCTAGCTTCCAATGACGCTGACATAGAAGACTTGGCGTGGTCGAAGTAATGAAGTGAATACTCTAAGTCCACACTTGGACCTTATTATTATTATCGGAGACCTGACTGACAGGGCTTCCGCCCGCACTTCTAGCCGACTTGTTCCAAAAAGCCTCGATCAGGGTGTGTACCCCTGTTTTATACCTTCACTAACTTTCGCCTCCCTTCGAGAAGGCCATCGAAGTTTCCATCCTATGGAGAATGTCCTCAGACACACGAAAACGGAATTGCCTCTTCCGTTCACTCGCTACCCACCTTTTCTGAAGATATACTACGCACTTTTAGCAGGGTGCAGCTTATGATTCACCTACTTCGACCAAGCCTTACTTCTAATTACACAACTTGTGGCTCACAGCTTTTGGTGTGCCTTCAACTCTTAAATCTTGTATGATTCTTAATTTACTTATATCAGCATTATAATTATGATTCCTTGGCCTTGTTGCCATTACATAGTCATTACTATTAACTTATAATTTCCCTTATAATATTAACGTATATCTCAGCGACACCATTCCTCCTACGTCCCGGTCATGGGTTCGATCCTCGGAAGAATGAGTCCTGAGCTCCAATCTGGGGCTGACACGACACCTCCCCCCTTTGGGGAAAAATGAATGCAATACCTCTGCATTCATTTTTTTTTACTCTTACTCTTACATCCTGTTAGAGTCTCCATGCTCTTGTTCGTGGGTGCGCTGTGCCAAGTTATCTCTGATACTTGCTCTACCTGTAGTAGGGCGTTCGTGTAACTCTAATCCCGACAGCGATCCTGAGTGGCTGAGGGCCCTTTCAGCCAGTCGAGGATGCTGAAAATGGACAGTAATGTCCTCATCAGAGACCTTAGCTCTGTGGTCATTAGCGATCACATTCTGAAAAATACATAAGTTGGGACAGCGCTCTCTACTATCTTCTATGCATTTACTTAAAGGTCTACACCTTCTACAGCAACCACAACAGTAACAACAACAGCAACAGACTATTATAAGTATTGCAAACAAAATAATACCAGTTACAATTTGATATACACTTGTATACTGTTGGGTCATTTGCATTTTAAATTCCTTTTCTTTCTGCATTACCAGTGCTTCTACATCTTCAGTCTTATGACTGGCTAACCTTAGGTCGCTTATATGATTCAGTAAGCTTCCTACTGTAACCCTATTTAATTCTGGTACATCCTCTAATTTGATCTCACTGTCTAATTGTTCACAACAATCATATATTAACATTACTTCTGGCACTAAGTCTTTCCTTGTTGTCGTATTCACTGAACCTGCACTCTGAATTTTACTTGTGGGACTGTAAACTGTACACAAGTCTGTGAATTGTATTATTCCCACACCATTTAAACTTATATCACTGGTAATATCCTGACAAACACTGGTGACCTTAGTTTCATGAGGCGATACAAAAATATACATGTTATCATCAATAGGTATCCATAAGAGTTCATAAATCGACATCACACTTTTCTTGCAGTCTTCTGGAATAAAGCTAACACCAGTTAACAACTTGACAATACAACTACCCTTTGACATTACATTATTAATAGGAAAAATTGCCTTGCATAATCTCTGTCCATTGTCAGTCCACTTGCATTGTTTCACTTGTTCATCACTTAATTCTACATATGTCTGTCTTTCTTGATCAACTAATACATACTGTTTTTCATTAGATATATACACAAAATGGTTTGGATTACTCTTCATGGGAGAGGGGAAAGGTATACAATGGTACAAATTGTACTTTATTTTGTTAGTAAGAGGGGTGCGTAAAATATACACCAAGGTATCTCGAGTTATATATACACTCACTGATGATATTTTTAGAATCAAGTACCCATAAGTGACTTGCAAATCATATGGCAGATCATAACCCTTAGGGAAATCTCTTTGGGCCTTCTTATATGCCCTTACTAGATCATCGGGGCTTAACACTTGGACACTCACCGTGCCTGTCTGAGAACTTACAATACTATCTAATAAGATCTGATAATGCTCGTGCAATTGCATCAGAAATCCTTGCAATTCAATTAAGTGTTTATTTAATGATATTTGCATTTCTGATTGTCTAAAAGCCTCATTTATACCCGTTGTTTCATTCTGAATGTAACTCTTAAGTTGCTCAAAGTTTTCACTTAGCTTGAGTTCATTTGCTGTGATGTCATACAGGGTATTATTGACAGATTGCAAAGTTGACTTTACAACTAACATTTGACTTTTTGCTACTTGTATCATGGACAATTGTTCCTGTTCTAGTTCCTTAATTTTGCCCTCGTAATACATTGCATCACTGTCATCGAGCGTACCAAATAACGTCTTTGCGATGGTACCAATTGCATTTATTAACCCGCGCTTGCTTCGTTTCCCGTTGCCTTCCGGTGTTTCGATCCTAGTAATTTTCCTAATTAAGTCCTTAATCCCTTGAATCCTTTGAAATTGTTGCTCTACTAACATTATCTCATGTTCGCACTTAATATGTACTTCCTTTTCTATCTGAATACAGAGGGTTTTAGTCTTCTGTAAATTTCTACGGGCTATCACAAATAGATCTGCCAAACGTGTAAGGTTAATATAAGTAACCAGTTTCCATTCTACAGTGTATAATTGTACCTCTCCTTGATAATCAAAATAGACTCCGGCTATATTCTCGTACCGTTTCATCTTGAAATCCAATTGACTGGTGGGTATGGACACCCCTAGCAACATAACTGCGACGACCAGCATTCTCCAGGTCGTGCGGTCTGTCATCCCTTCCATTCCCCTCGTTCGTTCACCTCCCTGTAAGGTAAACAGCGACTTTCACTTTCTTGTCACTCTCCCTTACACACTATACTGTTAGGTGTTGTGGAACCTACCCTCAACTGTTTATCTGTACCTGAATACACACTTAATGTGACTGACTGTCTTACTGTAACGTTTGTCTTCTCATAATTATGCTCTGTACTAGTCTACTAGTATACTCGTGAGCAATTTAAATAAATCTACGAATTCTTTTTCGTAACTGATATCTCTGTAAAACTTCACTCTTGGGCAGCTCTAACAAAATTTTAGAGCCATCATTAGCCCATTCAAAAATTCTCTCCTTGTTTGACGTACCTGCGTTACTCCTCCTTATCCTTACGGACAGATGAAAGGCATCATTGGCAATTAAGAATTTGAATAGCGTCTGTTAAAGACTGCAGAGGATTTACCTCCAGGAATGGTTACAGAAGTTAAAGTTAAATACAGGTATGAATCTACCGAAGTGATCTTTTTGGATTGTACTCTGTGCCCTTGGAGTCACATCTCACGGGATGGTTCTCAACGTGGTGAGAAAATTCCCTTCAGTGGATTCTGTTCCCACGAGAATCACACTGTTGTGGAAAATCACCGACCTAATGGTGATATTTCCCAGGCAGGACCCGCCTCACTGGGTTCCATGCCTCACTCAGGACGCCCGTATTCGTGCATAAAGGACTAAATACAAGGCCATTCCCTAAGTGGAACCTTTAGTCGCCTCCTACGACAGACAGGTTCGAGTCGTGGTGTTATTCTGGCTGTGTAACTGTATGGGAAGAAGAGTACCAAAGTGTAGACTGTTGTTTGCGTAAATCCCGACACCACACGGGGTTATCCTCATGATAACGACCTTCAATTAGATATCATATGGATTACATAAAACATTTATCTGTGAAATTTTTCTGTACCATGAATGAATTTCGTTTCAGTGGAACTAAGCTTGGCTTCACGCCCTTTCTGATTTTAATAATTACAAGCAGATCTCATTTATTTTACATACGACGCTACCTAATTTACTCATTTAATTTCTAGTGACAGTAAGTGAAGGCTTTTCAGAACGTGCATATAGCAAGTGTAGATAATTTTAATCCTCATTAAGAACTCGAATTCTCTCCATATTCAGTTTGAACCCTGCGGTACATTTTGACGAGTTGATATCTGGACATACAGTCTCGTCACCTGTAGTCTTTCTGACGGGTACTTAGGACGTACTCACCATGGTACTCCCGTACCAAAATTCCTAGGTTCCTCTCTTACATAGGTTAAAATTTCTAGTACTTTCCTGATTTCCACGCGACCTGACAGAGTATTTCAACTAACTCTATCAGCGGTACACGATAATCCACAATGCCGTTGGAGTGAGGGAAGTGTAACTCACTGCGACCTAAATAGGAACCATTACCTTACATTCTTCTCTAATTAATGTACATTTTTAATCTATTCTGGTGCACGATAATTTGTCTACCACGCTTGTTTACCTGTAACGTGCAATTCACTCCCGATACCTTAGTAATCTTATAAGGACCTTGATACGGTGGAGAAAGTTTCTTTGAACGTCCCCTTCGTAGGGCATCGTTACGTAACAACACGAGATCTCCTACTTTGAATGAAACTTCATTCTTAGCCTTATCATAGTATTCCTTATCTCGTTCTTTGGTTTTAATTAACGTCTTTCTAGCTATTTCATGGCTCTCTTGCAGTTGTCTGGTTAACTGCTCCAAGACATTCTGGCATTCATTATAATTTGGCTCTGGTTTCCTTTGAAGAACACCAGGGATATTTGCCTTTCGCCCAAATATTAACTCAAATGGTGTATAACTTGTGCTAGTGTGCTTGGTCGTATTATACACAAACATTGCCATAGGAAGATAACTATCCCAGTCATCTTGTGAACTGCATACATAATGTCTTAAATATTCTGAGAGCACCCTATGAGAGCGTTCCAAACTACCGTTAGATTGCGGTCGAAATGCCGCTGTATGGACCTTCTTGATTCGCAATATTCTACATAATTTCTTAAAAACATCTGACATAAAATTTGCACCTTGATCTGTCAGTATAATATTTGGTATACCGAATATACTAATTACTCTATTAATCAGAGTTCGTGCTATGGTTTCTGCACTTTGGTCCGGCATAGCACTCGCAATTAAATACTTAGACAGCTGGTCTTGACAGGTGAGTATGTACCTGTTTCCTGCTTCCGTTACATTTAAAGGTCCCACCACATCTAGTGCTATTTTCTCAAAGACTGCTTTCGGAGTATCTGTGATCTCCATTTTTGCTCTTACTTCAGGCCCGGTAATCTTATTCTTTTGACATGATGGGCATGAGCGTATATACCTTTCTACATCCTTTTGCATCCCTTCCCATTGATAATGGTCTTTTATCCGGGCATACGTTCTGGATATGCCCTGATGGCCTGATACTAATGACTCATGACATTCCTTAATAATCTCTAATTTATCTTGTTCTGTTAGCTCCGGGCTAGTGTTCCTAGCCTCTTCGGTTACATCCTCACTATCACTACTACCTTCTTCGCTTCCACTCTCAGGCTCTGTCACCTCTGCCGTGGCGTCCTCGGATTCAGAGCTGAGTCTCCGTGGTTGCACATTTTTATCTGAGCTAACAGGTCCTCCTAAGTTGTCATTAGCCTCACACTCCTCATTACTAGTCTCTTGGTTATTATCACTAGATTTAACTACTCGCACTTTTTGATCAGGCTCTTCGTTTCTAACTGGAATTCTACTTAAGGTATCTGCGTTGCAGTTACGTTTGCCTTCCTTGTACACTATCTCAAAGTCGTACTCTGCTAATTTCAATCGGAATTTAATTAATCTAGAAGATGGGTCTTGGACATTAAATACCCATTTCAAAGGCTTATGATCTGTTACTACCGTAAAATGCCTGCCGAACAAATACGGCCTAAAATACTTCACACTCCAAACAATTGCTAGTAATTCTTTCTCTGTCACAGAATAATTTCTTTCGGCCTTATTTAAAGTCCTGCTAGCGTAAGCTATCGGCAAATCCTTACCTATCTGTCCTTGCGACAGCACTGCTCCTAAGGCCTCATTACTAGCGTCTGTGGTCAATATGAAAGGTTTCTCAAAGTCTGGGTACTGCAATATCGGTTTCTCTGTTAACTTTTTCTTTAAGATCTGGAATGCCTGCTCTTGCTTATCCGTCCATTCGTACGGTATTTCCTTCTTAAGCAGCTCGTACAGTGGTTTCGCTATCTTACTATAGTTCGGAATAAACCTACGATAATAGCCTGACAAGCCTAGAAATCCTTTCAGCTGTTTCGTAGTGGTAGGCTGAGGATATTCTCTTACTGCTTGAACCTTTCGATCATCAGGTTGAACACCGCCCATAGTAATTACATGTCCTAAGAAAGCTACCTCCGTTCTTAGAAATTCGCATTTATCTGGACCTAATTTGAGATTTACCTCTCTCAATCTCTGAAAAACATCACGTAATCTCTGATTGTGGTCCTCTACAGAGCTAGCATACACAATCAAATCATCCATATACGCCAAACATTTAATGCCTTCTAAGCCTGCTAGTGCTGTTTTCATCAAACGCGTAAAAGTTGCTGGCGCGTCTCGAAGTCCCATAGCTAATCTCTTGTATTCATAGTGCCTCCCTAAGGCAGAAAATGCTGTCTTTTCTCTGTCCTCAGGCTTCAGCAATACCTGATGGTATCCACTGGCCAGATCCATAGTGGAAAAATACTTCGCTTTTCCTAGGGCATCTAATATTTCAGAAATTAATGGAATAGGATACGTAGTTCCTATGGTGACGTCGTTCAAAAGTCTGTAGTCCACTACGACCCTCCACTTCTGCTTACCAGAAGCATCTAATTTCTTTGGGGCTAAAAGGATGGGACTAGACCATGGGGAAGTCGAAGGAGTAATAATATCATCCTGTAACATCTGATTTATCTGACGACCTATCTCTTCTTTCTGAGCCTCGGGTAACCTATATTGCCTCACATGAATTGGAGGTTGATCTACACGTGTGGGGATAGCATGTTGAAGTATATTCGTATGCGTTAATTTATCCCCTTCTAGGTGAAAAATATCCTGATAAGCCGTACAGATAGCGTAAATTTTCTCCCTGTCTTGGGGAGCTAAGTGATCTACTCTAAGCAGCTCCCGTATTCGCTGCGTTCGAGATTTACCTTCCTGATTATGATTATTATTATCATCCCTCTGCGCGATCGGCCTCTTGGCCTGACTATCGCCCTTTACAGCTATGGTTTCTTCAACCTTGTGTACCTCCGCTGTATTTTCGCTTTCTACATCCAGTAACTTAACTACTGGGCTTTTTAATCGCCACTCCCTGTCAGTAGTGTTCAACATACTAACGAGTGCGACATAATCCTTGGCTTTCGTTAAACACTCAGCTAGGTATACACCTGGCTTTACTTCCTGCCGCTCTATCAAGCCTTCGGCTGACGGTTTGTCTACTTCTATGGCTACGATTTTCTCCACTCTTGGTTCGAGCACCACCCACATATCCTCTTTCGCCCCTAGTGGGTATCTTTTTCCTGCTATCACAGCATAGCCTTCCTTATAATTTAAGACGCTGTCTCTTAACACGTCCTTTCCAATTATACCGTCTTGTTTCAAATTAAAGTCGTTGTCCACTACATGGAAGTCTGGACATCTACCACCAACGGGAATTCGAACTTTTCCTTTGGTTTGCTTCGAACCTTTCGTTATGCCTCTTAACTTCAGAATTTCCTTGCGGTTAACCCAAGCACCGTAAGGAACACTACCTTCCTTAATAAGAGAGACATCACTTCCTGTGTCGATTAAAAATCTTAAGGCATCCTTACGCCCGGTTACCGTTATTAATACGGTACCCTCTTCATGCTGTCCGACCTTACTGGGACTAATGGTCTTATGGGAGATCTCAAGCGTCCCTGACTTGTCTCCCTTATCTAGTTTAAAGCCTCTCTCTCGGTTTTAAACCAGCATTCTTTAGCTGAATGCGACCATCGCCTACAAATTCTACATCGCGTCTTTTCGCGTGTTCTATCACGGGAATTATTATTATTATTACCGTTACAACTCTGAACATTCCTAGTCTGTCTTCTAGGCAAGAACTCTATTCTACCTTTGGGCTCGCTATCGCATCTGGTGCGACACTGCCACTGTAGGTGGCCAACCTTGCCGCAAGCGTAACAACGCCTGAATTCCGGCTTCGAATTTCTACGTGGGCACTCTGCCTTTTTGTGCCCTCTTTCATTACACTTAAAGCATTTCGGTCCCACCTTATTCGCGCTCTGTTGGTAACCAGAGGTGCGCACTATGTTCACCTCGTTACCGGTCTTACCGGTCTCTCTATTTCTGTTTTGGTTAGCTAATTTCTTTCTACACTGCCGTGCCCAATGGCCTGGCTTTCCGCAATAATTACATTTTATCTCTCCTGCGGCGTTTCTTCGAGGAGTAAGGGATTCCTTTGTCTTAGAACTCTGATTCTTCTGCTTACAATCTCTAGCTATATGTCCCTCCTTATTACAATTAAAGCATATTAGCAGCACCTTGTTATAATGGGGAGATTTACTAGGTTTTTGCGCCCCTTGCGTGGCCTTGCCTTGCCACCGACCCTTCGTGTAGCTTACCGGCTGGGTATGCGCGCCTTCTTTTCTAGAAGCCGTACTATTCCTGAGGAGTGCCTCTCTCTCCTTCTGGGAATTAATCATGGCTTCTTCTTGTCTAGCAATAGCTACAGCCGCCTCAAAAGTTTGAGGGCTACGATCCTGTAGCTTACCCTGTATTCGCGCTATATGAATCCCCTGAGTGAAAGCCGCTATCGCGATTTTCACTAGCATTCTGCGCTGCCCTGTACGATATTCTATTGGTTCATTCTCCAGGATAGCGTTTCGAAACATCAACGCCATTTCTTCAATTCTATGGGCCCACTCGGCCACGGTTTCTTTCGGTCCCTGGCTTTTTTGGAACAATTGACACAAATACAAGTCAAAAGTGCCCTGTTTTCCATAATATTCCCAAAGAGCTTCCTTAGCTCTTTCCCAGTTGATTATGTCACATCTAGATAATAACTTTTCGCGAGCAGAACCCGTAATCTTTGTCAAGATATATTTAAAGAATAACAGTTGGTCCCTATCCTTGATCATACTCTGTGCGGCATCCACATTAGCAATAAACTCACGCAATTGCTCTGGTTTGGCACCACTAAATTCATGACCTATTAACCGATATCCCTCAGTAACTGACACGTATAAATGTCCATCCTGTGCATCCCCAGCACTATCATAGTCAGAAACATTATCTGGCACATCATTGGGTACATTGGAATCTGCCATATTTACAACACTTGTGGGTACTTACCACTGCCCGAATATCTGCTGTCTTCTCTCGGTGTCTCGGCGTTGAGCTCCTCCAGGTGCCTCCTGCTGCTCTCCTGTCCTGATGTCCGCTTTCTTCTGCGTAGGCTGGAACGGTAGGCCTCTCGTCTGCTGCTCTGGACCGGATCTGCGAATCTTCTTGCTTGAGCTAGCCTCTTCTGCGTGGCTCTTAAAAATCTGTCTCTTCACTGAGGCGGAATCGAACCCAGTACCCCGCAGCTGCACACCAGTTTAGTTTTTCCTGTCGTGACACAGGCTTTGCCACGACGAGAATGATAAATAATCAGATTGACTTCCTCCGAGCGGTAATGAGGGATTGTTCAATGGGCCTGGGAGATTTGCTACGTGTGAAGAGACGAAGTCCTCTATTTCCCAAAACCTTCCTTTAATAGCAGACTGATGAGTATGTATAATTATATACAGTATTTACAATCTCCTTCCTAGCTTCCAATGACGCTGACATAGAAGACTTGGCGTGGTCGAAGTATTGAAGTGAATACTCTAAGTCCACACTTGGACCTTATTATTATTATCGGAGACCTGACTGACAGGGCTTCCGCCCGCACTTCTAGCCGACTTGTTCCAAAAAGCCTCGATCAGGGTGTGTACCCCTGTTTTATACCTTCACTAACTTTCGCCTCCCTTCGAGAAGGCCATCGAAGTTTCCATCCTATGGAGAATGTCCTCAGACACACGAAAACGGAATTGCCTCTTCCGTTCACTCGCTACCCACCTTTTCTGAAGATATACTACGCACTTTTAGCAGGGTGCAGCTTATGATTCACCTACTTCGACCAAGCCTTACTTCTAATTACACAACTTGTGGCTCACAGCTTTTGGTGTGCCTTCAACTCTTAAATCTTGTATGATTCTTAATTTACTTATATCAGCATTATAATTATGATTCCTTGGCCTTGTTGCCATTACATAGTCATTACTATTAACTTATAATTTCCCTTATAATATTAACGTATATCTCAGCGACACCATTCCTCCTACGTCCCGGTCATGGGTTCGATCCTCGGAAGAATGAGTCCTGAGCTCCAATCTGGGGCTGACACGACAAAACATTCTTCAAACGTAAAACGTCGTTCCACATTCTCGTCTGTAATATCATTAATTTCTATGAAACCTCAACCGAAGTAATGGGATTCATAGAGTATGATTCTTTTTATTTTAGAAATAACTGGTGACATTGAATATTTCATTTTCACGACCGAATTTAATCGAAATATACTATATATAATTATAAACTATACTAGCAGTTACCCGTGGCTCCTCTCGCGTGGATTTCGTCGTCTGATAAAAAATAATCGTTCCTTGGTACTGTACTAAGATATTATCTGAAAATCCCTAAAGTATAAAAACTCACCGAAGAATTGAGTTTCATTTACCCCAGAAAGTCTTTGTACATCACGTTTGTTCTATTGCCTTTTGGGGCTAAGATGCGACTTAATACTGTAGGTGTGAGAAATAGTCTTCTCTCAAGTCGAAAAAAGTTTAATTTTAAAGGAGATTCCAAATACCTATTTCCACGTCACTAACATATTCAGTTTTTGAGATATAAGTATCCCCATAAAAATAATTCAACTCCTTTATCGGTCCTACCCCCCACCCCCAATCCACCTAAGTAGATTTTACGAAAACAAAAAATACATTTCTTCATTTTTAAGGGAGATTCCAAATACCAATTTTTACGTTTATAACATCTTCAGTTTTTGAGATGCAAGTATCCTCGTAAAAAATAATTCAACTAATGTCTCAATTAGGGGCTGCCTGGCCGAAGCGGTAAAGGCGTGCTCGGTTCACCCGGAAGGTCGAGGGTTCGAATCCCCGTCAGGAAGTCGTAAAATTTTAGAAACGAAATTTCCCCTTCCGGAGGTGCATAAGGCCCTGAGGTTCACTCAGCCTACACCAAAAATGAGTACCAGGTTTATTCCTGGGGGCAAAGGCGGCCCGGCGTAGAGCTAACCACTCTACCCCATCACGTGCCGAGGTTAACAATGGTGGAAGCCTTTACTTTCCATTCCTCCAAGGGCCTTCATGGCCTGTACGGAAGTGACGTTGCTTTGCTTAATGTCTCAATTATTCCCCATTATGTGGATTTTAAGAAAACAAAAGAATCGTGTTTCTTTATTTTTAAAGGAGATTCCAAATTCCAATTTTTACGTCAGTAAAATCTTCAATTTTTGACAGAATTTCACTCTCTTTTCTGTCCTCTTAGGTGTTTTTTCCGCAAACAAAAAATATGTGGTTCTTCATTTTTAAAAGAGATTGAAATACCAATTTTTACGTCTGTAACATGTTAAGTGTTGAGACGTGCTATCGATACGCTCATTTAAAAAAATCATCTTTTCCAGTTCCCCTTAAGCGGATTATCCGAAAACAAATTACCTGTGTTTCTTTACTTTCACAGGACATTCCAAATACCAATTTTTACGTGTGTAAAATGTTACCTTTCTGAGAAATACTGTATATATATAATGTTGTTCACCCCTATTGCACTGGATTTTCCAAAAATAAAAAATGTGTTTATTTTTTAAAACATCCCAAATACCAATTTTAACGTCTGTAACATCTTTAGTTTTTAAGATATAAATATCCTCGTAAAAAATATTCACTCTCTTTTTAATCTTTTCACCGCACCCCCTTAAAAGGAATTTCCGGAAACAATCTAAAATTTCATTTCTTTATGTCCAGAAGTTTTGGTTCGGCGATGATGAATCAGTCAGTCAGTCATGACAGTCATTTTATACACTGTACGAACCCGCCCGTATGTGTGTCTTACCCTACAGTTTTCTTTCGCAAACAGTAAGTCATAACATGTTTACCATACCAATTGGGAACGAACTTTGACTTAAACGGCATTCAGAGTGTCAGAGTTCATCTCAGCTACCCCAAAGACTATGAATTCGTCACTAATATCGTCATTTTCGTATTTTTAAGTTTCACCCCCTTCCTTTAGGGGTGCTAGGGGTTTCTTGCCCCTACAGTAATTTTTCCAGATAGTAAGTTATATGAGTATCAAATTTGGTTGAGAGCTATGCTGGAACATACACACATTCACCCGTAATCTCTGTAAATTGCGACATATTCTCACCTTCTCACCCCCTGTGCCATGGGGACAGAACTTGGACTTTTCATTTTTATATAATTATATAGAAGATAAAAGCAGAAATAAGTTTTAAGGAACACATCATAATCTTCACATACTGTTTGGTAGGCAACCCGCTGATCGGACTTGTCTTGCGCTTTGCTTATCTTCCCCTATTTTTATTTTTCACCCCTTAGTGTCGATCTACCAATCAGATTTCGTTCAAACCACTTCATAACCCCTCTCAGATGTAATAAGAACAAACTGTGAAAATGTCAGCGAAATCGGTCCAGTAGTTTTTGAGTCTATTAGCTTCAAACATACCAACATCCAATTTTATATAAATAGATGCACGGAACATGACCTAATAGGTTCGAAGTCTATTTCGATTACAATGCGGTCGTGTAAACTCAATATTCATTGACTTCGCCCACAACGGGCGACTTTCACGCACTCTTCAGTATTGCCAGATCTGTAGCTTAGATCCTTTCCAAGATTACAAATATGATCTAGGCCATCATATCTCAGTTCGTGGAGCGACCGACGCGAAATCGGAAGGTTGTGGGTTCGGATCCTACTGGTGTCCGTTTGGCCATTTTTGTTCTGTACTTAACATATCTTCAATACCTACTAAATGTACGGAAAATGACCTAATAGGTTGAATGTTCAGTTGGATAACTGGTAACATGCTTGTGCGTAGAAGGTATCCGACATTTCCCGTAGTAGAATATATAATTGGTCCACCTCTGTGGTGTAGTGGGTGGTGTAATTAGCTGCCACCCTCGGAGGCACGGCGGCTTAAACGGGGACCACTCAGCCTCGGGAAGTCAACTGAGTAGAGGGGGTTCGATTCCCACCTCAACTATCCTCGAAGCGGTTTTCCGTGGTGTCCCACTTCTCCTCCAAGTAATTGCGGGGATGGTACCTAACTTAAGGCCACGGCCACTTTCTTCCCTCTTCCTTGCCTATCCCGTCCATTCTTCCCATCCTCCCCCACAAGGCCCCTGTTCAGCATAGCAGGTGAGGCAGCCTGGGTGAGGTACTTTCCTCCACCCCAGTTACGTCCCCCCGACTGAAAGCCTAACGGTCCAGAACACTGCCCTTAAGTCGATAGAGGTGGGATCCTTCGCTTAGTCCGAGGGTAAAATCAACCCTGGAGGGTAAACGGATTAAGAAGGAAAGAATATATAATTGTATTTATTGGATTGCAGATCAAGAAAATGACTTGAGATAATTACAAAGTTACGAACATGGAAAACAACAAAGAAATCATATACAGGAAAGCATCCGTAACCCAGCCATCGACGTAAGGATTCACACTCTGTCTCGTTCGCGAAGGCCGCGTAATTGATTCCTAGACAGTATGAATTGCTGACTTAGAGCTGATTCCATGGAAGTCCCATACAACCATTTTTATTCCACACATTAGCTAAAATCGGCTACAATTTTTGGAACTCTGTACAGCTGCGAAAAGATTACAGTTCCTTCAAACAGCTTAATAACACAGCACAGTGAAAATGTTCATATCAACCCACATAATCTATTAAAGAGACACAAATTAGGACAACCTTTTCCAAAATTATGACCGGTACTTTTACTCCTAAATCAAAGCTGTAATTATGTTGCTGCACTACGTCTCCATTGTCTGAGCAGAGAAGTGGTTCTCCTAAATCATCAACCTTTTTCCTCTATTGTACTTGAAATGACACGCGTAGCTACAATGTACCCATTCCAAAATATTGTTTAGACTTTAATTTCACTTCATAACTTAGTATGTATGAGTGTTGTGTGTGTCCTCCGCATCGCAAGCTCTGCGCCTACAAGCTCCGCAACCCGCCGCAGCACCGAAGTTTCTAGCAGCTACGAGGTGTCTTTACTGCGCCTGGCACACTCACCGATGACGTCAGCCAGCGATATATAAGGAGCTTCGTTCCGAGCCTCTCCAGGACTACCCCAATGTTCGACGATCAGACCACACCGCAAGTCAGACACGGAGGCATTCCTCTTAAAAACGTGTTTTGAACAGGTGGACAAATTGCTGGCCGTGAGGTTTCACCTCTGAACATTGCCTCATTATCCTGATCCCCGTAGCCACGTCGAGCCCTGAGTATAGCATTCTGCTACTCCCTTTAGTCCTCACCAGTGCTCCGACGTCCACCTTAGCATTCTGCTATTTGAATAAATTAATGCAAGTTCCTTGCAAGTATAAACCTAGTACCAGCATTCTGCCTCTCTCTACAAGTTACGCTTGTAATTTCACAGAAGATAGTTTTCGACTAGCAGGACAATTTATTAGTGAAACACACTATCTCCTCAAGATAGAACTAAGTGTATACATAACTCTCGTATTGTATTGTGACCGTTCGTGGGACGCCTAGTTCGAAGATGATAATAAATTTCATAATGTGCTCGACTAGAATTCAGTGGTTTACATGATCCTCCACTCAGGGCATGGCCCTTCGGAAAGAAAGCGGTCACATCCTATCAATAATTAACCTGGTAATGATCCAACCTCAGTCTCGAAATAATGAGTTCACTTAAATTAGGCATAAATGAAAGTTGCAATGAGAAATTGGAAATATAATAATTTTAATAAAACGAAATTAACTGACTACAATTGAACAACTGAATATGCAACGTAAAATAAATTATCCTTGTGCATCTCTTATCGCACCGCAATAAAAGTATCAAGTCCATCTTAAAAAATAATTGTCAGTCATTCAATTAAAATCTCATCATTACACAACACTGATTCACTTAAATAAATCTAAATTAATATAATGGAAAATCAGCAATTTCAGTTTCTATTCATTCATCTTGTTTGTTCATTCGCTGACGTATTTATTAGACTAACCTGTCCTCCCTGCTCTACTTTTCCTATTACTTCATTATAACCTTCTAACTAACTGAATAATAACTTGAATTTTCTAACGACGCATGATAAACACAGAAAATCCTTCAAATACATAATAATAGTATCATTGCTCCATAAATAAATAACTGCATGTCTCCATCCAACCAACGGCATCATATGGCTGCACCTGAAATAAAGTACTAACTACTGTCATAAATAAGTGAACGATCAAATGCCAGACGATCTGCGTTGCATCGGCTCCACTCCATCCTGCTGGAAAATACTTCTACAGCGCCAACTTACTACATCTAGCAATGCTACAAGTTGATCTACAGTAGAGGTGACAATACTCCCACAATCTAATTATCGTTCGAGTAGCTTGTCGAAGATCCTACTCGTGTGTTCGTAAAATACATTCCGCTATCCATGTGATACCAAATTAAACTCAAGTCAGCTCGTATGCCTAACCAATCTCTTCGAAAAGCATTCAATCGACGCTACGAAACTCGCTCATCTAATAAACTCAAACATACGCGGCGGAAATACCTCTCAATAACACTATCCTAACTACCGCAATTCACCACTCAATAAATCATTCTCTGATTATACCGTCAACTATACCTTTAAATGACCCTACATATTTTACGCCACACAATGTCCACCACATAACGAAAATACTCATCATTTCCTACATAAATGAGCTAAAATATATTTGAAGAGCTTCACTATTATTCATACAACCATCACTGAATCGATCCACAAAACATATCACAAAACTCCGCGGAATTATTCATATTATAAGATCACCACATCAAATATCTCACACATCGGTACTTCAAACTTACCTGTAGCATTCAAGATCACACTCGCTTCACAGCTGTTCCACTAACACGGAAAACAACGCAGGAAAGATCGCCTAACCCTAATATTCACCGACGGTAAACATTATTCTAATATACGCAGTAGCATTATATGACGTTAAACCAACACCGTTAGCACGTTAGAATATTCAAGTTATTTCACTTTATATCACCTGTGTGACATTTAAAAAGATCTACTTCTACTATAAGCATCTACAAGTAAACAAGAAGGGCAAGGTTCGACTAATCATCTGACTTCCTCGCTTCTCCACAGGTACTGGTCGTCAGGTTATTTTTTCAGCCATCTCATTCATCTCGGCAGGATGCGGATCCACCAGGATCCTACTGGTTTACTCGAGCATCTCCTCTACTATATGGACTTTCTTATTCACAAATGTAAGCAACATCTTGGGTTCAATCTGAAACTCGAACAAAATAATTAGAGCGAATTCATACAGATTTACAAGTCCACTGTTATCGATTTATACTGGCCTGTATAAATTAGTGTCGCTCAATGCTATATTTTGTTTATCAATCGTTATTTAGGCCTCAGCTTCTTAAATTTTAAAGACTTTAACTCGCATACAAGAGCTGTGCTCACTATTTGCTTTCCGATCTTTTTCTGCTACTCAAGAATTAACATTGAAACAAATTCTAACTTCATTATTTACAATAATAATAATAATGAGGCTGCTTTCCACGAACCACATAACTATGATCCTGACTTCTTTACATATGATTTTGACATTTGAGGAAACGTCATCACGGAACACACGCTACTATTATTTATTCTTCTCCACTTGAAGTACGTCACACCACACGCCTGTTAGATGATTAACTGTATGTAATTCTGGCTCAATCCATGGTCTCCTTGACGTCTGTAATACTAGATGTAATGTCTGGCCTTTCTTCTTCTCAGCTGTTACTGCAAATATTTATTGATACCCGCTTGCGACTACACTGTTTTCATGCGGTCCGATGTATACCACGGGGCTCTGAGCTTGATCTACCGATTCTCTTCCATAAGATCTACCATCAATTCGCGAGTTGTGTCGGCTCATATATTACGAATATATATAAATTCGCCGTGCATCAACAATTTATCTTACATCTATGCCGTCCATATGCATTTTTCATAATTATGACCTTCAATGACTCCCTGACATGTAATTACAAGTCATTGGAAGGTCATAGTATAATTGTACATATGCAACAGACATTCAACTTAAGATTTAATTTCAACATTAACTGGGTGCATTCAAACAAGTTTCAAGAAGAATTCAGTTTTATTTCTTATATATATTGTATCAAATCATTTAAACAATAAACTTTATGTTGTGTCACTGTATACCAAGTTCCTTGTATACAACAATGAGGATAATTCTTATTCTGGCTTGTGAAGTTACTTCCACGTGTCCAGTATATTTTAACATTCTCTAGTCAGGCTAATAACGTACAATTGTTAGTGCTCTTGAACGATCAAATTTGGCACGTTGCATTCTATTTGATTCTATTCCACTCCGCTAGATATGAGCAGTGGAATGGACATTTGGTCCCTTCGATTTGATTACGTTCGATTTGATTTTACAAGTTAAAGTGGACCTTGAGAATTTACTACCTTTTCTGCTTCATGGAATATTTCACTATTTCAATCATATTCCTTAGTTCATTGGCTCGTAACGATCTTGTTTATTTGGGCTTCTTTGCCCCACTGCTATTATCATTCGTGCGCTGTTAAAACACTTCTTTCTAAGTGGTTGCGCACCCTTTCCTACCAAGTTTACAATTTGCTTTACGTCGCACCAACGCAGATAGGTCTTATTGCGACGATAGGATAGGAAAGGGTTAGGAGTGGAAAGCAAGCAACCATGATCTCAATTAAGGTACAGCACCAGCATTTGCCTGGTGTTAAAATGAGAAACAACGGAAAACCATCTTCGGGGTTGCCGACAGTGGGGTTCGAACCCATTTTCGTACATAGTCAACGATTCCTTATCATATTTGTTGATGCAAGCAAAATTAACAGCCACATTTCCTGAGAAGATGGAATGTTCTGAAAGTTGCTAAGGATGATGATGTTCATACAAAGGCTCAGTTTTACAAAGAATGTTCAGACACCACTTAGGACTGTGCTCCGTGCATCTAAAACGAATATAGTGCGTCGGTAGATGGATCTCTCAGTCCTTATAAGGAGAAGCAAACATTTCACGCGATAAAAGGATTTCCCCTGCTAATATTAGAAATCCTTTACAGCAATCTGATCCCAAATAAAGTGTTACTATATTTGCATCAGGGTCAAAAGATCTCTATAAATCGACGCCCCGAACAAATAACATTTAAAAAAATATATATTTGCATTGGAAGAGAAATGAATTGTAGAAATACTGTATTCGTGTTCTAAAATTAATTTTGAAATGCTTAATTTCCTTTAAAGCTGGTAAGAGAATAATACATTTCAAATCCCAGTGTTAAAGGTTCTGTGTTCAGTGTGAAAAATGTTCCGAGTGTTATGGGATATATACGCCTTATTTTGGCTGGTAAGAAATTTGAATGAAACCGGCTCAGCTGGGGTCAAAATAAGTAGCGAACTCTCGGGGAATTTAGGTCCAGAAAGGTGTCCGTCAAGGCCGCATACCATCCTCGGTGTCCTTAAGTATCTGGGACGAGTAGGCTAGATCGTGAGGGCTACTTGAGGAATAAGATGGCTGATTAAATGGTAACAATACAGCCAACGTACTGAACCCGACAGGGGCATGATCCAAGGACCTTCGGTTGATATCGATCCCCGTAATTACACACGCAATGTTATTAAAGGGAAAGAACGCTGAAAATGATTAATATTCATATTATTAATAGAGGTCATACCAAAACTAATTGATATTCATACCATTGTGATAGATAAATTGTGTCCTTTATAATTATTCTACGAGATTTCTTTGTCTGCGACTTATTGCGCAGTATTATCCTTTGTGTAGCGGGGGCCCCGCAGAGGAAGCCAAGCTAACTTAGACCCGGGAGGGGTTATGAATGGGGATTCCCTGTGACATCACTCGAGAGAAGACATCCCTCCTCAAGACTCACAGAATGAGGGGAAACTAACTTTTTCGAAACGGAATATAGGAGCCATCTTGGAATCGGACTGGCCAACTTAATTACCTACGAGGTAGAAAATTAATAAAACTCGAATTAGGGGCTCATCTCCCGATTTAAAAGGGATAAATGTTACTGGGACATTTATTTAGAGTGTTTAATGTCCTCTTCCGTGATAACTTTCAGCCGAAGAAAGAATACTGTGTTGTTTCTGCGTGGAAAAGTACTGGGGCCATCTGTTTAGTCTCATGACAGCTCCTCGAGATCGGGACTTCACCCCGTGTGGTAGGGGAAGCAGAACATATTTTAATTAATTTAAAGAGATTCACCGAAGGATAATTGAGTGGTTATGTCTCAATCGCACTAACTAGATATTGGTCACCGGTCACCCGTACTATTTTACCTCGAGTACGCCGGGAATAGGCGCTACGCAAATTAGTGGAAGGGGTATCGCTCCCTAGTAAAAACTACTGCAGGAAGGGACAAGGGTCAGTCCGGGTTTGTGGCTTATCGACGGCGAAGCTACGCTCCGTTAAGCCCTCGTTAGGTCTTTGTTCAAGTGAAATTAATTCCTATTTTAAGTGAAATAATCCAATTTGCATAAACAGTGTTTAGTTTGATCTCTGTGACGCCAGTGTTAACTTTTTGGAAAACCGTGACGTGAAAAGTCATATTATTATGATTACTATAATATAATAATCTTACGTAGTCGCATAGGAGATCGTGACCGGACGTTCACATTGAACGCTGTTAACCGGAGTGTGACTTAAACAGTGTCGTTGTGTCTGTGCAGGATTAAGTGTTAGCGGCTCCAAAATCATCAAACCATGGCTCATCAACTTCAAGATGGAACGATAATGGAAGTCATCACAGTGGTGCCCATGGAGGAGGAGTAAACTCAGAATGGACTTCCCGAGTTGACGAAGGCATCATCATGTGATAGAGATGAGTACAAAGTTCTAATATCTGGCATGCATAGAAGGGATGGGAATATTTATTGTAAACTGACGCTATAAGAGATTTAAAGATGTAGTCCTGTTGAAATAGAGCGCCGGAATGGGCGCGTAGTAATTAAGTCTTAGCTTAGGAAACCGACTACAGGTCTGAGTAATCGAGTGTAAATAATTAGGGAATATAATACTTTAGCTTTGCATTAATAGAGATTCATTCATTTATTTATTTCTTGGGAGATTCTGTTTGTTTACGAGCGTCAGAAGACCAGTAATAATTAGTTTATGGGAGTGCAGTGAGAGTAGTTATTAGAGTATTCATTATTTTGATAAGTGTATGGTATGTGAAACGGTAAGTGTTATAGTACGTAAGGCACGTCACTACGAGACTTAGCAGCCAAAGTGACAACCTCAACAACTCCACCCTTTGAAATACTTAGATAGGGAGTGATGAGATAAGATTGATTATGTGATAAAATTTATCAAGAAATGATCCTAAAGCGTGTGTCAAACATCCATTCGCGTGGATAGTAATCAATTAATTAATGTATTGCCGTGTGATGATAATGTAGCCATGTGCCGACCATCGATTAATTAGCAGTCAGTAATCAGATGTTAATTGCTGCGCGAGTGCTTAAGTGTGTTGTAGTTGCTGAATAGATCCCGCACGATGACCATGCATAAGTAAGGTAGCGGGTAAGCTACGTAGGACGGCAATAATAATAATAATAATTGTATTTACGGAGATATCCGTGGTAGGTAGAGGTGAAAGAAGGTGCGGGTGTGAATGGGTTTCAAGCTACGAAATTAACGTGCAATGTAAAATTAATTTAAAATTTAACTAGGTTATATTTTCTTTTCAAAAACAAGAGATAACAATCATAACAGGTACAGAGTAGCAAAAATGTAGGTACAATATTACTGGATTCGGGCTCAGTGCCCTTACTTCATAACTCTTGGGCAATCAGCCCCGCCTTACTCCAAAAAAAAAAAATTTAGCCAAGGGGCAGAAAACCCCATTCATGCCCAGGAGCACTGGCTCCAAACATTACAAATAAAGCCTGCACGAGGCATACAGAAACAAATTTCAAAGAGCGATCCGCTCTCAAAATTGTAAGCCTATCACAAGGCCACACCAAACTCTACCTTCAAGCTGTCCTCTAAGGACGTATTCACAGGGGTAAAATACCCAACCTACGGAGGTCTATTACATGAAAAGAAGGTTGATTACATGACCTCTAAAATAACAATTTGAGAGGAGGCGAACTTGCACTCCTAATACACTTTGTTTTTAAAACATAATCTGGCTCTGGGCCGCTAACGCAAGGGCTAATCCCATACTACAGATGTGACTTAGAGAAGAACACTTTACATTACATAAACGAAGAATAGTTTGAGAAAATAAGTTCACCTCAAAACAAATGTGAGTGGGAGCTCGAGAGGGTTAGCACTCTCTATCCCAATATGTAGCTTTACAAGAAAAAGATGAAAAGAGTAATTACATTTTAGGAGAAGGTTACATGATGGAAATGCTTCGAACCCGCCGCGAGTGTTAAACTGCCGACCTAGCAAGAAAAGAAGTTATTAATAGGCCATTACCTGGTGTTGAACGGCTGAAGAAGAAAGAGGCGCTTCCCGCCTCCTGCTATGTACTTAATACACTGAAAGATGGAACAGAAGTGGCCCGGAGACCCCAAAATCAGCAGTTTAAATACTCTCGCGGAAGTTTCTAGGCGTTAGGGGAATGAAAACACCCGCCCACAATGTTTTTATTGGATAGGACCCCGCAACAGATACAAGTTGGGGGAAGATACACCAGATTGGTCAGAAATTACTAAAAGAAATTCGGGATTGGATAAATCTAAAACAAGGGGAAAAAGAGGGGTATACAGCCAACTTAAACAATAACAGAAAGAAATTTAACAAGAAACAAACTTTTGAAATAAAAATTACTCCAACAAAATAGTTCTTTGACTCCGCACTAGGGTGCGCTATTGTTGATCTTCAGTAGTGTCCTCTAGAAGAGAAAGTTCACACTTCTTACTTCAAGCGAAACAAAAACACATCAAAAGTGACACAGTTCAAAAACTCAAAATTTTCCACGTGGTGACATCTTCTGAGAAAGTAGAGAATTAATAGAATAGATAAAGTTCAACCTTCCTCCAGAAGAGGAGTTTCAACTGGCGCAACTTTTAAATAAACGGTGTAGAGGTGTACCGCCCGGTACAGACCTCCCCCCCCAAAAGTTCCTCCAGGGGTGACACATGAAATCAGTTTGAAACAAAGTCCAAGTAATGATGTTGATACGAAGATAGATAGCAGAAGCATTTACAAGATTTCTTAATTCAGTTTCAAAATGTTGTTGTTGCAGGTGAATGAAAGTCTTTATGTTTGTAGAATTTGAATTTCTGAAGATAAACTTTTAATACTTAAAGGTGAAGAAAAATTTTGCAATGTCCACCAAATATTGTTGTTGAATTCCCAAGTGTAGTTATTGCTTATGGTGACTGTCCATGTAGTTGATGTAGATTGAGTCGGATGGCCAGACCGGCCGTTGCAGCTTGCGTCCAACGGAGGCCGCTCGGACCCCTCAAGTACCCTGAGATACCGCTCGCCCGCACTATGAGGGGAGCAGAGGTGTTGAAGTACGCCGCGCCCGCGGTGAACAGATACAGGCTGCGGGCATGTAGCAGGTCGTGCGCCGCACATCAGCCTTGGCCGGGAGGAGAGCTCCGGCTCGCCGTGCACATGTCGTCCTCGCTGGAGAGGAGGGGGCCCATCCCCCTCCCCAGTCGCTGCACGGCGCTGCGCGGCTGCGGGGGCGCTGAAACATTAAAGCTAGGCGGCAGAATTGTGTTGGACTATCATCTTCTTTGAGGGTACAGGCTTGTGGAGAGGTTGAGGGGCCAGCGGCGTGTAGATATCCATGGCATTTACTATTATGAAGCCACAGTGTAAGGTGGAGCAGGAGACGGGAGCGTGGTAATGGCCGTGGCAAGAACAGGATGGCAGTTTAACGGGTCGGGGCAGGTTTTACACAAGGCTTACATCTAAAACCAAAATATTACAGAAGGGGCAGAATGCCTTAAAAGTGAAACTCAAAAAAAAAATATAACCTTCATATCCTTTCAAAATAATATGAAGCAAGTTAACACAGAAATTACACCGGTTTCACCTGGGACAGGTGAACTCTCAATATCCTCTCAGTGGCTGGATTACTTAGCAATAAGGTAACCGGCGTAAGAAAATCGAGAATGATACAAGGCCCATGAAATCTGGGGGCAAGCTTGCCCGCGGGAACAAAATTTTTGACCATAACCTGGTCACCTACCTTCAAAGTGGTGGGTCTCCGTCCACGATCATACCTTTCCCTAACCTTTTCATGAGACACTTTAAGATTGGCTTTAGCCTTCTTCCAAAGATCTTTAATGTTATCCGGATCTATTGTCTCGGGTAGAATGTCATTCAAAGACCAGAGGTTAGAGAGCGGCGAGTTGGGAACAAACTTGAACATCAAAGAAGCTGGAGTAAACTTGTGAGATTCATGAACCGCCGAATTCAAAGCAAAAGCTATCCAATGCAGGGACGTGTCCCACCTGGAAGGATCTTCATGATGATAGGCAATGAGTGCGGACCTGAGATTACGGTTAACCCGTTCAGCCAGAGATGGTTGAGGGTAATAAGCAGAAGTAGTTACATGAGAGATGGACAAGTCAAAACAGAATTTACGAAATAAATTTGATGTGAACGCCTTAGCATTATCAGATACAATATATTGACACGGACCAAAAGAAGCAAAAATAGAATTTAAGCAAGTAATGGTTGACTGAGCGGTAGCCAGCTTAGTCGGAAATAACCAGGAAAATCTTGTAAAACCATCTACACACACAAAGATGAACTTGTTGGCATTGCCCTTTGACTGGGGGAAGGGTCCCACATAATCAATATACAGGCGTTCCATGGGGCGCGACGCTTGATGAGAAGACAAAAGGCCTACTTTAGTGGACATGGTGGGTTTACTGATCAAACAAGATTTACAAGCTTTTACGAGTTCCCGAATTTCACCGTCCATACCTTTCCATATGAACATTTCACGAATCTTTTCACGAGTTTTAAAGATTCCAAGATGCCCCCCCAATGGGGTCTCATGATAGTATTTGAAGATCATAGGTACAAGAACCGCTGGAACAACAACTTTCATCAACTTATCATGCCTCGAAGGGCAACATAGAACACCATTCCTCAGAACATAAGGGACAGCATGTTCCCCAGAAGAAAGGGTTTCCATTATCGGAGCCAGCGTAGGATCTTCACGTTGGTATTTCTCGATATCCCTAAAGAGCATGGGAGCATCGGTTAGGATGGCATTAACCTCGGATAGTATGGACTCGGAAGGTGATGAACTGTCGACCGGTTCATGGGTCTCGACCTCGTTTGAAAACATACGGCTGAGTCCATCAGCCACAACATTTTCGGTACCTCTGATATGCCTGACATCGAATTGGAAGGCGGAAATACGGATGGCCCAACGGGCTATACGACCAGTACGACGCGGTCTACCTAAGACCCAGCTTAAGGCTTGGTTATCTGTCTCCAGGTCGAATTTGACATGTTCCAGATAGAGACGGAACTTTTCTAAGGCGAATAAGACTGCCAACCCTTCGAGCTCATAGATGGAATACTTGGCTTCTTGAGCCGATAGAGTCCTAGATGCATAGGCGATGGGACGCCTCCCTAGTTCAGTCTCTTGAAGAAGGACTGCAGCTACAGCTGACGACGACGCGTCCGTTTGGACGATGAATTTCTTCGAGAAATCAGGCATAGCAAGTACAGGGGCATTACAGAGAGCTAATTTAAGATCTTCGAAAGCGGCTTGTTGAGAAGGTCCCCACTCGAATTTGATGCCTTTCCTACGAAGAAGGTTCAAGGACGCCGCTCTATTAGCGAAGTTAGGAATAAACTTCCTGAAGAAATTCACCATACCAATGAATCTAGCGATACCTTTGATGTCCTTAGGAGGTTTAAAATCACGGATGGCCTGTGTTCTAGAATGATCGACAGCTACCCCATCGGGTGACACAATATGCCCTAGGAATGACATAGAGGGCTTAGCAAAGGCAACCTTGGACAACTTGACAGTTAACCCAGCCTTACGAAGGCGATTCAGAACTTCTCGCAGATGATCTAGATGTTCTTCAAAAGTCTCGGAAAATACGACGACATCATCCAAGTAGTGATATAAGTACTCAAATTTGATGTCGGAAAAGACCCTATCTAGTAGCCTAGTGAGCACAGCTGCCCCCGTGGGGAGCCCGAAAGGCACGCGGTTGTATTCGTATAAGTTCCAGTCCGTGGCAAACGCTGTAAGATGTTTAGACTCTTCGGCAAGGGGAATTTGATTATAGGCCTGATTCAAGTCCAAGATGGTGAAGAACTTGGCCTTACGAAACCATGAAAAGCAAGAATGAAGGTCGGGAAGGGGCACAGATTGCAACACCACCTTCCGATTGAGAGCCCTGTAATCAATGACCGGCCTGAAGCCTCCTTGGGGTTTCGGGACTAGAAAAATAGGCGAAGAATACGCTGACTTAGAGGGCCTAATAATACCATCCTTCAACATCTGATCGATGATTTCTTTCAGAGCCTTCATTTTAGGTGGAGATAGCCTATACGGTGGAAAACGGACAGGAATCGAATCCGTGACCTCAATTTTGTATTCAATAAGGTCAGTAACACCAAGAGTATCAGAGAACACCTCGGGAAACGACTGACACAGTTTCCGAATACTATCAGCCTGCTCCTCAGGTAGATGTCTAAGGTCTAACAACATCTCATCCTGGGTAGGCGAAATAGATGAACATGATACAGAATTACACTTTAACAAAGGAATTTTACAATTGGACGCAAACTTGAATGTGCACGACTTACTCTGGAGATCGAGCACAAGACCAGTGTGAGAAATGAAGTCCGCTCCCAATATGATGGGGCAAGACAAGTGCTTAGCCACAAACAGTTTGATTTTCCATGTAAATTTAAAAATACGAATTTTGACCAGTATGGAACCTAGAATTTCTAATGGCGATGAATTAGCCGAAACATATTGAATAAGAGCTGAGACAAGGTCAGGTAGTTTACAAACAGATTTCAATTTAGAATACCATTCAGCCGAAATAATCGAACAAACACTGCCTGAATCTAAGAGAGCTGTTATAGGCTCGTTATTTAACTCAATCTTAAGAAAAGGAACAGGTGCGGGGGTATCCGCCGCAATCCTAAGACATTCTTTAGGGCATTCAAAAGATGAATTTGAAGGCTGATTGTTCTCTGCATTTACAACCTGTTTACTAGGGGCTGAGTCTCGGGAAGATGGATTAGTCGACTCAGCCGATGCCACTAGTCACTTTTTATTATTGGCATAGGTGGAATTTGCACCAGAAGTTGAGCAGGAGGGGGTGCTATTTGAGTTTGGGCAATTTTTGGCGATATGTGAGAAGGCCCCACACTTAAAACAGCCTTGTGATGAACCAGCTCCATTATTTGCCCTACTAGACTTGATCAGAGGACACTTATTGCGCAGATGGTCAGGTGACCCGCAAGCATAACATTTACGAGGGGTGACTGATCGGCGAGGTGGAAGCCGAGTATTACTAAAAGAAGGCGGGGGTTCTTTTGCCACACGCAAGGAATCGGCATACCTAACTCCTTCCGCAGAGACGGCTAATGCTTCCAGTTCAGAGAAGGTTTGCGGGCACGCCGCGAAACACAAATATGACCTGTAGGGTGGTGAAATCCCTTCGATAATAGCTTGCACGATCTGATCCTCAGGGAAGTGGAGAGCAAACACCCTAGTATAAAACTTAATATCTTGGATGAAGTCTGCCAGGTTTTCATCCAAGCGCTGTACCCGATAATAGTATTTCTGAATAAGAGATGACCTCGCGCGGGCAGGAATAAAATTTGCAAGCAGATGTGCATGGAAATCTTCGATAGATGACTGTTCAGCTATGGCTCTTACTATTTTATCTGAGAGAACCCCAATAGCATAAGGATAGATAATTTGCAAAATTTGACATGGGGAAAGAGAAAACACAAGGGCATGATCCTGAAATTCCACTAGAAATCTTAAAAATGAAATTACGTCACTGGTGGTATTAACGGAAAACTTGGATATACCTCTGAGCAACATTGCCAATGGATGAGGCAAGCTGCTAAACCCGGGCGACATAGTAGGTAAAGGTTTCAATGGCAAGGAAGTTAATTCAGCACGTACATTGTTCAACGATGTGCGGCGTTCAGACTCGTTGTCCAATGGGGCAGAGATAGTTTGAGCAGCAACGGTTATCCTATTGCCTTCTCCCTTAGCAGGTTCTTCCTCACTACTTACATTCACTATGGTGGGGTGATCAGATTTGGGAGGAACTTCCCCAGTTAACAATTGAGTGACTTTACTAGACAATTCAGAGATAGTTTCAAGGAGCGTATTAGCTTGCTTCCTCTGAACGTCATTCACCTTCAGAGACAACAGATCATTAACTCTATTTGAAAAGTGATATAATCTGCCTTGCACACGCTTAATTTGGTTAGGAGACGGATCATTTTCATCAAAAAAACTAACTACGGAAGCTAGCCCAGTAATATTCTCCGTGATCGTGGAAAGAGAGTCGTCAATTTCTTTCTCTCCCAAATTGGGGATGGAAATGGGCAAATCAAGGGACTCTCTAAGCTTGTTAGTGTCTATTGCAACCGTGCCTCCAGATTGAACGTTTCTGATAGTTAACTCGTATATCAACTCCTCTTTGCGCAAATAGTTAAGGAGGAGAACTTCGCGAGGGCCGGACATGATGACAGAACAATAAAAAAAACTCAAAAAATTCCAGCAACTGAGAAAATTGTTAGAGTTCGAATTAAAGCAATGTTTAGCCGTCAAAAGGGGCTAAATTGAGACCCATTCAACCACGCTCTGCTACCACTTGTTACGGAGATATCCGTGGTAGGTAGAGGTGAAAGAAGGTGCGGGTGTGAATGGGTTTCAAGCTACGAAATTAACGTGCAATGTAAAATTAATTTAAAATTTAACTAGGTTATATTTTCTTTTCAAAAACAAGAGATAACAATCATAACAGGTACAGAGTAGCAAAAATGTAGGTACAATATTACTGGATTCGGGCTCAGTGCCCTTACTTCATAACTCTTGGGCAATCAGCCCCGCCTTACTCCAAAAAAAAAAAAAATTTTAGCCAAGGGGCAGAAAACCCCATTCATGCCCAGGAGCACTGGCTCCAAACATTACACATAAAGCCTGCACGAGGCATACAGAAACAAATTTCAAAGAGCGATCCGCTCTCAAAATTGTAAGCCTATCACAAGGCCACACCAAACTCTACCTTCAAGCTGTCCTCTAAGGACGTATTCACAGGGGTAAAATACCCAACCTACGGAGGTCTATTACATGAAAAGAAGGTTGATTACATGACCTCTAAAATAACAATTTGAGAGGAGGCGAACTTGCACTCCTAATACACTTTGTTTTTAAAACATAATCTGGCTCTGGGCCGCTAACGCAAGGGCTAATCCCATACTACAGATGTGACTTAGAGAAGAACACTTTACATTACATAAACGAAGAATAGTTTGAGAAAATAAGTTCACCTCAAAACAAATGTGAGTGGGAGCTCGAGAGGGTTAGCACTCTCTATCCCAATATGTAGCTTTACAAGAAAAAGATGAAAAGAGTAATTACATTTTAGGAGAAGGTTACATGATGGAAATGCTTCGAACCCGCCGCGAGTGTTAAACTGCCGACCTAGCAAGAAAAGAAGTTATTAATAGGCCATTACCTGGTGTTGAACGGCTGAAGAAGAAAGAGGCGCTTCCCGCCTCCTGCTATGTACTTAATACACTGAAAGATGGAACAGAAGTGGCCCGGAGACCCCAAAATCAGCAGTTTAAATACTCTCGCGGAAGTTTCTAGGCGTTAGGGGAATGAAAACACCCGCCCACAATGTTTTTATTGGATAGGACCCCGCAACAGATACAAGTTGGGGGAAGATACACCAGATTGGTCAGAAATTACTAAAAGAAATTCGGGATTGGATAAATCTAAAACAAGGGGAAAAAGAGGGGTATACAGCCAACTTAAACAATAACAGAAAGAAATTTAACAAGAAACAAACTTTTGAAATAAAAATTACTCCAACAAAATAGTTCTTTGACTCCGCACTAGGGTGCGCTATTGTTGATCTTCAGTAGTGTCCTCTAGAAGAGAAAGTTCACACTTCTTACTTCAAGCGAAACAAAAACACATCAAAAGTGACACAGTTCAAAAACTCAAAATTTTCCACGTGGTGACATCTTCTGAGAAAGTAGAGAATTAATAGAATAGATAAAGTTCAACCTTCCTCCAGAAGAGGAGTTTCAACTGGCGCAACTTTTAAATAAACGGTGTAGAGGTGTACCGCCCGGTACAATAATAATAATAATAATAATAATAATAATATTGATAATAATAATAATAACAATCAGGCAAAGATTACCATTAGGATACGGGAGTCGCATTGTAAGAATGATATGATACTGATGGGTAGATATGTGTTTAATTCATAGTGATTTGCGCGAGTCTGGTAAGGCCGCAGGATATTGGAGATGTACTTCCGAGTGAAGTGTTACGGTTCCCTTTGGAAAGGCAAGGTTGTGTGGGTGTTGATCCCGTGAGGGTGGTCAACCGCCGTCTGGCCTTGGCCAGTGTGTTTCTTTTTTTGTTTGAATGTCCCGTAAGCGAGGAAGGAGGGACTTGGCTGTGGAAATGAACTTGGTTTCTTTCAACGGCGAAATAATGTGATTTACCTAACACCCCAGAGCTGAGTAATAATTAGCAAGCGACCCGGTCGATAATGGTAATGTTTGCCAATGAATCGTTGTTAATTGTACGAGTATAATTAGATAGGGATTACAGGACCCTGCCTTCATCGCAAGAGGTTGTCAGTTCGATGCTCAACGTAGGCATTGGAGGCCTACAGTGTCAGAAGGAAGATCAAGTGCCTTTTACGTATTTTTCTTGCATATCATGTACCATGTATGTGTTTTTATGTCATGTGTGGTTGTATATAAGGTCAGTGGTGGTTCTGTCCATCAGCTCGACGATGCCTAGAATAGCGAGGGTCGGTTCGATCCCAGGTGTTGTATCATATGTGTGTATTTTCATTATTTTTTTTTGTCATTTCATTGGGAAATTTAGGCCTTTATTAGAATAGGGATTGCTCAGACGTGTGGTCGGACGCATGTTAGTTTTATGTGTTAGCGATAATATAGCCTCAGTGTTATGATAAAGTTTCCATTCGCTATATGTCACGATACATCGCTTCGCGATAACGTACTCGTTTCTATCACGTATAACGGACAGAGGTCCATAACACAATCTACAACAAATATTTGTAAATTTTAATGTAATTCATTAGGGTAATTTAATGCATCATTTCCCATTATCATTAAGGTTCAATAAACCGGTTTGTGAGTTAAATATTTTAAATTCGAATGTGTTCTCATTTTTAGTTATATGCCCCGCTTCTCCTCCCTTGTACGCCTCTAAGCTTACTTTAGTTCAGCGCCTATTTATTTCTTACTTCTTGACCCGTCAGCGACCCTGTAGATCTCATGCCGGTGCCAGTTAGGTAGGGGGCGGGTGCAGTACGGTACGTCATACTTTACTCATCACCTCTGACGAGACGGAAACAACAGAGTTCATTACTCGTGTTTATGTGATTCTATAAATAGTACAGTAGAATAACATGAATAAGAACAAAATAACCATTGTCGTTAGATCCCGAACCGTAGCCAGCCCCGACATCTTCAAGGAACTGAAAAAGTCTCATAAATGTTGTACCTTGGTTCAGTCGTTTCCATTTCAGGTAGCCGTGCTCCTGGAGTTAAAAGAAGAACAGCTGTGGCCAAAAATGTCATCAAAACTGTCTCCGATTTTTGGATGAATCACTCTATCTCGTTATCACTACAGATGAGAGTAGTTACAGATTTCTTCTATGGAACAGAGTCATGGCCTATTCTTTTCTAAAATCTTCCAAACCAAGTATTCAGGTGGTCAAATGGTCTGTATCGCGATTGACCTATCAAAAGGCACTGCCTGCTCGATCTGCATTCAATGGTTGCTTATGCTGCCCGCTCATTACAACACTCCGGCTCCATGGCTAAATGGTTAGCGTGCTGGCCTTTGGTCACAGGGGTCCCGGGTTCGATTCCCGGCAGGGTCGGGAATTTTAACCTTAATTGGTTAACTTCGCTGGTACGGGGGCTGGGTGTAAGTGTCGTCTTCATCATCATTTCATCCTCATCTTGACGCGCAGGTCGCCTACGGGAATCAAATCAAAAGACTTGCATCTGGCGAACCTGTCCTCGGACACTCCCAGCACTACAAGCCATACGCCATTTCATTTCATTACAACATTTTAACATGGAACGATGGAACTAAATGAAACAGTGTGTTTACAAATGCCCATGGTAGGCGGCAGCACCAAATTGCCCCAGTCTGACGGAATGCAATAGCGGAAAATAGGCTAATACTGCACTTCTTTTCAGTCTAAATGGTATATTATAATACATTGTATCTGCTGGCGGATTGTTCTCCAAAATGTTATGAGTATGAGTTTGGGCAGAGATCAAAATTAATGTCACTTTCACGTAGTATATTAGATAAGTGTCCGGGAGCGATGAAGTTTGGAACAGGTATTTCACCGCTAATGAAGGAAACATTGTAGGCAGAAGCCACTAATTTGAATGATCTGAAAAAAGCTTGCTCTCTTATTTGCGGAGAAATGACAATTAAAGAGTGGCTGCTCTATAATAAAGAAGAGGACAGATTCTATGGACTTGTCGGAGCAGGGGAGGTGTATAAAGAAGAAATGGGAATAAACCATCAACTCGCCAACGAATTGCTGTGCTTTGTAATTCATGGATTGACGAAAAGAATTTAGGTTTCCGCCTGCTTACTTCATGGTGAAGGCATTATAAGGAAATGAATTCTTCATTGGGGTAATCACATAAATATGATTGTAAATAAAGGGTACAGATCTCTGCACATGGTTGTGAGGGTGTTTAGGGGTTGTACTAAGGATGTAACGGAGAAGGCGTATAAGTCTCTGGTAAGACCCCCAACTAGAGTATGCTTCCAGTGTATCGGACCCTCACCAGGATTACTTGATTCGGGAACTGGAAAAAATCCTAAGAAAAGCAGCTCGATTTGTTCGGGATGATCTCCTACGAAAGAGTAGGGTTACAAAACTGTTGCAGAGTTTGGGCTGGGAAGACTTGGGAGAAAGGAGACGATCTGCTCTACTACCTGTTATGTTCCGAACTGTCAGTGGAGAGATGACACTAGTAGACCTATCAGTTTCAGTGGTGTCTTTAAAAGTAAGAAAAATCACAACATGAGGATAAAGTTGGTATTCCAGACGTCAATTTGGGGAGTTACGGATTGGAATAACTTACCAAGTAGATGTTCAATAAATTTCCAATTTCTTTGCAATCATTTAAGAAAAGGCTAGGAAAACAACAGGTAGGGAATCTGCCACCTGGGCGACTGCCCTAAATGCAGATCAGTAGTGATTGATGGATGGATGGATGGATGGATGGATGGATGGATGGATGGATGGATGGATGGATGGATGGATGGATGGATGGATGGATGGGTGGATTTGAAAAATATTTTGAAATGTAGGCCTGCTGATGAATAACGTTGTGCATGCCTTGGACAGCATTTCATGTCAACGATTCTGTTACAGTGAATGTTGAAAGCCTGTAGCGGGTGACATTCACTGGGACGAGTAGTAAAAGTTGAAAATGTAAAATATCAGCATTTCATAGCGAACGTCGAACTTCACCAACACGCCTCAGTGAAGTTGTACATTGTTATTTACTCTCTGCCTGCTTCATTTCCAAAATCACAACTAAGTGTCGAACTCTTCCTCAACTTTCGTTAACCCTCCGTTTCATAAAAAGTTTTCAAGTTATTTGTACTTCACTCTAGATGATAGGGATCTATAATACAGTATAAATCATCATCATCACCATCATCATCTGTTTACCCTCCAGGGTCGGTTTTTCCCTCGGACTCAGCGAGGGATCCCACCTCTACCGCCTCAAGAGCAGTGTCCTGGAGCTCTTGGTCGGGGATACAACTGGGGAGTATGACCAGTACCTCGCCCAGGCGGCCTCACCTGCTATGCTGAACAGGGGCCTTGTGGAGGGATGGGAAGATTGGAAGGGATAGGCAAGGAAGAGGGAAGGAAGCGGCCGTGGCCTTAAGTTAGGTACCATCCCGGCATTCGCCTGGAGGAGAAGTGGGAAACCACGGAAAACCACTTCCAGGATGGCTGAGGTGGGAATCGAACCCACCTCTACTCAGTTGACCTCCCGAGGCTGAGTGGACCCCGTTCCAGCCCTCGTACCACTTTTCAAATTTCGTGGCAGAGCCGGGAATCGAACCCGGGCCTCCGGGGGTGGCAGCTAATCACGCTAACCACTACACCACAGAGGCGGACTACAGTATAAATAAAGTTCTAAATGTATTAGTTCACTACTGTACACTCCTGCAATAGTTGGCATGTCATAACATCTGACATTTCATAAGAACAAAATAATTTTTAATTTCCTAATTAATACGAATATTTAATATTTACTGTAGGCCCGCATCAGGCGTTTGAGTATTAAACTGATAAAATCAGGCTTGAAATTAAATAGTAGTAAATAAAATATTAACGTGATTATCATTTCACTTTTAACCTAACTACCATTTTAGTCACTTTAACATCCACAATTCCTTAGTAGGAAAGGTGGACATCCACTAGAAAGAGCCTACCTTTGCTAGTGAATGTCTATTATCTCATTATTTAAGACTGATATATTCAACTTACGCTGAGAGGAGCAGTGAACGTTGACAATTACTGAAAAATGTTAATTCTTACTGGACTTTTAACTTTCGCTGTAACAGCCGCCTATATTAAGCAGCTCAACTTCATAATCATATTATCATCAATATGTAAACTATGAGTTTTACAGTTCCGTGGGCACACCATATAACGTTATAATACTTTCAGAGTGTGACTGTTAGACGTATCAACCTATAATCGCAACAGTGAAACGCGACCAGCGACGGTTCCACGAAAAAAGTGGTCTTTCAGGGGAGGTAACCTCTTGACAGTCGTAGGAAGTTTGAAATCATTTTTGGTAATACCAATACTGTAAAATGTCAATTACATACAGTATTTAACAGTAATATTTATTTTTGTTTACATGTAATGCAATTATTGTGTTCACAATGTGGTCACTGCCTTTTAAATAATTGATTCAAGTCTGCTCCATTTCAGCACTCTTTCTTTCACAATTCTTCTTCCAGAGTTTCTCTAAGTGAATTGATAAGTCCATTGAAAATTTCTGTATCTGCACAATCTTTCAGCGATACCGATCTCTGTATGTTTCCCATGTTAACAAACACTTCCTCTAGTGACATCGTATTCTGTACAGGGAGTTCTTTGCTGATTTAATAGACACTTACTTATGCATGCTATTTTATCCCAAACTAGGTGAACGTTGACAGGCCGAAAGAAACAATATGAACACTTAACCATACAATAATGGACGGTCGAGTACCTTCCAACGCTTGTTTTAACACCAAGCCGACTATGTCGTTTCTGAAGGCAATTAGGCCAAAGTCATTTCAGTTTTAGATAAATGCTGTATAGAGTAGTTTTAATCCTAGAAATGGTCTTTTGTAAGAGGTCAACCAAGAAAATGTCTGTTTATTGGTCAGAGAAAGAGTGATTATTAAGTAGATATACAAAATACATTGACTTTATTCGGTTTTGAATCGATTCTTGGAAACATTGGTCGTTAATAGGGTTGGTAATTTAATAGGGTGGTCTTTAGGATAGTTTTCACAGTACATCCTTTAGAATTCTATTTCATTGGCAGGCTGATAAATGTGGATTTCAAACAATGCAGGGATGAATATTGAATTTTCACGACCGCATTGTAATCGAAACAGACTTTCAACGTATTAGGTCGTGTTACGTACATGTAGTACGTGTTGAAGGGATGTTAAGTACAGAACAAAAATGGCCAGCCGGACACCAGTGGGATCCGAACCCAGCAGTGCCAGACCTGTAGCTCAGATCCTTTCAAACAGAACAAAGATGGCCTAGAGCAACCGACGCGAAATCGGGAGGTTGTGGGTTCGGATCCCACTGGTGTCCGGCTGGCCATGTTTATTCTGTACTTAACATCCCTTCAACACGTACTACATGTACGTAACACGACCTAATACGTTGAAAGTCTGTTTCGAATGCAGGGATGTTTTCTCCGTTGTGGATGTAGTTGAACAGCCTGAAAAGGAATGAATTCTTCTTCTTATTTCGTTCTGTCCGACTATGCACCACGTTAATTCGAATTCAGTTTCATCTGTTTCTGGACTTTAATCCTCGTCCAGTACTCCTTCATATTTTCTTCTGTCTAAGATGTCTGGGTACGAGATAAACTTTTTCTTGAAACCTCTTCGTGGCCCTGATCCTAGACTTGTAAGTATCCCTCTTGCTGATTTCCGTTCCTTATATTCCCATTTCTTCCAGATCCTTGTTCACCTCCTGATACCACCGCAGCGTATTCTTCCTGAACTCAAAAAGTTATCTGATTGGTTAGTCTTCCCGGGTTCATTCTGTATATATGTTGGAAGAACACGATTCTCCCCTTCCGGATGGTATGAGATCTTTTCCATATTGAGGAATAATTCTTCGGTTCCTTTCTTTCTGAATGATCCATCCGGTGTTCTTTAAAAGGGATACATCATTGTAAATATTAGCCAGTTTCAGCATTTCCACATTAATTTGATCTGTTCCATCGGCTTTGCCAGATTTTATTGTTTTTAAATAACCTAATAAAGAGACTCAATTACTGAAAATAATCTTTGATCGTAAAATTATTAACTAACTTTTCATTACGTAATACCAATGGTATTTTTCATTAATTTATCGCCCCAGGCATGCCTGGGTTGCCCTCCCCTGGGCTGGCCTTGGTAAATACAGTACAGAAAGATAATGATTAAGCCTGCAATGATCAATAAATTAAGCCTGCAAAAATATATTTCCAATAATAAAGTACGTTATGGAAGTATTACGAATCAACTTGGCTGTTACATAGCTTACTACGGTATATTCTCCAACTCGTATTCCTTGGAAGGGTCTCTCAACTTAGGAGCATAGATTGGTGACCAGTGGGCCCAAGCTGAGTCTGGCATCGTTTGCACTTGCTTGTGCCAGGTCACTTTCAACAATCCTATACGAGCAGCCCTGCTTAATTCTTGTTCTTTTCTTGCCCTGTTTGTGAGGCTTAAAGAGTCTTTTATTTTCATGCCCTTCACGGCGCTTCTCCTTATATTGCTTATACCTTTAGTTTGTAAAGGTTTCTTCCTCTTCCACTTCTTACTCTTGCTAGAGGATGGTTGCCGTGTTGTACTTCCTCCCAAAACAACAATCCCCACAATAACCACCACAACGCATTCCTTATCTTTCGTAATGAGGCATTTTGCTTTTCATACTAGAAAGTTCATCAGCTGAAACGAACCCCATTCTGCCCCTCAATCTAGTATTAAAATGCTTAGATATATTGGGAATCGAACCTTGGACCTCAGAGTAAGAAGCAGACACGCTAGTTTCACACCACCGGGTATATTCCTTATATACTTTACATTCGAGGAATTAACTTTAATGGACTTTCCATCACTACGCTATCTTCTCAAATCCATCCATAACTACTCGTTCCCTGTGACAGTCTGAAACTTCCCGTTTCATGTTTATCTTGGCATTCCATCTAGTATAACTTGAAGTAGGTCTGCATAAAATAGATTAACAACTCTCTCTTCATCATCTCTGTATACCAAATTAATGACATTCCAGAAATGTGTTGTGATAGCGCGTGCTCACAGAATTATTACTGCAGTGCCGTAGGGACTATTTCATTCACAGTCGAAAGGAATGCAGATACAAACATACATGAAAGCACTCCTATGAGCTGCTCTAGAATAAATACTATACATTAACTTACTAACTATATTAATTCATTAACATTTCGTAGAAACTACAGGAAGATGAAAATAACTGGTTCAAAATGTCAGACATTTGCAGATCTCTCTACAAAGACGTTTCGATTTTGATTGCCACGTTCCATTAAATTTTCGGGTTCTTTTTAAGATACAAATGAAGTCGGTGACATTACATTGATTGGCTGAGCGCTCTGGTTTAAGGAAATTACAGAGAACCTCTGTATTTTGAAAAGAAGCTGCAAATCGAGCTATGCTCTCTTATGAAAAAAAATTTGAGGGGAAAGAAGGGCATACTGGCACAAGGAAATTGAGTAAGCGTAAGAATAAGCCAGAATATATGCAGAGAGTACAGAATAATTTTGACTCATTATGAGTACACTGTGTGAGCCTCCGTGGCTCAGACGGCAGCGCGTCGGCCTCTCACCGCTGGATACCATGGTTCAAATCCCGGTCACTCCATGTGAGATTTGTGCTGGACAAAGCGGAGGCAGGACGGGTTTTTCTCCGGGTACTCCGGTTTTCCCTGTCACCTTTCATTCCAGCAACACTCTCCATTATCATTTCATAGCATTTATCACTCATTAATAAATCACCTTGGGAGTGGCGACCCCATTGTAATAACAGCCTATATATGTTTCATTCATCACATCCCTGACCCTGTCAATGACTGGAAAACAGGTTGTAGGTTTTTCATGAGTACACTGCATTATTTTTAGCCGTGATCCATCTTCGGTGAGATCCACGGTAGATTCTACAGTGCACTATGTATTCCAATATGGGCTAGAACATGTTTGTTACTTCTGTTGACCTGTCTCAGTCTGATTCTCGACTTTGACAATATGAAACTGACTGGGGTATGAGCGATGCTAGTAGTGTAATGAATTCGTGGCATCTTTAGTATGATGCATATGGAGCCCAAGAACTAACAGTTAATACTCCTTCACCTTTTATTCAAGATATAAACAAAGCTGGTATACTAGATTTAGATGTCTTCGAATCAACCTCTAGAAGAAATGACATTATCGTACTAAACGAAAAGAAAATTTTCACGTTCGTTTTACAAGTGAATATCACGGACAACTTCAGATGCTAGCAAAGAAATTCAGAGAGTATATACTCAAATTTAATGAGACAATGACAATTCCAAAAGGACTGACTGGCCGCTTGCTAAAGTTTCTGAACTTCTCCCCGGAGCTGATGGAATTCTTCGTCATGTTTGTGTGAAAACCCAGACCGGTGATTTATTACGCAGTGTGCAGAGGACAGTCATCCGAAATGAATCGTCGGTAACTGAATCAAATCCCTTGAATTGACTGCACACTTTGAGCCACTGAAAGACGCCAAGTGTCTGAAGCGATGGATTTAAAAGGTTTCGAAGAAGCAGCAAGTGATCCAGAGTGGAACTAAAAGACGGATCTAGGGAGACTCGTCACTTTACCCACTAGATACCGTGACTGAACGCTATTTGGCTTTATGTTGAACTTGTGGGAAAGTTGTGTTTTATATGTTTGCTCAAACCCTGTTTACCTTGGGTACAGTTTATGCACATTGGTGTTACTCGGTATATGTTGCGTGTAATTGTTAGTAAGTGCCGGCCCCGCGGTGTAGGGGCAGCATGCCTGCCTCTTACCCGGAGGCACCGGGTTCGATTCCCGGATTTTTACCTGGACCTGAGGGCTGGTTCGAGGTCCACTCAGCCTACGTGATTAGAATTGAGGAGCTATCTGACAGTGAGATAGCGGCCCCGGTCTAGAAAGCCAAAAATAACGGCCGAGAGGATTCGTCGTGCTGACCACACGACAAATCGTAATCTGCAGGCCTTCGGGCTGAGCAGCGGTCGCTTGGTAGGCCAAGGTCCTACAAGGGCTGTAGTGCCATGGGGTTTGTTTGGTTTGATTAATTGTTAGTAAGTTGTCTATTATGCAACACAATTCGAAAAGTTATGTGGGTGAATGTTTGCGATGTTACGGATCCTAGTTTAATCAGCAGTAATTAACTTCTGCTCATTTGTACTAAAAATACACTGACTGACAGAGCATATGCAACACCAAGAAGGAGTGGTCAGAACTTTATGCCAATTGCAGGGTAGACTGACGTCAGTGAGGTATGCTCATGATGTGAAATGCGCCGCTGTGCTGCGCACGTAGCGAACGATAAATGGGACACGGCGTTGGCGAATGGCCCACTTCGTACCGTGATTTCTCAGCCGACAGTCATTGTAGAACGTGTTGTCGTGTGCCACAGGACACGTGTATAGCTAAGAATGCCAGGCCGCCGTCAACGGAGGCATTTCCAGCAGACAGACGACTTTACGAGGGGTATGGTGATCGGGCTGAGAAGGGCAGGTTGGTCGCTTCGTCAAATCGCAACCGATACCCATAGGGATGTGTCCACGGTGCAGCGCCTGTGGCGAAGATGGTTGGCGCAGGGACATGTGGCACGTGCGAGGGGTCCAGGCGCAGCCCGAGTGACGTCAGCACGCGAGGATCGGCGCATCCGCCGCCAAGCGGTGGCAGCCCCGCACGCCACGTCCACCGCCATTCTTCAGCATGTGCAAGACACCCTGGCTGTTCCAATATCGACCAGAACAATTTCCCGTCGATTGGTTGAAGGAGGCGTGCACTCCCGGCGTCCGCTCAGAAGACTACCATTGACTCCATAGCATAGACGTGCACGCCTGGCATGGTGCCGGGCTAGAGCGACTTGGATGAGGGAATGGCGGAACGTCGTGTTCTCCGATGAGTCACGCTTCTGTTCTGTCAGTGATAGTCACCGCAGACGAGTGTGGCGTCGGCGTGGAGAAAGGTCAAATCCGGCAGAAACTGTGGAGCGCCCTACCGCTAGACAATGCGGCATCATGGTTTGGGGCGCTATTGCGTATTATTCCACGTCACCTCTAGTGCGTATTCAAGGCACGTTAAATGCCCACCGCTACGTGCAGCATGTGCTGCGGCCGGTGGCACTCCCGTACCTTCAGGGGCTGCCCAATGCTCTGTTTCAGCAGGATAATGCCCGCCCACACACTGCTCGCATCTTCCAACAGGCTCTACGAGGTGTACAGATGCTTCCGTGGCCAGCGTACTCTCCGGATCTCTCACCAATCGAACACGTGTGGGATCTCATTGGACGCCGTTTGCAAACTCTGCCCCAGCCTCGTACGGACGACCAACTGTGGCAAATGGTTGACAGGGAATGGAGAACCATCCCTCAGGACACCATCCGCACTCTTATTGACTCTGTACCTCGACTAAAGGTGTACAAATTGTACTTCAGGCTTGCCTGCCCCAAGCTGCTCTGCAACAGGCAAAGCAGCTTAGCTTGAGCGTCAGCGAAGCAAGAGTGCACGCGTACTGAGCTGCTAGTCAAAGCAAACCAAAAACTGGGTTTCCCTAAGCCTGACAGGTTGCCTGGGACCCGTTCGGACTGCCGGGCTTGACAAGAGAGAACGTGAAGTTTGCTATCGATGCGACGTGATTGTGCCGTTATATGTTAGTGTAGCTACGTATTGCGTCGAGTGCAGCTCTGTTGTAGTTAGAGGTGCAACCAGCAGAGAAATGAACAAATCAGCCGTAAAGGAAATCGAAGAAAAGTTAAAAAATGGTGGATTTATTCCAGCAATAAAACAGGGCTCAAGTCTAGCATGGGAAAATTTTTCAGGTGTTTATGTACAGGTATCAAATAAGCCAGTACGTTACTCGCAATGCAATTTTTGCAAAAAGCTACTCAACACCCATTCAGGGACCTCAAGTATGTTGTGACATGTCTGCAAATTTGACCCAAATTTTTCACAGTCTAAAAATATTTTGAAAGAGGGCAGGGACTTGGTGACTGACAAGTGCGTGGAAATGTGCGCCAAGGACTTGAGACCGTTTACAACTATTGAGGGTGAAGGATTTTTAAATTTAGGGCAAACGCTGATAGAAATGCGCAAAAAGTATGACTCGGTGGATATTTAAAATGTTATCTCGAGTCACAGTTGCTAGGAAGGTACAACTTTCGCGGACAAAGGGCGCAGTAAAACGCTTCCTGATGTAGTACGTGCTATTAAATCAGGTATCTGTGCGAGTACCACTGACCTGTGGACAGATAAGTACAAGGGTGTGCACTATATGTCTGTCACAATGCAATATATAAATAGAGATTGGTCTCTCAATAAGTACGGTATGTATTAATGTGTTCGGCCTTCCCTGACTGTCCAAAAACTGGTGAAAATATTCGCAGTGAATTGGAAGATCGTTTGAAAGGACATGGCGTTGCTCATGAAGATAATTTCAAAATTCCTTTTGTAACAGGCCAGGGAAGAAATATTGTTAAGGCCCTCAGCATATACAAGCGTCTTCCATGCATGGCTCATATTATTAATACGGTCTTGAAGCATGTTCTGAGTGAACCCTTTTTGAAAGAAACAGTTCCTAATGTGTTAGCTGTTATCCATTCAGTGAAATCTCTGGTTTCGTACTTTAAAAGAAGAGACATATGTGTGAGGTTACAATTATCTCTGAAACCCTATGTTTCCACTCGGTGGAACAGTTATTTTGACATGCTGCAATCAGTTCACTCCCAGATAGATGCTGTGAGAACTATTTTAGAGAAGGAGGGTGCCTCTGATAAGATGTTCGGTTATGATCAGGACATTACTGGCCTGCTTATAACATTTCTTAAGCTATTTAAGGAAGCCACAATTGATCTTGAGGATGATGAGGACCCGACTTTACATCTGGTCTTTCCGTGGTTTTATGCCTTAAAAGCCCATTGTACTCCACAGAATGACGATGAACAGCTAATATTTCATTTCTTTTAAATTTTAATGTTTTCATACTAAATGAATTTTCATTACTTGACGCTTTTGAAACAAACCGGTGGTGCAGAAAATGGAAGTCACTATGTTACATAAAACTGCAACACTTTTGGTGCCTAAATATCGCACATTAAAGAAACTAAATGCAGGAGAACGAATGTCTGTTTTCGAGGCAGCTCGACAAATGTGTGCTGAAGGTAAGGTTCTCTGGTTATTATTATTATTACTATTATTATTATTATTATTATTATTATTATTATTATTATTATTATTATACCTATGCAAATGAGATCTTTAACATTCTGTTATTAGCATAAAATATCAATAACTTTGGCAGATATATTTTCAGAGCAGCTACCCAATCAAAATAGACAAGAAGTCCCATCTTCATATGAAGAAAATTCAGTGCAACGTAGGAAAACGAAATTTGATGATTGGGCAGAAAATTCGCCAATGATACATGGTGAGGTCAGTAGGTACTTGCAAGAAGGGTTTATTGGTAACGAATATATACTGCGGTGGTGGAAAAATAATTCGCACAGGCTGCTCCGACTTGCCTTGTACCGTAGCGAAAAAGGTGCTTAACATACCCGCTACGAGTCTCTCCAGCGAGAGGGTCTTCAGCTGCTCGGGAAATTTTATCAGCGAAAACGTTCCCGTCTTTATAAAGACTTAATGGCATCATAGTAATACACACAAGCTATAATGTGTCCATGCATTAAATATTGGTATGCAGTATGCATCGTATGAGGCGACCACAAACTAAGAGAGCAAATGGTAAAATTACACTTCTAAACTGATTAGTTTTATAGTTATTTCTTTTGGTTTAGTGGGGAAGGGGTTCCTAAATTATTAAATGTATTTCAAAACATTTACCTATAAAATTATTCTTAAGATATTTATGACCTGTAGCTACATTACGTATATCTTTGTTTCAAATTTTCTTGAATAGTAAATAATGCATTATATTTATGGTCATACTTCCATCAGCTGTCATTATGTTTATTTAAATATTCAAATATTTTGTTCAGAGAAACTACTTTTTATTAAGTAACTATGTTTGACAGAGAGAAATATTATTTGTTAATTAGTTACATAAGACGTTTGACTTACGAAATAAATTTAAACATAACTTTGTAATGATTAACATAATACTAAATAACCATACAAAATAATATTTGTGTTGACGAATCCTATATAAATTCTGGCATGTAACAACCCCTTTCCTGCCTGCATTCACGCTAGTCTCATATCAGCACAATGAACGAGCAAACATCGATTAACGCAGCAGGAAGAAGAAAGCAAGCAAGCAAGCTAACCTGTAGCCTGCGCAGGTTGGGCTGAGCTTGACCTGGCCAGGAGTGCAGCAGCCTGCCTGTACTGTTGTTTACGTGCGGCTAGCTTGCTTGCCTGGAAAGCAGGCAAGCATGGGCAAGTTAAATGCGGAGTTTGTACACCTCTAACCTCGACGTGTTTCTGCGTGCATCGCCGCTCGCGGTGGTCCTACATCCTACTGAGTCGATGCCGTGCGCATTGTGTAACCTGCATATCGGTTTGAAATAAACATCAATTATTCGTCCGTGCGGTCTCTGTTTTTTCCCCAACTTTCATCCCTTTCGAATCACTCCTTCTTGGTGTTGCATTTGCTCTGTCAGTCAGTGTAAATAATGTGTACATCAAGGACCGTCTGAAGTAAATACGACAGTGCAGTATTTTGTTTTCCTATGCTACCAACTGTATTTCTTTATTGCCGGTTTCTCACCTGAAAAAGATGGCTGTTATTTTTCAAGATTGTTTTAGGTTACTTTTTAAGCTTATTTCTTCTTTTGTAATTCATGACGGTTTTTTTAATGCTATTTGTTCGGGGTGTCAACCTAGAAAGATATATTTCCCCTAATTCATGACGTTACTTGGAATTTTGTCTTGACACCTCTGTGGTCTAAAACCATACTGGTTTTCATCCAACTTACTTTCAACCAGCGATCGCACCCTCCTATCCAAAATGCCAGTTAACACCATGTTCTATTCCCCATGAACTCGGTTGTTCAACAAAAATATTTACTTTTACGTTTAGAAGGTTAACAAAATATTCTTTCCTTTGTCCAGTAATTATCTGTGATCTACTATGAGTTCAACTGATTTACATAATATTTCGTTTCATTTCAACCACCCCCCCTCCATTCTAAGATTATTACTGTCCATAAATATTTCCCTGTCGCTTGACCTGTCCTTTCTAGGTTATTACAAAACTCATCCCATGACTTCCCTTTGGATTTTACAATTATTTGTTTAGCTCTGCTTCTTTCATCAGTGTGTAATTCCCTAACTCCATCAGTTCTTCCTTCTTCCTCAATTCATCATTCGACCATGATGGTCTTTCATGCCGTCCTTACTCACAGCTGTTCCTTGCAAGTGGAAAACTAATAAAACTTGTAAATAACTGTAAGTAGTTGTTTAATAAATGTAGTGCATTGTAAAACATGCTAACTTCCCGAGTATTAATCTTAACACCGAGCTCCATAGCCGCAGTGGCTTAAGTCCGGCCAGTATTCGGGATATAGTGAGTTCGAACCCCACTGCCAGCAGCCCTGAAGATGGTTTCCATAGTTTCCCGTTTTCACACCAGACAAATGCTACGGGTGTACCTTAATTAAGGCCACGGCCACGGCCATTTCCTTCCCATTCCTAGCCCTTTCCTGTCTCATCGTCTCCATAAAACCTAATGTGTAGGTGCGACGTGCAACAACTTGTAGTAATAATAATAAAAATAATAGTAATAATTGTACCCTATAGGGCATAATCGATCTTACCTTCTTACCTGTTATCTGATGAATGCGCCAGCTCAACTGCAGTCGGCAGGAAAGATCGTTTACTGGGTTCTTGTGAACGAGAGTAGGGAGATATAAAAAATAAGTTCTATACGTATGCTTACGAAATGAGGAACACAAACGCATTTACTAACCTTTTGAGCTTAAGTTGTGTATTCATTAAACCAATATTTTCTTTTTTTATATTACAATTGATTGCACTAATAGTGCTAAAATGGATGCCCCAAAGGCTCACATCTATAAATCCAAAGATAAACATCGAAAAAATATACAATAGCTGGTTGATGTCGTGCGGGAGACGATAAGTGAACCAAAGAAACAAATGTGTCCTCACACGGAACAGCATCGCTGTACCTACAAATAAAGTATATGATGCCAGGGTGAGAAATTGTCCTGCAGAAATAAAGCCACAAAAGGTCCCCATACATTATTTGGGAAATACACACAACAAAATAGTAAGTTTGAATCTACAACTACAGTTATATCTATTCAATCTCGCATGAAATATATATTTTATGGATGTGAACCAAGGTCCATTAAACAAACGTTATATTTACAAAATGTACTGATTAAGCTAGTTTCCTTAGTGCCCAGTTCCTGCCTAAGATATTTCAATTAACAAAAAAGAAAGAAAATAAAGAAAGACAGAAAGAAAGAAAGAATGAATGAATGAATGAATGAATGAATGAATGAATGAATGAATGAATGAATGAATGAATGAAACTGCCGTGGCAGCTTGTCTCGCCCGCAAGAGAGAATTCCTCACACCAGCAGTCCCTTTAAAAATGGCGTCGAGCCTCCCTGCCGCTCAGGCTGGGGGAATGACCTCCAAGACTCGACCGTGAAACACCCTCACAACAACAAAAATAAAAACATAGCCTAGTTTCCAAGCATGCAGAGACCTTTGCCACTGCTTCTACCCTCTTCTACACATGACGAAAATAGCCATATAAATGAGTGGGGAATCACATACATTTTTCTAACTGTCCAACACCCGTGACAGACCGCCCTGGGTCTCGATTATAACATATGAAGTATAACATTCCGATATTCACATCAACCTCGCCGTCAACCTATGCGACAAGTTCCAGCTACCCTCAAGTCTAGGGTTCAGTCCCTTACTTGGCAGAATATGAGGGGTCGCAAATATTCGTGACATAGCCTACGGTGTAGTTTCATTACACTCACAGTTAATCAAACTCAATACAAACACGAAGTAAACAATTCAATCCAGGCCGCATGCGTGCTCTACGTTATGCAGACAGATTCCCTTCCCAATATAGAGAAATGGCACACTATCATTAATAACCCATAATTTGCAGCAGATATCGTCTGATGCCAGACACTAAGAAACATTGATCTAAGCTCGTAATTAAGCTTCCCTACGACTATGTGTACAGCAACACTATCACCTAAGCTACCTTAATCCTTGCTTTCTATAAAATAGAATAAAATGTATATGCCTTACCCTAAAATATATAAAGAAAATACCTCAATAAATGGCCTAATGGGCCGTAATCATATTCTTACTATATTTACAAATTAATCACCGTATTTCTGCATAACAACCCCCCGACCCTACACATATATATTAATTATAGTTCACTTATCTATCATCTTGGAGACCTCTTCCTCACCGTCCGGGTTGACTGCGAATGCTTAAGCAGTCATGGCGGCAGCGTTGTCTCGGATCAATCCCTTAGGTCCAGTCTTCCAGTGTATCACGTTCATGATGTCTTCTTCCGTCTGGGTGGCCCGTTGGTTGTCTTCTTGGGGTCGTGGACGGCAGTTCGTAACACCCATCTCCTGCACACCTCACCGCTCTTCACTAAAATGAAATATCTAGTTTATTCACAGCACACCACCTCTCGATCTATTTATTCCCTTTGACATGGGAATCAGTATGGAAATCTGTAATCTTGAAACTGACTTTACTATTCTTGCTCCACTAATCTAGTCTTCTACATCTGACCGGAATAATACCAACTATCCTAGCTTATTGTTATTGGTACTGCTTTCGCTCGTCGCCACGTCCCTCTCACCGCCTCATAATAAAAGTCTACACATGCAGCACTCTTTGCGTCAAATAATTACACACTCACGGTCTCACTGCAAACGTCTACATATTGTCATTCACTTAAATTGCTACCGGGAAGTTTATAAATCTCGAATCTACTGAGTCAAGTTATTGCCACAACACTTATTGGTCCAAATCTTTGTCTTAGACAAAGGTTTCTGGCGCAAATATCAGCAGAGACGCGGCGCGCACGGACGGCGATCTTATCATGGACTGAATACCTCCTCCCACCATTCTCAGCTCTTACAGAATGCAGGAACCCACGCGACGCGCTGGGAAGTCCCGGGAAACAACTTGAGATTGGCATGTGGCCTCGAAATATTTTCTCACGGTAGTCGGCCTCCCACGTAGTTAGTTATTCGATTATATATTAATAGACTTTGATGTACCTATGGCTTCGTAAAATTCTGGCAATGATTTCCATCCTTTTACTTTCCTGGGAAACCTTCAAATGTAGGAATTACGACTCAATTTCCGTAATGTGATGAGCCTGCCTGTTCCGGCTGAAAATCTCTGTTAAGATGGCAGGTCTCTCTCCCAGACAAAATCCTATCTCTCTTTCCTTCTTCCTCACATATTCTTTCTTCGTCACACATGACCACGCCTTGCCTCGGGAATCCCCTTCAGTTCCCGCGCTTAGTATAGCATCACGCCTTTGCAGTTAGCGTCCTGCTGCGCATTATTATATCAGCGTTAAATATCCATTCTCATAATTAACAGAATGGTACATAATAACAATAATAATTTTAGTTTTAAGGATCCTTACAACACTCTACAACTTCTAAAAATTGTAAAAATATGTAATCTTTACTTACAATCTCGTTCGTGATTACTGTACCAAAGTTCGCCTCTGTAGCGTGACAGTTAGTGTTATTAGCTGCAGTCCACGGGGGCCCAGGTTCGATCCATGGTACTGCCAAAAATGTAAGAATGGTAGGAGGGATGGCATATGGTTAAAATGGCGCACGCAGCTCGCCTCCATTGGGGGTGTGCCTGAAGAGAGCTGCAGCATCTCGGGATGAGGACAAGAGTTTACTTTATCCTAATAAAACATTGTTTTACATCTACAGCCACTCGCAGAATTATTCGTCCGCGCTCGTCGTGTGAGAACATTAGCCAATAGCACCAATAAAATAAAGAAGTGAATTGTAAACAAGTAATAATATGTTTTATTTGCAATCTTAACCTCTGAGGACATCTAAGCACTGGCATTTGGAACAAATTTTTAAAAAATCGCATTGCTTGCAGAAAAGTTACGTTGCAAAAGTATTCGTCCACAATAAGAACTCAAGGAATATTCAGTCATTTCCTAAGTATCAGTAGCGCGTGGAACGTCCTTTGGAATCAATCACGTCTTGAAAGCGTTTCGACATGGATGTCACCAGTTTTTCTGTCACTTCCGGGCCTATTATGTGCCATACTTCCATAAAATATTGCTTCAGAGCGTCTTTATTTGGAATAAGCTGCTTGCTCAGTTTATATTTTAATTCAGCCCATAAATGCTGTATGAGATTTAAGTCTGGGAACTGCGGTGGTGTCTGCAGCACGTGAGGTGTATTATAGAGTATCAGTTCCCTAACAAACCGAGCAGTGTGCTTAGGGTCATTATCTTGCTGGAAGAAGTACCCACTACTAAGACCTAATTTTGCTACGCTGGGTGTTAAGAGATGCTCTAATATATCCAAATACACCATCTTATCCATCCCTTCAGGAATTATATGGCAGTTGCCTACTCCAGCCGCCGACATACACCCCCATACACTTATGGAACCTCATCCACATTTTACGGTTGGTTGCAGATTTTGACTTTGGAGATCGGCGTTCTTCCTTCTCTATATACACTGACTGACAGAGCAAATGCAACACCAAGAAGGAGTGGTCAGAACTTTATGCCAATTGCAGGGTAGACTGACGTCACTGAGGTATGCTCATGATGTGAAATGCGCCGCTGTGCTGCGCACGTAGCGAACGATAAATGGGACACGGCGTTGGCGAATGGCCCACTTCGTACCGTGATTTCTCAGCCAACAGTCATTGTAGAACGTGTTGTCGTGTGCCACAGGACACGTGTATAGCTAAGAATGCCAGGCCGCCGTCAACGGAGGCATTTCCAGCAGACAGACGACTTTAGGAGGGGTATGGTGATCGGGCTGAGAAGGGCAGGTTGGTCGCTTCGTCAAATCGCAGCCGATACCCATAGGGATGTGTCCACGGTGCAGCGCCTGTGGCAAAGATGGTTGGCGCAGGGACATGTGGCACGTGCGAGGGGTCCAGGCGCAGCCCGAGTGACGTCAGCACGCGAGGATCGGCGCATCCGCCGCCAAGCGGTGGCAGTCCCGCACGCCACGTCAACCGCCATTCTTCAGCATGTGCAAGACACCCTGGCTGTTCCAATATCGACCAGAACAATTTCCCGTCGATTGGTTGAAGGAGGCGTGCACTCCCGGCGTCCGCTCAGAAGACTACCATTGACTCCACAGCATAGACGTGCACGCCTGGCATGGTGCCGGGCTAGAGCGACTTGGATGAGGGAATGGCGGAACGTCGTGTTCTCCGATGAGTCACGCTTCTGTTCTGTCAGTGATAGTCACCGCAGACGAGTGTGGCGTCGGCGTGGAGAAAGGTCAAATCCGGCAGTAACTGTGGAGCGCCCTACCGCTAGACAACGCGGCATCATGGTTTGGGGCGCTATTGCGTATGATTCCACGTCACCTCTAGTGCGTATTCAAGGCACGTTAAATGCCCACCGCTACGTGCAGCATGTGCTGCGGCCGGTGGCACTCCCGTACCTTCAGGGGCTGCCCAATGCTCTGTTTCAGCAGGATAATACCCGCCCACACACTGCTCGCATCTCCCAACAGGCTCTACGAGGTGTACAGATGCTTCCGTAGCCAGCGTACTCTCCGGATCTCTCACCAATCGAACACGTGTGGGATCTCATTGGACGCCGTTTGCAAACTCTGCCCCAGCCTCGTACGGACGACCAACTGTGGCAAATGGTTGACAGAGAATGGAGAACCATCCCTCAGGACACCATCCGCACTCTTATTGACTCTGTACCTCGACGTGTTTCTGCGTGCATCGCGCTCGCGGTGGTCCTACATCCTACTGAGTCGATGCCGTGCGCATTGTGTAACCTGCATATCGGTTTGAAATAAACATCAATTATTCGTCCGTGCCGTCTCTGTTTTTTCCCCAACTTTCATCCCTTTCGAACCACTCCTTCTTGGTGTTGCATTTGCTCTGTCAGTCAGTGTTCTTCGCTTTCCAGAGCAAAGTAAATAAACAGAATTCGCTCTAGTCCGTAAACAACACGCGTTTCCAAAATGCTGGTGGCTTCATAACGTACTATTTGACGAACGCCAGCCTTTTCTTACGGTTCACCTCACTTATATAGGGCTTCTTCCAGCTTGTACGCCCCTGCGAACCAGCTCTGTGTAACACACGCCGTATGGTGTCGGTGCTGATGTTCTTCCCAGTGGAGGTTTGTTCGAAGCACAGGTCCAGACACATGGGGATTTTTCTGAACGGTGCGTATAATGCTTCGCTCTTCGCGTGCTGTCAGCTTCCTTGGCCGCCTAGTTCTTTGCTTTGTTGAGTACAGTTGCACTGGTCTTGTATCGCTGAATGATATTTACGACTGTAGTTCGCGGTATTCCTGTTTTCTCAGCAATTACTCTTTGCAAATTACCAAGTCGGTGGAATTGGATAATTCGTTGGCGTTCAACAACAGTTCGTTCCCTTATCTTATCCATTGTACTGGGGGGCATGCACTAGATTTTGACTCACTGACACCGTCCGTATCACTGATGGACTGAGCTTGGTGATGTGTCTCACTTCTTCAGTGCTGTGCTCGTTCTACAAGCCAGCTCACAAGGCGGACGAATACTTTCACTTTGCCATTTCCTAGCCCAATCACACACATTATTTTTTATTAAAGAGTATTGACGTGCTAGAGGTATGTTCTGCCGGTATTATTGTACGTATATATTTCATATTTACTGCGTATTTGTTTATGACGTACCAGAAGCCTTTAAATGCATTTTTGGCGTTCAATATATGAAAAGGACAGACGGACGAATACTTATGCAAGCGACTGTAAGTACTTGGAGCGATTCCCATGAGGTATTTTCACGCCATCGACACTGTTCATATTCGTATGAAGAAGCAGGCATCACTATGTCAAGACTCAATAACTTCTCAACATTTTTGTACATAGCCCGAATGTATTGCGACATTTTTCGTTACATACTGAAAAAGAAACACTGTCACGATACACTCCATTCCTCTCAAAAAACATCTTCAGCTCAGCAGAAAATGACGCGTCAACTACAGTCTTTTTTTTAGCTCGTGCCGTGTGTCAGGGGAACACGCACGGAAGGCGACAGCGCCGCCGGGTGACTCATTTTCCGAGAGATATATTGCTTCATGACCGGCTAAGATGATCTAATGCAGTACTGTAGCGATAACCATTGTTTCACAGCAATAGTTTAGTTCAACATCTGTGGTATTTGTAGCGAGTTCAACGTGATCGCTTTAAAATAGCGTAGTTTCTGTAGGAATACTAATCGTGTGTTTAACGAGTGATGTATACAATAGAACAGCGCGTATTCATTGTGTTGTGCTATGCGAAGCATTCTTCTTATACAGAATGCCGCTTTCGATTCATTCGCAAATTTCCTGGCATCCTCCCTCCCCATACGAGTTCGGTACGTAAATTAGTAAAGAAGTTCCGCACCACCGTGTCCATTCTTAACAAGAAATCACACAGGAGACGAACCGTTTCAACAAAGAAAAACCTGGACGAAATAGGAGCTCCCTTGGAAAGAACTTCAACAAAATCCCTGTCGCATCTCGCCGTACAAGCCATGTGCCATTATCTTCTGCCCACAAAGCAACACAACTGTTAAAAGCAAAACCGTACAAACCCACCCCTGCCCAATATTTAAGAGGACCTGACAGTTTCTCTAGGGTTGGGTACTGTAACTGGTTGTTGCTTCAGTTAGTTCACGATGGATATTTTGACCCAGACGTTTTATTTTATAGTGATCAAGCATGGACTCACTTAAGTGCCTATGTAAATAGTCGAAATAATCGCTACTGGTGAGCAGAAAATCCCCACCAGCTGCATGTCCGGCTACTTCATAATGTAAAGATGGGAGTTTGGTGCGCAGTAAGTGCTTACAGAATTATAGGGCCTATATTTTTTCGTGGAACAATAAATGCTGATCGATATATAGACCTCACTCTCAGACCATTCTTTCAAGAGCTGGCGGAAGAAAATGCGACGGTACACACTGCTAGTCGGTCTGTGGGGGGTAATACGGGAAGTTTTCGAAGATCGTGTGGTTAATTATCCCCCTAGATCTCCTGATTTTATCCCTGTGATTATTACCTGTGGGGGATTCTGAAGGTAGAAGTGTATGTGAACAACCCTCACACAAGAGAAGAACTACAAGAGAACATTACACAAGTTGTTTCGAACATCACACGGGCTGAGATTCGCCGAATGTCTGCAACCCTATTTACGTGGTGCTGGCGTGCTTGACAGCTGAGGGACAACATTTCGAACATCAAATGTAATGTCAGGTAGGTTTTAGATTAACAGTTTCACTAGAAGGCCGGCCCCGTGGTGTAGGGGTAGCGTGCCTGCCTCTTACCCGGAGGCCCCGGGTTCGATTCCCGGCCAGGTCAGGGATTTTTACCTGGACCCGAGGGCTGGTTCGAGGTCCACTCAGCCTACGTGATTAGCATTGAGGAGCTATCTGACGGTGAGATAGCGGCCCCGGTCTAGAAAGCCAAGAATAACAGCCGAGAGGATTCGTCGTGCTGACCACACGACACCTCGTAATCTGCAGGCCTTCGGGCTGAGCAGCGGTCGCTTGGTAGGCCAAGGCCCTTCAAGGGCTGTAGTGCCATGGGGTTTGGTTTGGTTTTTTTTTTTTGTTTGTTTCACTAGAAGAGAACGCGCTTAATTCATAAGCTCATTACAACGTATTCTTCAAAAGGCAAAATCTTCATAACTTCTCGTTAACTCCATATTATTGATTTCTGTAAGTGTAAATTGCCGTGAGTAGTGGGGGGGAAAATCGCGCATTAACCGGTTAGCGACGAAGTGTCATTGCGCCAGCCATGCCGTGCTCTGAGTGCTGCTGCGGAGCGTGCCAAAAAGAAAAACAAAAGACCCTGTATTTGTGGATAATTTTGAAGTATATAAACTTTGTCTTATTACCCGCGACCCCCCCAGATGTGCGAAAAGCGGCAGGGAAAGAAGAAAAAGAATCAACTTTTTCTTATTCAGCCACACTTCCGAATAAGCAGCATATCCAACTGATCAAATCTTGATTCTAGAACTTTCAGAGCAGCACTTAGGCGTTGACTTCCTCCAGAAACAAATCTCCTACAGAACCTGTGTTCTTCTTTGGCACTCCCTTCACTTTTGGCAATAAAATTGAATTTAAATTTGTTTTTGTTCTCTTTATACCTATTTTTAAAACTCTCTTCGTTGCATAGGTCCTGTCTAATATCTGAAACAATTTCTTACCAAGCCTGGTACAGTTGACTTCGGAATGGATTACTCAAAAGCTCCAACGTACGAAATATTTTCTGTCCTAGTAATGGATCCAACAAAAGCAAAGTCTTCTCCGTACAGGCCATGAAAGCCCTTGGAGTGGTGGAAGGTAAAGGCTTCCACTATCCGTAACCTCGGCACTTGATGAGGTAGAGTGGTTAGTTGTACGCCCGGTCGCCTTGCCCCCCCCCCCCCTGGTACTCGTTTTTGGTGTAGGCTGAGTGAACTTCAGGGCCATATGCACCTCCGGAAGTGGAAATCTCATTTCTTAAATTTTACGACTTCCTGACGGGGATTCAAACCCATGTCCTTCCGAGCGAACCGAGCACGCCTTTACCGCCTCGGCCAGTTGTGCCAATATCGAAATACGCCAGTAGGCCAAGAGCACTTGTAAACTATGTTTCAGTTTCAGAAATGTCTTGTAGAGTTTCTGGTGTAATACTATAATTATCTAGAATTTCTCGAATCTGTTCATTTCTGTATAATCGTCTCGAAGGACAAACGGGTTTTAATTCAGATTTAGATTCAACGGCAGAAATAAACCCTCTTTGTGCTTTAATTGAATGAGAAGAGAACGCGCTTAACTCATAAGCTCATTACAACGTATTCTTCCAAAGGCAAAATCTTCATAACTTCTCGTTAACTCCATATTAATAAAATAAGCGCCTCAATGTACCTGAAATTCTAACAGCTGTTTTTTGTTGTTTTTTTTGCTTTACGTCGCACTGACACAGATAGGTCTTATGGCGACGATGGGATAGGAAAGGCCTAGGAGTTGGAAGGAAGCGGCCGTGGCCTTAATTATGGTACAGCCCCAGCATTTGCCTGGTGTGAAAATGGGAAACCACGGAAGACCATCTTCAAGGCTGCCGACAGTGGGACTCGAGCCCACTATCTCCCGATTACTGGATACTGGCCGCACATAAGCGACTGCAGCTATCGAGCTCGGTGCTGCCTGCTTTTAATCACATATTGAACTCCATTATAGACACCGCTAATATTGGCAGTGCCGTCATACGTCTGTCATCGAAGCGTAGTGATAGGTAGATTTAGTCAGTGTTTCCAATACAATGCCGTAAATGCTCTAGCCTGACCTATTATGTCAGTTGCACCTTAAAGTCCAAGAAAGTTCACATATGGGTCGAGTTATTCGTCCACTTAATGAATGCATGTACTGTATTTCATTATCCAATACCTCTTGCATTGTGGGTACCATCGCATATAAACGAAAATATTTGGGAATCTTGTAAATACTGTTACAGATACACTTAACAATGTTATTTGCCATCATACATATCATGTCATTTAGATTTTTCCAGAAGTAAACGTTTCCCTCTACTTGTTCATCCAGTTATTCAGAGCTAGAACTTCCTCTGATCACAGTTTGAATGATGATTGTAGGTCACCATTATCTGACTGCCTAGTTACAAGTCTAATAGAGTGGTGGTGATTATTGTTTTAAGAGGATGTACAACTAAGCAACCATCCTCTATATAACACTAATCAGAGGAAAAAATGGAAGGGATCCAACACTTCGAAAAATGAAGATATCGGCCAAAGGAAGACAAGGGCCACGAAGGGCGTGGAAATGAAAGACTCCATAGACCTCGCAAACCAGCATTTGCATGGAGTGAAAATGGGATACTACGGAAAACTCTCTTCAGGGCTGTCGACAGTGGGGTTCGAACCCACTGTCTCCCGAATGCAAGCTCACAGCGACGTGACCCTAACCGCGTGGCCACGTGATCGGTCATTTTAATTTTTGAACAGGGAAGTTCTCTGACGTTTCAACTGGTTGATTTAGAAAATACATTGTTATTCGTACAGTAGAAGCTCTGTTATCTGGAATACGTTTAACCTAAAAGATCGAAAATGAATATTTTCGGTATAAAATGAATTGAAGGAACATTATTATGTTACGACAAAGGGGGTTAGTTGCGGAATGCGTGGACTCTCACCTTGACTGCCTCCTTCCCTTCTCTGTTGCCGACTCAGTTTGTGATGTGACGAATCAAAGCATTCTGATGTTCTGTTAATGAAACGGTGGTGTGACATACAGGCTAGAAAGTGATGTGGAAAGAAAAAAGAAAAGAAAGTACCAGAATTTTTCAAAAAAAATCAGTGCAATATGTACAGTCTAAGTACATGCACTATGTAACATGGTTTGTTCTAAACATGTACAGTGGTTTGGGTTGGTTAAAATGCTTTTTTATCATTGTATATGTATTGTCTTCATATACAATCATGTAAAACGTCAAAACTTTTGTACCGGAGGTACACCCGCCCCGCGCATTTAAAATAAGCGCCTTTTAGAAGGCCATCTATAACAGAAACTCTGAAACTAATTTCGGAAATAGTTTGAACATTTATCGACAGATGTCGCTACTATCAACTTATGTGCGCCCTCCGGGGTGAGGATGAACTGTTAATTTTCAAAGTAATTTTGTGTGTTAAGGTTTCCTAAACTGAATTGTTTATAGTTTGTCTTTGGTGTTCTAAAGTTACCAAAACTTCTACCTCTTCCCGCCAACTTAATATTTCAGCCAATAAGAAATTTTTGTACATTCAAATAAGTAACCAATCAAATTTTTTGATATTTATTTGATTGGCTAATGAAAATTGGGGTTGTGTCAGGGTTTACGCCCAGAGAAATCTGGAACCTTCCTCTCCGCTGTAAAAAATGCGACCGTTCGGGCCATACTGTCCTTGTGATCGTTCCAGTCAAGAAGTTTAGAGTGTGTTCGTAGCGGAGGCAGGTGAAAGGGCTGCCTCGTCCACCGCCGGGAGGTCCACCAGCTCAAGGTAATGGCAGACTCCGTTTAACCATGTAATAGTCTTTGAAAGCTACTCGAAGGGAAGGTTTAAAATTCCTTCGTAATGTAACTTATTTTTCTCAATGTAAATTCTCAAATTAGTTTAAAGAACTTCGAACTTAGGGAATAAAGAACGGTACTCTTTGTATTCCCTTTCAACTTGATTTTTAGGTGACTGTGTTTCTGTAACCTTTAGAAATCTACCTCTTAATTTTGTAAATTAAAACTTTTTCTCCATCTAGTCACCTCCGTAGTACAGGCTTACCTTCTGTAACTTCGGCCCTAAGCCAACATAGGGTTTTAATGACGTTCTGGTGAATTCCAGAGGAGTGCAAGAGTTCGCGTCCTAACATTTTGATTTTCGGCCAGTGACTTTAACCTTTTGTTTTTAAATAAGGACACGTAGAATGGGTACTTATTACCCCTGTTAAAGCCAACTTCTATTTTTTTAATTTTGTGTCTTGGTAAATCAGACTGTTGAGCGATTAAGACAGTGTCTACTGTTTGGAGAATAGCCTCCTGGGAAGTAACTGTGTAGAGCAAAAATGCTCGCCCTACTGGTGTAAAATTTTGAGCTCAGTCTCCTTGACTATGTATAGAAGGGAGCAATGGTGCTCTTGTTAAATCGGTAAGTAGGGAGCTTTAAGCTCATGTTGTTAAATTGTTGTTGATTTTTCTAATATTTGATAATCAAGCTCACGAGCTAGAACTTGTACCTGATTAATTGCCATTTGCTCAGCAAAGTGTAATGTTTAAAATTTGAAAAGAAGAAAAAGATATGAAGAAGAAATATAATCACTATTTTTTTTATTTATCTTCCCGCCTCTGTGGTGTAGTGGTTAGTGTGATTAACTGCCACCGCCGGAGGCCCGGGTTCGATACCCGGCTCTGCCACGAAATTTGAAAAGTGGTACGAGGGCTGGAACGAGGACCACTCAGCCTCGGGAGGTCAACTGAGTAGAGGCGGGTTCGATTCTCACCTCAGCCATCCTGGAAGTGGTTTTCCGTTGTTTTCCACTTCTCCTCCAGGCAACTGCCGGGATGGTACCTAATTCAAGGCCACCGCCGCTTCCTTCACTCTTCCTTGTCCATCTCTTTCAATCTTCCCATTCCCCCTCAAGGCCCCTGTTCGGCATAGCAGGGGAGGATGCCTGGGCGAGGTACTGGTCATCCTCCCCAGTTGTATCCCCGACCCAGAGTCGAAAGCTGCAGGACACTGCCCCTGAGGCGGAAGAGGTGGGATCCCTCGCCGATTCCGAGGGAAAAGCCGACCCTGGAGTATAACCAGATTAAGAACACGAAGAAGAAGAAGAAGAAGAAGAAATTTATCTTCCACCTTTTATATATCCACCCATTCAAGTCCGCACCTTCTTTCACCTCTGCGTTCCACAGAATCCCCTGAAAAACTATAATAATATTTTAATTACTTTTCCGATATGTTCATTATCCGAAACCAGCTTTCCCCAATTTGTTTCGGATAACAGGGTTTCTACTACGTAACTAATAGAAACAATTCGGCTTGCACTTACAGAACTTCACTGTACTGAAAATCTATTTCACTGATTATGTACTGTTTTCACTAGTACGTTATTCTGCTGTCGTTACTCGGTAACACGTTATTTTTTGTCCACGTTACATTTGTAACAGTGACAGGCATGTAACTGTGACAAAGTAACTCCTACATTATATTTCAGCCATCTCTACTGTCTAATAATAAAGTTCATTCTTGCCGATGCCAGACTGCTTACTTCTACAGCAAGTGTTGCTCTCACCACTTCTACAATGAGACTGTTACACTAAGAGATTGCCGCACTGCCACAGTTCATACGCAGATTAAAAACTTACTATTGATCTTATGAACAACGCATAGTGCACTGGCGTCCAATTAACCAAGAATATGCATTACCCACGATTTTTTTGTCTTTCTGATGAATGAAGAAGGGTAAAAAGAATGAGTGTGGGCAACCTAATTATATTTATTACTAGCAAGATACCCGTGCTTCGCTACGGTATTATACTGAAATCTATAATTGAATGCTAATTGTGTTATATATAATCTGCCGAAATTCGCGATCTGACTCTTTTTCTGAGAGAATCCGCCAAAATTCGCGATCTGACTCGTTTTCTAATAGATTACGGCAAGTTTCCTCCCATTTTTCAATCTTTCCTTCCAGCAATCGATTTTGTACTTCCCCGGCTAGGTCCAGGTATTCTACCCGGTCACTTGGGTCCCTAAATCTTTGCCATCTTTTCCTGTAAGCATTTTTAATATGGAACAAATCCTTCAGGAGATCCGGCGTGGTGTCTTCTTGGGTGCCTTGGCGGTACGAAATCCGCGGCCGGACTGCATTCTTAGTCATTACTCGTCCAGGACTCGTTTCCAGCGCGGTCCGCACACATGACGACGGTCCAGAACATTATTATTATTATTATTATTATTATTATTATTATTATTATTATTATTATTATTATTATTATTATTATTATAGATTTTCTGGACCCCACAACAAAATGCAAGACCGCTACTTGGGGGTAAATTGCATCTGCTACCATTGTCATTGTTGACAATGTGACCAGCATCATTGTCGCGCGTAGGCCAGTGTGCGGGATTTCTGGCGATACGAATGACATACTTCCGTGCGTAATTGACCTTAAAATAGAGGCGAACAATTGGACGGTCAATATCATTCCTATCGTTTATTTTAAAACGTGTTTAAATTTTTATTTATATGCTAGGAGAATCTACTCGTTCTCCGAAGAAAAAGATGGCTCTTGAAAGCGAATCCAGGAAAGAAAGAAAAAATCATCGGTTTGTGATCAGAATAAATACATCGAAAATCTACAGCCTGTTTCCAGTCATTCGACAGCGTCAGGAATGGATTGAATAAAGCCCCATCTAGCGGCGACAATAGGAATTGTCCCCGCTGCCGAAGCCTGTCGCACCCCTCTTGGGCAATGATTAATGAATGACATATGAAATTAAATGATATTGGACAGTGTTGCTGGAATGAATGATGACAGGAAAAACCGGAGTATCCGGAGAGAAACCTGTCCCGTCTTCGTTTTGACCAGCACGAATGTTACATGGAGTGACCGGGATTTGAACCACGAAACCCAGCTGTGAGAGGCCGGCGCGCTGCCGCCTGAGCAACGGAGGCTCCTTATAAGTACATTATGAACAGTTAATACAATTGGTCTCACCTACTTTTACACTCCACCGTCGTTAAGTACATTTACCCCCCCCCCCCCCAAAAAGGCGTGGTTCTTTATGTTTAAAGGAGATTCCAAACACCACTATTCACGTCTATTACCTTCAGTTTTGAGATATAAGTATCTCTATAAAAACAAATCACTTTTTTTCACTTCCTTTCACACTCCTCCCCACCTAAGTGAATTTTCCGGCAAAAAATACTTGTTTCTTTAATAGTAAGGGACGGAGCTCGATAGCTTCAGTCGCTTAACTGCAGCCAGTATCCAGTATTCGGGAGATAGTAGGTTCGAACCCCACTGTCGGCAGCCCTGAAAATGGTTTTCCGTGGTTTCCCATTTTCACACCAGGCAAATGCTGGGGCTGTACCTTAATTTAGGCCACGGCCGCTTCTCTCCAACTCCTAGCCCTTTCCCGTTCCATCGTCGCCATAAGACCTATCTGTGCCGGTGCGACGTAAAGCAACTAGCAGAAACAATTAATAATAATAATAATAATAATAATAATAATAATAATAATAATAAGGGATCTTCTAAATACCAACTATCACGACTCCAACTTTTTCAGTTTTTGATTTATGTGTCCTCATGAAAGGAATTCAACTCCTTTTCACTCCCACCCCCCACCCCCAAAATGATTCCCCCCACCCCCACCAAAACGCGTTTATCTTTGCTTTTAAAGGAGATCCAAATACCAATTTTCACGTCTCTAACAATTTTAGTTTTTATTAGATGTAAGTATTCTCATACAATTATGTTAATTTTTCAATTCTTTAACCCCCCCACCCCCCATTGGATTTTCCGAGAATACGAGCTTCTTTACTTTTAAAGCAGATTCCAATAATCAAATTTCACGTCTGTAACAATTTCATTGTTGAGATATTAGTAGCCTAATTAAAAGAATTCAACACCATTTTCAGTCACTTTACCCCCTCTCCACCCATGTGGTATTTCCGAAAGCTAAAAATACACGTTTCTTTGTTTTTAATAGAGAGAAAAATATACCATTTTTCACTTCTGTTAACATGTTAAGTTTTTTTTAGATAAACTGTAGAAATTCTTATTTTAAAATTTCACTCCAGTTTTAGTTCCCCTTAAGTGGAGTTTCCAAAAAGAAATCGCCTTAGTTTCTTTACATTTGCAGGAGATTGCAAATACCACTTTTTACGTCTGTAACATTTTACGTTTCTCAAATATTCTGTAGATATAATCTTTCAAAAAATTCACCCCAATTTGTCACTCCTATTTAACCGCCATTAATTGGATTTTCCAAAAAAAAACGTGTTCCTTTATTTTTAAAGGAGATTCTAAAGATCAATTTTTACATGTGCAAACTTTTAAAGTTTTGAGATACAGATACAAACATTTTAAAAATCCACCCCTTTTCACCCCCCACTATTCGATTTTCCAAAAGCAAAAAAAGTTCCTTTATTTTTAAAGGAAATCCCAAATACCAATTTTTAGGTCAGTAATATCTTCAGTTTCTGAGATATAAGTATCCTCATTAAAGGCATTCATCCCCTTTTTCACCCCTGCTATTGGGATCTCCGAAAATAAAAATACATGTTTCTTTATTTTTAAAAGGAGATTCTAAATATCAATGTTTACATCTGTAAACGTTTAAAGTTTTAAGATGTAGATACACACACTTTAAAAATCCACCCCCCCTATTCACCCCCCATTATTTGGATTTTCCAAAAACGAAAAAATACCTGTTTCTTAATTTTAAAGAAGATCCCAAATACCAATTTTCAGGTCTGTAATTTCTTCAGGTTCTGAAATATAAGTAGCCCCATTAAAGGCATTCAACCCTTTTTTTACCCTTTTCCACCCTTCAAATTGGGATTTTCTGAAAACAAAAAATACTTGTTTTTTATTTTTAAAGGAGATTCTAAATACCAATTTTTACATCTATAAACTTTAGAAGTTTTAAAAATTCACCCCCTTTTCACCTCCCTTAATTGGATTTTCCAAAAACAAAAAATGCGTTTTTCTTTGTTTTTAAAGGAGATCCCAAACACCAATTTTTAGGTCTGTAATATCTTCAGTTTCTGAGATATAAGTATCGGTAACCTGATTAAAGGCATTCAACCCCTTTTCACCCCTTTTCACCCTTTTCACCCCTCCTATTGGGATTTTCTGCAAACAAAAAAATACGTATTTCCTTATTTTTAAAGAAGATTCTAAATACCAATTTTTACATCTGTAAACTTTTAAAGTTTTGAGATACAGATACACTCATTTTAAAATTTCACCCCCATTTTCACCCCCTTAGCGACGGAATATCCAAAACTCCTCTCTTAGCGAGCACCTACATCTTAATATGAATGTATACCCAAAATTTCATTCCTTTATGTCCAGTAGTTTTGGTTGGGCGATGATGAATTCGTCAGTCAGTCAGTCAGTCAGTCAGTCAGTCAGTCAGTCAGTCAGTCAGTCAGTCAGTCAGTCAGTCAGTCAGGACAAGTTATTTTATATAGATAGATAATGTTACTAGTATGCATGTTTTTCTGCTTGTGTCGTTAGTAAACAAAATACAATTAGAATAAAACTGATCGAATAGGGAATCTGCCACCTGGAAGACTGCCCTAAATGCAGATCAGTGATGACTGACTTGAAAATGTACGGTACTTGAAAATATTGGGGGAGAGGTGTTTCCCCCGTCCCACTGCCATGACTAGGACTATGTGATCTACAAAGTCTATTTCTGATATTTGAATTGGTATCGTATTCTAGTAGCTGGAGGAGCCGTTTTTTAGATGATATAAAAAGAGTAAAGGGTGAGGTATGAAATATGTCAGAGCCTGGTTTCGGGAAGTGCGTAAGATATCAGAATTTCCGTCTAAGGAAGCACTCAGACTTCTTTCCTTTCCTTTATATTTATCGTCCACTTGCATTTCTTGTAACACTGTTTTCCCATTGAGGTTTGGCAGAATAAGAGACCATTTATTGGCTCTGTATATCATCTCTGCACCCCCATCTCTTTTTCAATACGTCACGTATCACTCGATGACATTCACAGCAGACAAAGATCAATATTTCATTACTGGTATTTTATGCTTTGTTTTTAATTTATTCAAAATAATGTATAGAAACCATTAAGATAAAATATTCCGTAACACGAATGACCTAACAGCTTTAGAGAATCTCCAGGAAGGCATAAAATTAGATGGTACCGCAACTAACATCACATACATTATATGAATGGTATGGTCATCTTGTGTAACAATCGTGATGGTCTACAACCCCTACTCAATACTATTAGTTCAGTAAGTGAGGAAGTGGGATCAAAAATAAAAGCAAAGCAAGACCAAGTTCATGATCGTCAGTAGACTGAAGTATAATGTTCCAATATCCTTATGATTAGTTAAAAAGAAGTCATTGTTGCGGTAGGGTGGCTCGGTTAGTATACTATTCAATGACGGGTGAATTTAATTCTAGATCATTCCACCCATTAAATGATGAAGGGTGAATTATATTAAAGAGAATATTAGTGTACTGAGGTAAACGTACGACTAAACAACCGACAGACTGAGAGAGTAACCGGCTTCAAATATCCAGGTGCAATAAAATTATCACTCTTGCATTCTGGAGAGATAGTGGGTTCGAGCCCCACTCTCGGCAGCCCTGAATATGGTCTTCCGTGGTTTCCCATTTTCAAGCCAGGCAAGTGCTGGGGCTGTACATTAATTAAGGCCACGGCCGATTCCTTCTTACTCCTAGACCTTTCCCATCCCATCGTCGCCATAAGACCTACCTGTGTCGGTGCGACGTAAAACACTTTGTAATAATAATACTTTTTCGTGGTTTCCCATTTTCACACCAGGCAAATGCTGGGGCTGTACCTTAATTAAGGCCACGGCCACTTCCTTCCAACTTCTAGGCCTTTCCTATCCCATCGTCGCCATAAGACCTATCTGTGTCGGTGCGACGTAAAGCCACTAGCAAAATAATAATAATAATAATAATAATAATAATAATAATAATAATAATAATTGTACCGGGAGGTACACCTCTACGCCACGCATTCAAAATTAGCGCCTAAAAGAACTCCTCTATTGGTGAAACAGTGAACCTGAAACTACACCAACTTAGAACTTTACTCTGAAGATGTCACCACTAAAATCTGATGTAATTTTGTTATTGTGAAGTTTCCGGAACTGTGTGAATTTCTACTTGTTTTGTTTTCCATTCATCAAGAATTTTGGACATTCACTCATAGATGACACTACCAAAAAACTATGATCATGTAGCCTGGTGCGAGGTATAAGAACTTATTATTCAAAGATGTTTTGTATTCATAAGGTTTTTTTTCTTTACTGATTGTTCATTTATTTCTGGGTTGGCAATATTTCCTTTTATTTCCGCCAGGTTTGAAACTAGCCAATCCCAAATTTCTGTAATTAATTTTCTACCAATCACAGTCTTCTTCTTCTTCTTCTTCTTCTTCTTCTTCTTCTTCTTCTTCTTCTTCTTCGATTTTGAGTGTAACTTTTAAATTGACCAATAAACATGGGAGGGTGTGGCTAGTTTAATCTTGAATGGTCTCGAACTTTCCCCGAAGGGTTTATAAACTGCGGAATTTTCACGTTTCTTGGCAAATTGATCGTCATCTTACTGGGTGTGTGTGTCAAGCAGGAGGCGGGCGGCCTCTTCGTAGGCTGCTAGAACGTCTACAAGGTAATGGCCACATAGCATCTTTATCTCTTGCTTCCTCCGCAGTTTAACCCGAGGGAAAGGTTCGAATCTTGAACTACTGTATGTAACCAACTTTTCTAAACTGTAAATCTTCTTCCGGCTAATGTAAAAACTTCACAACATCTTTAACTGTAAATCGGGGATATAGAGTGATGTACCCTCTCGAGCTCCCCTTCATCTTGGTTTGAGGCGCCACGCTTTTGTTTCTGCAATGTATTAACGTTATTTCCGTGCGTGCTACCTCAGTAGTTTGGGAATAGCCCCTGTTTCGTAGGCCAAGCGCCCTATAGGTTTCCAATTTTTGGAGCTCACTCTTCGACGCAATTCAAATTGTACTCGGGCCGTTTATTTAACCTGTTCTTTTTCACTAAGGCCCTGTAGGTTGGGTGCTAGATCCCTCTGTGTAATAAGATTTCTCTTTGTAAATAGTGCCTTATAAGGCCAGAGATTATTAGATTTTCAGGCTCTGTTGCCTTGAGTAAGCTTGGAAAACTGAGAGCACGTTAGCTCTTTCTCAAGTGTTGTAAAAGTGCCTCTGGGAGGCTTGATATTGTAATTTATGGAGCAAGTGCTCCATGCATTAGGGAAGTTCTGCCACTGTATAAAATTTGTGCTCTTTTGTAAATTTGAGCTAGGAGCTCAGGAAAAGTTTAGTGAGGGTTTGAAGCCCACGATCTGTTTATACCACCAATCTTGTCTTTCCTAGACTTGTTTAATGATTACTACTTGTACCTGTAAAATTGTTAAATTTTGTGTTTTAAAAATATAACTTCCGTTTACGTTTTAAATTCAATTCTTGACATTGTATTTAGACCCATTCACCCCGGCACCTTATTTCACCTCTGCGATCTACAAATACCCCGGAACAACAACAACAACAACAACAACAATAATAATAATAATAATAATAATAATAATAATAATAATAATAATAATAATAATAATCACTGAACATATTGATCCTGGGAAGGAAGTGAAGCAGTCTATAGCATTGGCACGAAGAACATTTACAAAACTACTTTACTTTGTAATAACTAGACATCGGATTTCCATGCTGTATTTTACCAATATAAGCATGAAACTATGCTGCAAAAACTGGTGAAATATGCATTTGAGTATTCACTTATTTTCATGGTATTAAAACGTAACATTCCTTTACTAGACACACGTGATTCACCCCCACCGTCATATAAAATCATGATCATGAATAAATAACTGAATTAAAAACAAAACAAAAACAAAAAAGTCACACTACTTGCAGCTGCGGCTGTTGCACTGGTCCAAACAGTTCGTGTGCATAGTTTTCAGGACGTGTCAATCTACCAGTGTTCACTGTTAAAAAAATAGCCACATTTCTCCTTCATAAGACACAGTGTGCTAATTAATACACGTGATAAATCAATTAGCAAGGTTTTAAGAAAACTCTGTAAAATACCACAAACGGGAAGAAACTCTTAAATACACGTTCTTCTTTCATTTTACACTGCATACCCTACTTTTCCTGGCCAAAATATAATATTTGCTTTTCAGTTCGCTACAACATTCCTATCTAGGTTTTCTGGTTTAAATATGTGGCGTTTGTCTGTTAAAACTAGCTTCAATGCGGAGAATGATCTCTCTACATCTTGCTATGACAAAACAGTACTTGATTTCGGGGGTGAGTGTAGGTGTTAAAACATTATCCTAATTATCAGTACCAGCCAAATATTTGTTTATAAGTATCAAGATGTCGCAGCCCGTATTTCGTTCAAGGACATCACGATAGTTTGTCTGCAGACTGAGTCCGAAATTTCCTGGGATACCTTCCATTTCACACTTCACTTTGTCCATAACGTTCAGAGAATCACCAAGGCTCAATCCACGTTTTTCTAGTTTCTTGACTCATTCTGGTATGGTTTGGAAGTGTGTCTTGGTAAGTGCCAGTTCCGTTTGAATCGTTTGATTGCCGAAAGAGTTCACGGTATTTATTACATTACATTTTGTTGAAGACTGCTTGTAAAACACGATAAAATATGCATCATAAAAGTCGAAAGCATGCACAATAAATCTGAAACTTGAAATGTATGCACTAAACAGGCCCATGAGGGGAATAAAAGGAAGGAGGAAATAGTTTCTGCAGCTGTCAGGAAAGATAGGGCTGACCAGGAGGGGAGGAGATCAAATGAGGTGCATAGAGTTGAGGCTCTGGTCACGGGGGATTCCATTGTTAGGCATGTGGGGAAAGTGTGTGGAGGAAAGGGAACCAGGAATTAGGTTGAGGCATATGTTGAGGAAAGTAGAAGAGAAGGAGGAGGTGAAGGAGAAGGTGGTAATATTTCATGTTGGTACCAAGTACGTAAGGTAAGCTGGTATAAGCACTAACATAATAGGGGATGTGTGGAATCTGGTAAATGCAGCACGGGTGAAGATTAAGGAAGCGGAGATTGTTATCAGTGGAATACTCTGTAGGAGGGATACTGACTGGATTGTGATTGGGGATTTGAAAAGACTATAGAGTGGGTATGTGGGAAAATGGGAGTGAGATTTCTATATCCTAATGGGTTGGTAGGAGATAGAGATCTGCGCTCAGATGACCTTCACTTCAACCGCAGTGGTACGTATAATTTAGGAAAATTGTTTGAAAGTGTAATAGGGAGGTATATTCAGAGAAACGAGGTGGTCTAATGAGCAGTGCTAAGGTTACAGGGATCTGGAAGTCAAGTAGGTATGACATAAAATGTTAGTGTTGAACTGTAGATGTATTGTAAAGAAAGGAATAGAATTAACTAATTTAATAGAGATATGCTTAACAGATACTGTAATAGGAGTTGAATCATGGCTGAGAAATGATATAATGGATGCAAAAAATGTTCACACGGAACTGCAGCGTGTATCGTAGAGATAGAAATGGTAGGAACGGGAGTATTCATTCTGGTGAAAGAAGAATTTGTAAGCTACGAAAAATTTAAAGATGACAATCACGAATTCGAGGTGTAAGGCTCATTTCTAAGGATAGTAGGCAACTTGGTGTTTTTGGAGTGTACAGACCGGGTAAGGGTAGCTCTGACGCTGATTCAGAATTATTTGATAATGTAATCAGGTATATGGGAAATAACATGGAAGGGAATGTGATTGTAGTGGGAGATCTAAATTTACCAAATGTCAATTGGGAAGGTGTTGCGAACGACAGGAAGCATGGCCAACAAATGGCAAATAAGCTAATATGGGAAGGACAGCTGGCTCAGAAAGTGACGGAACCATCTAAAGGTAACACAATCCTGGACGTGGTGCTGATAAAACCAGATGAGCTCTATAGAAAAACTGAATATAAATGGTATTATTTATATATAATTTAAGAAACACATTGTGTACAAGGTATTAATTAAACGAAATTAGCATCATTTGCATAGTGTGACAAAGTCAATGTCCTGTCTTTGCACTCAATGAGATGATACGTGTTGCATGGTCCTCCACATATGGTGCACTGACATCTGTCGGTGGAGCTGTGGTATTCCTTGTTTGAACATATTCGGTGATGTAGTCCGTGGGTTGCCACTCTCGTATATAAATGGCGCTGTTGGTAGTTGGCCTTTTTCCATTCGTTGCCTGTCATCGCTGGGGTGGTGAGGAGTCCGGGATTGATGTCCCTCGCTTTCTGTCGCCTGTCTTCTAGGAATCTGGTGCTTTGTGGTATTGGTATAAGATTATGATCTTTCATCAGGTCTTCTATAAAGAAAGTTGTGTCTGTCAGGATATAAGTTATTCTGTTTTGCGTGTATTTTGAGACACAGAGCATTTTTTTTCAGGTAGGCTGTTTTAATTTCCTCTAATCGCTTCAGATTTGAGTATGTGAGGGCTCCATATAAGCTGTATGCCGTATGAGGCAATAGGAGCAATCTTTATGTCGAATAGTCTCAGAACTGTTGTGACGGATAGTAGATTCAGTTTCTTTATCTCGAAAGTCGCCTTTATTGCTTTTACAGCTTAGTCTTCAATGTGCTTGGAAAAGGCATGTCCTGTCACTTGCAGTGTGAGTCCTAGGTACTTGTAGCTTTTGAATATTTCTAGTACTTCTTCCCCGCAAGTGCATCTATCAGTGTTCGCCAAATTTCCTCCTTTTCTGAATTTCATTATTTTTGTCTTTTCCCTATTTATAACTAGGTCATTTTCTTGGGACCACTCTTCCAATTTGTTTATGGCTTCTTGCAGGGGCTCCTTCTTTCTGAGAGCAGGATCATGTCATCAGCATACAACCACATCCTCACTTCTTCTGTTTGTATTCTTTGTATCACATCGTGGGCAAGTACGTTAAACATACTGGGGCTTATAGGATCTCCCTGGAGTACTCCGTTTGTTTGCTGGATTCCTTTGGATTGGATTAGGCCATCGTGGATTCTGATTGTATTTTCTCGGAGGATGCTTGCTATGAACTTAAGGATCTGACTTTCTTCGTCTAACACAGGCTTTAGTTTTTCCAGTATTCTGTCCCTGTTAACCCCGTCAAAAGCTTGTTTGTAATCAACGAATGCTGCATATGCATGGACTTTGGGTTTATCCAGGGCTTCGCTTATGAATTGGAGTACGTGTCCCACCGCTTGTATAGTTGATCTTCCGGGAGTAAAACCGTGCTGTTCCCGAGGTATAACTGCCATTATGTTGTCATGGATCTTTTTAAGTAAGATGTTGTTCATTATCTTGAATGGTACACATTCTAGGGCTACCCCTCTGTAGGATTCTGTGGTGTTCTGAGGACCACACATAAATGGTACTAGTGATCATGAAGCTAATTGTGTCGTAGTTAAAAGTAAATGTCATAGAAAAGAAGGCCTTAAAATTAGGACTATTAGGCAGTACCATATGGCTGATAAAGCAGGCATGAGTGAGTTCTTAAAAAGTAACTGTGATCGCTGGAAAACGGTAAATAAAAATGTAAACAGACTCTGGGATGGGTTTAAAGCAATTGTTGAGGAATGGGAAAATAGGTTTGTTCCTTTAAAGGTGGTTAGGAATGGTAAGGATCCACTATATTATAACAGAGAAGTAAAGAGACTAAGAAGGAGGTGCAGACGGGAAAGAAATAGAGTTAGAAATGGTAATGGAAGTAAGGAGAAATTGAAGGAACTTACTAGGAAATTGAATCTAGCAAAGAAGTCAGCTAAGGATAACATGATGGCAACCATAAGTGGTCATACAAATTTTAGTGGAAAATGGAAGTGTATGTATAGGTACTTTAAGGCAGAATCAGGTTCCAAGAAGGACATTCCAGGAATCATTAATGAATAAGGGGAGTGTGTATGTGAGGATCTTCAAAAGGCAGAAGTATTCAGTCAGCAGTATGTAAAGATTGTTGGTTACAAGGATAATGTCCAGATAAAAGAAGTGACTAATGCTAAAGAAGTATTCAAATTTACATATGATAACAATGATATTCACAATAAGATACAAAAGTTGAAAACTAGAAAATCGGCTGGAATTGGTAAAATTTCTGGGGATATACTAAAGACAATGGGTTGGAATATAGAACCATATCTGAAGTACTTATTTGATTATTGTTTGCATGAAGGAGCTTTACCAAATGAATGGAGAGTTGCTATAGTGGCCCTTGTGTATAAAAAGTGATGGACATAAAGCTGAAAATTACAGGCCAGAAAGTTTGACATGCGTTGCATGTAAGCTTGGGAAAACATTCTTTCGAATTATGTTAGGCATGTTTGCGAAATTAATAACTGGTTCCATAGAAAGCAGTTTGGATTTAGGAAAGGTTATTCAACTGGAGCTCAACTTGTAAGATTCCAGCAAGATATAGCAGATATCTTGGATTCAGGAGGTCAAATAGACTGTATTGCGATTGACCTGTCTAAAACATTTGATAGGGTGGATCATGGGAGACTACTGGCAAAAATGAGTGCAATTGGACAAGACAAAAGTGTGATTGAATGGGTTGCTATATTTCTAGAAAACAGATCTCAGAGAATTAAAGTAGTCGCGGCCTTATCTGACCCTGAAATAATTAAGAGCGGAATTCCTCAAGGCGGTATTATTGGACCTATAGGCCTATATATATGTGTGTGTTCTGTGAATTACATGAGTAAAGAAGTGGAATCAGAGATAAAGCTTTTTGCGGATGATGTTATTTATAAATAAGTTACAAGATTGTGAGCAACTGCAAAATGACCTCGATAATCTTGTGAAATGTACAGCAGGCAATGGTATGATGATAAACGGTGTTAAAAGTCAAATTGTGAGTTTCGCAAATAGGAGAAGTCCACTCTGTTTTAATTACTGCGTTGATGGAGTGAATGTTCCTTTTGGGGGTTACTGTATCTAGGTGTTAATATAAGGAAAGATCTTCATTGGGATAATCACACAAATGGGATTGTAAATGAATGGTAATGTTAGCGGCTTTTATATATCACATATCTGTTGTTTAGGGTTTGTAGTAAGGATGTAAAGGAGAGGGCATATAAGTATCTGGTAAGACCCCAACTAGAGTATGGTTCCAGTGTATGGGACCCTCACCAGGATTACTTAATTCATGAGCTGGAAAATATCCAAAGAAAAGTAGCTTGATTTGTTCTGGGTGTTTTCCGACAAAATAGTAGCGTTACAGAAATGTTGCTAAGTTTGGGCTGGGTAGACTTGGGAGAAAAGAGACGAACTGCTCGACTAAGTGGTATGTTCCGAGCTGTCAGTGGAGAGATGGCGTTGAATGACATCAGTAGACGAATAAGTTTGAGGGGTGTCTTTAAAAGTAGGAAAGATCACGAAATGAAGATAAAGTTGGAATTCAAGAGGACAAATTGTGCCAAATATTCGTTCATAGGAAGGGGAGTTAGGGACGGAAATAACTTACCAAGGGAGATGTTCAATAAATTTCCAATTTCTTTGAAATCATTTAAGGAAAGGTTAGGAATCAACAGATATAGAATCTGGCACCTGGGTGACTGCCCTAAATGCAGACCAGTATTGATTGATTGAATTTCAAATATATGCAAATATACATATACTATATGCACTATTAAGCTTAATAATTGATCCAATTTAACATTCAACCGTACTTCATTGTCGGTTTTGAAGGTCTACATATCGGCAAACAAAATACGCATTTGTATACCAATTCGATATCTAGTAATAACCACCGGGCGACTTGGCCGTACGATTAGGAGCGTGCAGCTGTGAGCTTGCATTCGGGAGGTTCCGATGGTTCCGATGACCTTAGGTGTTAGGCCCCTTTGAACAACAAACATCATCAGCATCATCATCAAGCATTCGGGGAATAGCGAGTTTGAACTCCACTGTCGGCAGTCCTGAACATGGTTTTCTGTTGTTTACCATTTTCACACCAGGCAAATGGTGGGGCTGTATACTTAATTAAGGCCACGGCCACTTCCTTCCCACTCCTAGGCCTTTCCTGTCCCTTCGACCCTGTAAGACCTATCCGTGTCAGTGCGACGTAAAGCAAGTTCTAAAAAAAACTCTAGTAATAACCCCAGTTGGTCAGTCATGCTTAATGATGTGGAAACGTACACTCTCGAGAGTATTCCATAAAAACGCTTGGAAGTTGATTGTATTCCGGAAAGCAATTCTAGAACCGAGGAAAACATCCTTCTGCGTGTGAGGACTTCCTCTCTTTCTCGCTCTCCATCTCGAGTCTCCTTATGAACCTGGCGGGTAATGTTAGCGTCTTTTATATAACAGGTATAACATCATAGGAACCGCTTAAGACTTCAGCAGACTCCGAATATAGGCACTATATGACTGGTGAAGTGGGCAAACTGTTGAGGATCCAACCCACCTTCGAATTGAGGATTCAACATACGTTATTTTACATCTTTCTTGCCTGGGAATAACATTTTAAGTCAGAAGTAGCTGCATTTCATAACAAGTTTAAAGTTTTAAAAACAGATGTGAGGTTTTGAAATGAATAGGCCTACATCAACTTATTTCAGGAAATTATATTTTCTATTTTAAAAATTATTTTTTCTGCTCACTGTTGAAAATTAGATCAGTGAATTGTATTACGAGCAGGCTCGGTAACAGGATTCTGGGTAACTAAGGAGTCCGGGCCCCCAAATCCCGGTACACCCCACCCCAGCCACCTCACTTAATTTAGACCAGAACTGCGAACTTGCAGGTTATTTTATAAACAAGACTTCCTAATTATCAGCCCCTGTCGGCAGAGTTTACACCAAAAATTAGTGCAATAATAGTGTAAAATTGGTGCAAAATTTTATCGGTGCAAGCGTGGTATATTTGTGGTGCTGATGTGGTGCAAAAGTAACAACGGATGCACCGATTTAACACCAACGAAAAATGCATCAAAACTGCATCATAATTACGCTTCATATTTACTACATTAATTTACACCATTTTACACCAACATCAATCAAGCAATTTCTGCACCAAGTTCGAGCCAAAATTACACCAAAGTTTTCTTTCAACCTTCTTTGTTGTCAAAACCACTGTTGAATCAAATTTGGTTAAAAAATTCTCGAAAGTTACACCAAGGATTTGGATGCATTTGTGGAATTAACTTGGTGTCATTTTAGGGCACCGAGCTCGATAGCTGCAGTCGCTTAAGTGCGGAAAGTATCCAGTAATCGGGAGATAGTGGGGTTCGAGCCCCACTGTCGGCAGCCCTGAAGATGGTTTTCAGTGGCTTCCCATTTTCACACCAGGCAAATGCCGAGGCTGTACCTTAATTAAGGCCACGGTCGCTTCCTTCCACTTCCTAGACCATTCCTATCCCATCGTCGCCATAAGACATGTCTGTGTCGGTGCGACGTTAAGCAAAAAAAATCGCATTTTAGGGCAAAATTAGTGCAATTTTCTTATTTACCCCACAAATATAATAGTTCAAAATTGGTAAACTCTTAGTGTATCCTTCGAAAAAAGCATTATGTTACATTTGTAGAGTAAACTTTGTGCCATTTTGGTGCAAAATTGGTGCACATTCTTTCGTATTTACCCCAAAAACTGTGTTACAAAATTGGTGTAATTCTGCCGTAATGTTGGTGTATATTTGGCGTAACCTTCAAACCGAGGATTTAATATTTTAATTCAATCTAATATATTATTAAAATGAACGAAGTTCAGAATATTTGAATATTTGATAACTGACCCGCGAATATTTTAATCTTCTCAGAATATTTTCAAACGTTCCCAGAATATTATTTGCTATTTAGAGCTCTTACAGACAATACAATATCGAAAATATGTTTAAGAGGCTACTAATACCACCACTTTTGGTGGATATTGTCATAAATTTATACTTTTTAAAAATATTTTGAAAAATGTTTGTCTGTTAGGTTATATTCATTAATTTATTATTAAAATGCAATGATATATATTATTATAACGCGTCCGACTAGTTGGCTGAAGGGTCAGCGTACTGGCCTTCGGTTCAGAGGGCCCCGGGTTCGATTCCCGGCCTGGTCGGGGATTTTAACCTTAATTGGTTAATTTCAATGGCACGGGGACTGGGTGTATGTGTTGTCTTCATAATCATTTCATCCTCATCACGACGCGCAGGTCGCCTGCGGGAGTCAAATAGAAAGACCTGCACCTGGCGAGCCGAACCCGTCCTGGGATATCCCGGCACTAAAAGCCATACGACATTTCATTTCATTATAAAGCAATAACATGCATTATTAAAATACAATTACATAAATTAAATAAGGAAAATATAAATCATTAAATACATTAATTTACGCGTAACACGTTTCCACGTAACGATCTAAAGATCTTATAGCAAATGCCGTCATCTTTTGCCACCTCCTATTTTGAGATTTAGGTCCAAGGTGCTGATTGACTAGTCACTGCGCAACGCTGGGAGTGCGACACCTGGTTATTTACACCATGCTCACTCTATCGCCCCCATCAGCAGCGCACGACCCTCGATGAACACAACAACAACAACAACAACAACAACGCTAACGTCATACTTCTCTGCTGCACACTGACGCGCACCACCTTGATTTTTCACTTTTTAGACAACAAAAGTTTGTATTCGTATTGGAATTTAAAATTACTAAACTTTACATGGTTATATGTGCCACCTTGGTGCAAAGTCGGTGTATATTCTTTCGTATTTACCCTAAGAAATGTGTTACAACATCGGAGTAATTTTGTTGTAATGTTGGTGTATTTTTGGTGTAACCTTCAAACCGAGTATTTAATATTTTAATTCAATTTAATATATATTGTTAAAATGAATGAAGTTCAGAATATTTTAAAAAGGACCGGATATAACATAACGTACACTTACTTCCTGGCATGAAAGATGTTATTATAGCAAAGCCATCACTTCCATTATCAGTAACCTCAGCCCTAACTGAAATTAATGGTTAGCCATATTACCGGCAATTTCGCCCGTGGAATTAACCTGGTGCTCATACCTGGTGTAGACTGAGTGAACCTCGTCACCACGAGTCTTTGAAGACGTGGGAATACCTTCTCTAGATGTTGAATTCCTTGTGTGGAATCAAAACCACTTCGGCTAGCCCTTAATATGATTATTCAATTATTATCTTACTACCCACATAATTTATTGGCTTCTCGTCTTAGTTATTATAAAACAATATAAAGAAGGAAGCGTTTAAACACGAAATCAATTATGTTCCTCCATTTCAAACTAGGAACTAATTCTGATTTACTTGGTAATAACAACGAATTAAGTTAGCACACATACAGAGGAACTTTTCTCATTTCGCAGCAAGCAGCAGCTACATCGAACCGTCTTGACAAGAGTAAAAACGTATTTTGTTTTATTTCGTAGGATTAAAAAATTCCGCAGATTATATTAAATTCCACAACGTGAACTCAATAAAACATTTCTAATATAACTTTCCAATGGAGAGCTTCTATAGATTCTTCTTTATATTGATGTCCTCCACACCAGCATAACTTGTGGTTTCTTAAAAGAGCAAACGAAAGATTGAGGGGAAGGAGAGTGCTGTAATATCTGATACGTTTGATATTGTAAAAAATCAAATCCTTCTCTGTCCCTTCGAGTTTCTTTTGACTCTAACAACAGTTTCTAACAATAGTTTCCAGTGCCCTTCCTTTTACGTCAATAACTTCTTCGATATGAGAATTCCTAGCGCGTATATTAAAATTCCTCCATCAGAGAAACAAAGCAGATCAGTACAAGCTCGACGCCATATAATTTAAGGCATGTGTGACCATGAGAAAAAACATAAGAGTGACACATTTGATATTCCCACGTATCTACACTGACAATGAGATGCTGTTCTATCGAAACGACTTTGATAGGTGTTTGAGCTGTGTTTTGTTTGTATACTTGGAGTCTGTCATCAACGACACGGGAAACTGTGATAAAGAGGTAAAAAGACGTATTGTCTTAGGTCGTGCTGCAATGGTTAAACTTACTAAGATCTGGCAGAACTGGGCAATATCAAAAGCCACGAAGATGCGCTTGGTAGAATCACTAGTGTTCTCCGTCTTTTTTTGTACGGCTGTGAGACCTGGACCGTGAATGCTAAAGACAAAAAACGCATTGATGCCTTTGAGATGTGGTGTTGGTGGAGAATGCTACGTGTATCCTGGACAGAAAGAAGAACTAATGTTTCCATTCTGGACGAACTCTGCATCAAGAAACGCCTATCTTCCCGTGTGAGTGAGCGTTACCTCCAGTTTCGTGGCCACATTCTAAGACGAGAAGGAGAGAACTTGGGAAAGGTAATTTTATAAGGCAAAATTGAAGGCAGTAGACCACGAGGAAGAACAGCAAGCAGATGGATAGATCAGGCAAAGAAGATCACTGGGCTACCACTTCAGGTCATATTAACGTAGTGTGAAAACCGCTCGGGATGGAGACATCTTGTCAACGTTGCAACACGGAAATGATGGAGTTATGAGGTCACGACGCTCAGTAATGAGCACAACGACTAATGATGAGGATGACGTTTTACGAATCGTTGAAAGCACCGGGTAAAGGCAAAGAAATGTGAGAAAGGCATCCTAGGCCAGGGATGGCGAACCTATGACACGCGTGCCACTAGATGACACGCGAACACGAGTTGTGTGGCACGTCAGGCAGCATACCAACATATTAACATGTTTCGAACATGTAATTAATAGGTCGAAAATCTAGCAACATAGCATATTTTAATATTATGCTTTAATAAAGAACTATGACTCAATTCACTCTATGGCCATATTGTTTTACAAATTTTATTAGATTAAAGTAAAAATATACTTTATTCTTAAAATGTACCCTTTTTTAAATGTAAATTTGAGTGATGTTTGCAAAATAAAATCAGTAACATTCAGTGTAATGGATTTATATGTAATTAATCTAATACTTACTGTAAATGAAGTCAAAGAGTGGGTTTTATGATGATTTTAAAGTAAAATAACAGATGGCACGCTGGACAGTACAAAAATAATAAACAAGACCTTAATTGACGTGCTAGTCGGTTAAAATTTGCCATCCCCGCCCTAGGCCATGCAAATATAATGATATTCAGGTCGGAAGAGTGAGTGCTTCCACTATCCTTAGTTGAAATGAAATGAAATGGCGTATGGCTTTTTTAGTGCTGGGAGTGTCCGAGGAGAAGTTCGGCTCGCCAGATGCAGGTCTTTTGATTTGACTCCCGTAGGCGATGAGGATGAAATGATGATGAAGACGACAAACACACCCAGATCCCGTGCCAACGAAATTAACCAATTACGGTTAAAATTCCCGACCCCGCCGGGAATCGAACCCGGGACCCCTGTGACCAAAGGCCAGCACGCTAACCATTTAGCCATGGAGCCGGACTACTCTTATTTAAGTAGAGTACATTCCAACGATTACCGCAAGTACATGTTCAATTCAGATACTGAATTCTTATATTATCGTCTGATTTATTTAACATTAATTCCGCTTCCGGAGGTGCACATGGCCCTGAGGTTCACTCAGCCTGCACCAAAATTGGGTACCAGGTTAATTCCTGGGGGCAAAGGCGGCCGGGCGTAGAGCTAACCACTCAACCCCATGAAGTGCCGAGGTTACGGATAGTGGAAACCTTTACCTTCCACTTCTCCAAGGGCCTCCATGGCCTGTACGGAGATGACTTTACTTTGCTTTTTGTTTAACATTAAATACACTCGTAATTTGTCATAAAATTAAACGCAAATTATCTTCTAAATGTTGTAACTGAGACAAGACTTTATTACCACTTGTATGACCTAATTTCACATTGACACGTGCACTCATATTTACTGCAGATAGTGCTGTTAATTTCTTCCGATGATGAAATCTTCCACTACACTTTTCATTTATCAGGTGAGAGTCAGTTGTTAGTGGTGCATGGTTTTTAATATTTTCTTTTGTACCGGGCAGCTCTGTCTCCTGTCAAGCTGCACAAGTAAAACAAATAAAACCTCGCTTGTCATAGTCAAGGCATACGTGTCTCGCCGACAAAAGACAGAAACCAGGTGATGCACACTCGAATAAATCAATAAATTATCTTCTCCTAAGAAGCATACTGTCACATCAGGTAATTTAGGAATCATTATGGTACACAAACGCATTGTGCTTTCGTCATTAAAATCGGATTTCAGTTCTGTTTCTTGTCGAGTTCCTGTCGCAATTGTTTTTACAATGTGGGTTGTTTTGTGCCATGTTTTAGCCTTCGAAACTTACTTTCTGCCAGTTAATATGACCATACGATATTGTTTTGTATAATAATGATATTATTGGATTTATATTATATTAAAATCCGTCTTCATTGGTGGCGAACTTTCGGCACCGCACGCTTTCACTTCTAGCCGCTATGAAATAGAGAATTTGATCATAATTACAGAAAAATGATATGGTACTACAGCAAATAATAATGCTGTCACTAATCATCATCATCATCATCATCATCATCATCATCATCATCATCATCTGTTTACCCTCCAGGTTCGGTTTTTCCCTCGGACTTAGCGAGGGATCCCACCTCTACCGCCTCAAGGGCAGTGTCCTGGAGCTTCAGACTCTTGGTCGGGGGATACAACTGGGGAGTATGACCAGTACCTCGCCCAGGCGGCCTCACCTGCTATGCTGAACAGGGGCCTTGTGGAAGGAGGGGAAGATTGGAAGGGATAGGCAAGGAAGAGGGAAGGAAGCGGCCGTGGCCTTAAGTTAGGTACCATCCCGGCATTCGCCTGGAGGAGAAGTGGGAAACCACGGAAAACCACTTCCAGGATGGCTGAGGTGGGAATCGAACCCACATCTACTCAGTTGACCTCCCGAGGCTGAGTGGACCCCGTTCCAGCCCTCGTACCACTTTTCAAATTTCGTGGCAGAGCCGGGAATCGAACCCGGGCCTCCGGGGGTGGCAGCTAATCACGCTAACCACTACACCACAGAGGCGGACTGCTGTCACTAATAATGACTATAATATCGCAGATACATCTTAATTATAGATTGTGATGCTTTTCAGCGTTTAGTGTGCAATGTGAAGAAAAGCGTTCACAATCTTCTGTTTACAACTAGCTCTGTGGCCTCATTGAGTTCCTCACCTCTTAACATTAGATGTCAGGCTCCTTGAATGAATAGTCAGCGTAGTGCCCTTCGGTTCAGAGGGCCCTGGGTTCGATTCCCGGTCGTGTCGGAGATTTTAGCCTTAAATCGTTCATTCCATTGGGACGGGGACTGTGCGCTTGTACTGTCCCCAACATCCCTGTAACTCAAAGATAATACAAATACTATCCTCCACTACAACAACACGCAGTTTCCTATACACGGCAGATGAAACCCACCCTCGTCGGAGGGTCTGCCTTACAAGGGCTGCACCAGGCTAGAAATAGCCACACGAAATTATTATCATTAAATCACTAACAACCGAGTCTACCCGTCATCACCTTTGTTTCTCTCCAATTATTTTATCTTTCACGATGATAATAATAATAATAATACATTGAAATATTTGGGTGAATGAATCCAACCAAATGGGCTTGAACAGAAAGCGAATAAAGAATGGCCTAGAAAGACGGAAGTAGCACATAGGCTAACAGTCTATGTTATGACTGCGCGGGAGCGGTAGAATAACACCCAAGGTATTCCCTGCCTGTCGTAATAGGCGACTAAAAGGGACCCAGTGGCTCTTAACTTGGGAGCGTAGGTTGGCGACCACGGAGCCCTCTGCTAAATCCTGACATTACTTTAACTTACTTGTGCTAGGCTCATCACTTTCATCTATCCTATCCGACCTCCCTTGGTCAACTCTTTTTCTTTTCCGACCCCGACGGTATTACGTATGGAGGCCCAGGGAGTCCTTCATTTTCACGCCCTTCGTGGCCATTGTCTTCCTTTGGCCGATACCTTCATTTTTCGAAGTGTCGGATCCCTTCCACTTTTTCTTTCTGGTTAGTGTTACAATGTATAGAGGAGTGTTGCCTAATTGTACTTCCTCTTAAAACAATAATCACTACCACCACCATCACCCCTTCCACTTTTTCTTTCTGGTTAGTGTTACAATATATAGAAGAGTGTTGCCTAATTGTACTTCCTCTTAAAACAATAATCACTACCACCACCACCATCACCATCTTCTAATCAAAGTTTAGACATTATATACATTTCCATTTATTTAAGGACAACCTCCTGTATTCCAGGCTGCCATTAGAAACAAAGTAAAACATATCATCATTTATCTATACAGGTCTATTAATGAAAGAAAACTCTAAATTATAAAAGAGATAGGTAAACAGTAGTGCGGCATTTCAGTGCTGTAGAGGTGGTGTCTCAGGATCTGGTTCGATCCTCGGAGGACGAGAGTCACAATTTCGGGGATGACCTTGACAAAGTGACGAAGTATGGTACCACGAGTTCCAACCATTTTCCCTATTATTTCAATATTCTGGAGGTGGTATTTAGATTCGTTGTAAGGGCTAGTGAGGTTGTAGTTTTTAATATTTTCTAGATTGACTTCCCCTGGCTGACCACTATGGTGCTCGAACAGTTGTCAAGTCAGAGGCACTGTATAGTTCAGAATGCCTGATACTGAATATGAAAATGGAAATCAAGGATCTAGAGAAGAAAGAAAGAAAGAAAGAAAGAAAGAAAGAAGAAATTATAAGAAAGACCCTAGGACCAGTTAGGGATAAGGACGGTACATGTGGAAGAAGAAAAATGAAGATCTTTAATACAAGCATGCAGAGAATATTATAGACACAATGCACAAGAGAAGACTGAAATTTTATGGACAGTTTGTGAGAATGGATAAACGTAGGCCGTCAAAAATAATTAAGACGATCACAAAATGCGTTCAGAAGACAAGAAAAGATATGGAAGTTGGGCTACGTACTGTGCCCTATAATGCTTTTGATTCCCGTCAGGCAAACGCCGAGTTCGAACCAAGAACATTATAGTGACCAATACGCCCACAAAAGGATGTATTTTGGCATATAGTTTACCTTGCGATGCGTGTCTACATTCTGCAGCTCAGTAGAACATGAATCAGGGTATCGGGGTATAAACGAGGGCGAAATTAGGTAATATAGGTGGATACGAAATAGTGCAGGGTAAGAGAAAATCCTACAAAAAATATCTACCAGAAAACTTTGCTGCATTCAAAGTTTTACAATAAGGGATTTATTACATAAAATAAAATATTTACAAATACAAGAGCTTTCCAAATATAACTGGGATAAATATAATGTTGAGCCGACGACTACCAGTTCACTGCCTTCGCGAAACAGCAAGGCTGTAACAAGCATGGGATAATGGCGTAAGTAATGGAGTAAAGAAAAAACGGATATCTGCACAAATACACGTCTAACAGTAACCTCCTGATCATAAAATTACTATGCCTCGGAGCATCGAACCCTGGAGCTAACAAATATAAACACACTATGTACAGTGCTCTGACCCGGTATAGATCCCTGGTCCAGTAAAGAGCAAGGCATCCAATAACCACATACAAAAAATAATAGGAACACAACTCCATCATCCTAGGGTCAACATATAACGGGCAAGTCGTTTAAAATGAAGCAGAACAAACGGAAATGTAATCTCGACAAGCAGCGTAACATCAAGGTCGTCCTTCCCCTCAAAACACTCGACAAACCGCAGGCAGCTATATTGCCGAGTTCCAAGACTGTGACGTCAGACACTCCACCCTCATCAGCACTTCGCACTAGACAGGCGGTGGCCCTTCTTATTTATGAGTAGCTCAGCTGACGGCCCGGTAGGCTGACGGCAAGGAAAGTTTCGCTTTCATCGTACCTCACATAATTTGGCTTCTATAGCGCTCTCTTAATTACACATGGGCTACACGCCATCGTATCAATGTCACAAACAATACAACATAATCTCATTTCCGCCACCACTGGGCTCATCCATAAGTATACAAGGGCACAATCCAGTGCGCAATAATCACATAGCCATAATAAGGCGTCTCAAACGCATCTAACACATTCTTAATCAGTGCTGGGGCTTTCTCCATATCAATACACACAGTCAGCTACATGCATAATGCCCAAATTTCTCAAACATAAGAACACGCCAACCCTGATACGTTAAGCTAGGTGAGTTTATGGGGGTAAATCCTGATCTTCAATACACTACATACGACCGCAAAGAAATATGCCCTGACGCTGCACTATAAACAGTATCTGTCTGTCTGACATCACTAACATGACCAAGAGAATCCAATATGACCCATGGAGACAACAAGTACACTAACATAATACTACCGAATAGAAATGTAATCACGCCAACAAGGAATATACAACCTACTACCTACGCTAATATACTGGGTTCGAGACTGGGACATAGCTATACTTTACAAAGAATTTTCCTGATATAAATTTACATGTTGGCTGACGGCCAACCTTGTTCCTACCTTGACGTTAAATTACATGCTTATTACAAATTGGAAAGCTCTGACCTGAAATGATCGATGACCATGACGGAACGGCTCCCCGTATGGACCACTGGAATTACCCCATCATGATAGACTGTGACGCTGGCAGCAGATACAGGTGGACGACTGGAGACATTCTAGCTGGCGAGAACATTTCTTGCAGCTTCTTAGATGGTTGGAAGATGTCCTCTTCGACATCGTGCTGAGCAGGTACGCCAGATGTTCCCGGGTCGATTCCCGATGTCGTGCCGGCTTCAGCTCCCGTTATTGCTTCCTCGCTATGAGTGTGCAGAAGCTCATACTGGGTCGATGTAGGGGCAATTTCTCCCAGATTCAATAGTGCTAGGTGTGTGGGCAGCTCGAAGATAAGACGTTGTTTTCGATACCGACTCGCAGCGTGACGATCTGGTTCAAGCAGCCTTACAGGCTAAGAATGAAGCTGACGGGCCAGGCGGTCCTGCATTTATAATCAGGCTAGCGTTACCACGCCCGCTTGGTTGCGTATGGGATAACCCGCGCCCGCGGCTCGAAGTTCTCCCGCACAAAGTACGTCAAGTACCATACTTAACGTATGCATCTATAATTACAGCCATGTTGTATATCAAAATTTAGCGGAAATTATGCAGGTTGCAATTCTCTTATCAGATCCAATGCATCTCTTCCGTAGCCAGAGATATTAAATTAATTCCTTCTTCCCTCCAAATTATGGCTTGCCCGCGACCTGGTGCGCGTCCCCGCTCTCAATTAAGAAGCTTCGCTTGGGCAATAAATTCCTTTTATGAGTCTCTGGAATTTTTCATAATGATGCTGCAGCTATCTTCCCACGAGAAATGCTTCCTCAGGACTCTCTTATGAAATAAACTATTATACAATGACTTCCAGGGTGGTCTCAAGTAATCCCAATATCTAGTGCTAAAATCCAGACTATTGGCACATGAACTGTATGGTTCAGTACAAATGAGATCTGGAATCGAGCAGTGTTTCAAATTATAAATTTCAAGGAGTTCTAAGAAGAACATGCAAAGGCCAAGACCACCTGACCAGAAGAAACGAGGCGGAACCTCAGCAAAAGGATGAAATAATTCTGGGAGGAGAAGAAAAGGAGAACCAGTAAACCAGTTGCTTCTCGCGGTGCAACGTAGGCCGAAATCCAAACAAGAAGAACCATAAAAGCACCTAAATTGAGTGCAAAAAATTGGATTTAGTTTCAAAACTCTCTTCTGTGTTTATGAGGAATGAGGGCATATGAGGCTGTTGACGGTGATTCGTTCATCGGATGGGGACGTTGAGCCACGAGCGGACTTCTTGGTGTCATTCAACAGGAGTAGTCTATGTGCCAACAGCAAGTTTCATCCTCCCCATATCTCATCACCATCAACTCACATCCATATGCGCAGGTTGTCCACGGCCGTCAAATAGAAAGACGTGCACCAGGTGTCTTCAGACACTCCCGGCATTAAAAGCCATACACCAAATAAATAAATAAATAAATAAATAAATAAATAAATTAATTAATTAATTAATTAATTAATTAATTAAATCAACAATTCTCAAGCTAACCCTAATATTTATTTATAATCTAAGTTCATTACTACCGGGAGAGTTGGCCGTGCGGTTAGGGGCGCGCAGCTGTGAGCTTGCATCCGGCAGTTAGTGGGTTGGGACCCCACTGTCGGCATCCCTGAAGATGGTTTTCCGTGGCTTCTCATTTCCACATCAGGCAAATGCTGGAGATGTACCTTAATTAAGGCCACGGCCGCTTCCTTCACACTCCTAGGCCTTTCCCTATCCGTGTCGGTGTGACGTAAAACAAATTGTAATAATAATAAAGTACATTACTATTTGATCTCTCATCTCATAAGTCATTTTGATGAATCAAGCAAATACCTTCGGCAATTCATCTTAAATTTATTTCCCTAAAGTTGACAGGAAGGGAATTCGATGCACTGACAGTAGGTTCAGCGAATAGGGAAAAGTTCTAGGTAGGAGCGCAGTGCGTGTTAAGAGAGGAAACGGATTTAGTACTGTAGTGATGATATGATGAGAGAGACACAAAGTGAAAAAAAAGGTAAGTTTTACGTGAGGTAAGAACTTTTACATCATTTTACTTGTAACTACTTTTGACGGTTTTGGTCACGATGTACTGAGATTTTTGTACTGCCGGAGTTCTCTTACTATCGAGCGAGTAGCAGCGTGCTTTTGGGGCACTTAGCTGTGAACTTGCATTCGGGAGATAGTGGGTTCGAATCGCGCCGTTGGCAACCCTGAAGATGGTTTTCCGTTGTTTTCCATTTTCATAGACCACGGCCGCTTTCCTCCCGCTCCTAATCCTTTCCTATCCTGTCGTTGCCATAAAATGTATATGTGTCAGTGCGACATAAAGCAAATATTTTTAAAAAACAAGTTATATATTTACCTGTAAATCTACCGATACAAAGCTTGCGTATTTAGACCAGTAAATACCGAGCTCGATAGCTAGTCGCTTAAGTGCGGCCAGTATCCAGTATTCGGGAGATAGTAGGTTCGAACCCCACTGTCGGTAGCCCTGAAAATGGTTTTCCGTGGTTTCCCATTTTCACACCAGGCAAATGCTGGGGCTGTACCTTAATTAAGACCACGGCCGCTTCCTTCCCCCTCCTAGCCCTGTCCTGTCCCATTGTCGCCGTAAGACATATCTGTGTCGGTGCGACGTAAAAAACAACTAGCAAAAAAAAAAAAAAAAAGACCAGTAAATACCATAGAACTTATCCAGGATCGAACACATCAACTTGAACTCAGAAGGCCAACCCACTACCGTCTGAGTCACTCACTTTAGCGTGTATCAAAATAAAACACCCCTTCACTCTTTTTTTTTAATGCTAGTGAAATTAACTAAGGGTATTAGAGTGTGAAGAAATGAAGGTGAAAGTGTGGTTGTGATTAAAAAGGGAAAGACCAAAAAAAAAAGGGACTAAAATTTCCAATCAGTTTGAAAGTCAAACACTGAGTTCGGAAATGTGTGTATATAAAGAGTGGCGGATGTACAACTGCTAGCGGAACTGAAATGAGTCGACTTCAAAGAACCGGAAAGGGAAAGGGATCAGTTGAAATTAACGTTGTAGAGTGAGAGAATGAGAATAAATTTCAATCAGTAGCTTATCTAACTAGTCAATCTTCAAAGCCATCAGAATGAAAGGGAAGCATTATTGGTGTTGCGGCAGTTACAAGACTCCTTCTTCGAGATTAAAGTTGATTCTGCATTTCACATTCATTGAACATAACTTCTATGCGAAAGGAATTAATGTAAAAGATGTGCTATACCTAGGGCAAGATGGCCAATATAACAAGTTACTGACGAGAAGACAATATTCAGCATTGGTCCTGCATGATGAAGATGAAGGAGGAAACGTCGAATGATTTTCATCAGAGTAGGACTCTCGACTTTCTGTGCTAAACGATGTATGGTGTTGAGCATACAGTGATAAATATGTTACTTATTAGCCGACGCCGGTGATCAAATGGTTCTGGAACCCAATATCGCGGGTTGAAGGGTGAAAAATCCATACCATGCCATATCTACGAGTCACGAGGGAAAGTACCTATACACTACTGAAAGAAATATGACACCATAACATGTTTTGAATCGTTTTTATCAATAAAATAATAATAATAAGAAGAAAATACGCCTCTGTGGTGTAGTGGTTAGTGTAATTAGCTTCTTCCCCCGGCTCTATTACGAAATTTGAAAAGTGGTACGACGGCTGGAACGGGGTTCACTCATCCTCGGGAGGTCAACTGAGTAGAGGGGTGTTTGATTCCCACCTAAGCCATCTTCTAAGTGGTTTTCCGTGGTTACCCACTTCTCCTCGCGGCGAATGCCGGGATGGTATCGAACTTAAGGCCACAGCCGCTTACTTCCCTCTTCCTTGTCTATCCCTTCCAATATTCCCATCCCTCAGAGGACCGCTGTTCAGGATATCAGGTGAGGCTGCCTGGGCGAGGTACTGTTCCTCCTCCCCAGTTGTATCAACCCGACCCGAAGTCTCACGCTCCAGGACAGTGCCCTTTAGGCGATAGAGGTTGGATCTCTCGCTGATTCGGAGTGAAAAACCAATCCTGGAGGGTAAACGCATTAATAATAATAATAATAATAATAATAATAATAATAATAATAATAATAAAGATGCGTGGCTTCCGGAGAGGCCCAGTTCAAGTCTTTCGAGTTGACGCAGTATAGGTGACCTATGCGACTGTGAGTGTGGGGCCTTCCGAGATGATTTCCGATCCTGCAAAACGGTACAAATACCCAGTCCCCGAGCCTGAGGAACTAAATAATTGAAATTAAAATTCCAATCCACCCTAAAATGATCTTGGAGTTAATGCAAAGGGTGAGGCTGAGATGAGTTGGACAATGGTTATAAGCACCGCGAATAGGATTGCCATCACAGCACTACGATCTCGAAGAAAAACAAAGAAGAATGACTTGACTGAATCAGTGAAGGTATGAAGTTCAATGGTATCCGCAAACGCTGTTCGGGGCGTAACACGCAGAAAGAGAATCGGAAGTGTGCTGCCCCAACGATTCTACGAGAATAATGCCAGGAAAAGTAAATGTCACAATCAAAGCTGATTAAAAAGGAAGTCGCATGCTCCTTTATTGAAATGTCCACTCACTCGTTCACTCACTCACTCTCACTGGCACTACAGCCCGTGAAGGGTCTGGCCTCTCCAATAGCAATCGTCCACTTCTTTTGATGTTTGTTTGTTTCTTGTTTGTTTGTTTGTTTGTTTGTTTGTTTGTTGTTTAAAGGGGCCTAACAGCTAGGTCATCAGCTCCACTTCTTTTGGTCCAGAGCCATCCTTTCTCTCGTCCGGATCCCTAACAACTCCGGATCTCTCGAAACGTTGTCCAACCATCTTGTCCTTGGTCTCCCCTCCTTCGTTGGCCGCCTGAATGTTGGGCGAGGTATTTCTTTGCTGCTCGGTTCTGTTTCATACTTATGATGTACCCGAGGTACCTCAGCCTCCCCTTTTTTTCAGTCGCTGTGACACTCTCGAAGTTACCGTTGCTCGCGATGCGCCACTCAGCTCAATCGTGACCGGCGCTGAAGATCTCCCTTAAGATTTTTCCCTCCAACACCCGTAGAAAGTTCTTGTCGCACTCCTTTATTGTCCACGTCCGACACGCATTCAGCGCCACTGGACGACTGTAATCCTTTAGGCGGTGAGTTTCAATCTTTTTTCAAAGCGTTGCAGTCAACACTAAGTTCTGGAAGGCGAAGTAACAAAATTACCGTATAACACAAGCTCTCTCTGTCCTCGTGCAGGGAATCCTGCCGATATAGAAACAGTGATTTACGTTTGTAATGGAATGTTACATCACCTCTTCCCTGCTCAGGACTATCCCCTTAACTGGGTTCTAGCAGTTCGCTAGTGTTGATTGGCAGCCTACCTTTACATTCGGGTTGCAGCGTCTTAACGAGGTCAATATAGCTAAACGATAAAATTACAAGGCAGTCTGTTTCAACTACTCAGGTTTATCTTTTCCTTACTCTTCTCCTTTCACTTCACATCTAGACCTTTCCTTTGTTCTTAGGTTAGTGCTTGTGTGCCGAAATTTACTTCAAGCTAATAATAATAATAATAATAATAATAATAATAATAATAATAATTTCGTGTGGCTATTTCTTCATCCAATGAGAATCCCGTTTAATTAAGCTCTACAAACCCAAAGAAGAAATAAGAGTTATTAACTGTCAACCTCAGACGCACATTTATTTAGTCGGCTTATAGTTCTAAAGATGACGGGCTTTTCTGGCTGCGGTTAGTGGCATTTGAGGTTGTTTAAATGTGGCAACTCTATGTCGTGGATTCTTTCTCACCGTCTATTAAAATATATGCTGTATAGCAAAGTATATTACAACTGAACGAGCATTAAAACAAGCAACATTATTGTTCTCAAGGAACTGTTAAATGCCAGAAATGAACACTATACCCAAGAGAATTCTTATGAACCTGTCAATTTTTTATCGATTTGTCTGGTCGGCGCATGCAGAGTGGGTTTCGGGTACAATGACTAACCGTCTCGCATTTTAAGGTATTTTGTAAATATCCCGCGGGGGCACGACATTTTTCCCGCAATTCTTTCGTTTTTTGTCTGAATGAACTTTCGTGTAATTGTCCACGGTACGAATTTTCACAATACCGTACGCAAGTAATCGTCCTGTCACCTAGTTTCAACTAACATAGAGTAACCGTTGCCAACAGTATGATCTTTGAAAGTACAAGGAAAACAGTTTATAGCATATTTTCAGAAGTGTTCCGGATGTAGCTTTCAAGTTACCGTAGTGTGTGGCGTCGCGTGTGCGGCCATTCTGTAGCACGAAGCGCATAGACTTGTTATATTAACTGGTGTTTTTATTTTTAAGTTTTTGGAGAGTGTGATGTCTGTACTTCTACCTCGTCGCAAAAAAGAACGCCATCATTTAAACTCGAGAAGGCAAAAGGGAAAAATAAACGCGTAAGTGCATATAATGCAAAGTGGGGAACAATCACGCCATACGTATCTCCTTATCGAAGTAATGTCCACAAGGCGTTTTGTAAACTTTACAAGAAGACGTTCACTATACTTCATGGATGAACAGTCCTCAGCCCACAGACTGGAAACGAAATTGTACAATAAAGATAAATTAAATGTTTCTTTCTGTGTTATTTCTTCAGTAAGAGTACTTTTGGTTCAAAAAGAAGGAATGAAGCAACACAATGCTTTAGAAAATGTGACATTTTTGTCGTTTTAAAGTTCTCCTTTCTTAAACTGCTTACCCTCCAGAGTTGGGTTTTCCCTTGTACTCAGCGAGGGATCTCACCTCTACCACCTCAAGGGCAGTGTCCTGGAGCGTGAGACATTGAGTCGGGGGATACAAATGGGGAGGATGACCAGTACCTCGCCCAGGCGGCCTCACCTGCTATGCTAAACAGGGGCCTTGGTGGAGGATGGGAAGATTGGAAAGGATAGGCAAGGAAGAGGGAAGGAAGCATCAGTGGCCTTAAGTTAGGTACCATCCCGGCCTGTAGGAGAAGTAGGAATACCACGAAAAACCACTTACAGGATGGTTGAGGTGGGAATAGAACGCACCTCTACTCAGTTGACCTCCCGAGACTGAGTGGACCCCGTTCCAGCCCACGTACCACTTTTGAAATTTCGTGGCAGAGCCGGGAATCGAACCCGGGCCTCCGGGGGTGGCAGCTAATCACACTAACCACTACACCACAGAGGTGGACCGTTTTAAAATTATTGCTTAAAATGTAGCTTGCCCCCAAAATTGTGGAATGTCTCCCTTGATTTAGTGTTCTGTCCCTCATTCCTTCCTTCAACAGTTGGTCACTCTAGTTTCGGTCCACAAGTGGCCATGGCTGGTCCGTGCTCTAAAAACTCTGCACTCCAACCCGCCGACAGAGCAGAGAATGAGTGGCCACGGCTCCACCGTGGCTCTACGCCTCTGTATTCGGGAGACGGAGAGGGGCTGGTCCCCAACATCGGCTTTCCTGAGAATGGCTTTCCATCCTGCTGCACTAAAGTGAATACCAGGACCGCCGCCAACCCTCTCACCTTCTTCTCACATATCCTTCTCCGAAACAAATATCCTGGCCTCAGAGACGGTGTCACCGTCTAGGAGGTCTGCCTTCCCCTTCCTGGGAGGAATGATTACAATAATAACGTTATTCTTTACGTCCCACTAAATAATTTTTGAACGGTTTTCGGTGTCGCGGAGGTGCCGGAATTTAGTCCTGTAGGAGTTACTTTACGTGCCAGTAAAGCTACTGACGTATTTGAGCATCTTCAAATACTACCGCGCTGAGCCAGGATCGAACCTGCCAAGTTGGGATCAGAAGGTCAGCGCCTCATTCATTACATCCCTGATCCAGTCATTGACTGGAAAACAGGTTGTAGGTTTTCGTATGGTTGGTACTTGTGTCATTAAGTTGCACAAGAAGAATATTCTGACTCTCGTAGTATCCGTGAAAAGTGTACATTAGTTTGCGAAAACATTTAACCATTTAAATGCGACTTGTTGCCATTTGCATACCGAACTAAGGGATGCAGATAGTTATGGCGTGTCTGTGTCTGTTCAAAAGGTCTTCTTTCCACTTCCAAGAAAAAAAACATCAATGTTTCGTCCACATGTACTGAAAAAAATCCACAGCCTGTTTCCAGTCATTCGACCGGGTCGGGAATGGAATAAATGAAGCCCCATCTAGCGGCGAGGATGGGAAATGTGCCGGCTGCCGAAGCCTGTCGCATTCCTCTGGGGCAATGATTAATGAATGACAGATGAAATGGAATGTTAATGGAGAGTGTTGCTGGAATGAAATATGAGTGGGGAAACCGGAGTACCGGGAGAAAAACCAGTCCTGCCTCCGCTTTGTCCAGCACAAATCTTACATGGAGTGACCGGGATCTGAACCACGGTATCCAGCGGTGAGAGGCCGGCGCGCTGCCGCCTGAGCCACGGAGGTTTTCGTCCACATGTATTACAGTTGTTAATTATTATCGATTGTCATGAGCAATCCTGACCAGAAAGTTGCAATTCCTCGAAAATTGTACCACCGAGCAAGTGGCCGTGCGGTTTGGGTCGCGCAGCTCTGAGCTTGCATTCGGAATATAGTGGGTTCGAACCCCATTATCGGCAGCCCTGAAGACGGTTTTCCGTGGTTTCCCATTGTCAGACCAGGCAAATGCTGGGGCTGTTCCTTAATATAAGGGCACGACCGCTTCTATCCCACTCCTAGCCCTTTCCTACCCCATCATCGCCGTAAGACCTAACTGTGTCTGTGCAACGTAAAGTAAATTTGCAAAAAAAAAAAAAAAAAGAAGTACCAAACCCGATTATGTGTACATTCCTTGTACCTTTTATTTTATGTTTCCTGCGCTCTTCCCACAACTTTCTTAAGGTAGAAATAACACGTTTTGAACTGACACTGCTCAGTTGTTATTATTCAAGTATTTTTCCCCGTTTGTTATTAACACCTGTGCGCAGTTTGATAGACTTGGAATAAATAGTTTCTTAGATAAGAATCTATAAATTGGGTCCTAAAAGATTCATATTTGATACATATGTACCCTTAAGACTTTTTTTTTTGTTTTCGTATAGAAAATTCGCATTCCACTTTTTGCTCACACACAGCAAATTCTAGAAAAACCGACCTCGATAGCTGCAGTCGCTTAAGTGCGGCCAGTATCTAGTATTCGGGAGATAGTAGGTTCGAACCCCACTATCGGCAGCCCTGAAAATGGTTTTCCGTGGTTTCCCATTTCACACCAGGCAAATGCTGGGGCTGTACTTATTTAAAGCCACGGCCACCTCCTTTCCACTCCTAGCCCTTTCCTATCCCATCGTCGCCATAAGACCTATCTGTGTCGGTGCGACGTAAAGCAACTAGCAAGAAAAGAAAATCTAGAAAAGAAATCTGGGAAGTGATTATTTTTATAGTCTTCCATATTGATGAAGTATTCGTCCGGAAAGTAATGGTCGATGCTCAGTTTGTTGTAACATGGGATCATTCTTAAAAGTTCACTAGGATAGTGCTGGTATCGCCCTAACATGTGTATTTAAGGGATTAAGATAAGCAAGGTGCTGACGGAAGGGAATGGAAGGCTTTTGTTTGAGATATCACTGTGGACCCCGATTCTAAGCCGGATCAGAGCATGCATATGCATGTGGTGCCATTATGTTAGCAGAACAGCGCTAATATCTCTGTCAGTATATCCCTTGTTCCAGCCTCGAGCGAGGCATTGTCATTACTACATCGAGAAACAATGCAAACACTCGGGTGATCAAGCGTCAAGTACAGGAACGTATATATCGCCACCGACACACTAATTGCACAGAGCTAGTGCTGTAGTTCTAAGAAAACTCAAATTAAAATAACAGGAATAATAATAATTTCGTGTGACTATTGCTAGTCTGGTGCTACCCTTGTAAGACAGACCCAGCGAAAAGAGTGGGTAGCATCTGTCTTGTATGGGAAGCTACGTGTTATTGTAGTGGCGGATAATGTCGTGTGTTGTGTATGAGTTTCAAGGATGTTGATGACAGTCCCCGAGAGAAGGGAATTAACCACTTAAAGATGAAATTCCGCGGCCCGGCAGGGAATCGAACCCGAGGCCCTCTGAACTACAGGTCTCTATGCTGACCACTCAGTCAAGGAGCCCAACATTTAATGATAAGAGGTGAGGAACTCAATGAGGTCACAGAGCTAGTTGTTAATAGAGAATTGTGGACGCTCTGTTTCACATTGCAGACTGAAAGCTGAAAAGCGTAAGAATCTACATTAAAATCTCCGCATGATCGCAAAGCAATGCAAAGTCATCTCCGTACAGGGCATGAATGCCCTTGGAGGGGTGGAAGGTAAAGGCTTCCATTATCCGTAACCTCTGCACTTGATGGGTTAGAGTGGTTAGCTCTACAGCCGGCCGCCTTTGCCCCCAGGAATTAACCTGGTACTCATTTTTGGTGTAGGCTGAGTGAACCTCAGGGCCATGTGCACCTCCGGAAGTGAAATCTCATTTCCTAAATCTGACGACTTCCTGACGGGGATTCGAACCCATGTTCTCCCGGGCGAACCGAGCACGCCCTTACCGCCTCAGCCAGGCAGCCCCTCCACATGATCGTGTATGAAGTTATTCATGCATGGTCTACAACATATTGGGTGCTTATCCTCTATTCTTCATTTTTTTTCCATCCCCCATCGACAAACTCAGTACCACGAATCTGTCACAGCGCCTTGTATTCGAACACTACCAGACGGTGTCCATCAAGACTTCGTGACGGACAATGTCTTTGGGATATAAAGGTTGTAACAATAAGTCACGATCAAACGTCCTGGACATATTCATCACACGCAGAAGAAGTAAGTATGTTATAAAAACATGGGACTGGAAACGCTTGATATCCATGTTAGAACTCATTTTATACAATTATGCATAGAATGCCACAAAACAAATTCAGGCTGTCAAACAGCAATTACAATATAAATTATAACACTGTAAACATACCTGTAAACATACACACTATTACACAAAGAATTACATGTTTCATTCTACAAGAACATCCTCAGATTCTATCAAATCACTTAAAACATGACACTATATAGGCTTTTGGGCTTATGCCGTGTCAAAATATAAGGTGAAATTCTTTACGTTCCTCAGAGAGCTGTGCTCTGCGTCATCAGAAGAAAATCTCGACTGTCCACGAGAAAGGCTTCTTGAACAATGAGCTTTTGAAATTTAGATGTTATAATAGAAATGGTACCTTCTCTGAGGAACGTAAAGAATTTCGTCACCAGATGGCTCCCCGGACGTGGCACAGCGCTTCGTTCGAAGCGGAAGCTGACCGAATAATCAGAATTAATGGCATCAATGGCAACAATTAAAACATGTTTATATATCTACAGTGTTGTTTACGTTGCGTAAACTAGTTAAACTAGGCCCGGGTTCGATTCCCGGCTCTACCACGAAATTTGAAAAGTGGTACGAGGGCTGGAACGCGGTCCATTCAGCCTCCGGAGGTAAACTGAGTGGGTTCGATTCCCACCTCAGCCATCCTCGAAGTGGTTTTCCATGGTTTCCCACTTATCTTCCACGCAAATGCCGGGATAGTACCTAACTTAAGGCCACGACCTCTTCCTTCCCTCTTCCTTGTCTATCCATTTCAATCTTCCCATCCCCCCCGCAAGGCCCCTGTACAGCATAGCAGGTGAGGCCGGCTGGGCGAGGTACTGGTACTGGTAATTCTCCCCAATTGTATCCCCGACCCAATGTCTCACGCTCCAGGACACTGCCCTTGAGGCGGTAGAGGTGGGATCCCTCGCTGAGTTCGAGGGAAAAACCGAACCTGGAGGGTAAACAGATAAAGAAGTATAAGAAGTACCTTAATCATGGGAAACACAGAGGAACAGAACGTATCAAGATACCACATGAAACTCTTTCTTAAGCCCTGCATGAAATGTAACCAGACGTAACCATGAGACCATACCTCAGACTCCAGGGGTACATCCGAACATCCGGGATTCAGAACGTCGCGAAAATGGGTTGATGCATGCATCGATGCTAACAGAGGATATTTTGAACATTTCATATATGCTGATCCGGCCTGCTCCTTTGCGTTTCCCATATTTATATACAGCTGCCTCTGTGGATCAGTGCTAAAGTGTCGGCCTCCGGATCCCAAGATAGCGGGTTCAAACCCGGCAGAGATAGTCGGGTTTTTGAAGGGTGGAAGAAAGTCCATTCGACACTTCATATTGTACGATGTAGGCATGTCTTCGCGACCATGTGTGGCTCCACGGCTAAATGCTTAGCGTGCTGGCCTTTGGTCACAGGGATCCCGGATTCAATTTCAGGTAGGGTCGGGAATTTTACCCATCATTGATTAATTCCGCTGGCATGGGGGCTGGGTGTATCCACATCACGACGCGCAGGCCGGCTAAGGGCGTCAAATCAAAAGACCTGCACCTCGTGAGCAAAACTTGTCCTGGCACTAAAAGCCATACGCCATTTCATTTCGCGACCATGTTCATATAGCCTACCCTATTTTCTTCTTCCACCAGTAAGAAATGTGTCTAGAAAGTTTGGCCTACCTTGTTTTTACACCCAATAGATTAGCATGGGTCGGGCAACAGTCTCGTAGATTCGAATTTTGCGATGTTAAATAGGAAGCACGACTCGAACTGTGATCTGCACGAGAAAACCACTGTTCCGGTGGTTTTGTTGCGTTTCAGCACGACGTCCTCGAGGTTGTACTGGATAAGTACAGCTCCCAGATACTTGAAACCTCTCTGCCGAATACTTTAATGCTGTAGGTTCAAGAGTGTCCTCTGCTGACGTTCAGGTACGTCGCCTTCACTGTGCTGATGTTAAGTCCTACATTTTGCGCGGACTTTTTACTCAATGCCGTGATCCTCTTCACGTCTTCACCTCTGCCCGATGTGCCATTTCGATTGCCCGCATGCCGCAGAAGCCTGTGGAGTTCATTAAGCTGGAGTCCACCGCCGCTTGCTGGTAAATTTGGGGACAAAACATGACGAACTCGCCTCACACTACTACTCTCCAACGGCAGCCCGGTGTCTAATAGCGGCTTATAGGATTTACTACGCGTACTGTAGCCGGATTTGTCAAATCATCTACTGCTCTCGACATGAAGAAAGGGTAAAAAGTGCAGAGAGTGTGGAAGAAATTGGCTTGGCAACCTCCCCACACCAAATAAGGATCACTTAGAACTCGTTAACTCAGCAGGGGGCTGGGTGTGATTGATTGCTGGCTTCCAGCTCGCTTCCAGGAATTGAGGCCGTCATGTTTTTCCCCAAGTATATTTTCCTGATAACCTTTCTTTCTTTCTTTCTTTCTTTCTTAATCTGCTTACACTCCAGGGTTGGTTTTTCCCTCGGACTCAGCGAGGGATCCTACCTCTACTGCCTTAACGGCAGTGTCCTGGAGCTTCAGACTCTGGGTCGGGGATACAACTGGGGAGGATGACCAGTACCTCGCCCAGGCGGCCTCACCTGATATGCTGAACAGGGGCCTTGGCGGGGGATGGGAAGATTGAAAGGAATAGGCAAGGAAGAGGGAAGGAAGCGGCCGTGGCCTTAAGTTAGGTACAATCCCGGCGTTTGCCTGGATGAGAAATGGGAAACGTCGGAAAACCACTTCCAAGATGGCTGAGGAGGGAATCGAACCCACCTCTACTCAGTCGACCTCCCGAGGCTGAGTGAACCCCGTTCCAGCCCTCGTACTACTTTTCAAATTCCGTGGCAGAGCCGGGAATCGAACTCAGGCCTCCGGGGGTGGCAGGTAATCATACTAACCACTACACCACAGAGGCGGACCCTGATAACCTTCTGTAGTACAAAGTTGAAACGTAGAGGGGATGTCCCTTTTGTTTTCATTAATTCGTAAGCCCGGCAAATATTAAGGAAATTTAACAACTTTCAAATGTATTTTGTACAGTTACTTACTGTATCCGAATCTTTGGCTGAATAGTCAACGTTGAGATGCTGGGTTCAGAGAGTCTCGGGTTGATTCCCGGCGGGATCGGGGATTTTAATTGCGTCTCGTTAATTCTTCTGGTTCGGATATCGGCTGTTTGTGTTTGTCCCAACACTCTTCTCTTCATATTCAGACAACACACCACACTAACAACCACTACAGAAACGCACAATAGTGATTAAATCCCTCCACATAAGGTTGGACTCAGGAAGGGCATCTGGCCATGAAACATTACGAAATCCACATAAGTGTGACTCACTTCGCACCCGCGACACCACACGTGAGGGAAAGCGGTAGAATAATAATAAGAATGAGAATACAGTTAATCACAATATATTGAAAATAATCCACCTTTTGTACAAAATACGTACCGCTTAAAAATAAACTATGGCATATATAATGGCAACTTTTGCATAAACATAAACATAAATAGCAATATAATTTCTAAGACCTATTTTGAGGATGAGGGTGATCATGTTGCCTATAGGAGCCAGTATGTCATAGAAAATATTTTTCATCTTGTGAGTAGAAGTTTAGGTTCAAATTGATTCAGACAAAATCCACAAATCCATCAGACATAATTGATCACAAAAACACAGTTCACAACTAATGTTGTACTAACTCGTCAATCAAAAGAGGCAGAGAAGTAGTCTTGAATATTGAGTATAGTGTATTTCCTACATAAAAATTCAATGATCGTAAGCAGATACTCCGAATTCTTCATGTGCCTTACTACGAGCTTGGACTCAGCAGGACGTCAAATTCACAAATGAAGGGTTGCAATTTTTTGCAATCTCTAACGGCCAAACCTAAATACCCTTTCCAAGTCGAAAAGTACACACAGTTAAATGATGTTCCATCTTGAGGCGATCCTCCCTGCCATTTTGGGTACCCGGTGCTTGCAAATGGTTGACCTGGAACCAAGATATACTATAATAGTACAATTTACAAAAAGCAAGTAAAAGAACAAATAATTATTTATATGTACGTGAACACTCATACAAAGTAGCGAATTTATGAAAAGTCCTTCCATGGGGTAAAAATTAGACATTTAGAATTTGTGAGTTGTGTGTTCTACATTGAGTTGTTACTAACCAAGGAGGTGGTCTGCTCAGTTCTGCCGGAAGAAAGGAGATTCAGTTACCCATCAGGAAATTGAAACATTTAGAAACGAGCTTCCTAGTTATGGAGAGGCACGTGATGCTGAGGTTCACTCATCCTGTTCTAAAAGTGAGTAGCAGTTTCATTCTTGTGGGGGGGAAGGCCGGAAGCAGGGTGACACACTCTACCTCACTTAGTTCTGAAGTTACGGATAGTCAAAGTCTTAATTTTCAAATCATGGATGGACCATCATGACCTGTCCGGATATAGCTTAGTTTATTTTTACTTTATCCTCGTGTTTAACTTTAATACATCTATTTTGGTGGAAATACGATACATTGAGTGTTGACCCTTACCGTTGCTTTCCTTACTACCGCTTTCTTGTTACACGGCAGGATTGTGAGCGACTGCAGGGAAACTTAAACTATGTAGTGAGATGGACAGCAGACAATTGTATGAATGTAAATGGGATGCAAGTCAAGTCGTAAGTTTCACCAAGAGGAAAAGTCCTTTCAGTATTAATTATTGTGTTGATGAGGTGATAGTATCTCATGAGGAACACTGTAAGTACATAGGTGTTAATACAATATAAGGAATGAACTTCATTGGGGTAACCATATTAACGAGGTAGTTAAGAAAGGTTACGATTCTCTAAACATGGTTATGAGAGTATTTAGGGGTTGTAGTAAGGTTGTAAAGGAGAGGGCGTATAAGTCTCTGGTAAGACCGCGGTTAGAGTATAGCTCCAGTGTACGGAACCCTCGCCAGGACTACTTGATACGAGAACTGGAAATAATTCAAGGGAAAGCAGTATGATTTGTTCTGGGTGATTTCCGACAAGGAGTAGTGTTACCAAAATGTTGCAAAATTTGGGCTGGGAAGACTTGGGAGTAAGAAGACGAAATGGTAGACTATGTGGTAGATATGTTTCGAGCTGTCAGTGGTGAGTTGGCGGTGAATGACATTAGTAGGTGGATAAGCTTGAGTAGAGTTTTTAAAGTAGAAAAGATCATAATATGAAGATAAAGTTGGAATTCAGGAGGACAAATTGGGGCAAATATTCATTTACAGGACGAAGAGTAAGGGACTGGAATACATTACCAAGGGGAATGTTCCATAAGTTTCCAAGTCCGTTGAAAATATTTAAGAAAAGATAGATAAACAATTATACATAAATCTACATGTGAGGTAAATAAATTCATAAGGAGTCTGCCACCTGGGCGACCGCCCTAAATGCAGATTATTGGTGATTGATTGAGGCAGAATGTTATAACTGACCAACAAGGAGATTCAAGCATCTTTTCTTAACTTCCCGGATAGACCATGAAACTAGATACCGGTACTTGAATATTCTCCGAAATACTATTCATGGCTAATGTAAATATGCAATGACATCGCCTGGTAAGGAATTTGGGGACTGAGTAATTTGAAGGAATCTGATGACATGGACATAATACGTACTTGGAATGAACACGTATAAAAATTTACAAAGCAACATACGAATTTGGAAGATTTGTGGGATTTTTAGAGGTTCCCCACTTTAAAAATCAAAGAGTAGTATTTTATTTGTAAAACAAATCTTCTGCTTGACGATAGAAAAAGAAAACGGATATATCAAAAAATTCTCAAAAATATTTTTAAAAAGATAAAAAGTACCGGTACGCATCTTCAAGTAAAAGTACCTTGGGGCATTAATGTAAGGTATTATTATTATTATTCTTATTATTCTTATTCTTATTATTATTATTATTATTATTATTATTATTATTATTATTATTATTATTATAGTTGATCCATGTAAGTCATAAAATTTGATGAAATAAAACTGAAAGGAAGTAATAGAAATAACTAAATAGTTAATCTCACCGAATATAGTTTTGAATTCTCCTTCTTTCTCCTCATCGCTGATTCCAACCCATGTGTCGTGGATACCCACATCTCCAGATAGCTTGGGTTTTCGGTCTCTATATCTCTTCACAGTCAGAGCTTCGTCCTCTGAGTTTATTATAAGAAGATGGGCTCCGTCTTTTTCACAAGTTGTCCGAGCATCGTGCCACGATACAGCAACGTGTGGCAGTTTGTAGTAGTACTGTTCATCAACCAGTTCATAGTCAGACGGAGGCCTGAAGACATGGTTTGATACTGCAAAGGAAACACGTAAGATGACATTATTGTGAATACAAACAGTTACGTAAGGAGAAAACTGTCCTCTTCATTAACAGTTTGGAATATACCGTCCGATTTAAGGCCAATTTCACTAGGTATGATTATTTTCTTAATACTATTGCTGTAATTATGTAAAGTCTTTTTCCAGACAGTACACCTCGACAAAGTTGTGAAATGGGCAGCAGACAATGATATGATGATAAACGGGGTGAAAAAGCAGGTTGTCTCACCTCGCGGGTTTCATGACTATGTTGATGGAATCTGCTCTCTGTCTGTCACTTGTTGAGAAACCCAGCTCTTCTAAATGTGTGTTTGATGTTAACTGCATTTACAGTTGATCCCTTTATATAGGATGTATGAAAACTCAACGACAAAACTTCAGGAATGGATTCATCAAGTAGGGAGAAGAAAAATATAGTACGACAACTTGGGTCCGGAAATGAACAATATTGCAGAGTTATCCGACCTTTGCTCGGCCACCACGTTCTACTAGACTTTTACCTTTGGAGAGACGTTATGTCTGTCGTGTATTTGATTGCTGTTGATAATGAACCAACTCTCCGTGTGCGCATTGAGGCAGGCATTTATGATCGTTCAATGCGAAGAAGAGCGGTACCGTAGCTTGTGTTCGGGCAGGAGAAAGTCGCGCTGAACATTTCACCCGACACGTGAACAGTGTGTTCCAGCTGGTGTCACAGACGTATTCAGCGTAACAGTGTGTCGGGTTGCACTAACGTTACTGAAGATCGGTTAATTGTAATAATGCATTTCCGAACCCATGTAGTCATATCCTCGTTTGAACCCCACTATCGGCAACTCTGAAAATGATTTTTCATGGTTTCCCATTTCGCATCAGGCATCAGGCTGTTCATTAATGAAGTCCACGGCCGCTTCCTTCCCGAGCCTGTCCTATTCCATCGTTGCCATAAGATCTAAGTGCGTCGATGCGACGCAAAGCACATTGAGTTTTCTTTTCTCTCTATAAGAAATTCATTCTAAAAGTTTTGCCGTTGAGTTTTGATACAGCCTGTATACCCGTCAATGTCGTAATAATCAGCGGATTTTTCTTTAATTACTGTTTTGTATTTGCAAATGTTTAATGCCGTAGACTCTATATTGCATTATTCATCTTTGAAGTTTTAGAGTTATTTATCAGATGGGTTTTTTTACTTGTATGTAGTTAAACTTTGTCCTTGTGATAATCCAGAATGACCGGAAAATCGTTGAGTTTCTCAATGAATATTTTACTTTTTACCTAATTTACGATAATCCTTTCTTCTTCTTTTTTTTTTGCTAGTGGCTTTACTTCGCACTGACACAGATAGGTCTTATGGCGACGATGGGATAGGAAAGGCGTGGGAATTGGAAGGAAGTGGCCGTGTTCTTAATTAAGGTACAGCCCCAGCATTTGTCTGGTGTGAAAATGCGAAACAACGGAAAACCATCTTCGGGGCTGCCGACAGTGGGATTCGAACCCACTGTCTCCCGGATGCAAGCTCACAGCCGCGCGTCCCTAACCACACGTCCATAAATGCATATTTCACCAGGTTTTGCAGCATAGTTTCATGCTTACATTGGTGATTTATACAGCATATAAATCCTATGTATAATTATGAGAAATGATTAATTGTATACCCTTCGATTCATAATTCGTCTATTTAGGATATGGCGCACAATGTCCTCAGCTTAATCTCCACCACTTCACGCTGAATGAGAACATTTCCTGAGGATTAAGTTCACAATGAATGTGTCCATCGTAACAATATTTAAAGTTAGCATTCTGCTAAGAAACAGAGCATCTAAGATAGTAACCAACCGAAACACGAAAAATTATGATACCAGAGATCAAGATTAACTTTCCCTTCGTCTCCATGGCTAAATGGTTAGTCTGCTGCCCTTTGGTCACAAAGGACCCGGGTTCGATTCCCGGCAGGGTCGGAAATTTTAACCATGATTGGTTAATTTCGCTGGCACTGGGGCTGGGTGTATGTGTAGTCTTCATCATCATTTCATCTTCATCACTACGCGCAGGTCGCCTAAGGGAGTCAAATCAAAAGACCTGCACCTGGCGACCCGAACTTGTCCTCGGACACTCCTGGCACTAAAAGTCATACGCCATTTCATTGTTTTTATTTTTTTTACAATATTGCTCTACATCGTGCCGACACAGGTAGGTTGTATGGCGACGAAGGGATAGAAAAGGCCTTGGAGTGGAAAGGAAGCGCCCGTGGCCTTAAAAGGTCTGGTATGAAAATAGGAAACCACGGAAAGCCTTCTTTAGGGATGCCGACAGTGGGGTTCGAACTCACTATCTCCCTGGTGTAAGCTCACACCTGCGCGCCCCTAACGGCACGGCCAACTCGCCCGGTGTAAACTATTCTAGACTAGGGAGAGAGTGCGTTTAACGATATGTTGAGCAGGATCTTTTTAAAAAGGGATTATCGGATACGTTAGAATACTGTAAACTCTGATATAAATGTGATAAACTTACACAGCTTGAAAACAATATTCTCTCACTCATGGGTAAATAATGAAATAATCGAGCTCGAATTAGTAGTAGTAGTAGTAGTAGTAGTAGTAGTAGTAGTAGTAGTAGTAGTAGTAGTAGTATTTACGTAGTCGGATGATCGCATTGTTTGTGAGGTTATATCATGAAACATGTATTGTATATAGATATTTATATGAGTTCAGTTAATGGAGGAACCTATAATTAATAGTGTATAACTTATTATTACCTGCATATATGATTTGTAATCCACTACAGTATTGTGAAGCACACTGTAATATCCAGAATGACGTATCTTTGACACTAGATGATGGTAGAATATTCTGTACATTATGTCTATGTATTAAGCACTCTAGAATTTTCGAGAAGGTATTTTGTAACATATCTTTCTAGAAGCCTGTCTAGGCACCTATGTAAGGGGGTGGTCTTGATGGCAGAGACGAGTTACTGTTTAGCTGGAGTTATGGTTTAGCAGGAGTTGTACTTGTAAACACGTGTTGTGTTTGTACTGACATACTGTGGCAGTCAGTAATAAACTGTTTCAAGGTTGTAATATCCATAGGTTCCGTGATAGCCAGTTGTTAAAATGGTCGTTTGTTGATGTATTCGGAGTGAAGTGTTTTGTTTGCGACAGCAGTGATTTAGATTATGTGCGTGTGTAAGGGGTAACTTGTATATATCATCATCATTATCTAAAGGCTTTGCCTTGTCGCTGCAACCATTGATCTCTTCTCTCTGCAATCCTTTTCATCTCTCCATAACCTTGGCATCCCATCATCTCAACTACCTCTTCAATAATCTTCCGTGGTTTCCCTCTGCCTTTTTTCCCATCACCTTGCCTTCGAACAAGTTCTTTATGAAGTCATTATGCCGGAGAATGTGACCAAAAACTGACGCTTTTCTCCTTTTTATCGCTGTTATTAAATGTCTCTGGGTGTTTATTTCTCTAAGCACTGCTTCATTAGTTTTCTTCTCAATCCAGCTAGTTCTTGTCATCTTCCTCCATAGCCACATTTCCACTGCTTCTAGTCGTTTCACGTCCTCCTTCAAGAGAGTCCATCCTTCACAGCCATTTAGCAGCACACTCCAAATGAATGTTTTGATAAACAATTTCTTTTGTTCATTATCTAAAGATTTATTAATTAAGAGCTGCTTCTTCTCCTCAAAGTATTTCTTACACAGGGAAATTCTTCTTTTTATTTCCACAGTGCATCTGTTGTCATCGGTAATAACTGATCCTAAGTAGCAAAACTTATGAACCTGTTTTATTAAAATATTTCCAATTTTGAGATGTGCCTCTGGCTTCATTTTAGATTTGCTTACAACCATAACATTAGTTTTACTCACATTAATGTTAAGTTGGAAATCTTTTAAGATGAATGTTAATTTGTTGAGCATGATCTGCATGTTTTTCTCATTGTCAGCCAGAAGTGCAATATCGTCGGCAAATCTAATACAGTGTACAGTTGTTCCATTTATTTTAATGCCAGGTGTCTTTGATTTAAACATTTTCATGGCCTCTTCAATGTACAAATTAAATAGAAATGGCGATAAGGAACACCCCTTCCTTACTCCTTTCCTGATCCTCACCTTGCATACTTTTTCATTACTTTCGAGCTTTATTCTTTGATTGATGTAGAGGTTTAGTATTGCTTTTTTTGTCTTCCCAGTCCAAATGAATATCCTTCAAAATTTTGAACGTATTTTCCACTGAACATTGTCAAAAGCTTTTTCCAGGTCTATAAAAGCTATATATGTATTTGTATATAATTAATTGTAAATAAATAATTGTGCCAACTAACAGCATTAGTGTGCGTTTTTGTGAACACAACAACTCTAAGTTAAGGAAGTTTTGCATTATTTAGGTGAATTTTGACTTATTTCAAGGACATGACGAATATTCAAAATCCACATTGACTGCTAACCGAGGGCATTTTCAACATTCCATGTAAGAAAGAGTTTCAAGTGGTATGCTGACACTTTCTTTTCCTGTGTATTCCCTATGTTTAATGTACTGCACGATGTAGAGTTGTAGAAAATGAGTTCTTAAATGTAAATAAAGTGTTTTCTAAGCCATGTCCATATAACATATTTTCTTCTTGTATGTATAAGGAATGTGTCCTAAGAATCCGGTACTACTTTATTTTTACACCCCGTATACGTTTCCGTAATGTAAATTTAACATGTGACGTATGTGCCGAAAGTTGAGGTTTTTAAGTTAGTATAAACTACATATAGGCCTACTATAATATACAGACACATGCTATATTAACCGAACGAGTTGGCCGTCCATTTTGAGGCGTGTAGGTCTTAGCTTACATTCGGGAGATAGCGGGTTCAAACCCCAATGTCGACACCCATGCAGATGGCTTTCTGTGGTTCCCCATTTTCATACCTTCCTATCCCATCGTCACCGTAAGACCTGTCTGTGTCGATGTGAATCAAGTAAGTTATCAAATAAAAAGATGAAATGAACAAAAGTGACTACAGAATATGATAGTCTCTCTTACCTGTAGCAGTACTCGTTAGTTTGTACGTCTCCAGTCCATGGCAAGAAGAAGTGCTCTGTGTCACGTTGATACTTATCTCCTTAGATGTCCTAGTGGGCTCAGTCTTCTCCGCTTCGAACTGAAATAATTAAATGATAATTAAAAGGAAGTTATACAATTTCTTGATATATACAAACATTCATCTATCTACTGTTTGAATATTAACTTCATGTTTGGTTTTGATCTCGGATAGGGTAATTTAGGCCGGCCCCGTGGTGTAGGGGAAGCGTGCCTGCCTCTTACCCGGAGGCCCCGGGTTCGATTCCCGGCCAGGCCAGGGATTTTTACCTGGACCTGAGGGCTGGTCCGAGGTCCACTCAGCCTACGTGATTAGAATTGAGGAGCTATATGACGGTGAGATAGCGGCCCCGGACTAGGAAGCCAAGAATAACGGCCGAGAGGATTCGTCGTGCTGACCACACGACACCTCGCAATCTGCAGGCCTTCGGACTGAGCAGCGGTCGCTTGGCAGGCCAAGGCCCTTCAAGGGCTGTAGTGCCATGGGGTTTGGTTTTGATGTCGGATAGGGTAATTTAGTTCATTTATTTGTTCCGTTTACCCTCCAGTGTTCGTTTTCCTTCCGGACTCAGCGAGGGATCCTTCCTCTACTACCTCAAGGGCAGTGTCCTGAACCGTGAGATATTTGGTAGCGGATGTAACTGAGGAAGAGGACCAGTACTTCACCCAGGCGGCCTCACCTACTATGCTGAACAGGGGCCTTGTGGGGGAAAGAGAAAATTGAAAAGAGTAGGCAAGAAAGAGGGAAGGAAGTGGCCGTGGCCTTAAGTTAGGTACCATCCCGGCATTTGCCTGGAGAAGAATTGGGAAACCACGGAAAACCACTTCGAGGATGGCTGAGGTAGGAATCGAATTTCCTCTACTCGTTTGACTTCTCGAGGCTGAGTCGACACCATTCCAGTCCTCATACCACTTTTCAAATTTCGTGTCAGAGCCGGGAATCGACGCCGGACCTCCGGGGATGGCAACTAATCATACTAACCACTACACCACAGAGCCGGACGGATAGGGTAATTAATGAATATAATTCGACAATATTAAGAACTTTAAGGTACATTGACACTGACTGCTGATGAGATTATTTGGGGGGAAAATGGGAGGGTCTGCCTTTCTAAGTTGGTATAGCGCGATCAGAAATGTTTTACTCCTGCAGGCGGTGTTTTCCTGCGGGAGTGAGCTTCTCACTCGTTCACCGCGCAAGGGAAGGGAACCGAGCCATATGCCATCATATGTTTCGTTCCCTGACCCCATCTATTTTTGTGTGTGCGCGCGCGCATGCCTGCTACGTGATCTTGTATACGTGTCCGATGTCGCAGTCGTGTTTTGGTTGTTCGAAAGAAAGAAAGCTAGTTCGTTTTCAACGTCACAGCATGTACTAACGTAGGTTTCATATCTGCTAACTCAATCAGCTCGTGAAGTTCAAAGACGGTTCAAGATGATTCCGAGTGCAGATCTGCCGAGTTGTAACGCAATCCATAATCTTTATAACAAACTTCAAGAAACTAAAAGTAAAATATCCAGCCTCAGAAATCAGAAAAAGCAGCTTAGGGTTCTTAATGAAAAAGTTAGATGACACTGGTCATCGTTTCGAAAATTTCCTAAAAATCACTTCGCGATCTTGCAAAATAAGTGAGAATTTTATACAAAAGTCTACTAAATTATTGTACTTAAATCCGTATAAAATAACTGTGACACACTCTTCAAGCAGTTGACCTGTATGTAGGCTCATATTTTGTTAGTGGAGACTGGAAAATGTATGCAATGTACAATAGACCCAAATAAATCTTCTCGGACGAGACTCGTTCCAGCTCCATGGTTATGTATGCACACAAAACAATCGTCACTGGAGTGAAGCAGAAGTCGGTGTATGGAGTGTCATCAGTGGTGGATGAACTATACGACCTTTTTTAAAATACAGTTAATTCTAGACATGATAATACGATTTTGGACTTCTACAGTTACAGGAAGCAAGGTAAACATCTTAACGTTTCTCAGAGAACTTTTCTAATGATGAGAAGTCTTGCTCTTAAATGGACGAGATTTTCTCTGCGAAACGTAAATATTTTTACCTTGTTTTCTTGGCACAGCGAAAGCCCAAAAGCTTATAATCAAAATCTACAATTACGAGCCGTGAGAGCATCGATCTTTTAATTCTGTTACTTATGTGAATATCATACTGACCCTTCTTTCAGATTATTAACTGACAAGGACCATGAGTTTGCATTTTTCTCAACAGGACTCCACCACTGCTCAAACTGCGAAATTCACAAGGTGATTCTACAGAATAGACTTATTAGTAGGGATTTTTGGCCCCCTGGGTTTCCCGATTCATCTTCCTGTGATTAGTATTTCTGGCGTAAATTTTAAAATGCTTGGTATAAGACAAACGCGCACATCATACAAGAACTGAAATAAAATATTCGACAATAAATTGCCGGTTCCTCAACGTGCACTACAGCGAGTGATGAATAATTTCCTAACGAAGTGCCAGAAATGTGTGGAGAATGAAAGCGTGCAGTTTCAACTTCTCCTTTCGTGATTTGATAAGTAACGAACTTCTTAAAAATGTCTGTGATATTGTTATATGGTTTACCTTCGCACTACTGACTTCGAACCGCACGCGGAAAATGAACGCGCGAGGGCCCATGATAACAACACCACACACCGAAGTAAAGCAAGCCTTATCACTCTGTAGAAAATAGTAGGGATGACCGACAAGTGCAACTCTAAAGTGATCTAGTAACTATACTTCACGTCGTAATCTAATGACGTTTAAAACTCGAACGGTCGCTTGATTGCAGGAGTATAAAAATGGTCTGGTCGGGCATTTTCAGTCCTCTTAGGGTTCCTACAATACGTAGGCTACCCGGAAATAAAGTTTACCTATTACTTTTCTTGTAAAGTAAACGTATTTAGCCGGAGAAAAGTGCATCCACTACAGATCTATGACATAGCCATTCATATACCGGCTGGACAAGTCTCACCTGGTGTCAGTAGCGCAGCAGCAGTGCCTCAAAATGGCGGCTCATATTCTTTCTCCCGCCGCCTGCGAGGTTCGGTCTGTCATAAAGTTTTTATGGAAACTGCGATGGGCCATTCAAAATAAAAGGCGTGGAATGTTCAGTACAGGTGTTGTGCTGATCCATGGCAATGCTGGCCCACATGCGGCTTGGCACTCACCACCTGTTCTGTAGGAGTTCGGCTGGGAGGTGCTTCATCATCCACCGTGCAGTCCTGATCTTGCTCCCAGTTATATTCATTTTTTTTTACGCCTCAAGAAATCCTCGCCCTCTTGTCAACATTTTCACACGGACGAAGAGCTGAAGACGGTTGCCACACTCTGTCTCCATTCGCAGGCGCCAGACTTCTACGACACCGGCATGTAAAATTTGATCCCGCGATATGACAAGTGTCGCAGTTCTGGTGGTTATTGTGTATAAAATTAGCTCCAACATTTCTCTATCGAGTGCCAATAAAGTTTTTCATGAAACTATGGTTTCTTATCTTTTTAAAAATAGGAAACAATTTCTGGATGACCCTCGTATTTTCTCCATTCTTCTCCAGCGTGATTAGTCCAATTGAGACGCGGGGTCGTTTATGTAGAACCATCTTCTCCATTTCCTCATTTCTATTGTATATTATGCAATGGTGCCCCCTCCAAGTTTAGTTCTTTGAGATCCGAAATGACAGAGTCCCTGGATCTCCTGCAGGACCTACCTTGAATCCTGGATCCTATCTGGTCACCTTTACCCAGCCCAGTACAGTATAATTTCTGATTCTATCCTTCTTTGACACGCCGCATGTCAATCGCACCTCGATCGTGGTAAATCTATGTGATAATTCTGTCCAACTACGAAGTCACTTTTGTCTTAACTGGCAATGGCTATCCCAAACATGTGAATTTCCTTGCGATTATTCGTCTTTATTTCTTGAAAATGCTGTGTTAAATCATATTTTTATTTTCTGGTCGGTAATCAATAAACCATCATACATATCCAAATAATTCCATCTAAATGAAGTTCTCTACAATATTTAAAAGCCATGCTGGATATACTCGGCAGTTGTTCGAATTTCGGAAAATCTAGCATACAACTTATCCCACATTAAGAAGTGACAGAAACATTCAGGACGAGTTATACAAAGAATATTCTCGCTATGATATACTTAGTGCGGGTCAGTATTTCTCCGACATCATCATCACATAGCGGCTTTCGCAGGCGCAACGACTACCGATATTTATCTACATCGTTACGACTAAAAATGTAAGGCAGTAATACTGGAGTATACTACAACTACTTTATTTTAGTTTCCTTTCTTATGACGACGACGGGTAGGAAAATGCTAGAAGTAGGAAAGGAGCGGCTGTAGCCTTAATTAAGGAATAGCCCCAGCATTTGCCTGGTATGAAAATGGATAACCACAGAAAACTATCTTCAGGGCTGCCGACAGTGGCTAACTCGCGAATGCAAGCTCACAGCTAGGCGACCCTAACTGCGTGGCCAACTCGCCCGTTCCTCCTCCTCTTCCTCCTTCTACTACTACTACTACTATCAAAACAAGAACAATCATGAAGAAAGTAAGTACGTCTTCTTCTTCTTCTTCTTCTTCTTCTTCTTCTTCTTCTTCTTCTGCTTCTTCTTCTTCCTCTTCATCCCATTTGGAGTCCCTACTTCATATTTCATTTCTTCCTTTTCTTCCCAATTGCAGTCCCCAATTCATATTCATGTTTTATGGCCGGTTGACCTTCCTGACGCCAAACGTGTGTGGAAGGATCTATTTAGTATTGTGTTTTTTCTTTGTGATGGTAGGCATTGCATTGTATCCTCTGAATGTGAAGAGGTGTCTACTAAGCGGAACATTAACACACAATTCCCGAGCTGACGGGAATTAACCATAGGCAGTTAAATCCCAGACCCTACCAAGAATCGAACCAGGGGTTCTTTTAAATATAAGGACAGTACTCTGACCGTAAATTCAAGGAGTCATACAAAGATTTTAATTGAGTAAATATTATTTAATGAAATATCTCTGAAATGTATACTCACGGATGTGATCCAGTGACCCGTGCGATTGCGTCGGCTGGTGACGATAATGTTGAATTCCGTATTCAAGCCACATTTTTCGGCGAGAGCATAAGAATTGCAGAAAATCATCGTTAGAAGAACAGCGCAGTAAAGAGGTAAAGAACGGTGTGGAGCTGCCATGATCACTACTCGGAATCCTGTGGTATAGAATAGAATATAGCTCAATAGAGAGGGACTTTTACACAGTAGTGGATGAAACTGACAGTGGTTGTAACTAATATTAGAAGATGACACAAATCTATAATGTTGCATTCATAGTAGAATTAATACTATGTCCTAAACACTAACCCCTCAGTAATTTCAAGAATTAATGAAGACTGAAAATTGATTACACTTATTAAGCTTAATTTCAAAAAAATAAAAATGATATTAAATAGAAATAATTCATGCGCATGCATAATTCTTCATTTCTGACTTTGTCCCAAGATATATTTGAATACCGTACTCAGTGAAACCAAATCTCATATTTTATTCAAAACACTAAACATTTTGTAGGAATTCGGGGAATTACATAATTATTTCGTGCTTCAAATGTCATCACTCCTTGCACCGAAGGATTTAAATTGATTCTCAGCGAGAAAAGAAGCTGAAAGTGGTCAAGCGTTCAGCGATCACATTTTCCTAAGGCCTGACCTACGAGCGCAAAGTTCAGAGGGTATTTTTTTTTTTTTGCTATGGGCTTTACGTCGCACCGACACAGATAGGTCGTATGGCGACGATGGGATAGGAAAGGCCTCGGAGTTGGAAGGAAGCGGCCGTGGCCTTAATTAAGGTACAGCCCCAGCATTTGCCTGGTGTGAAAATGGGAAACCACGGAAAACCATTTTCAGGGCTGCCGATAGTGGGATTCGAACCTACTATCTCCCGGATGCAAGCTCACAGCCGCGCGCCTCTACGCGCACGGCCAACTCGCCCGGTCAGAGGGTATTGAAACTGACCGTAGTATATTTGAACATTATTTTTAATAGGGAATTCACTTTCGAACCACACATAAAGTACTTTAAAGTTCGGGTTGAAAAAGCCTAAAGATGAAATTGATCTTAAGTCGACAACCCTTGCGGAACTGATGAACGCTATGGGATTGAGTTCGTGTCCATAACGAAGCAACATTTTCAGCTCGTACGACTTCGGTAACGACCAATGTCGGAGATGATATTCTGAGACTCTAAAGTACTAACCCTTTGCATGCATGCACGCTAGCAAATCAGTCACCACTGATCTGAATTTAGGGCTGTCTCCCAGGTGACAGATTCCCTATCAATTGTTTACCGAGTCATTTCTTAAATTATTTCAAAGAAGTGCATTAATATTTTGGAAAAGTGTGGAGCGGTTCGAATTCCGACAAATGTGCGTGGAATTTTTTAAATACCGCGTTCCATTGGTTTGGATTCCACGTAAAACTCGGATCCCCGTAGCTATGATCATATCAATAATGCCGTAAAACTAAAAACCTTCCTTTTCAATAATAATAATAATAATAATAATAATAATAATAATATTAATAATAATAGTAATACCAACAGGAAAAGAACAGAAGGCCCTCGAGGTCCGCATCCAGAAAATGAAGAGAGCCCTCGGCCGAACGCAAAACATTTACAACAAAAAATGCCTTTCAATCTTCACCAAAATTCGACATCACAACACTGTGATTAAACCTGAAATACTACACGCGAGTGAAACACTGGATTTCCACAGAAAAACAGTACTCGAAGACATCCTGAAAGAGGAACGTAAAATCATCAGAAAAATTCTCGGCCCAAAACTGACTGACGAAGGATACAGACTGCAATCTCACATAAAAACCGAGGATCTCTCAAACCTTGCGGCCGACATCAGAAAAGGACGCCTGAAATTTTACGGACACATCAAACGCCTTCCGGAAAACAGACTGACAAGTATTTTACTTGAGGCAACAGAAAAGATCAAAACAAATAGGTGGACAACGGAAATCCACCAAGGCCTGGAAAAATCAGGAATCAAAGTGGCCGAATCAGAGAGAAACCACAAGAAGAAGGCAGGAGCTAAGTGGACAGAAGAACGAAGAACCACAATGAGAGAAAAATTGAAGGTTGCCTGGCAAAGAAGGAAATGCACAACTTCTAAGTGAGCTTTGCGTGATCAGTTTTCTGGTCTTTTTTGCATCTAATAATAATAATAATAATAATAATAATAATAATAATAATAATAATAATAATAATAATAATAATAATAATTTATCACCACAGCTACTATATGCAGACATTTAATGGGATCAGAAATAGGCAGCCTGTGCGTCAATTTCGTCGTTCTCTTTTACTCTGCCAGATGGCGAAATAAGCCAGATCTCTGGTGGACGATCTATGCCAGTTTTAATTAATTTGGTCGGTGAACAAAAATGTTTCACCAGAGTTCGTTTACATACCGACATCGTACGATATGCAATGTCAAATAGACATTTTTCCATCCTCCACTACGAAGGTGAACATGATGACAGTGATAATGATGATGATGATGATGATGATGATGATGATGATGACGATGATGATGATAAACCGAATGAAGTGGCTAAGACTTAAGGATTGTGCAGTTCTATCATTTACGAGATGGTAGGTTCGAACTACCCTGAAGATAGTATTCCTTTATTTCCTATTTTCATATGAGGCAAACACTCGGGTTCCACCTCAGTTTCAATCTCATCTGCTTCCTTCCGAAATCTAGACCTTCTCTCTCGCAGCGTCAAATGATTTTGCAAATTATATTTATTTTCAAATAATACACAATTAGTTGTAGCCTATGACAGATCCCTCTGAGAATCTTATTCTTCTACCACTTTTTCCACACCTGTGAGGTCGCGGGTGCGAACTGTGTCGCAAATGTTAATTCTGCCCTGTTTTATGGCTGGATGCCCTTACAGGCGCTAATCCTATATGGAGGGATGCTGTCACTATTGCGTGTTTCTCTGGCGGTTGGTACTGTATTGCCTGAATATGTTGGGAAAAACACAAACACCCAGTCCCCGAAACAAGAATTAATCACACGCGATTAAAATCACCGATCCGGCCGGGAGTCGAACATGAGACCCTCTGAACAGAAGGCCTCAATGTTGATCATTCAGCCAAGAAGTCGGACATCCCTCTGAGGATGTTCGTGCAAAATTTCATGAAATTCCACTCTGTCGATTACATGTCGTTCAAGAAGGTAGACAGTCATACAGACAGACATTTAATTGTTTACATATAGAGATAATAATAATAAGAAGAAGAATATCATCCTGAATACACGATCTTACACTACAGTACTGTAGTACTGTAAAACAATAATGAAAGTGAACCCGAGACTTACCAATATTTGATTTATGTTATCAGTTATGTTACTATTGCATCACAGCTTCGTTCGTTGTTTTATATCATGATAGAAGGACAGGGGAATTTGTGGTCTGTGTTTCTCTGCAGAGCGTATGCTTGTCTAATCATGTGACTGACACGCTGAAGATAACCTCGTAACCCGTAAATTCCTTCCTTGAAATTATTCTTACTATCAATATGTGTGCCAACTTATCTCGAGAGCTTGGTTTATGATATACTAGCTGTAGTACCCGGCGTTGCCCGGATAGTTTTTGAATGTTTGCTTTTAATATTTGTATTACCAGTTAGTTGAGTGTGAAGTGAATGCTTATAGAATTCTTTTTGAGATGTTGATTTTACGACTTATCACGTAGTTTTATAGTTATTTAGATGTATCTGACTTCAAGTTTTAGATTATTTAATTACCGAGTAAACACTAATCTCGGTCATTTTATACTGTTTACTTTTAAGCCCTTCTCAGCTCCTGCCTCGATGGAGGCTGAACGTGGACTTAAACGCTATCCACAGCGTCACAGGTCGTATCAGCGACACATACGCAATGGATTTCGACATTAATATTGGTTATTTTCCTTATTTTTGCACGTCAGCCCCTCTCATTCCCCAACACCAGCGGGGGCTAGGTGTATCTGACCTCCACAGTAATGTTTTCTATATAGTAAGTCATGTGTATACCAAGTTTGATTGAGAGATATGCTAAAACATACACACATCCTTAAAATCTGTCCCTTTGGTCGTTTTCAGTTTTTTGCCAGTTCTCATCCGCCTGCCGAGTAGGACTGAGCTTTATCTTAAACGGCATCCAGAGTGTTACAGTTCATCTCAGCGACCCCGAAAACTATGGATTAGACGCAAATTTCGGTCATTTTGGTTAATATTTACATTTCGCCCCTACTTTAGAGGCTAGGAGTCTCTTACCCCTAGGGTATATTTCTCCAGACAGTAGGTCCAGTATACACACATGCGTCCATTCTCTCGGTCATTTTCGAAATTTTGTTTTTCACTTTTTCTCACCGCTATGCGAAAGGAGGCAGAAATTTGACTTCTAAAATAATCGGAGTGTCACTATTCATCTCAGCGACCCCGAAAAGTGTGGATTCGACACTATTTTCGTTTATTTTTATTTATGACCCCCTCGCCCCCCGCCCATAAGGGTTCCTGGCGTGTCTTACCCCCACGTGGTTTGTCTCCTGATACTGAAAATCCGGATTGTCGCTATTCACTTTGGCGACCCGGAAAACTATGTATTCGACACTATTTCCGATTATTTATATATATCGCTCTCCCCTCGCCCCCACCCCAAAGGGGCTGAACTTGGACTTTAAAAAAAATGGAGTGTCACTATTCATCTCAGCGACCCCGAAAAGTATGGATTCGACACTATTTTCATTTATTTTTTTATATGAACCCCTCGCCCCCCGCCGCTAAGGGTTCCTGGTGTGTCTTACCCCCACGTGGTTTGTCTCCTGATACTGAAAATCCTGAGTGTCGCTATTCACTTTGGCGACCCCGAAAACTATGTATTCGACATTATTTTCGATTATTTGTATATATCACTCCCCCCTCGCCCCCACCCCAAAGGGGCTGAACTTGGACTTTAAAAAAAAATTGAAGTGTCACTATTCATCTCAGCGACCCAGAAAAGTATGGATTCAACACTATTTTCATTTATTTTTATATATGATCCCCCTCGCCCCCCGCCCCCAGGGGTGTTTGGGATGTCTTACCCCCACGCGGTTTGTCTCCTGATACTGAAAATCCGGAGTGTCGCTATTCACTTTGGCGGCCCCGAAAACTATGTATTCGACATTATTTTCGATTATTTATATATATATCACTCCCCCCTCGCCCCCACCCCAAAGGGGCTGAACTTGGACTTTAAAAAAATTGGAGTGTCACTATTCATCTCAGCGACCCCGAAAAGTATGGATTCGACACTATTTTCATTTATTTTTATATATGACCCCCCTCGCCCCCCCGCCGCTAAGGTTTCCTGGGGTGCCTTACCCCACGTGGTTTGTCTCCTGATACCAAAAATCCGGAGTGTCGCTATTCACTTTGGCGACCCCGAAAACTATGTATTTGCCACTATTTTCGATTATTTGTATATATCACTCCCCCCTCGCCCCCACCCCAAAGGGGGCTGAACTTGGAACTTTTAAAAATATCGGAGTGTCACTATTCATCTCAGCGACCCCGAAAAGTATGGATTCGACACTATTTTCGTTTATTTTTATTTATGACCCCCCTCGCCCCCCGCCCCTAAGGGTTCCTGGCGTGTCTTACCCCCACGTGGTTTGTCTCCTGATACTGAAAATCCGGAGTGTCGCTATTCACTTTGGCGACCCCGAAAACTATGTATTCGACATTATTTTCGATTATTTGTATATATCACTCCCCCCTCGCCCCCACCACAAAGGGGGGCTGAACTTGGACTTTAAAAAAATTGGAGTGTCACTATTGATCTCAGCGACCCCGAAAAGTATGGATTCGACACTATTTTCATTTATTTTTATATATGACCCCCCTCGCCCCCCCGCCCCCAGGGGGTGTTAGGGATGTCTTACCCCCACGCGGTTTGTCTCCTGATACCGAGTCATAAGTGTATCAAATTTGGTTAAAATCGCTGCAATGGTTTGGGAGGAGATGTGGTACAAACCCACCCACCCACCCACCCACCCACATACATACAATGACTTTTATATATACTGTATATATATAGATTGGCCGTACATTATCAGTCACTAAGAAATATTATCTCAGGTAATTAAGTTTGTGGATACATTTACCCGGTTGATTTACATTATAAATTGGCCCTGCTACATCATGTATGAACATAAATTATCTCTGCAGATGCAGTACATGTTCTAGTTTGTGTAAAAAATAAAGCAAAGTCATCTCCGTACAGGCCATGAAGGCCTTTGGAGGCGTAGAAGGTAAAGGCTTCCACTATCCATAACCTCGGCACTTAATGGGGTAGAGTGGTCAGCTCTACTCCCGGCAAACTTTGCCCCCCAGGAGTTAACCTGGTACTCATTTTTTGTGTAGGTTGAGTGAACCTCAGGGCCATGTGCACCTCCGGAAGTGGAAATCTCGTTTCTTTAATTATTCGACTCCCTGAATGGGAATCAAACCCACGTCCTTCAGACTGAACCGAGCACTCCTCTACCGCTTCGGTCAGGCAGGCCCTGTTCTAGTGTGTGTATTGTAATTAATTATGAAAGTGGCCATGTCATTTACGTTAGGCACCACACGACATTCGTCTTGAGGTGAAGTTAGAAAACCGCAACGAAAAACAAGTGATAGTTTGGAAAAAGGAGGAGCCAAGCAAGTGGCTACGCGGTTTGGGCAGCTTGCATTCTGGAGATAGTGGGTTAGAAACCCGTGTCGTCAACCCTGGAGATGGTTTTCCGTGGTTTCCCATTTTCAGACCAGACTGCACCTTAATTAAGGCCACGGTCGCTTCGTTCTCAATGTTAGCGCTTTCCTATCCCATTGTCGCCGTAAGACCAATCTGCGTTGGCGCGACGTAAAACAAGTCGTAAAAATTAACTTTATTCAGCTATAGGCCTACCAGTCATTTGTGCAGTAGCTCGATGTACCGTGGCCCATTAGGAATTTTTGCCGAATGCCCTTCGTGATGCAACGTGATTTCTTCTTAGGCCTAATCTGTTTACCCTCCAGGGTTGGCTTTCCCTCGGACTCAGCGAGGGATCCCACCTCTACCACCTCAAGGGTAGTGTGCTGGAGCTTCAGACTCTGGGTCGGGGATACAACTGGGGAGGATGGCCAGTACCTCGCCCAGGCTGCCTCACCTGCTATGCTGAACAGGGGCCTTGGTGGGGGATGGGAAAATTGGCAGGGATAGACTAGGAAAAGGGAGGGAAGCGGCCGTGGCCTTAAGTTAGGTACTATCCCGGCATTTGCCTGGAGGAGAAGTGGGAAACCACGGAAAACCACTTCGAGGATGGCTGAGGAGGGAATCGAACCCCCTCTACTCAGTTGACCTCCCTAGGCTGAGTGGACCCCGTTCCAGCCCTCGTATCACTTTTCAAATTTCGTGGCAGAGCTGGGAATCGAACCCGAACCTCCGGGAGTGGCAGCTAATCGCACTAACCACTACAAAACAGAGGAGCACCGCAACGTGATTTATCACCGTAAAATACCATCCAAAGATCCACCAGGATTTGAAATTCGGCCATCTTAGTCGAAAGCCAGCAGCTGGGTGACGGCGCTAATCACATACCGGGTCATCAGTACCATGACTGAGGAGAAATAAAAAATAAGAAGAAATGTTCAACCTGTAAGTTTAACAAGGGCTATGGAAGGTGGGAACTACAGCTGACTAACGGAGGTTGAACAGAGAAGATGCCATAGAGCAGGGCCTCTCAAACGCCCAAACTCTCACGCGTGCAGAGCGAGGTGCATAGGCTCTGTGCACTGTGCATCGGTACGCTTCGCCTCAACTCGGCTTGACTCGGATGGTGTAGTGTGCTGAGAGCGACGAAGCGTTTGATGGTAGACGACGTGTTTATCAGTGAAATAGATAAGCGCACGACTACAACATAATAATGGAGCAACCCTTTTCGAAGAAAGCAAAGACTTCCGAAAGTCCATTTCAATCGAACTGGGAACTTTTTTTTTTTTTGTTTGTTTGTCGTGACGATAACGCCAAATGCTTATTCTGTGGGACGATAATTACGTGCGTAAGAAAATCGTCTATTGAAAGACACTACAACAGACTACATTCGGAAAATTATTGTGAAATCATAGGAGACGTCAGAGAGAAAGAATTAAGGAAGTTAAAACAGCTTGAAGAAGAGCATTCTATATCCACAAATGAGGTTTGTTCCAGTACTGTAGCATTTTCATTTTGGTTACAGGTTCTGCATTTTTTTAAATTATGTTTACATTCCTCTCAAACATGTATGTGTATTTCTAATTCACTTTTTTAATTTTTTTAATAACACTGGTAACCTTGTCCCATACAACTGTGCGTCTCCGCTCACCACACGTAAACATTTCGCAGTGGGGGAGAAACAGCAGTGAAAGTGAGGAACGCGGAGACAGGCCGAACGGGGAGACAGGTGTAGGGAGAGAGGAGTGGGGGGTCTGCACTCTGGTCAACCAAGCGAAGTCGCCTTTTGCACCGTGCACAGTGCATGCATCACGCGCATGCACCCTGAGAGGCCCTGCCATAGAGGATCCTGGTAGAAAGGGTCGTTTCCTGACTATTAGGACACTCTTCACAAGGTATGGGCAGCTAGAGCTTTATACAGGATGGGCAAAATAAAACGGACCCGAAAAATATTTATAAGACTGACGTGGAATTGACCATTGTTAATGATCAGGAGAACTGCCCGTCACAGGAAATGCTGGAAACCGTGATTTCGATGCACCAACCGGTTGCTGCCACTTGTCTTCCCCTGCGCATCTCCCGCATCTCCCGAGTACGTCGCTGTGTCATTACGTATGATGGAGTGAGAGGAGTTGACGTGTTTAGTGACCAGTTGAATGCAACACAAAATGGTTCTCAGGATAAAACAGCGCGTGTTCATTGCCGAGTGTTATGCGAAGCACGATTCGTGGAAAACCTGTGCAGAACTGTTTATAGTAGTAGTAATAATAATAATAATAATAATAATAATAATAATAATAATAATAATAATAGGGCCTAATATTACTGGCTTTACGTCCCACTAACTACTCTTTCGGTTTTCTGAGACGCTGACTTGCCGGAATTTATTCGCACAGGAGTACTTTCACGTGCCAGTAAATCTACCGACACGAGTCTGACGTATTTGAGAACCTTCATATACCACCGGACTGTGCCAGGATCGAACCTGCCGCCAAGTTGGGGTCAGAAGGCATGCGCATCAACTGTCTGAACCACTCCGCCCGCCACGGAACTGTTTTCGCAAGAGTTTAAGACTGGAAGTGTTTTGGCAAAACGTCCAACAAAGTCTGCGATGCAAAACCTAGTGGCAAATTGGCGTGAAATGGGCTCTGTAGCAGATAAAAACTGTAATTATCCAAAAAGATTTCGAACACCTGAAAATTGCTCGAGTGAATAAAAGCCTGGAATGAAGTCCGAGGAACTTTCTTCGCCGTTTATCTGTACAAGTGGGAATTAAGTTATCGTCGTGTCGAAACATTATCCAAAAGGACCTGCATCTGTATCCTTACAAATGCACTGTTGTTCATGCGTTAAAGCGTCCTGACGAACCTTCGCGTGCTGAGTTCTGCCGGTAGTTCTTGAGTGAAGTGAAGTCAGGACTTTTGTATCCTCAGTATTTATTTATTTCTTAACCTGTTTACCCTCCAGGGTTGGATTTTCCCTCGGACTCAGCGAGAGATCCCACCTCTACCGCCTCAAGGGCAGTGTCCTGGAGCCTGAAACATTGGGTCGGGTGATACAACTGGGGAGTATGACTAGTACCTCGCCCAGGCGGCCTCACCTGCTATGCTGAACAGGGGCCTTGCGGGGGATGAGAAGATTGGAAGAGATAGACAAGGATGAGGGAAAGAAGCGATCGTGGCCTTAAGTTAGGTACCATCCCGGCATTTACCTGGAGGAAAAGTGGGAAACCACGGAAAACCACTTCCAGGATGGCTGAGGTGGGAATCGACCCCACTTTTACTCAGTTGACCTCCCGAGGCTTAGTGGACCCCGTTCCAGCCCGCTTACCACTTTTCATATTTCGTGGCAGAGCCGGGAATCGAACCCGGGCCCCCAAGAGTGGCAGCTAATCACACTAACTTCTACACCACAGAAGCGAACATCCTCAATATTTAATTTTGAAAACATTCCTTAGGAGACAAAATAAGGGTTAACATACTACGAAAAACGTAAAATTAAGCATTTTCCTCAATTGTGCCGAAGGTTGAAGGTGTTAAAGAGCCAGGAAATGTTTCAAATTGTGAATCTTGGATAGGTCTATTAAACTAAAATGCCAAATTTCGAAAATAACTTCGGGCCTAAATGCAGTTCCGGAAAAACAGCCTAAAATACCTTTTTTACTGGTTTTCTTTTTTTATTCAAATCCTAGCCTAATAACTTATAATTCTTTCTGCAAGGTGTTCGTTGGTTCAACACCCTCGGGCGGTTTTTATGGTTTTGTGAAAAATGTCCACACCGAATAAAGTATAAGGGCTTAAGTGAAACTCTGCAATGACCCACATTAGCGCTCGTAGTGGTGCTTAAGTGAAACAATGCAGTGACTCACATCAGACCTCGTAGTGGTAGAAAAAGGCAAACTGCTAATCCAATCGACTGGATAGCGATGATTAAGAAAAGGATTGTAATTTTTAGGAGTAAATAAAGAATATATTCTCATACTTTATTATATTTTATTTACCTAAAATTCGTAGCTCATATCCCTAGGATGTTTTCAACATTGGGTATTTTGCCTATAGGGTTGGAACTGGGGACTTTTCTTCAGATGAGGCCATTTTCCGCATCAGCCCTATTGTAAATATTTTCCGATCGAGTTTTATTTTGCCCATCCAGTATTTTCATGTATCTGATAATGAGTGCATACCATTCCGAGCCTTCTAATAAGTCTTACTTTTTTTAAAGAGGCTGAAAATGGGCCTGGAACTTCACGATCATCAGCATGTGGTTCTAACCACTAGAGTAGGGCGGTCATCGTGTATCGCGTTACTCCCAACTGAAATGAAATAAAATAAAATAATTTCTGTCACTGAATATGGTGGTGTTTAAAAAGCCTCAGAAAATTAATCGTATCTGTGCCGCACCTGCTGCCAGGCTTCTCTATTCCTCCATTGTTCATCCAACACAATTATCACGGGACAGGAGTTATTTCATTGAGACAATAGGGTAGGTGTGGAGGGTGGAGCGGATGACATAACAAAGATTCCATTCATTTGTCAAGTCGGTCGTCTATACTCACACAAATGATCACAGCTAAAATTTAATTAAACTAAAACAAAGTTTGGTAAATAGTTCGTAGTGGGATGGATCAAGCCCAGAGCTTTGTATTATACTGTGCAACTAAGCCATATTTTATGATGTATAGCCTGCCTCAAAAGTAAATGAATACCGATCTAACTGACAATCTTTGTTCAGAAAAGTTATGGTATTTAATTCAGTTTGTCTGATAACCTGTGTTGTTTGTGTATTCAGGATTCGATCGGTGGTCCGAATCTTGAATGAAGTAGTATACAACATTTTCATGGATTGAGTCGGAGAAGCACGTGGGAACGTGTATTCAGGATAGCCGTCTTCAGCCCTTTCTTTTTGTATAAATCATTTATCAATCAATCATCAATATCTGCATTTAGGGCTGTCGCCCAGGGGGAAAGATTTTTTTTCTTTTTTTTTTTTACAATTGGCTTTACGTCGCACCGACACAGATAGGTCTCCTGGTGACGATGGGATAGGAAACGGCTTGGAGTAGGGAGGAAGTTGCCATGTCCTTAATTAAGGCACAGCCCCAGAATTTACCTAGTGTGAAAATGGAGAAACCACGGAAAACCTTATTCAGGGCTGCCGACAGTGGGATCAGTACCCACTATCAACTTTGGCCACGTTGTGCGATCAGATGCATTGGAGAAAGCAATCCTGGTAGGAATGATCAGCGGTACAAGAAGACGAGGTCGCCAGGGGACTCGTTGGTCAGACACCATTAAAACAGACACAACCCTCACCCTGGAACAACTAAAGAAGGCAGTGTGGAACAGGATAACTTGGAGAGTGCTAATTCATAGAATCGGCGAGGGTCGTATCCGACTGAACGGATGACATCATCATCATATCCCGAATGCAATCTCACAACTGCGCACCTCTAACTGCACGGCCAGCTTGCACGGTAGGGGGCATATTCCCTCTCATTTATTTACCTAGCATTTTCATAAACGTTTTCAAGTAATTTGGGCATTTATCGAACGTTTTCCTATAAATTATTCCTATCCCTTATTCCTCGTGCTATAAATTAACATTTGCCCCAGTTTTTCCTCTTGAGTTCCAGCTTTATCTTCATATTATGATCCTTCCTACTTGCAAAAACTCCCCCACCCACAGACCGCTGCTCAGCTCGAAGGCCTGCAGATTACGAGGTGTCGAGTGGTCAGCACGACGAATCCTCTTGGCCGTTATTCTTGGCTTTCGAGGCTGGGACCGCTATCTCACCCCGATAGCTCCTCAATTCTAATCACGTAGGCTGAGTGGACCTCGAACCAGCCCTCAGGTCCAGGTAAAAATCCCTGACCTGGTCTGGAATCGAACTCGGGGCCTCCGGGTAAGAGGCAGGCACGCTACCCCTACACCACGGGGCCGGCTGCACGAACTCCACTCTAGCTTATTCATCAACTAATGTTATTCCACGTCATCTCTCCGCTGACAGCTCGAAACATACTGCTTCAATCAATCAATCAATCAATCAATCAATCAATCAATCAATCAATCAATCACCACTGATCCGCACTTAGGGCAGTCGCCCATGTGGCAGATTCCCTATCTGTTGTTTACCTAGTATTTTCTAGGATAATTGCAATGAATTTGGAAATTCATTGAACATCTCCCTTGGCAAATTATTCCAATCCTTATCAATAAATATTTCCCCCAATTTGTCCTCTTGAATTCCAGCTCTATCTTCATATTATGAGCTTTCCTACTTTTAAAAACTCCACTCTACTGTACTTCTATACTAATGCCATTCCACCCCATCTCTCGACTGACACCCCGGAACATACTACTTAGTCGAGCACCCCGTCTCCTTACTCTAAAGTCTTCCCAGCCCAAAAAATGAAACATTTTCGCAACACTGCTCTTCCGTCGGAAATAACCGAGAACAACTCGTGCTGCTTTCCTTTGGATCTTTTCCAGTTCCCGTATCAAGTAATGCTGGTGTGTATCCCATACACTGGAACTATACTCTGACTGGGGTCTTATCAGAGAATTATGCCCTTTCTCCTCTTCATCAGCCTCGCCACCACCTCTGGAGAGATGGTGAATGTTATGCAGTAGGTGCCTCAATCAATCGTCCCGATGTGTAGCACACTGTAGTTAACTATTTTCTGAGTAAGCAATATGAATCTAGAGGAAAATATTATATATTAAACTTACACAACGACAACGCATACGCCAATACCCGGGGCAGTCGTTCGAAGTTCCCATTGTTCTTCCCTCTGCTATCAACGTGGAAACACTACTAGATAGTTTCGAAGACGTATCTACACGTAAAACAACAGTTCAACAAACCCTTTTGAGTATGGGGTACTGAAATAAATGAATGGTCGCTGTAGCTATTCCAAGAGGGGTGCACCGATGGAAAAGTTTTCAATTTGTTCGACAGTATTTGAATTAGTCCACCTCATATTGAAAAATCTCCAATGACTCCTGTTTTCTGCTCCATTGAGCAGGTGGAATTAGGCGAGTAAGGCGAGAAACAGCGGTGAACAAAGACACTGAAACTGCAGCTGTGAGAGCACGAGCTGATGGGGGCAGCGTTATGATATGGGGAATACTTTCGTGGCAGTTTTTGGAACCTCTTACCCATGTGGAAGGCAGTCTCGGCATATTTTGTTATGTGTTCACCCCAGCAGATCACGTACACCCCTACGAGCTGATTGTCTTCCATGGGGCGGATGTGACATATCACCTGGCAAGAGGTCAGAGAATTTGGAACATAGGGCCTATGATGGAGCAACAGTAAATTTATATAAATAAATTTATAATTGTGTGCGTACACTTCAAATAGTTTGTCCATACTTCGTTTTTTCTCCTATTATGTTCTGCTCTGAAATTTTCTGGAACGGTCTATAGATGATTTTCAGGGCTTCTTAGATTTATAATTTGATACTCTAAGTTCTTCCTCCAGGCACTCACTTTTTTATTTTGGATATATTTAGACATTTTGCTGGAAATACCAAAATATTAAATATTTCACAACTTACATTTGTCAGTCTTATTAACCTTTATGAATTCAGTTTTTTCGTGATTTCATGTCACAGAGATAAACACTTTAACATGAGCGCCTTCTTCTGTATGATTACGTCATAAATTCCCAGATTGCACAAGATAGACCAAATTGAGCACAGACTAACTAACGAACGTAACTTTGATAGTAAAATATAATAAATATAAGCAATGAATGTCAAAATCAGGTTCATAACTAAGTCGTCGTAGATTAAGATGGTAGAAAACCACTTCACATTAATTTAATTTAGAGGATTGTCTACCCTGCTCTGAAATATAATCAATTTTCTGACATTTCTCCGTGTATTTCATAGAATACAGGGAGTAAAACACTGGCTTGTAGCACGTACCGTATACATTTTCAGCCGGTCTGAGTGGCTCATATGGTGGAGGCGCTGAACTTCTGACCCCAACTTAGCAGGTTCGATCCTGGCTCAGGCCGGTGGCATTTGAAGGTGCTCAAATACGTCAGCCTCGTGTCAGTAGATTTACTGGCACGTAAAAGAACGCCTGTAGGACTAAATTACGGCATCTCGGAGTCTCCTAAAACCGTAAAAGTAGTTAGTGGGACGTAAAGCCAATAGGATTAATATTAGCATACATTTTACAGCTATTATCTATGTTTTTAATTAATTGGCAAAAGTAATATTAGTTTAATTATTTAACTGGAGTTATTTAAGCATCGGAACACAGAGACATGGAGATTTCGCATTCAAACACCCTCAAACACCACTGATCTCAAATGGAATTGAAATGCCTCTCAGGAAGCAATGACACTCAACAATTCCTCCACTAAGGTTAGCTATATCCATTACGAATCCGACTGACTGAGCACTGAAATGTTCTTTCTTTATTTCTAATCGTCCCTTACTCTTCAAGCTAAAGAAATAGATATTTTCTAAACAACTTGCTAATTCCTATTTAATTCTTTCTCCTGGTTTAACCGTCTTCTTCTTCTTCTTTCGTTACGGCCTCTGTAGGACCACGGGTAGCTTTGTCATAGTTTGCGTTTTCTCTTCCCAAAACATCTTAATTCTCTATTTCTCACCCGTTCTTCAGCTTAGGTTTTCAGTATCCTCTTATCTTGTCTGCCTCATTGGTGCTCTTCTATCCTATTCCTGAACTCTTCTTTGTTATTGAGCTCTGGCATATTGTCCGTCCCTTCCACCTTGATCCGCATCTCAGTCCGGTCCTTCAGTGTGGTCCCCGCCTTTCCTCTCGTTCTACCCATTGTCTCCCGTATTCTTCTGGTCATTCTCTCCATATCCACCCCGATCACATGTCCAGCAAGTCCTGCTCCTTTTTATTTCTACTGTGATCGTTTTCAAATTTCGGTACAGTTCTTCCCTTGGTCTTCATTTAATATCATTCACCTCCTCTTTTCGGTCCCAGTATCTTCATCAGGTTGTCTCTCTCTCTTCTTTCCCCAGTTTCTCTGCCTCATACCTTCCTAGTGTCATCGTCTAGGCCGCGTACAGTACTGCGTTCCTCACTGTTGCCTTTTAGTACCTGATCTTCACGTCCATTCATAAGCTGTCTCTGGTCGCAAGGTAGGTCGTCCTCATCTTTTTCACCTTCTCTTTTATCCCCTCGCAGCTTCTGTTGCTTCCTGTTAAATATTCTTCAAGTTAGTAACAGATTTTCTTTACCTTCTTCACGGCTATATAATAACATGGAACAGGTAAAATAAAATTCAATAACTCGCAAAGCTAAATTAAAACACTATAACACGGTAATTTAAGCTGAAGCTTTAAATGCATCAGACACCTTGATCATTGGAGGCTGATCACTAACTAAAATTTTAGAAGAACTTCTTCTATTGCTTTTCCCACACCTTGTACGGTCGCTGTGCAAACTTCGTCGCATACATGGATTTGGCCCTGTTTTACGGCCGAATTCCCTTCCTGACGCAACCCTATGTGGAGGGTGGTGGTTGGTAGTGTGGCGTGTTGTTTGAATATGAAGAGGAGGTATTGGGCAAAACACAAACCACCAGTCGCCGAGCCAGAAGAATTAATCACACGCTATTAAAATCTTTGACCCCCCGGGAATCGAACCCGAGACCTTCTGAACCGAAGGCCTCAACGCTGACCATTCGGCCAAGGAGTGGAACTAACATTTAAAACAACAAAAAATGAAGATCCTTATTAAAATCTTCGGCCCAGTATGCATAGAAGAAGTGTGGATGCAAAGGAGGTCTGTGAGTTATGCTACAAGTGGACAGTGAAAGACTTAATGTATGCCTCCTCACTAAAGTCAAGTATAATGGGATAATCGAAATTGAAGAAACCTTCAAGAAATCAGCATAAAAAGTGAAACTATATGGGATGGACCTGGCTTTAGAACATTGGTGAACAAACATCATTTTGCTGAAAAGAACCACCACTGCAAGGCCGGAAGAACGGAAGAAAATTCACAGCGAGAGGATGAAGAGATCCAAGGAAGAGAAGAAACCAAATTCATATGCTAAATAAATTCAGTCGCGGTCCTTAGTTCGGCACAACGTTGTGTAAATAAATAAACAGAACGAAATAAATAAAAACCAATTTATAGGTATTACATCATTCACGAATGTATTGTTACTGGTGTTTTTTTTTTTTTTCGATTCTGTACAGAGTAATAAATAAGATATAAGATTGTGAGCAACTGCAAAATGACCTCGATAATGTTGAGAGATGGACAGTAGGCAATGGTTTGATGATAAACAGGGTTAAAAGTCAGGTTGTGAGTTTCACAAATAGGAAAAGTCCTCTCAGTTTTAATTACTGCGTTGATGGGGTGAAAGTTCCTTTTGGGGATCATTGTATCTAGGTGTTAATATAAGGAAATATCTTCATTGGGGTAATCACATAAATGGGATTGTAAATAAAGGGTACAGATCTCTGCACATGGTTATGAGGGTATTTAGGGGTCGTAGTAAGGATGTAAAGAAGAGGGCATATAAGTCTCTGGTAAGACCCCAACTAGAGTATGGTTCCTGTGTACCGGACCCTCACCAGGATTACTTGATTCAAGAACTGGAAAAAATTCAAACAAAAGCAGCTCGATTTGTTCTGGGTGATTTCCGACAAAAGAGTAGCGTTACAAAAATGTTCCGAAGTTTGGGCTGGGAAGACTTGGGAGAAAGAAGACGAGCTGCTCGACTAAGTGGTATGTTCCGAGCTGTCAGTGGAGAAATGGCGTGGAATGACATCAGTAGACGAATAAGTTTGAGTGGCGTCTTTAAAAGTAGAAAAGATCACAGTATGAAGATAAAGTTTGAATTCAAGGGGACTAATTGTGCCAAATATTCGTTCATAGGAAGGGGAGTTAGGGATTGGAATAACTTACCAAGGGAGATGTTCAATAAATTTCCAATTTCTTTGCAATCATTTTAAAAAAGGCTAGGAAAACAACAGATAGGGAATCTGCCACCTGGGCGACTGCCCTAAACGCAGATCAGGATTGATTGATTGATTGATTATTTGATTGATTGATTGATTGATTGATTGATTGATTGATTGATTGATTGATTGATTGATTGATTGATTGATTGATTGATTGATTGATTGATTGATTGATTGATTGATTGATTGATTGATTGATTGATTGATTGATTGATTGATAACTCATCTGGCTGATCTCACATATGTTCGACCTCATATAACTTTGCCCCTAGGAATCGTAGGTCAACCGTTGTAGTACCAACATCTCGGGCTCTGAAAGAGTTTTCTAACGGTAGCGGAATCCATATTTAGACGGTCAAATTTCCGAATCAAAAGACAAATCCAACTTCAAATTTTGATCCCTTACCTTACGGTGTTTTTCTTTTTGTGGTGATGGTGTTGGTGGCGGTGATTATTGTTTCAAGAGAAAGTACAACTGCGCAACCCTCCTCTGTTAACATTAATCAGAGAGACAACTGGAAGGGGAAAAATGAAATTATCGGATAAAGAATGACAAGGGCCATGAAAGGCTGAAAATGAAAGACTCCTAATAATGTTTTTTGGCTTTACATTCCATGGAAGACTCCCTACGATTCGCAAACCTAATACCGTTGGGGTAGGAAAAGAACAAGTGTTGACCAAGAGAGGTAGGATAGGGTCGATGAAAGTGAGGAGCCTGGCACAAGTGAGTGAAAGTAATGCCAGAACTCAGCTAAGGGCCCGATGAAAACCAACCCACGCTCCAAGCTGAGAGCTCCTTTGATCCTTATTAGTGGCGGTTACGACAGGCAGCGGATACCGCACCTACACACAGGGTTTTTCTTTTGCGGTTTGGACCTATTTGTTATGCGAATGTAAGGCGTCAAATTCTCTATCTTTGGACATCTTAACCACCTTCATATATCTTTTGATTTCGAAGTTATTAATCGCAAACCATGTCATAAACCTTTATAAATCGTCACTCTCTTTAAAGCCCCCTGAGTACTTAACTGAGGTGCACCAGTATCATACTGTCTCTCATGTCCTACATTTTCAATCAAATGGCACCTCTATTATTGAGATTGGATCAGTTTCGAAGTTATAATCCCGAATAAGACCACAAGATTTCGTTACACCAAGGTTCGAATGTGTGTAGCCTGATGTTTAAGCTAGAGTCAGTATCGTCAAGGACAAACATGATTTCCAGCCGTATCAACCTTCCCCACCTCTCTCATATATTGCTCTCTTTAAAATGATTTTTAATTAAACATTTTTTTATTTGGATGTACAAAATTGGAACAGGTAGAATATTTCAAGTATTTAGGATGTGTGTTCTTCCGGGATAGCAGTGAGATTGAATCAAGGTGCAGCAAAGGTAATGCAGTGGGTTTTCAGTTGCGATCAACAGTGAAGTCATGAATTTATCATTACACAGGCTTGTTTTCGGATCATCTTTGTCATACAAGAGTAAAAGCTGGGTGGACTCAGGATATCTTATTCATAAGCTAGAACTATCAGACATGAAAGTAGCGAGCATGGTCGGTGGTACAAACAGGAGGGACAATGGCAGCAGGATACTCGGAATGTGGAGATAAAGGCTAAGTTAGGAATTAACACTGTGGATGAAGCGGTACGCAAAAACCAGCCTCGGTGGTGGGGTCATGTGAGGAAAATTAAGGAGGATAGGTTACTTAGGAGAATAATGGACTCGGTCATGGAGGGTAAGAGAAGGAGAGGGAGACCTAGGTGAAGATTGTTAGACTCAGTTTCTAATGATTATAAGAGGTATGGAACTAAACGACGCCACAGAGCTAAATTTCGCTACAAATAGGGGATGTGGAAGCGTTCAGTAAATCCACAGAGGTTTGCAAACTAAAAGCTGGAAGGCATGACATTCTAAAATGTAGATTTACGTATTTTTTTATGAATACAACTCTCCCCATGTGGAGGCTGTCACAAGGACAAAGTTTATTTATTTATTTATTTATTTATTTATTTATTTATTTATTTAATAAAAGATATGTGCTGTTCTATTATAAAATCAAGGATAACTGGGCTAAATAGGCCTAACATATATGGAGAACATTGTGGCTACTCCGACCACTACTCTTATACTTACATCTCCTTCACACAATATACATAACATTTGTTTGAGCGCCAGTTGCTTTTTTAAGAAAAACAACAAAATTCGGTAGAGCATACCTCTTATATCAATTATCTCAAGGCGTGAGGTGATAAACTCACATATCTGGCAATATACAGGGATATGGATCAGGAAAATATTAAATTACTATTGCATTTCCACAACTGAGGATTGTACATGGAACTGGAATCACTTATTATAATTAAAATAAAACTGAGTTTATGACTATAATTTACGTCACAATGAACAATCATTTACGTCTTTTAATTTAACAAAAGAAATATATCGTGAGATTTGCGGTACAAAAAAAAGGAAAATTTAATCTAAACAAAAAAAAAACTATTGGCATGAACTTGAAGTGAGATGTGATATCGCCGCTGATTACTATCTTCTTCATGTTATGAATGCATAACATGTCTGATGCTTTAATTACCTGTTGTCTGCATACACCGCTGTTGAACTTGAAATTCTTGGGAAAACCTGTGAGCTGAAGTCGGGAGCCGTCTGTTGTAATCTTCTTATATAACAAGGAGTTGGCCTACATACCATGTACGCGTGTAGGGAGCTCCAATGTAATTACGTCCACTCAATATATTTTAAATAATTGGAAAATATTATTGAAACATCTTGTGAAGTCCATCCTCACAAGAAGATGATGTTTCTTTATCAGCATAGTACCCGTCTCTGCTCGGATACAAGCACCACTTGTAGACCTCCTCGATTATTACTTCTTCAAACACAACTCTTAGCTCTGACCATCACACTAAGACCACTTCTTCCATTTGATACATCTGACTGTTACATATGTTCTGCACGATATGAACTGCTTATGAACTGAGTACCATCAACTGAATAGATAAGATGAACTGAGTAAGAACAGAATACCTCTCCCCACCGTCGCCTTGACTTTATATAACCTCGCGATGACGACTCCTCTCCCTACTCCTGTTCATCCCTTCCACTTCCACATACAGTAGCTGGCGAATACTGACACTTGGTCGCAATCACGTGTCCACGCACTGATGTCATCAGTCATGTGTCGTCTAAGCGTACCCAAGCGGTCCGAGAATGACTATACCGAATGCGTCACCGGGAAATCTCCTTGCACAGTTAAACATAGCCTCGATTTCAAAATACTATGCCAGCTCATCTAGCCAAAGTTACAAGCCACAGCATGACAATATGAAACCAACAAATCTCACTTACTACAATCCAGAATAATTACAAACATATTCACTTAACCTATGATGAAATACAATAATATACGTGATACCTAATTATTACAGTCTATATGATGAGAAACAGAATATATAAAATCTAATGAATCGGGTTAATAATAATAATAATAATAATAATAATAATAATAATAATACTAATAATAATAATGATAATAATAATAATAATAATAAATACAGAATGGAGTCTGTAACCCTGTTGTACGGTTACAGAACGCCTCCCTCGTGAAATAATCGATTAAATGAATCGATTGATTCATGAAATCTATACATAATCACCTGAAATCGAGTACACCATAGATACATGTATAAAAATGCCCTTTACAAATTTGGTACATAGTATCATCCATCTGGATGTTCGTTGTTACACATATAAAACATTTATCAATTATCATTTTCACTTTGATTATACAGTATTATTTACATACAGATTACATTTCTTTCTCACTTCTGTCGTTTCAAACGTTCATTGAGTGTTCAAAAGTAATTCTCGAAGACATTTCATTATATACACTGTCTCCAAGCACTGGAGTTTATTGCACTACCGTGCTTCACTTATTATCACAACACACGCTAATTTCACTGAAGTCCTGTTCGCAATGCCAGCTTCATAAAATATGGTGAATTAACATAGTAATGAGAATTAATCAACAAACTCGCATGATATATTTCTTAAGATTTCTTATATTGTATGTGCCTACGATATTTCCTTCCTTGTCTTCTAATGAATAAGCACATTTCCCAATCCGTTTCACTACGGTGAAGTATCCCTGATATAACAAGAAAAACTTAGAAAATTGACCAGCTTCTGCTGATGACGGGAGTGGCACTCTGAGTAAAACCTTGTCACCAAGCTCAAATTCATCCAATGTAGTCTTTCAAAAATTACCATGCACCATCTTACCGTGTTATCCTTCTTAGGTATAATAACAAGTGGATTTAAATTAGGACTACATGATGGTTCAATTATATTATAATCTAGCATAATGTCAATTTGCTCTTCAACAGCGCTAGCGTATTTTAACGGAATGGGATATTTCGGTCCTACAAAAGTTGAGTTATCAATAACATTAAATTTGTGTTCGTAAAGATGTGTTCTACCAGGCCGATCGCTAAAAACATCACTATGTGATATCAATAATTCACACAATTCGTCTTTCTGACTTTCCGCTAACTTACATTTCTCCACTGTCTCATACAATTCATCTCTAGAATCTCTCTGTATAGACACATGGCAGACATCAATATTTTTCCTCATATTAGGAATTTCACAAGATCCTTCCGTACTAGAACACACTTTATTCGCACTAATTTCTGACAAAACATCATATGGTAAACTGACTTCCCTGCTACTCTTTCCCCAAATAAGATTGACATTACACAGATCAAAATTTAATTTAGCCTTGTGACACGTTAACCAGTCGGTACCTAAAATAACGGCATAAACTAAATTAGGCACAACTAAGCATGGTTGGAAAATACATTCTCCACTTATGTTAATGGGGACAGCTATTTGTTTATTCACTCTTTGAGACTTGTTTCCAACAGCTGTTACGATGAACGTATTCCTCACTGGAATTTCCGCTACCTCATACTTCTCTCTCAAAACTTCCTCATACAGCTTGGAATTTACACATGACTTCTCACTACCAGAGTCCAACAAAATCTTAACTTTTCTGCCCCATATCAGCAGTTCAATCGTCGGTGTAACAGTAACACTACTTAAATTATCCTCATTACATAATATAAGATCACTTAACAAATCTTGCCTTATATCTAAATTTAAATTACACTTATAAAATTTATTGTCTACGATTAAGTCGTCACTTAAAACATTTGAATTATTGCTACTTAGGTCACAATCATGTTCACTTACAACTATAGGCTGGTCGACATTGTCATACTTATCTACCTTATACGTGAACTTACCATTTACGGACTGTCTCAGTGACCTGTTTATACAGTCCGTTGCTCGTTTAAAGTACTTGGTTCGGTTACGACTTGTTGGTTACACACCTCAGTCGGCCTCCCATGTTGCCTATTTCCTCTAGCGTCATTATTATTATTATTATGGCCTGTATTCTCTCGCCTCCCAGCTTCTGGTTGATTACCATAATCACGCCTCCCAGTCCTGAAATTTTCCGAACTATTTTGATAATTTCTCTCCCTGTGGAAATTATTATTAGGTCTCTCCTGATATTCTCTTCTGTAGTTACGATTATTCATAGTCCTGTCCTGATTATTAGATTGGTTACCCCTTCCTTCTACATTCCTATTAGGTGTCCTACTATTATTCAAGCTACTACTTAAAGCATCAAAACTTTCCAACAAAATCTCCATTTCCTTAATAGTCTCCACTCTTTGCATACAAACAGCTTCTCTTATTCTATCGGGATAGTGCTTAGCCATAAGTTTAACTATATCAGCCTCAGGTCCAATACATTCTAAATTTCTCCACACCAAAACATGAGCCAAAAAGTATTCAGTCATTCTAACACCCTCGTTAGAATTATACCTGCCAAACATTACTCTCTCTCTCTCTCTACTCTGAACACCTTCACTCCAAAATTTAGCCATGAATTTCTCCTTAAATTCAGTTAGACTAGACATCGAGCTTTTATATACTTGAAACCAAGACTTAGTCTCTCCTACGAAAGCATTAGATAAGATCTCCAATACAGTTTCCCAGCTAATAATATTGTCTCTTAATTGAACAGCAAATTTCTTCTCTACTACTCTCATAAATTCCATCGGGTTAAATTCTTTCCCAGAAAACTTAGGTAAGTCATGATCTCTAGTGATTAAACCATTATTTACAATTATTTCACGTACTATCACGCACTTCTTGCTGGAGTACTCTCTGGCAACTCAGAAATTTTTCTTCCACTGTTTCCTCAGTCTTTTCTTGAATTTTTCTTAATTCCTTCAACTTTTTTTCCGATTCTCTCACCTTCTGTGATAATGATTTCTGCTCACTCCCTAGATCACCTACTTCTCCAAGTTTTCTTTCCACCTGTTCTACCCTAATAATACATTTCCTAGTTTCTTGCCCCACTGTATTGGTTATCTTTTCAAACCTTTCTTCTACTAACTCATTGATTTCTCCTTTATTGGACTCGATCTTGGCGCCTAATTCATCAATCTGTTTGATGCATGTCTCACTAATTTGCTCGATTTCCGTATGGAGATTGCTCCGACCCAATTCCATCTCAGCTCTGATGTCACTACACTCCCTATTTACCTTACTTTCTAAATTATTAATTTGCTTACTTATTTCTAACACCTTATGATCTATCTTATTACTAACATCATCAATCTTCTTATTAATACTATTTATGACCTTACTCTGAGCTTCAATTTTCCCACTCATAATATTATTCTGAGATTCAATTTTCTCACTAATGACCGCTTCAATTTTCTCACTCATAATATTATTCTGAGATTCAATTTTTTCACTAATAACCGTTTCGATTTTCTCACTCATAATAATATTCTGAGATTCAATTTTCTCACTAATGATATTATTCTGCTCAGTCATTTTGGACATCAGCAAATTAAGTAAACCCAGGTCAATCACCCCTTTACTTTGATCTTGCGTGACAGCGTTTTCCTCAGTTTCTACTATTTTCTGACTTTCAGTAGGTCCCACCTTAGTCACCAACTTCCTATTTATGTTACCACCTTGGATTTCCTTGGACACAATAACCTCAGCCTCATCACCTGACTGCATATTGCTATCCTTGTCCATCTTCGGTTTCCTACTAATTTTTCGCGATCTCAAAGCTATTTCCCCTTGCAATTCCTCTGACATTACCCCTTAAATACAAACTTCAACAAAATGACCTTCCTAACATTACTCGGTGAATTTAACATGTGCGTACTCATTAAAAGAACTGATCCATGTATGTTGCCATTCAGAAACACTTTTTCTGAACCTTTCGAGTCCCACGTTGCTGGCGACACGTTGTGGCTACTCCGACCACTACTCTTATACTTACATCTCCTTCACACAATATACATAACATTTGTTTGAGCGCCAGTTGCTTTTTTAAGAAAAACAACAAAATTCGGTAGAGCATACCTCTTATATCAATTATCTCAAGGCGTGAGGTGATAAACTCACATATCTGGCAATATACAGGGATATGGATCAGGAAAATATTAAATTACTATTGCATTTCCACAATTGAGGATTGTACATGGAACTGGAATCACTTATTATAATTAAAATAAAACTGAGTTTATGACTATAATTTACGTCACAATGAACAATCATTTACGTCTTTTAATTTAACAAAAGAAATATATCGTGAGATTTGCGGTACAAAGAAAAGGAAAATTTAATCTAAACAAAAAAAAAACTATTGGCATGAACTTGAAGTGAGATGTGATATCGCCGCTGATTACTATCTTCTTCATGTTATGAATGCATAACATGTCTGATGCTTTAATTACCTGTTGTCTGCATACACCGCTGTTGAACTTGAAATTCTTGGGAAAACCTGTGAGCTGAAGTCGGGAGCCGTCTGTTGTAATCTTCTTATATAACAAGGAGTTGGCCTACATACCATGTACGCGTGTAGGGAGCTCCAATGTAATTACGTCCACTCAATATATTTTAAATAATTGGAAAATATTATTGAAACATCTTGTGAAGTCCATCCTCACAAGAAGATGATGTTTCTTTATCAGCATAGTACCCGTCTCTGCTCGGATACAAGCACCACTTGTAGACCTCCTCGATTATTACTTCTTCAAACACAACTCTTAGCTCTGACCATCACACTAAGACCACTTCTTCCATTTGATACATCTGACTGTTACATATGTTCTGCACGATATGAACTGCTTATGAACTGAGTACCATCAACTGAATAGATATGATGAACTGAGTAAGAACAGAATACCTCTCCCCACCGTCGCCTTGACTTTATATAACCTCGCGATGACGACTCCTCTCCCTACTCCTGTTCATCCCTTCCACTTCCACATACAGTAGCTGGCGAATACTGACACTTGGTCGCAATCACGTGTCCACGCACTGATGTCATCAGTCATGTGTCGTCTAAGCGTACCCAAGCGGTCCGAGAATGACTATACCGAATGCGTCACCGGGAAATCTCCTTGCACAGTTAAACATAGCCTCGATTGCAAAATACTATGCCAGCTCATCTAGCCAAAGTTACAAGCCACAGCATGACAATATGAAACCAACAAATCTCACTTACTACAATCCAGAATAATTACAAACATATTCACTTAACCTATGATGAAATACAATAATATACGTGATACCTAATTATTACAGTCTATATGATGAGAAACAGAATATATAAAATCTAATGAATCGGGTTAATAATAATAATAATAATAATAATAATAATAATAATAATAATAATGATAATAATAATAATAATAATAAATACAGAATGGAGTCTGTAACCCTGTTGTACGGTTACAACATATAAAGAAGAACCAAGGCAAAGCTCATCAAATAAACATAAGATAAAAAAGTAAAAAGGAATAAGACAAAGTGAAAACGAAAAAGTTACATACAAACTGAAAATATAAGCAATGCATAAACAAAACACAATACATAATAAAGTAACGGAAATTGTACGTCTTTGAAAGTCACTGGTTTAAATAATAGAATGACTCAGATGGAGAAGAACAAAACGTTATGAAATAAATTTGAAAAAAATACTAATTTCAGCATTAATCCATTATGGAAAACAGAGCTTCAATAACTTTTAAACCTGCTATATCAAAAGGAAGCATTTTTGCCTTCGCGAAAATCAAGTGATCATGAATATGTCTCTCGGTCATGGCCATCCATCAACGGCTGATAATTTCTGATGACCACCAGTCATAAGACATAGCCTAAACAGGAGGCTGTGGATTTACATATTAGTCCTACAGCGTGTACCATAAGGGGAAGGCCATCGAACTGAATGTTAGTAGGTCTACTACCCACTCTATTTATACAAATCTACAGCCCGTGCACCTCTCAAGGTCACTGTTCCTAGGTAAAAAATTAGTGACGTCACTTATGTTATACATTTTGTCGCATCACTTCACGTCGCGCAAATTTTCGGGTGACTTCCAGCCCTAAGACATACTGTATTAATGTCAATATAGTACGATGTACAGTTCGACGAATGCTACTCAGATGATTGAGGATTTTGGTTAATGAACCTCGTATTGCGGCGATAGCGTCGTGAAGTCGTATCCGGTACAGTCCAAGAGAATCCCACTGTTGCACGAGAAATTTGGGGAGTGTACCCCAAGCACCAATCACGAGTCCATGGATGAAAATGTAATAGTTAGATAATAGTTTACAGTTGGCTGGTAAATCAACGTCTTCTGGGCATCCATCTCTTTATACTGGCCAACGTGTGATTCGAAGCGTACTGTAGGATGTAAGATCAGTCCTTGATTTGCTACCTGGTGATGATAATAACAATAATAATAATAATAATAATAATAATAATAATAATAATAATAATAATAATAATAATAATAATAATAATAATGACGTGCGACCTCTGAAGAGGCCTGGTGAAGGCCTTTCTAGTTGACTCCCTATAGGCGACCTGCACTTCTTTGAGAATAGAGCCCTACCTTGGATTATTTCTAATGCTTAAGACAACACACACACACATACCCCGCCCCCAAGCCATTAGAATTAACCAATTAAGGTTAAAATCCCCGATCCTGCCGAGAATCGAACCCATGTACCCATGTTTAAATAGCCAACATGCTTACCATTTAGCCATAAAGCCGGGCTGCTACCTGGTTGAAGGGCTATCAATTCAATATTCCTGTTACTCTCATCGGAAGCCAGGCAAGAAACCTGACTTACTTATCAATTTACAGCTTTTCATCGCAGCTGAAATTAAATCAACTTAATTAATTAATTAGTCCGCCTCTGTGGCGTGGTGGTTAGAGTGATTAGCTGCCACCCCCAGAATCCCGGGTTCGATTCCCGGCTCTGCCACAAAATGTCAAAAGTGATACGAGGGCTAGAATGGAGTCCACTCAACCTCGGGAGGTCAACTGAGTAGAGAGGGGTTCGATTCCATCCTCAGCCATCCTTGAAATGGTTTGCCGTGGTTTCCCATTTCTCCTCAGGGCAAATGCCGGGATGGTACCTAACCTAAGGCCACGGCCGCTTCCTTCCCTCTTCCCTGTCTATCCCTTCCAATCTTCCCATCCTCCCACCAGACTCCTGTTCAGTATAGAAGGTGAGGCAGCCTGGGCGAGATACTGGTCCTCCTCCCCAGATGTATCCCTTGACCGAAAGTCTCACGCTCCAGGACACTGCCCTTGAGGCGGTAGAGGCGGGATCCCTCGCTGAGTTCGAGGGAAAAACCAACCCTGAAGGGTAAACAGGTTAAGAAGGAAAGAAAGAAAATTAATTAAATAAATATTTTCCAGCAGGGTTGACTCTCGAGTTTAGCATATACTGAAGTCTATCAACTTACAGTGTCTACACGCTGTAGGGCATTCAACCCTGCCACTAAATAGCAACGGCTCAAATATTAAGTGACATTACGTTAAAAATTGAAGTTATAAATATTAAATTACTTCATACCGGTGAAAAAAAACCAAACCCCATGGCACTACAACCCTTGAAGGGCCTTGGCCTACTAAGCGACCGCTGCTCAGCCCGAAGGCCTGCAGATTATGAGGTGTCGTGTGGTCAGCACGACGAATCGTCTCGGCCGTTATTCTTGGCTTTCGAGACCGGGGACTTGATAACAATTGTGGGAATCTATATAAATAAAGTTGTAGGGGGTCCGCTGTCTGTAATTTCGTTAATTTTTCCAGTTTTTCAGATATTTATTCGTTTTAGGTCAACTCAAGACCGAATCGGTGGTTTTTATTTTCCGTGTCTCTTTGTTTGTTTGTCTGTTTGTTCCACCATCACGGTGAAACGGCTAGATAGATCTCAACCAAACTTCATATTTAGATTATATTCATCCCGAGGAAGGTTTCGATATGCATATCATATTAAAATCTTTGAATAGTCGGGGGGTTTATAGGAAAACTAGAACGGTTTTCCTCCATTTTCTCTTATACTGTTATTTTCTGTAAACTTCGTGGACCGTATGTGAAACGCATCTTCATTATAAACAACTTTCGTTATGTTCATAATATACCTTACTTTTCAAATGACGGAGAAATTTACTATTTTCTGCGGGTATCATGCTCTGCATTGAGTGACCGACAGACCGACAACGAACCTACAGGTTACAGGTTAACGTCTCTGACTGCTTGCCAGCAGGGAAGTAACGTATTGCCATTTTCCTCATCATACCTTTAAATTCATGGTTGTTCCTTGGGTAGAAGGCAAGAGAGAGCGTCAATCGGCCATTCTGCGGGATATTGGCGGAATATCGTTGGAGTTTATAACCGTCCTCGAATAGCGTAAGTAATAACACCATTAGTCATCTTACCTGTTGACCTAAGAATACCTGCGCCAAAATTTCTCCTCTGTTACCTCTTTCTTATATCCATAACTCACACCAGCATAATTTATTGAGGGGCATTTGATTTTCCAATACATTCACTTGGTATTTACATATTTGTCGTCATCCGGCTGTCCTCAGCTTTAATCCATTTTCTATAAATTTCAACTTTCTTTACTGAATCATTTTCTTCCTTAATTACACCGTATGTAAGCGAGTGCTAATCCCGAAAGCTTGACACTCTTTCCTTTCAGGAAATATTCTAAGCTATGCAAATGTATAACTTTCGGCCCCGGAAAATATCGAAATATGTATGCAATTTTAACGACGGTGCATACCTTCGTTTCGGGATAATTGGTGGCTAATCTGTAAGTCTTATCACAAATCAGAAAGCACAATCGCCTTTCATTTTGGAGAGATCTACAACTTTGGTCCTATGGCTTTTTATCGTATTTCTATTCCTTATACGTTAAATAGAGCTGTATTTCTCGATTTCAAGTTAATTTTGTACTTTCACACGTATATGTTAACATTAATTGGGCACACTTATAGGAAAGACAGAATCATGACATTCGGCTCGCACATTACATGACCAGTGGCCATGTGATAGCCAAATTTTATGATTCTATCTGTCTCATGAGTATCAAACATATAAAGTAGTATGTGAAAACTGTACAAAATTTCACCCCATTCAATGACTATAACTCTATCAAACCATACATATAGGAGATACGAAAAGACGTCATGGTACCTACCATGTAGAACACTGAACGAGTCGTCTAATGGTAAAGTCCGTTTGTAGGTGCAATTTACTATAGTCTTACTCACTCCATTTACAGCAATTTACGGAGAAATCCATATACAATGTAGAATACCGTAGCGAAGCACGGGTACATTTGCTAGTTATTTATAAGTTCCGAAACCATTCTGCTCATTTGACACTTACTTTCCCCCTGCCACCATTTCAGCACGCCGCCAGAGGTATGTGCCGTAGTTTCCCACCCTAAGAGGCGGTAACTAGTCATGAATTAACTGCATGACTACATTTAGTTTAGGCGGATGTGCATTTACTTTCGGTACAGAGAGTACAAGGACAATTAAAACCTTTCTTGACGAGTTGTTGTACAGGTGAAAATGAAAATTCATAGCCTTTTTCCAGTCATTCGACCGGGTCCGGAATAGAATGAATGAAGCCTTCATCTAGCGGCGAGTCTAGGAATTATGCTGGCTGCCGAAGCCTGTCGCACTCCTCTGGGGCATTGATTAATGACCGACAGATTAAATGAAATTATATTGGAGAGTGTTGCTGAAATGAAAGATGACAGGGAAAACCGGAGTAACCGGAGAAAAACCTGTCCTTCCCTGCTTTTTCCGGCACAAATCTCATATGGAGTGACCGGAATTTGAACCACGGAACCCAGGGGTCGAGAGGTCGGTGCCCTACCGCCTGAGCCACGGAAGCTATTGTGGTACAGATACCAGTTAAATATATTTACCTACATGTATGCAGCCAGGTTGTCGCTATATTTAGCTTGGGATGACAGCGTGGAAAAGCACTTACTTACGGAATAACACAAAAGGCTCTACCTGGCGAGCAGACTGTCAATCGATCCTTTCAGATTATACATCTACTGCCATCTATCGGCAGTTGTAGTAACAGTTGTAGTAGCAGACCATCAACACTGATCCTTTCAGGTTATACATCTACTGCCATCTAGTTGTAGTTGTAGTAACTTCATAGCGAAGGGAAAGATTGAGCGAGATCGATGAAGAATTCAACGCTGCTAAAGCTAAGCTGGACAATAATTATATTATAGCTTACAGAGACCAAAAATTAAAAAAAAAAAAGAAGACACGTTCTAACAAGCCTGACCACAGTTAGCCGCGAACAGTCGCTGTTTTCATTACAAAACGTGTAAAGAAAGGAAATTACAGAGAGTTACCCTCAGAAGTGTACCTCGAATGACCAGTGACTTCAACAACAGGCAGCTGGCCTAGGACCACGGGTTTGATTTCTGGCACTGCTAATGATTTAAATATAATATTTCTATGAACTAACACAGTTTCTCAGTCTGAAGATGACAAGTGAAAGTAACTTCTTCGACGTGCAATACTGTATGTAATTATGACAGCTGTAAGTACTGAATGGAATGATGCCTGTAACTTCTTGTTCAGGATGCCTGGTCAGCGTTAGGAACAGTGATACTCAGATCAGGGTATGAAGAAGTAACTTCCACGAAGAGGGGATAGTGAATGTTCTTAATTTGTTCACTGAGACTTGCAGATGGAATAGCAATGTTCCCGTACTTAATTATTTAGAGAATGAAATGGTAGAGTACTCTCAAAAGTTTAAGGTTCGTAAGATAATGTGAATGTTGTTTTACTAAATTTCCCTTATTTAAAAACAATCGTTGTCATAACTAGTTTTTCAGACTGGTTCATACTGAAACTCAGTTGACCTGATGAAATTAAATGAACCCTTTTCCAACCCTCAGAACACCACCAAAATCCTCGGATGAGCAGAGAAACAAACCTACAGCTTTAAGGATTAATAATAATAATAATAATAATAATAATAATAATAATAATAATAATAAATGATTTCGTTCAGCTATTGCAGCCTTGGTAAAGGTAAACGCTCGTGAGAGAGGGCAGAGTCACTTGTGAGAAGTAAATAGCGTGTTACTGAGTGAGATTGTTACGGACACAACAAACATCCAGCCTGCGAGCCCCGCGAATTAAAATCCCACGACCCGGTCGGGAGCCGATTACAGAATTCTTTGATCCGAAAACCAGAACACCGACCTTGTAGTCACAGACCCACATAGACGTAGTTTCCAGGTAAGAGGCATACGAGCTACACCGAAGAATTGGTAAGTTGTACTTATGTATGTCAAATATCTAAACTAATAATGAATAAACAAAATTATAGCTTTCAACGTCTGATTAATCTCCCTGTCATTTATCAAAGAAAGCAGTTGAAACGCACTTTCTTTGAATAAAAATTCAACAGACGAAGTTCCTTAAAAGTATATCCAAACATATTTTAGTGATGAGGACAGAGACGAATAGGGGTTCAACATTAAAATATGAGCCAGATTGATGGGAATCGGCTAACTTCAAAAATAAATGTGCTTGAATTCCATCATCGAATGTTACTGGTTCAGTTTTGTCTTTTTTCTCTATAAACAATGGGATGCTTTTTCCTCAAGATAACCACATTATTTGAAATAATTCTGTCCGTTAAGTCTTCAGTCTGGAGACTGGTGTGATCCTCAAACTATAACACCAAAAGTTGCACGGCTTTGTACGAGAAACAGCAAAAACCGATAGTCAAGCCATGATGACGAGTAAGGTAGTTTGTCGTTGCTTTCCTCACTGGACCAGAGGGTACTATTGCAGCACGGCTGGCCCTAACAGTAACACCTTTCATATCATCCAGGCGTATAAAATGTAATTACACAGCACAACACATATCTAAAGAGTTTTTATATGCCACAGTCATAAACGAGGAGACTTCCGTGGAAGCTAATTTGCTCCGTTCTGTGCCGAGAGACATGCAAGTATACTACAATCAATCAATTAGGGTGCGCCTGCCCCGTGGTGTGGGAATAGCGTGCCTGCCTCTTACCCGGAGGCCCCTGGTTTGATTCCCGGACAGAGAAGATTGGTCGTGCTGACCACACGACACCTCGTAATCTACAGGCCTTCGGGCGGTCACTTCGTAGGCCAAGGCCTTTCAGGGTTGTAGTGCTATGAGGTTAAGTTTAATCAATCAGGGATATCACCCAGGTGGTAGAATCCCTGGCCATTGTATACTTGGGATTTTATAAAATTATTTGAAAGAAGTTGGAAATCTGTCGAATATCCCCCTTGGTAAATTATTCCAATGTCTAATTTCCCTTCCTATAAACGAGTATTTGCCCCCATTTTTCCTCTTAAATTCCAACTTTATCTTCAGTTTATGATCCTTTTAAAAACTCCATTCAAGCGTATTCGTCCATGAATCTCAATCCTAACTGCCTCTCCACTGAAAGCTCGGAACATACCGCTTAATCGAGCAGCTATTCTCCTTGCTCCCAAGTCTCCCCTGCCCAAAAATTGCGAATATTTTTTGTAACACCAATCTTTTGTCGGAAATCTACCAAAACAAGCCATGTTGCTTTCCTCTGGATTTTTCCAGTTCTCGAATCAAGCAATCCTTGTAAGGGTTCCACACACTGGAACCATAATCTAATTGGGGTCTTACCAGCGAATTATACACCCTCTCCTTTGCACCCTTACTACAACCCTTAAATGCTTTTATAACCATATAAAGAGATGTGTAACCATTATTCACAGTCTCGTTAATGTGATTGCCCAAATTAAGACTTTTGCTTGCAAGGTTTTCCCAACATTTAATGAACAAGATTTTATATTTCAAAAAATATATCTGTAATTGCTTATTAATATTATAGGCCTTGTACATATATAGGGGAGACCAGGGTAAATGATCCCTCTAAAGTAAATTTATGCATATAATGCATGAATGTTGCAGTACGCTGTTTAGGTGCACATATTAGCTTTTTTAAACTTTTTTAGAATTTTAAAACGTAAATACAATGCAGTTCGTCTCTATGGTGTAGCGGTTAATATGATCAGCCGCCACACCCGGAGACCAGGATCCCATTCCCAGCTCTGCCACGAAATTTGAAAAGTGGTACGAGGACTGGAACGGGCTTCACTCAGCCTCGGGAGGTCAACTGAGTAGATTCCCATCTCAGCCATCCTCGAAGAGGATTTCCGTGGCATCCCACTTCTTCTCCAAGCAAATTCTGGGATGGTACCTATCTTAAGGCCACAGCCGCTTTATTCCCTCTTCCCTGCCTATCCCCTCCAATCTTCCCAACCGAGCTCGATAGCTGCAGTCGCTTAATGCGGCCAGTATCCAGTATTCGGGAGATAGTACGTTCGAACCCCACTGCCGGCAGCCCTGAAGATGGTTTTCCATGGGTTCCCATTTTCACACCAGGCAAATGCTGGTGCTGTACCTTAATTAAGGCCACGGCCGCTTCCTTTCCACTCCTAGCCCTTCTCTGTCCCATCGTCGCCATAAGACCTATCTGTGTCGGTGCGACGTAAAGTAAGTAGCAACCATTCTTCCCATTTTCCACAACTCCCCTGTTCAGCATAGCAGGTGAGGCCGCCTGGACGAGGTACTGGTCCTCCTTCCCAGTTTTACCTAAACCAAATGCCTCACGCTCCAGGACACTGCCCTGAGGCGGTAGAGGTGGGATCCCTCCCAGAGTTCGAGGGAGAAACCAACTCTGGAGGGTAAACGGATTAAGAAAAAAAATACAATACAGAATACACCCATATACAAATTTAGTTCAGAGGACCATTTTACCCAGAGGTCTGGGGCAATACGATCCTTCTTAGTCTTAGTAGTTCAATCACTTTGTACTTGCCTTAAGATTTACTACAACGATATATAATCTTTGCCGTATGTTTGGAACAATTTATTAAATATCTGGGAATCGCGGAGGGACATAATACGAGTATTATATATAAAATGAAGTGATTCAGAAATTGGTTTATCCATTTATTTATTCATCAAAAAGTGCAAAAAAAATAAAATGTTATAATATTGTTTTCAAGAACATTTGAAATAACAAAACATTTAACTTCTTATGGTTTAGCGGGAATCCTTTTCTGTTAGGCTTGCAGTTAGGCCTATCACAAATAAACTCACCATCTACTCCAGCACATTGTTCATGAGCCCATGAGATATTATTACTTATGATGAGTTTAATGCCATGAATTTTATACCCAAAAGTGAACCAAATAATACCACCAACGAGCATGCTGTTTCAAATGACATCACAGGTGTTAAATAAAAGAATGTTTGAAAACATTATTTGTACCTTTTTTTTAACAGATAGGTTTAATGGCGATTTTAATTTAGCTTATAGTACAAGTTAAGCCGCGCTCAAATTGACTAACATTGCAAAAACAAATAATTTACAAAACAGAATAAATACGAAAAGTCAAGGTAAAACATAAAGTAGAAATCGAGAGAGAGAGAGAGAGATACAATACAGAAAATAGAAAGAAAATATACAAAATCACAGAAATTGTGTAAAATATAAGTAAATACATAAATTAACAAATGAAAATGAAAACTAAACTAGGATGTCCAGTTGCTGCAGCCATTGAACAGCCGTTGTGGAAGCTGTCAGGAGGTCCTCGATAGTTCCACGGAAGGCTCTATGTGGGCATCTGAAGGTGATGTATCGCATTGTCTGGAATTCTTCAACACAGTCACAGCTTGGAGAAGGTCGAGGGCCCCAAGAATGCATTGCGGAGCCACTTCTTCCATCCCCAGTAAGCACTCTGTTTAGTGGGACCCACACACTCCGCGGAAGATAAAATCCGGGCGAGGGTTGCATAGGTCAAAGATCGATCTCTATTCGTCGGGGACCTTAGCAGTCCATTCTTCATTCCAAGTTCGCAGTCCACAGTAGTTTTCTTTCATCGGTCTTTTTTAGCCAGAAGCAGGGGAGGGTGTCTGGATTTCAGTCGGGTTGAAGTTATTCTTTGGATGTCTTGATGAACTGGAAGTGATTTTTTGGCCTGTATTGTACTTGCTTCTTGGTGTGGGCGCTATTCAGCCAGACGGGAGAGCAGTATTCACCTGTTGTATACACCAGACTTCAGACAGAAGTACGCAAAGTTGCCGCCGTGGATCCACATGTGCTGCCAGACAGCTTAGATAAGATGTTGTTTCTTGTACTTAGTTTGGCTGCAAGGTTGGAGAGATGTTTACTGTATGACAGTGTCCGGTCCAGAGTTACACCGAGATATTTTGGGTTTGGGATGTACGGTAAAATACTGTCATGGATAGTCACTTTCAAAGTAATATGAGCTAGTATGTTACTCAGATGAAAGCAAGATGTTTCTGGTTTGGTTGTGCTAGATGTCAGGCGCCACTTTGAAATATATTTGCCACTAAGCAGAAATCTTTCGTTAGCGTGCCCTCAAGGCTGTGGAATATTGTGTGTTGCGTGGCTATGCAAATATCATCGGCACAGGCAAATTTTCTTGATACCGTTTCTAGGATGTCTGCGAAATAAACACTGAATAACAAAGGGGCTAATGTGGAACCTTGCGGGATGGGATAGGAAAGGGCTAGAATCGTGAGAGAAATGGCGTGGCCTTAAGTAAGGTACAAACCCAGCATTTGTATGGCGAGAAAATAGATTAATCCTTAAGGGTGTTAAATGAGGGTTAAGACGCGAAAAGAAAAAATACTCATTCCTCAGAAACCGTTCAACGTTATTGTACTGGAAAGATACCCGTGATTTTATACGGTTTTAAACTGAAAGATATCTTTCAAAATTTTAAATTTTGGAGAGTTCACTGTCGGATAGCCTATAAAATACACCCTCAGTTCCTACGTCTAACAGTTTTGGAAAAATGATTATGTATTTTCGGATCTCACGCTCATTTGAACCCCATACAACTGGAATGTTTTAAAACACTATGTTATTTAACATCTAGTGAAATTTTGACTTCGTGCGTCTAACAGTAATGGAGCATTGAAAGTTTTGTTTTAGGGATATAATATTTTTAAAATATTTCTTCTTTAACACCTCGGACATAGAAGATCAACCTTCAATTTGTACAAGATTTTAATATTAATTCATGTCATTGTACAAATTGCTTTTCTTTAATAATTCCTATAATTCCTAGTTTCAGGTGGCTAAAATGTTATATTTTTTCACAAAGTGGGCCTCGTGACACCCCGCCCCCCTCCTAATACGAAAAGGTCGCACGCATTTTCTTTGTAACTCTAATGGTTCTCCAGGAATTTGGGCTTGTATTGTGTTGAGACACGGGTTCCAATGCACTCGCCAACCGAGCGCTGTTCGGCTAACTTTTTGGCCGGTTCTTGGTACGTCCTAATAATTCAGACTGGATGTCAAAGTGTGTGAAGGTTGCTGTTTTAAAATTAAAAGTCAATGAAGGGTACAAACAGTAGTCATTGATACCGCCAACTGTTCACCCGTTAATGACGCTGCTAGTGATAATAAATTGCAAAGCCACTGCATTGCAGGCCCTAACGTTACGTCACTGGACAGCAGCATCATAGTGATCAGACTTGACGAAGTACATTATACAATGAATGCAAGAAAACTCACTCAGACTGCGAGGGGATCATGAGTGCTTTAATTGAAAACATAGGCGCCCGCAGGATCTTTTCCAGGAGGAAGGGAGGGGAGGGGGGGGGGGGCAAGCGCCTTGTCAGGAATGGAATGAATGAAGCTCCCATCTAGCGGCGAGGATATGAGCTGTGCCGGCTGCCGAAGCCTGTCACACTCCTCTGGTACAATGATTAATGACTGATAGATGAAATGAAATGATATTGGTGTTGCTGAAATGAAAGATGACAGAGAAAACCGGAGTACCCAGAGAAAAACGTGTCCCGTCTCCACTTTGTCCAGCACAAATCTCACACGGAGTGACCGGGATTTGAACCACGGAACCCAGCGCTGAGAGGCCGGCGTGCTGACGCCTGACCCATGGAGGCTCGTGTCATGAGCGCTTTATTTATTTCACTTTAAATGAGTTGCACTCAGAAATATTATGTACACGAGTGCTGCATATCTCCACACAAGTAAGGTGAATTCCTTTCAGCGACAAAGTTCGAAAATATGAGCCCCATGAAAGAATTCTAGCTATTGTTTCAGGTGCACACAAATGATTTCACTGTTAAACGCTTTCATACCCGGAATCCAGATATTCAGAGAGATACATCATTGTCGATATAGTAATTATTAGTATCGACAAATTAATCCATATTTATGAGATACAGCACATCTGTCTGTACGCCCTCATTAAACATTACCATGTAAATCAAAATGACTGAGGAGAAAATTATAGATGAGCTTGAACAGAATAGACAAGGCACACCCCTGTTCCCGTTCATCTGGGACGTCTTCTTTATGTCTTTACAGTATGTAAGCCATCCATCACGTAAGAGAAATCATAAATATGGAAAGGCCGAGGTGAAGAAATACTCCAGAGGAATCTGGAAGCTTAGGAGAGAAGGAATGATAATATAATGAAGTATACACAAGATTACGTTATTAATTTAGCATAGCAAAGAGATTTACTGAAATATTGATATGTAAATATTAGTTATGTGTTAACATTATTCAGATTTGCATTGCAGACAGTGTCGACGTTGGTGGCCGAATGGTATATGATCTAACGTCTTGGGTCGAAGCCCAAAGCTGTCTATGTGGATCAAAAGTAGAGTATAGCCCTCCGAACCACAAATCGGACAGAAGTAGTCGGATTTTTGGAGGGCAGAAAATGGTCCAATCGACTCTCCATGATGTACAATGTTGGCATTTGAAAGATCTCTGGTGACATATTTTAGTGTTTATCCGACAAAAGTACTTGAAAATCTGCCATAGGTCACCTAACAGAGATCCAAATGGTAGAGAGAAGCGGAAAATCCAATTTGACGCAGTAGTCCAGGTGGCTTCAAATAAAAATGTCTGCACACAGCAGCTGAGGCCATACGATTATTATTATTATTATTATTATTATTATTATTATTATTATTATTATTATTATTATTATTATTATTATTATTATTATTGTACCGGGCGGTACACCTCCACGCCGCTAATTCAAATATTGCGCCAGTTGAAACTTCTCTACAGGAGAAAGCCTGAACTTTAACAAACTGTATTAACTCAACGGTTTCTCGGAAGATGTCACTACTGTACATTTGGTAATTTTGAAGTGTTCTGAACTGTGTCTATTTTGATTTGTGTTTGTTTGCTCCGTATCAAGAAGTTTGGACATTCTCTAACAGAGGTCTCTACCCAAAACTATGATAACGCACTTTGGTGTAAAGGAATGAACTTTCTTGAAGAAATTTAGCATTCATAAGTTTTGTTTTTACTCAATTTTGTTCTGTGGTTTGGGGGTTGGCAACAGTTATCCTTTCTTTCCGCCTGTTTTGAATTTAACCAATAACTAATTTTTGTAATTAATTTCTGACCAATAGGGTCTTTCTTTCTCGATGTTGATGTGTAACTTTCAGCTATCCAATAAAAGCGAAAGGGTGTGTCTTCTCATTCCTGAAAGGTCTCGAATGTTCCACGAGGGTATATAAACTGCTGATTTTTTGTCTCGGGCCCAATTCAGTAACATCTCTCTTAGTGTGTGAATATGTAGCAGGGGGCGGTAAGTGCCTCTTTCTTCAAGCAGCAGTTCTTCTACAAGGTAATGGCCTGTTAACATCTTCATTTCTTGCTAGCTCAGCAGTTTAACTCTCGGAGAGGGTTCGAAACCTTTAGTATGTAACCTACCTTTTTAAAATGTAAATTGTTTTCTGTCTATGTAAAATCTATAAATTACTGTAAAGCGGGAATAGAGAGTGCTTCACCCTCTCGAACTCCCCTTCATTTTTGAAAAGGAGGTGATTATGTTTTCATAACCGTTCTTCTCTTCTTTAATGTAGTAAAGTCTTCTCATACATGTCACCTCCCTAGCTTGGGATTAGCCCCTGTAGGAACGGCCTAGCGCCACGTAGGTTTTAGACAAAAACTTGGTGTAGGAGTGCAAGCTATCGCCTCCATTCATTTTGTATTTTGGGCCATTTACTTAACCCGTTTTGTTTTCCTTCCTGCGAAAGCCCAGTAGATTGGGTATTAGTTACCCCTGTTTCCTTGTGTGCCTTAAGGGCAGATAGAAGTGAAGTTTGTTGTAGCCTTTGATAGGCTTGTAAAATTGAGAACGGGTCTGCTCTTTTCCTTAACATTGTAACTGGGAGCAAGTGCTCCTTGTACTTAGGGGTTTTCTGCCCTTTAGCAATTGTGGCTGTGAGCTGAGAGCTCAGAAATTAAACTTGGGGCTCGAAGCCCAAATCTTGTAACGATCTGTAAATTGTTAATTTGTTTATCTGCTACTTGGTACCTGTTATACTTTGTTATTGATTGATTTTGAAAAGAAAATATAACCTTTGTTAAAGTTTTAAATTAACTTTAATTTGGTAGTTGAGACCTATTCCAGCCCGCACCTTCTTTCACCTCTAACTACCACGGGTATCTCCGTAACAGCTGGTAGCAGAGCGTGGTTGAATGGGTCTCAATTTAGCCCCTTTTCATGGCTAAACATTGTTTTCGATTCGAACTTTAACAATTTTCTCAGTTGCTGGAATTTTTTTTATTTTACTAAAGTTTTTCTGGCATCATGTCCGGCCCTCGCGACGTCCTCCATCCCGGCTATTTGCGCAAGGAGGAATTATTCTATGAATTAACGATTAGGAATGTTCAATCTGGAGGCGCGGTTGCGATAGACACCAATAAGCTAAAAGATTCCCTTGATTTGCCTATTACCATCCCGACTTTGGGAGAGAAAGAGATTGATTATCACTATTATTATTATTACGAGGTTTCTGTGGAACAGCAGAGGTGAAAGAAGGTGCCGGGGTGAATGGGTCTAACTACAAAGCCGAGATATGAATTAAAATTTCATTCAAGGTTATATTTTTGAAAATAGCAAAACTTAACAATTTTCACATAGAATTTCAAAATTTAACAAATAACAACACGTCAACAAATAACCGACACTCAGGTACAAGACCAGGAAAAGCCAAGATTTAGAGACAATTTAACAATCTGGGCTTCAAGCCCCAAGTTTTACAATATCTGAGCTCTCAGCTCACAAACACATATTTACCAAAGGGCAGAAATCCCCTAATAACATGGAGCACTTGCTCCCGCCTAGCAATGTCAAGCCTCCTACAGGCACATTTCCAATATTTAAAAGAGCTGACCCGCTCTCAGTTTTCCAAGCCTATTAAAGGCAATACCAGGCTTTACCCTAAATGGCCATCAAGGCACAACTTACACAAAATGAAACGGGGGTATCTTGTACCCAGCCTACTGGGCCTTAGTAGAAAACTAATAGGTTAAGTATATGACCCAAAATGCAAAAATGAATAGAGGCGTGAATTTGCACTCCTGCATGAAACTTCTTAAAACCTAAGAGGCACTAGGCCGTTGAAACAGGGGCTATTCCCAAACTATAGAGGTGACTCGTATAATGAATAAATTTAACACATTAAGGAAGAGTAGAAAATCAGTTACCAAAACGTAGTCACCTCAAGACAAAATGAAGGGGAGCTCGAGAGGGTAAAGCACTCTCTATCCCCGATTTACAGTTACAGATATATGCAGTTTTTACATAAACTGGAAGAAATTTACATGTTTATAGAGATGGGTTACATGGTAAAGGTTTCGGACCTTCCCCGCGGGTTAAACTGCTGAGCTAGCAAGAAATAAAGATGTTAAGCGGCCATTACCTTACTGAAGAACTGCTGCCTGAAGAAAGAGGCGCTTCCCGCCTCCTGCTACACGTCCATACACTAAGTTAGATGTTGATGAAGTGGCCGAGAGACAAGAGAATCAGCAGTTTTTATACACTGTGGCAAAGGTTGTAGTGAAGTTGTGCTGCATAATATATCGAACTAAATGCAAGAAGTATGCTTCTGTTGTGATTTCTGTTGGATGTTTATGGCTTATTTTGATGTGCTGACCTAGTGTTGGTGTTATTTAGTAGTTTTACGATCTCTATTTGCTGTTATTAGGGTTATATTTGTGAAAGTTTTACGCCCTAAGTGACAGCCATATTGGATTTCCCACAATCATTCCATAGATAACACTAGATAGAACGGCAATTTATTAAATCTATCTATAGTCTCTTGCCCTAAGTGTCAGCCATCTTGTCCGATTCAGCATAATTGCCATAGAAACCACGATTCACATAGGAACTTCACACTACATATCCGGTGTTACCTAGACCACAGAATCTGTTATGATATATGGAGTAGACCGTACAGCTAGTGTCTCAACGCCGAATGTTGGGCGGCGGGAAATAACCCGACCTTTAGGGAGGGATATGGCCCTCAGTGGAGGAAATGCCACTGGAATCCATAATGACGGAGGGCAGCAGCTTCGCCATTAGTGCACGTTGGCGTCAGCCAAGGTACCGGCTGATACGGTGATGTGACACACATTTGGGAGCGTAACCATAGTGGTGTAAGCGGTCTCAAAACTGCGCGAGGAAGGCAACGGGAAACCACCTCGTATTTAATCCCCAGGAAAATCTTTAGCATGACTGGAAAACATGAAACCAAGGCCCCCAGTCCCCGGCAGCCCTTCAGTGGGCAGGGGGTGCTAAGAATCTCCGGGCCAGTCATGAGAAGGATAGCAACGTGGAATGTTCGCAGCTTGTTTCAAAGTGGAAAGACTCATAACGCCATCAGAGAGATGGAGAGACTCAAGATCGACGTTCTTGGCATTAGCGAAATGCGTTGGCCTCATTCAGGAAAGTGTGTGGTCAGTGGTTATCAAGTATACTATTCTGGTAATGACGATCCTCGCCATCTTAATGGCGTGGGTTTCATTGTACATCGAGATATCAGTAAGTCTGTGAAAAATTTTATTCCAGTATCAGATAGGGTATGTTTAATACAGCTTAATGCACGACCAATTTTAGTGAATATCATCCAAGTATATGCTCCAACATGTGATGCGTCAGACGTTGATGTCGAAGATTTTTACACGAAAATCGAAGCAGCCCTGTCATATACCAAACCATCTGAGATAAACATTGTGATGGGCGATTTCAATGCTAAAGTCGGCCATGGTCGACGGGCTGATGTAGTCGGTGATTACGGATTAGGAACAAGCAATACTCGAGGTGATCGACTGGTCCAGATGTGCCAAGAGCAGAGCCTTATTATAGCAAACACGTATTTTCAGCTACCTCCACGTCGCCTCTATACGTGGACCTCTAATGCTGACAACAGTATTAGGAACCAGATTGATTACATCACAATTAACAAGCGGTTCAGAAATTCCATCAAATGTGTGAAAACATATCCAGGTGCTGATATCAACTCAGACCATAGCCTACTGTTTGCTTCCATGAATCTCAGGCTGAAGAAATGTCATTTAAAGGGGAGTTTTAGTCGGATTGAGATTCAGAAGCTTCAAGATCAAGCACTGAAGGATGAAGTTCAGTCAGCTCTACGTGTAAAACTTGCGGAAGTTCAAAACAGCGTTAATATAAATGATGTTGAAGGCACTTGGAATCACATCAAATGTGCAATTAACGACGTAAGTCAAGTAAAATTAATGAATGCTGGAAGAAGGAAAAACAAGCCATGGATGACAGAAGAAATCCTGAAACTGATGGACCAGAGAAGGTCTTTTAAAAACAAAGATCCTGTAAAGTACAAAAGTTTGCAGAATTTAATACGACAAAGAATAAGGAACGCAAAAGAACAACAACTCTCTGAGGAATGCAACGAAATAGAATTAATGAATTCCAAACATGATTTTTTTAACATGTACAAGAAAGTGAAACAAGTAACTGGTGCATATAACAGGAAGGGTAGTGGAGTCCTCCTTAATAAGAATGGTGACATCTTAGCGAGCACAGAAGAGAAACTTAAGGAATGGATGGAATATGTACAAAATCTCTTCTTGGACCGCAGAAATGTGGATCATGGTGTTTGGGCAGACGATGGTGTGGAAATCACACGTGCAGAAGTAGAATATGCCATAAGAACAGCGAAGAATGGGAAGGCTCCTGGCCCTGATGAGATGTATGCCGAGATACTGAAACTCCTTGAGAAAGAAAAATCCCTTTCATTATTAGTTGACCTATTCAACAGTATCCACCGCAGTGGAACCATTCCTCGAGACTGGCTCAAATCGACTTTCGTAATATTGCCTAAGAGAGCCAATGCAAAATTCTGCAATGAATATAGAACAATTAGTTTGATGAGCCACGTTCTGAAAGTATTCCTAAAAGTCTTGCATGCGAGAATTTATCACAAATGTGAGGAGAATATCGGAACCTCGCAGTTTGGCTTCAGGCATGGTTTTGGTACTAGAGAAGCATTATTCAGTCTGCAGATATTAGTCCAACGGTGCCGAGATGTCAATGTCGATGTTTTTGCTTGTTTCATCGATTACGAGAAGGCTTTCGATACAGTCCGCCATGATGAACTTATGAACATTCTTCGGGAATTAGGACTTGATGGACGGGACATTCGTATTATTGGTAATCTCTACTGGAACCAGTGTGCTGGCATAAGAGTTGATGGTCGTGTCTCGGAAGAAGTCTCAATTATGAAAGGAGTTCGCCAAGGCTGTATTCTTTCCCCCATGCTTTTCAACATCTATTCAGAAAAGATTTTTCGAGATGCTCTTTACGGAAAGACTCAAGGAATTGTGGTTAATGGTTTCATCATAAATAACATCAGGTACGCCGATGACACTGTGCTACTTGCAACCAATCTCCAGGATCTACAGGAACTACTTAATGCTGTCACTGAAGCCAGCAGCGCAATGGGCTTGAAGCTTAATGTAAAGAAGACCAAGTGGATGGTTATAAGTAGGAATGAAGATGGCATTCGAGGTAATCTCACAACAGCGAAGGAACAGATCGCGAGAGTGGCAACATTTAAATACCTGGGATGTCACATCAATGATGACTGGGACCTTACTCACGAGATCCGATGCAGAATTGAGCAGGCCAGAACTTCTTTTCAGAGACTTAGGAAACTTTTGACAAGCCGTGACCTTTCCATTTCACTACGGACACGACTACTCCGGTGCTACGTTTTCAGCATTCTGTTGTACGGCGTTGAGGCATGGACACTAACTGAGACCATGTGCAAGAGATTGCAAGCATTTGAAATGTGGACGTACCGAAGGATGCTTAAGATACCTTGGACAGCTAAAATGACCAATATAGACGTTTTGCACCGTATGAACAAAGAACCAGAAATTCTCACTACCATCAAGAGAAGGAAACTAGAATACTTTGGTCATATGATGCGGAACTCTAAATACCACCTTCTGCAAGTAATACTCCAAGGGAAAATTAATGGAAAACGTGGTCCGGGGAGAAGTAGGACATCATGGCTCGGCAACTTGAGCCAGTGGTTTGGGGTGACAAAGCTTACTCTGTTCAGAACAGCTATGAACAAACAACAGATCATGCTACTGATCGCCAACGTTCTGCGAGGACATGGCACATGAAGAAGAAGAAGAGGAAGATTCGAGACCTTTCATGAATAATTAAGACACACCCACAGGCTTTTATTGGCTACAGTACACAGTTACACACAAAATCGAAGAAGACATACGGGATTGGCTGAAAATTAATGACAGAAATAATTGATTGGCTAACTTCAAAACTGGCGGAAAGAAAAGATTAATATTGCCAACCCACAAATGAAAGAGCGAAATTTAGTAATAAGAAAACTTATGAGTACAAAATATCTTCAAGGAAGTTCCCTCACTTCGCACCAGGGTGCATGATCATAGAGACATCTGTGAGAGAATGTCCAAACTTCTTGATAAATAGAAAACAAAAACAAGTCGAATTTCACACAGTGACATGTTCAGAGCAAAAGTTTAAGTAGGTCCAGTTTTAAGTTTATTGTTTCTCCTGTAGAGGAGTACTTTAAGGCGGAAAATTCAAATGTGCGGCGTAGAGGTGTACCAGCCGGTTCAATTATTATTATTATTATTATTATTATTATTATTATTATTATTTCTTAAGTTAGGTACTATCCCGGCATTTGCCTTGAGAAGTGGGAAACTACAGAAAACCACTTCCAGGATGGCTGAGGTGGGAATCGAACCATCCTCTACTCAGTTGACCTCCCGAGGCTGAGTGGACCCCGTTCCAGCCCTCATACCAATTTTTCAAATTTCGTGGCAGAGACGGGAATCGAACCCGGACGACCGGGGGCGTCAGACAATCACGCTAACCAGTACACCACAGAGGTGGACTTGTTATTATTATTATTATTATTACTATTATTATTATTATTATTATTATTATTATTATTATTATTATTATTATTATTATGCCTTGCTGGCGGGACCTAGTGTTTACAGTGCACTACGTCTTCTTGTATAGGCTAGAGCAATTTCGTTACTTTCATTGACCTTACTTACTTACTTACTTACTTACTTACTTACTTACTTACTTACTTACTTACTTACTTACTTACATATCCGGCGCTACAACCCTGTGCGAGCCTTGGCCTCTTCTACGATAGTCCGCCATCTACTTCGATCCTGAGCGGCTGCTCTCCATGGGCGGAAGTTCATTGCCCTCAAGCCGGCTTCAACTTCATTGCTCCATCTATTACGGGGCCTTCCTTGTCGCCGTCTTTTATCTACTCGGGATTTAACTACTTTTCTTGGCATTCGATCTTCGTCCATTCTTTCCACATGGCCAAGCCATTGCAGTCTCTGTGCCTTAATAAATCTAACTATATCCTCCTGGTCTAATATGTTCTATATTTCAGCATTCGTCCTTATCCTCCAACCATTCTGGTCTTGAATTGGGCCATATATTCGTCTAATTATCTTTCATTCAAATATTTTTAATTTATTTGCACCATCAACTAAAAGGTTCCAGGCTTCTGAGCCATATGTCACTACAGGTCTAATAAGGGTCTTACATATTTTCAATTTTGTAGGTTTGGACAATAGACGAGATTTAAATAATGTAAGATTTGCATAATAGGCCCTGTTTCCAGCTATTATTCTACTATGTATCTCCTCACTTATTCTGTTATTGTTTGTCACCATGGTTCCCAAACACTCAAAACTTCGTACATTCTCAAAATTATGCCCATTTATTGTCAGATTATGTTGACTTCTTCTGCCCTCTAGAACAGTCACTTGCATATACTTGGATTTACTGTCATTCACCTCCAATCCCATCCGTTTTCCTGCTTCCTCCATTTCAAGAAACATTTCCTTCAAATATCTATCATTCCTGGCCATTAACACTACATCATCTGCATACGCACAAATTTGTTTAGATATATATACAATATTTCCGGTATCCATTATTTTTTCAAGGACATGGTTAATTGCCAGATTAAATAAAGTAGCTGAGAGTGCATCACCTTGTCTGACTCCTGTATTAAGAGCAAGCTCATTTCCAATTCTTCCATCCAACATCACCTTTGCCCTTACTTCTCCTAATCAGTTTCTGCGGTATTCCTATTGTCTCCATATATTCATATAGCTTATCCTTGTATATACTGTCAAATGCTTGCCTAAAATCTACAAACAACATATGTAGATCTATATTATTCTCATAGCATTTTTCCATTGTTTGACGTACCACGAATATTTGATCTAGTGTGCTCCTATTTCACCTGAAGCCACACTGTACTTCATCCAATCTCTCTTCAGCATATGGAGTCAGATATTGTAATAATACATTTGAAAATACTTTATAGATGATATTCAGTAATGTAATTCCTCTACAATTAGTACATTCGTATTTATTTCCCTTCTTATATATTGGGAAAATTATTCCTGTATTCCACTCATCAGGTATCCGTTCTTCCTCCCAAATCTTAATAATCAGTTCATGTATCTCTTGTATCATTTTTCTGCTACTATTGTTAATCAGTTCACTTGTTATTCCGTCTTCTCCTGCTGCTTTATGGTTATTTAAATTTGCAATAGCATTTTCTACATCTTTCAATGTGGGGGCATTTACCCATTGTTCTGGCCCACTCTGCTCCATATGCCTTTCACTTTCTTCCACCTCTTCTCTTTCCTTGTTAAGGAGCTCTCGGAAGTATTCGGTCCATCTTTCACTTATTTCCTCTTCATTCTGTAATAGCTTGCCTTCTTTATTCTTACAGCCATTCAGTCTTGGCTTATACCCCTTCCTGAAATAATTAATTTCATTATAGAATTCTTTCGTCCTCTTCTGTAATCTTTGTGTCTCGATACTCTCTAGTTTCTTCTTAATCATCTTTCTTTCTTCTTCTTACAGATGTTATTAGCTTCACGTCTGCATTTCTCATAAGTTTCCCTATTTGACCTTGTATTTCTCTGTAACATTTTTGCTCTTGCTCCATTCTTTCTTCCAATCGCTTCCTCACACTCTATATCAAACCAAATATTTCTTTTCTTTTTAGCTATACCCAGTGTTTCTTGTGCCGCATTTTGTATGCACCTTTGAACTTTTGCCCACCTTTCCTCTATTCCAGATACTTGTCCAATCGTCTGTAAAGTATTATTCATTTTTAACTGGAATTCTTGTTTTCCTTCTGGTTGTTGTAGTTTTTTTTTAAATTCCATTTCCTTCTTTCCGTAGGTTGTCTCCTCTGCCCTGTTGCCAATTTTTGTCTCACTATTGCTTTTACTAAATAATGGTCAGAATCACAGTTTGGTCCTCTGCATGTCCTTACGTCAATAATGGATGCTGCATGCCTCGTAGTCACTAGTACACGATCTATTTGATTTACTACTGTGCTTCCTGGCATCTTCCACGTTCCTTTATGTATTTTCTTATGATCAAAGCAGGTGCTTTTAATTACAAGACCACTCGTAGTTGCAAACTGTCCCAAGTGAAAACCATTCTCATTTGATTCTTCATGTAGTGTATATTTCCCTGCTATTGGTCTCATACACTCTTCCATTCCCACTTTGGCATTAAAATCTCCTAAAATAATAATCATGTCATATCTTGGTCCCTCTTCAACGGTTTGTACTAAGTCATCACAAATTGTTCCTTCCTTTCCTCATCCGCATCTTCAATTGGTGCATGTGCTGATATAACAGTTATGTTTCTAAACTTCCCCTTAATCCGAAGCTTACATATTCTATCTGAGATCGGTTCAAATCCTATTATACTCTTCTTCAATTTCCCACATACTATAAATCCCGTACAGAACTGTACTGTTCTTTCTTCCGGCCCACTGTAATAGAGGTTATAATCTTTTTTTTCAATACATCCTTGCCCTTTCCACCTTATTTCCTGAATCGCTACTAAGTCATATCCAAATCTTTGTGTTTCATTTACTATTTCTTGCATTTTTCCCGGTTTCAACATTGTTCTTACATTCCATGTCGCCATGTTTATATCCGCTTTCCTTACTCGTGTCCTGTCCCTAAGCTTTTGTCGTCTTTGATTTTCGTCCGGTTTTCTCGTAGAAGTCTTCTGAACAAAGCTTTTTTTACAAGGTGAGGCCGTTAACCCCGCGCTCCTCCCTATCCACTGGCTGGGGACATTGATTTTGGAGCATCCTACTCCTAGAGAGGTTGTCTTCACTACGACTAAGGAGTCCCGTCTACCCCGTCTTATGTCCTCAACTAATTGACCCCAGTGAGGATGGGTTGCCTCATCTGCCTTTTCCACCATTCCGAAGGTGTCCTTCTCTGCTGAATCCCCCGTTAAGGTCTTCAATCGTAACCCTGGGCATGGATTCCACGTTATACCCCGTGGGACTGGGTCCCCACCTGAACTTAGCCATCCTTTTACACCGGCCTACTGGAGTAGAGGATGCCCACCGCCGCAACGTGGATGCGCCAGGCAGGAGTTACTCAAGTGGAGAATAGGGAAGGTGGCCCTATCTCCCTTGAGTCGGGTTAATGGTTGTATATGGAACCACAACCAAAGGCCTTTCATTGACCTGTCTCAGTCTATCCATGGCTTTGACAATATGAAAGTGACTGAGGTAAGAGTGATGCTAGTAATGCCATTCCTTATGCAGCCAGTCGCTCCTATGAATGGTGTAAAAATGTTGCCCATAGGATCGGTTGATGCATGCATTTCAGTGGACTTGGCAGACTGATATGTAATAGCAACTTCTGGCTCAGTGAGGAAAGCAACGGTAAACTACCTCACTCCTCATTTCCCTAGTACGCCTCTTCAGTGATGCCTAGGCAATCTATGACAGCTGATGGCGGAGCTGTTGAGGATCCAACCAGCCTTAGGGCTGACGACTGAACATACATATACATTATTATTATTATTATTATTATTATTATTATTATTATTATTATTGTTGTTGTTGTTGTTGTGTCCGAGCGGAGTGGCCGGGATGCACCCATCATTTGAGCCTGATTGGGGAATTTAATTTTTGTTTGGATATTGGATGGGAGCATTCATCCCTAACCCGGTCAATAACTGGAAAACAGGTTTTAGGTTTTCATTTTTCATTGGATGGAAGTATTCATATGTGCTACATGAATTATAAAATTATGGGATACTCAGGAGGCTACTGTATATGAACAAAGAATCAGTAGAAGCCCACGCTTCCTTTCTTTTCTGGAAGAAAACACTATCTCTGTAACGTAAACAACTAACACCCGGTCTGTTGCGTCAGAACAGGAACTACGCAGTAGAAGCGGAAAATTCCACTGCAAGAGTGAGACAGAAACAACCAATCCTACTACCAGAATCCCCTTGATTTGGAATGGACTCGTCCATACACGTGAATAGCGAATATATGTGGTCCAATCAGGTTGCACTATTCAAAGAATTTCAAAATCAGCGGGACAGAATATGTAATTCATCTGGAATCAAGGCTAATAATTATTATGGATTTTATGACAGCAAGATATTAGTATTGACAAAGTAATTTTTGGACCAAGCTAATTTATCAATGGTGATGGAAAATAATAATTGCGCACTGAACTTTCGGGTAGCAACACAGGTGTGCAGTCCCCGCCACCATGAAGTCGGTTCGACAGCGCGTAAGAAGAAGTAATCCAACTAACGCTATCAGTATTACACAAAAAGTTACGAACAATTTTGGGATCACGCTGTACCAGTATATTGACATGCATCTTATGGAATTAAGTGTGTAATGCATTTCATCTCTTAAGCATTTTATCAGGAGACGCCCTCCAACGGGGATTTTTGTGTGTTAAAAGGTATGTATCCTTCCGCCGAGAAGTGACTCTACCAACACGCAGCCCCGATTCTCAACGTTCAGAAGGGTCGTGACGATTAGACGTGTGTAGGGCAGCGCTCCGTATTTGTGAATACCCACAAAGAACAAAGTGTATTTATCCATGTATTCGTACGAAGCTAAGTTTTAGATACACCAAGTGCCTATGAAAGTGATTTTTAAGAATACCAGGGAACTTAATAATGATAAACATACTCTCTGAGTCAATTTTACATATTACCGACACGAGATTTTGAGTTACGTAATAACTGCTCACTAGTGCCGGGAATCAGACATTTTAGCATGCAAGGAGATCACTCCATTCTTGGGAACACTTTCCTTGTTCTGTTGTACTAAATCAGCTGGCGAACAGCTATTTCTGGAAACCTACACTTTCACCAGCTCTCTTTCAAGGCTGAGCGCAACCCTCACATTTAACTGTTCTTTTGTCAAGATCGAGGGGAAGGCTGATAACACGAAGTATTTGACTGCATGTGAATGTAGCAAAAGGGACGTCCAAGACGACAAGTAGTAGTAACAATCTTTCGCGGTTGAGCAGCAGATAGGATATGTACATATTAAATGATTAGTGTTCTAATATTTTATATCATCGATACAGTGATAATATCGCGTGAAAGTGTATCTGTGTTAGTTATAAGTAGCTGTTAAGCAATATGGATACGTCAAGAAAAATGAAGAAACTAAATTGTTCCTTCCTATGGCCGCATCCTCCGACGAGTGCCGATTGGTTGCTGAATGTGAGTATTATTCTCGTATTACTATGTAGAATCTAAAACATCTCCTTAATGTAATATAGATATCGGTGCGCGAGTCGTAGAGTTAGACGTGAGGACACAGTCAAATTATTTAGGATATTTTTGTCGTATTTATGTGCTTGGATAAATAATAATAATTATTATTAATAATAATAAAATGTTGCTATTTCAGGTTATTTGTAACGATTTTTACGAGTGTATGAAGCACAATTTCAGCCTACTCTGGTGTCGTAAGCATGTCTATTTTGAGATATTTAAAGGATCGTCGTCGGAGACATTTTATTTTATTATTATTATTAATTAATTAATAACATCATTTTAGTGTGTGTGGACCAGTATATCGAGTTATGATTGGGGAACGGAGCTAAAGGCTATAATCGGAATTTATGAGAATCATTATCATAATTTCAGTAAAGATAATAGTAATCGTTATTTTTTTAGAGAAATCTTAGTAAGTAGTTGGGTGATTAATATTACCATTAAAACTTATATTCTCTAATAAGAAATATTTGTCATAGAAATTAAATGCGATTTTGAGTGACGATAGCACTCAGAGATTTGGTACGGTCCATATGTAACAATACAGTATGATACGCAATGTTATTCGCAGAGAAAAATTGAGAGTTTTATGTGTTAGCATGTAGACTGGAAATAAAGAGAAATCAGCGATGCAGCTGATATGCAGTGAATGCCGGCATTATGAAGCCGAGGTAACTTAGTATTGAGAAGTAGATATAACGATGAACCAGTCGAAATATTAAATATTGAAAGGACCTAATGATACTTTTATGGGTTAATTGTGACACAACATCAATTATTGGTATGTAAAGTTTTGTTGAATATTTAGATCGTCACTGAAATATTGCGTTGGCATATTGAACATCCAATTAATTTATTAAGAATGTCAGATATTGCTTACCTCCTGGAACTATTTTTTGTGACACTACGTATTATTATTATTATTATTATTATTATTATTATTATTATTATTATTATTATTATTATTAAAAATATTTCTTTGCATTTTTGTAATTTTTGTTGTGCTACAGTCCTTAATGTTGACACGAACCTTATTTCATGAATTGATTAGATGACTTTCATTCTGGATCAGGTTGAGTAAACCACGAGATTAATTGATTTATGGTCGTGGTTAACGGTTGTTTCAGTGAATTACTAGCATCTGGACACTGAAATTAACCGAAAATTATATGAATATAAATTTGTTAACCTGAGATACTAATTTTTCTTGGAGAATTCTTGTGAATATTGACTTCTAGTGTATATTTGTATATAATCAGTGATAGTTTGCTGTTCTGAATTTTTGGTTGACGTGTCAGGCTATTACATTTGGCTGTGTCGCTTGTTGTAAATAGTTATTTTAGGATCTATTTTTCTTTAAGTGGGAGAGTATATTCTTCTTTGGTGTAAAATGTAGCATAAGTTAGGGTAAGACTCGAGCACAGTATAAGGAAATGTTTTAGATTCTCAAGCAACAACAACAAACCCATGAATCTAACATATTACTGAACTGGATGGCCTGAATTAACATTTATGTATTTTAAAAAGTGTATGTTATGGAACACGAGTTATAATTGAAAGGTTCAGTAACTATTTGGTAATGAAATAATAATAATAATATTATTATTATTATTTTGGAAAATATGCTTTAGGCAGTTGGTGTCTTTTTCTTTACACAGTGAGCAGTCTCTTTCTTGTGAGTTGAAACAGGTCATGGTAATTATCATTCAAAACAAAGATTCATTAAATCATGTAAATGAGAGAAAAGTGTTATCACCAGAGGTGTGATGGAATGTGAATGTTCTGAATTCTAAATTACATATACACAGTAGTAACGAATTATGGTGGACACCAGTGGCTAATTATTATTATTATGATTATTACTATTATTATTATTTAAGTATGCTATCTCTATGAATTACATGTTATTTTGGGAGGCCTAATGAGGCATGGTATCAATCATTCAAACCAGTTAATTATGCATTTTAAAATCAATTGTAATTTAATTAAAATATTAACATATTAATTAATTTTATGTAACTTCTGAAATATTTTACTATCGATTTTATTGAGTTTGGTGAATGATTATTAGTACTTCTTGTTACCGTATTTTTGTGGTAGTTAGAGGTGAAAGAAGGTGCGGGGTGGTGAACAGGCCTCAACCTACGAAAGTAAAATTAATTTAAAATTTAACAAGGTTATATTTTCTTTTCAAAATAAAGAAATAACAAGCATGGCAGGTACAGAGTAGCAAGTCAACAAAATGTAGTTACAATATTTACAGGATTTGGGTTTCGAGCCCCAACCTCATAATTCTTGAGCAGTTAGCCCAGTTTTACCCCAAACACAAGTTTCAACAGAGGGGAAGAAAACCCCATTCATGCCTAGGAGCACTTGCTCCAAATTACACAGTAAGGCCTCCTTGAGGCGCGCAGAAAACCAAATTTCCAAAAAAGAGCAACTTGCTCTCAAAATTCAGGTCTGTCAAAGGCCACACCTAATTCCACCTTCAAGCTGTCCTCTAAGGACATATACACAGGGGCAAAATACCCAACCTACTGAGGTCTATTAAATGAGAAGAAGGTTAATTATATGACCTCTAAAATAACAATTAGAGCGGAGGCGATCGGCACTCCTAATACATTTGTCTTAAAACCTAATCTGGCTCTAGGCCACAAATGCAAGGGCTAATCCCATACTACAGAGGTGACTTTACATTAAGGAAGAATCGGTTGTGAGAAATAAGTTCACCTCAAAACAAAAATGAGTGGGAGCTCGAGAGGGTTAAGCACTCTCTATCCCAATATGAGAATTAAAAGATAGAATAGATACAAGTTTCTTTACATTTTAAGGAAGGTTACATAATGGAAAAACTTCGGACCCACCCCGAGAGTTAAACTGCTGAGCAAGCAAGAAAGGAAGTAATTAATCGGCCATTACCTGGTTGTTGACTGCCGCCGAAGAAAGAGGCGCTTCCCGCCCCCTGCTATATACTTTACACAGTGAAAGATGGTACTGAAGTGGCCTAGAGACCCTAAAATCAGCAGTTTATATACTCTCGCGGAAAGTTCGAGGCGTTTTAGGAAGAAAAACACCCGCCCACAATCTTTTATTGGTGGTTAAAGAAAACCCCTACACAAGATGAAGAAGAAACACATCATTGGTGGAAAATTAATTTAAGAAATTCGGGATTGGCTAAATTCAAAATAAGGGGAAAGAAAGGGTTAATATTGCCAACTTAAACAATGACTGAAAGAAATTTAGCAAAGAACAAACTTTTGAAATTAAATTTTCTCCAAAAAAAAAAACAGTTCTTTCACTCCTCACTAGGGTGCACTATTGTTGATCTTCAGTGGTGTCCTCTAGAAGAGAGAGTTCACACTTCTTACTACAAGCGAAACAAAAATACGTCGAAAATGACACAGTTCAAAAACTCCAAAATTTCCAGGAGGTGACATCTTCTGAGAAAGTGGAAAATTAATACCGTAGATAAAGTTCAGACTTCCTCCAGCAGAGGAGTTTCAACTGGCGCAAATTTTAAATAAGCGGCGTGGAGGTGTACCGCCCGGTACAGACCTCCCCCCCCCCCAAAGGTTCCTCCAGGGGTGACACATGAAATTTGTTTGACAACAAGGGCGAAGTTATGATGTGGATATGAAGATTGATTGCAGAAGCATTTATCGAAATGGCTGAAATTTAGTTTGATTCAGTTTCAAAATTTCTTGTAGTAACAGCGGAAGTACTGTCTTAATGTTTGTAGAAGGTTGAATTGAGAAGGAAAACTTTAGTTTTAAAGTTGAGGAAAAATTTTCTAAGTCCACCAGATATTGTTGTTGAATTCCCAGGTATAGTGATTGCTGACAGTAGTTGTCCATGTAGTTAATTAAATTGTATGGCCAGACCGGCCGCTGCAGCTTGTGTCCAGAGGAGGCCGCTCGGACCCCTCAAGTACCCTGAGATACCGCTCGCCCGCACTATGAGAGGAGTAGAGGTGTTGAAGCACACCGCGCCCGCGGTGAACATATACAGGCTGCGGGCCAGTAGCAGGTCGTGCGCCGCACATCAGCCTTGGCCGGGAGAAGGGCTCCGGCTCGCCGTACACAGGTTGGCCTCACTGGAGAAGGGCGGGTCCGTACCCTGCCTCAGGAGCGGTACGGCGCCGCGCTGCTGCGGGGGCACTGAAACATTAAAGCTCGGCGGCAGAATTGTTGGACCATCATCATTTTTTGAGGGCACAGGCTTAGTGGAGAGATTGAGGGGCCAGCGGCGTGCAGAAATTCATTTCAGATGCGAGCCACTGTGTGTAGTGGAGCAGGAGACGGGAGCGTGGTAATGGCCGTGGCAAGGATAGGATGGCAGTTTAACCGCGCGGGGAAGGTTTACAAAAAACTTACATATGAAACAAAATATTATAGAAATGGCAGAATGCCTTAAAAGTGAAAACTCAAAAAAAATATAACCTTCATATTCCTTTCACGATAATATGAAGCAAGTTAACCCAGAATTTACACCGGTTTCACCTGTGACAGGTGAACCCTAAATATCCTCTCGGAGGCTGGATTGCTTAATAATAATGTGACCGGCGTAAGGAAATCTAGAATGATACACGGCCCATGAAATCTGGCGGCAAGCTTGCCCGCGGGAACAAAATTCTTGACCATCACCTGGTCACCTACCTTCAAATGGGTGGGTCTCCGTCCACGATCATATCTTTCCCTAACCTTTTCATGAGATACTTTAAGATTGGCTTTAGCCTTCTTCCAAAGATCTTTAATATTATCCGGATTTATTGTCTCAGGTAGAATGTCACTCAGAGACCAGAGGTTAGAGAGCGGCGTATTGGGAACGAACTTGAACATCAAAGAAGCTGGAGTAAACTTGTGAGATTCATGAACCGCCGAATTCAAAGCAAAAGCTAACCAATGCAGGGACGTGTCCCACCTGGAATGATCTTCATGATGATAGGCAATAAGCGCGGACCTGAGATTACGATTAACCCGTTCAGCCAGAGATGGTTGAGGGTAATAAGCAGAAGTAGTTACATGAGAGATGGACAAGTCAAAACAGAATTTACGAAAAAGATTTGATGTGAACGCCTTAGCATTATCAGACACAATATATTGGCACGGACCAAAAGAAGCAAAAATCGTATTTAGGCAAGTAATGGTGGACTGAGCGGTAACCAGCTTAGTCGGAAATAACCAGGAAAATCTAGTAAAGCCATCTACACATACAAAGATAAACTTGTTAGCATTTCCCTTAGACTGGGGGAAGGGTCCTACATAATCAATATACAGGCGTTCCATGGGGCGCGAAGCCTGATGAGAGGACAACATGCCTACCTTGGTGGACATGGTGGGTTTACTAAGCAAGCAGGATTTACAAGCTTTCACTAGTTCACGGATTTCACCGTCCATACCTTTCCAGATGAACATTTCACGAATCTTCTCACGAGTTTTAAAGATACCAAGATGCCCTCCTAATGGGGTCTCATGATAATACTTGAAGATCATAGGTACAAGAACAGCTGGAACGACAACTTTCATAATCTTACCATGCCTCGAAGGGCAACATAAAACACCATTCCTCAAAACATAAGGGTCTACATGTTCCCCAGAAGAAAGGGTTTCCATTATCGGAGCCAGCGTCGGATCTTCACGTTGGTATTTCTCGATATCCCTAAAGAGCATGGGAGCATCTGTTAAGATGGCATTAACATCAGACAGCATGGACTCGGGAGGTGAAGAACTATCGTCCGGATCATGGGTCTCGACCTCGTTGGAAAACATACGGCTGAGTCCATCAGCAACAACATTTTCGGTACCTCTGATATGCCTGACATCGAAATGGAAGGCGGAAATACGGATGGCCCAACGGGCTATACGACCAATACGACGCGGCCTACCTAAGACCCAGCTTAAGGCTTCATTATCTGTCTCCAGGTCGAATTTGACATGTTCCAGATAGAGACGGAACTTTTCTAAGGCAAATAAGACTGCCAACCCTTCGAGCTCATATATGGAATACTTTGCTTCTTGAGCCGATAGCGTCCTAGATGCATAGGCGATGGGTCGCCTCCCTAATTCAGTCTCTTGAAGAAGGACTGCAGCTACCGCCGACGACGACGCGTCGGTTTGGACAATGAATTTCTTTGAGAAATCAGGCATAGCAAGGACAGGGGCATTACAGAGAGCTAATTTAAGATCTTCAAAAGCGGCTTGTTGAGAAGGTCCCCACTCGAATTTGATGCCTTTCCTACGAAGAAGGTTCAAGGGCGCCGCTCTATTAGCAAAGTTAGGAATGAACTTCCTGAAGAAATTCACCATTCCAATGAACCTGGCGATACCTTTGATGTCCTTAGGTGGTTTAAAATCACGGATGGCCTGTGTTCTCGAATGATCGACTGCAACACCATCAGGTGACACAATATGCCCTAGGAATGACATAGAGGGCTTAGCAAAGGCAACCTTGGACAACTTGACAGTTAACCCAGCCTTACGAAGGCGATCGAGAACTTCTCGCAGATGATCTAGATGTTCTTCAAAAGTCTCTGAAAATACGACGACATCATCCAAGTAGTGGTACAAGTACTCAAATTTGATGTCGGAGAAGACCCTATCTAGAAGCCTAGTGAGTACAGCTGCTCCCGTGGGGAGCCCGAAAGGCACGCGGTTGTATTCGTATAAATTCCAGTCCGTGGCAAACGCTGTAAGATGTTTAGACTCTTCGGCTAGAGGAATTTGATTGTAGGCCTGATTCAAGTCCAAGATGGTGAAGAACTTGGCCTTACGGAACCATGAAAAACAAGAATGAAGGTCGGGAAGGGGCACAGATTGTAACACCACCTTCCGATTGAGAGCCCTATAATCAATGACAGGCCTGAAGCCCCCCTGGGGTTTCGGGACTAGAAAAATAGGCGACGAATACGCCGACTTAGAGGGCCTAATAATACCATCCTTCAACATCTGATCGATGATTTCTTTCAGAGCCTTCATTTTAGGTGGAGATAGCCTATAAGGTGGAAAACGGACAGGAATCGAATCCGTGACCTCAATTTTGTATTCGATAAGATCAGTAACACCAAGAGTATCAGAGAACACCTCTGGAAACGACTGACACAACTTACGAATACTATCAGCCTGCTCCTCAGGTAGATGTCTAAGGTCTAACAACATCTCATCCTGGGTAGGCGAAATAGATGAACATGATGCAGAATTACATTTTAACAAGGGGATTTTACAATTGGAAGCAAATTTGAAAGTGCACGACCTACTCTGAAGATCGAGCACAAGACCAGTGTGAGAAATAAAGTCGGCTCCCAATATGATGGGGCAAGACAAGTGCTTAGCCACAAACAATTAATTTTCCATGTAAATTTAAAAATACGAATTTTGACATTTACAGAACCTAGGATTTCCAATGGAGATGAATTAGCCGAAACATATTGAACAGAAGATGAGACATAGTCAGGTAGTTTACAAACAGATTTCAATTTAGAATACCATTCAGCCGAAATAATCGAACAAACACTGCCTGAATCTAAAAGAGCTGTTACAGGTTCATTATTTAACTCAATTTTAAGAAAAGGAACCGGTGCGGGGGTATCCGCCGCAATCCTAAGACATTCTTTGGGGCATTCAAAAGATGAATTTGAAGATAGAACGTTCCCTGAATTTTCGACCTGTTTACCAGGGGCTGAGCCTCGGGAAGAGGGATTAGTCGACTCAGCCGAAGCCACTAGTCATTTTTTATTATTGGCATTGGTGGAATTTGCACCAGAAGTTGAGCAGGAGGGGGTGCTATTTGAGTTTGGGCAATTCTTGGCTATATGTGAGAAAGCCCCACATTTAAAACAGCCTTGTGATGAACCAGCTCCATTATTTGCCCTACAAGACTTGATCAGTGGACACTTGCGAAGATGGTCAGGCGACCCGCAAGCATAACATTTACGGGGTGTGACTGGTCGGCGAGGTGGAGGCCGAAGATTACTAAAAGAGGGAGGGGATTCTTTCGCGACACGCAAAGAATCGGCGTATCTAACTCCTTCCGCTGAGACGGCCAATGCTTCAAGTTCAGAGAAAGTTTGCGGGCACGCCGCGAAACACAAATATGACCTATAGGATGGTGAAATGCCTTCCACAATAGCTTGTACAATCTGATCCTCAGGGAAGTGAAGAGCAAACACACACTTAATATCTTGGATGAAATCTGCCAAGTTTTCATCCAAGCGCTGTACCCGATAATAGTACTTCTGAATAAGGGAGGACCTGGCCCTAGCCGGGATGAAGTTAGCTAGCAAGTGGGCGTGGAAATCCTCAATAGATGATTGCTCGGCAATGGCTCTTACTATTTTGTCAGAGAGAATACCAATTGCATAGGGATAGATGATTTGCAAAATTTGACATGGAGAAAGAGAAAACACAAGGGCATGATCCTGAAATTCAACTAAAAATCTTAAAAAGGAAATTACTTCACTGGTGGTATTAACGGAAAACTTAGAGATACCTCTGAGTAACATTGCCAATGGATGAGGCAAGCTGCTGAACCCGGGTGACATAGTAGGTAAAGGTTTCAGTGGCAAGGAAGTTAATTCAGAACGTACATTATTTAATGAGTTACGGCGTTCAGATTCGTCCAATGGGGCAGAGGTAGTTTGAGCAGCGATGGTTTTCCTATTTACTTCTCCCTTAGGAGGCTCTTCCTCGCTACCTACATTCACTGTGGTGGGTAGATCGCTTTTGGGAGGAACCTCCCCAGTTAACAATTGAGTGACCTTGCTGGATAATTCAGAAATATTTTCAAGCAGCGTACTAGCTTCCTTCTTCTGAACGTCATTCAACTTTAGAGACAACAGATCGTTAACTCTATTTGAAAAATGAAACAGCCTGGCTTGCACACGCTTAATTTGATTAGGAGAAGGATCATTTTCATCAAAAAAACTAACTACCGATGCTAGCCCAGTAATATTCTCGACGATCGTGGAAAGAGAGTCGTCAATTTCTTTCTCTCCCAAGGTGGGGATGGAAATGGGCAAATCAAGGGACTCTCTAAGCTTGTTTGTGTCTACTGCAACCGTGCCTCCAGATTGCACATTTCTGATAGTTAACTCATAGATCAACTCCTATTTGCGCAAATAGTTAAGATGGAGAACATCGCGAGGGCCGGGCATGATGACAGAACAAATTTTGAAAAACTCAAAAAAATTCCAGCAACTGAGAAAATGGTTAGAGTTCGGAACAAAACAATGTTTAGCCGTCAAAAGGGGCTAAATTGAGACCCATTCAACCACGCTCTGCTACCACTTGTTACCGTATTTTTGTGGTAGTTAGAGGTGAAAGAAGGTGCGGGGTGGTGAACAGGTCTCAACCTACGAAAGTAAAATTAATTTAAAATTTAACAAGGTTATATTTTCTTTTCAAAATAAAGAAATAACAAGCATGGCAGGTACAGAGTAGCAAGTCAACAAAATGTAGTTACAATATTTACAGGATTTGGGTTTCGAGCCCCAACCTCATAATTCTTGAGCAGTTAGCCCAGTTTTACCCCAAACACAAGTTTCAACAGAGGGGAAGAAAACCCCATTCATGCCTAGGAGCACTTGCTCCAAATTACACAGTAAGGCCTCCTTGAGGCGCGCAGAAAACCAAATTTCCAAAAAAGAGCAACTTGCTCTCAAAATTCAGGTCTGTCAAAGGCCACACCTAATTCCACCTTCAAGCTGTCCTCTAAGGACATATACACAGGGGCAAAATACCCAACCTACTGAGGTCTATTAAATGAGAAGAAGGTTAATTACATGACCTCTAAAATAACAATTAGAGAGGAGGCGATCGGCACTCCTAATACATTTGTCTTAAAACCTAATCTGGCTCTAGGCCACAAATGCAAGGGCTAATCCCATACTACAGGGGTGACTTTACATTAAGGAAGAATCGGTTGTGAGAAATAAGTTCACCTCAAAACAAAAATGAGTGGGAGCTCGAGAGGGTTAAGCACTCTCTATCCCAATATGTAGATTAAAAGATAGAATAGATACAAGTTTCTTTACATTTTAAGGAAGGTTACATAATGGAAAAACTTCGGACCCGCCCCGAGAGTTAAACTGCTGAGCAAGCAAGAAAGGAAGTAATTAATCGGCCATTACCTGGTTGTTGACTGCCGCCGAAGAAAGATGCGCTTCCCGCCCCCTGCTATATACTTTACACAGTGAAAGATGGTACTGAAGTGGCCTAGAGACCTTAAAATCAGCAGTTTATATACTCTCGCGGAAAGTTCGAGGCGTTTTAGGAAGAAAAACACCCGCCCACAATCTTTTATTGGTGGTTAAAGAAAACCTCTACACAAGATGAAGAAGAAACACATCATTGGTGGAAAATTAATTTAAGAAATTCGGGATTGGCTAAATTCAAAATAAGGGGAAAGAAAGGGTTAATATTGCCAACTTAAACAATGACTGAAAGAAATTTAGCAAAGAACAAACTTTTGAAATTAAATTTTCTCCAAAAAAAAAAAAAACTTTTCTTTCACTCCGCACTAGGGTGCACTATTGTTGATCTTCAGTAGTGTCCTCTAGAAGAGAAAGTTCACACTTCTTACTACAAGCGAAACAAAAATACGTCGAAAATGACACAGTTCAAAAACTCCAAAATTTCCAGGAGGTGACATCTTCTGAGAAAGTGGAAAATTAATACCGTAGATAAAGTTCAGACTTCCTCCAGCAGAGGAGTTTCAACTGGCGCAAATTTTAAATAAGCGGCGTGGAGGTGTACCGCCCGGTACACTTCTGATGATTGATTTTTGTTAGCCACTGTAACTTCATTTAGATTATCATTATTATTATTATTATTATTATTATTTTATTGGTCCACTTATTATCACATTTATACCTGGTCATTATTACCATATTATCTTGCTGGTGTGTACATCTACACATATATTTTATGAATTTTAAGTAACAGATTAGGTAATCAATTATATAAATTTTGATAATTATTAATTAATTATTTCAAGAATTAATCAGTGATGTGGTAACCCATTTCATTTATAAACAACACTATTTGACATTGTGATAATGTAACCCTATGATTTGAATCTGAATTTACATTACATTAATTAATATTTGATTGATTTCATTCTTCATTTTTCTTCATTTTGATAAATAAAATGTATACACAATTTTTTAAAATCAGTCTGTGACATAATTTTATGTAGCTAGTAGACTATCCCTTATTGAGCTATATCTATGCACCCCTATTCGACGACAGGGACCGATCGCGACTGAGAGGGATCTCACATCTTCGGTAAGTATATTCTTTTCAGGGGCAGCCGTGGCAATACTGGACTTCAAGTCTACACCGAAGAAGCTCAAGAAGGGTGCAGGGCGTGTTAACGTGCTACGGCTATGGCGCCAAGCTCTGCATTCAAGAGACTAGTGGGTTCGAACCCCACCGTCTGTTGTCCTGAGAACGGTTTTCCGTGATTCACCATTTTCACTTCCTGGCAAATGCTGGGAAATTCCTATTCATGAGCCACAGCCGATTCCTTCCACCACTTTACCCGATTTCTTTCACCATAATTCATTTTATCTTTATTAGCTGCTCAACTGAGGTTGGAGTCAGGAAGGGCATCCGGCTATAAAAATCATGCCATAAAAATTTCATCTAATTTCATTCCCGACCCCGTGTCAGGAAACGGTACTAAGAGGTAGACTTACATATTATTATTATTATTATTATTATTATTATTATTATTATTATTATTATTATTATTATTATTATTACTATAATTATTGTGTTCAATCCACAGCCCTAAGGCTGGTTGGATCCTCAACAGCTCCACCATCAGCTGTCGTAGAAGGCCTAGGCTTCGCTGAAGCGGCATATTAGGGGAATGAGGAGTGAGTAGTTTCCCGTTACTGACCTCACCGAGCCAGGAGTTGGGATTACATACCAGTCTGCCAAGCCCACTGAAATGCACGCACCAACTGACCCTATGAGCAACATTTTCACACCATTCATACTAGGGACTGGCTGCATAAGGAAAGGCATTACTAGTATCGCTCATACCTCAGTCACTTTCATATTGTCAAAGCCAAGGATAAGACAGAGACAGATCAATGAAAGTAACAAAATTGCTCTAGCCTATGCCAGAAAACGTAGTGCACTGAAAACAATAGGTGCTGTCAGCAAAGGCCGATTATTATTATTATTATTATTATTATTATTATTATTATTATTATTATTATTATTATTATTATTATTATTATTATTATTATTATTATTATTATTATTATTATTATTCCGAGGGATCTGTGGAACAGCAGAGGTGAAAGAAAGTGCTGGTGGGAACAGGTCTCATCTACGAAATTAAAGTGAATTTAAAATTTAACAAAGGTTATATTTTCTTATCAAGATCAAGAAATAACAAGTATAACAGGTACTCAGTAGCATATCAACAAATTAAGAATGTACAATTGCAATTTGTTAATGGATTTGGGCTTCGAGCCCAGACCCGCAATCCTTGAGCAATGAGCCCAACTTTACCTATGTACAAAGTTCAACAAAGGGGCAGAAAACCCCAATCATGCCAAGAAGCACTAGCTCCCAATTACCCAGTAAAGCCTGCTCGAGGCACACAGAAACCAAATTTAAGAAAGAGCAACCCGCTCTCAAAGTTCAAGCCTATTCAAAGGCCACACCAAACTCCACCTTTAAGCTGCCCTCCGGGCACACAAGAACAGGGGTAATGATACCCAACCTACTGAGGCCTATTCAGTAAAGAAACAGGTCAATTACATGGCCCAAAATTATGATTAGAATGGAGGCGTAACTTGCACTCCTAATACCTTTTTAAAACCTACTTGGCACTAGGCCGCATACACAAGGGCTAATCCCATACTAAAGAGGTGACCTGTATAAGAAGACTTTATTACATTTAAAAAAAAGAAGAAACGGTAGTGAAAACAAAGTCACCTCGAAACAATAGGAGTGGGAGCTCGAGAGGGTTAGCACTCTCTATCCCAATTTATAGTTAAAGAGCCGAAGTTTTACCAAGAGTCTATTACATTTTAAGGATAGGTTACATGAGAAAAGTTCCGAACCTGCCCCGAGGGTTAAACTGCTGAGCTAGCAAGAAATAAAATTAAACGGCCATTACCTTGTGGATGAACTGCTCCCCGAAGAAAGAGGCGCTTCCCGCCCCCTGCTACATAATCACACTAGAAGAGATGTTACTGAAGTGGCCAGGAGACCAGAAAATCAGCAGTTTATATACCCTCGTGGAAAATTCGAGACAACCCGCCCACAAAATTTTATTGGATAATGGCAAAAACTAATACACCAGACGAAGAAGAAACACCTTATTGGTGGAAAATTAATTACAGAAATTCCTTATTGGTCAAATTCAAAACTGGCGGAAAGAGAAGGTTTATACTGCCAACCCAAACAATGACTGAAATAAATTTAACAAAGAACAAACTTATGAATAGCAAATTTATTCAAAAAAAGTTCCTTCACTTCGCACTATGGTGCACAATAGTAGTTCTTAAGTAGTGCCATCTAGAAGAGAATGTTCACACTTATTACTACAGAGAAAACAAAAACAAGTCGAAACCGATATAGTTCAGAACACTTCAAAATTTACCGTAGAGACATCTTCTGAGAAACCTTAGAATTAATATGGTTGTTTAAGTTCAGGCTTTCTCCAGTAGAGGACTTTCAACTGCCGCAATGTTTGAATTAGCGGCGCGCAGGTGTACCGCCGGTACAATTATTATTATTATTATTATTATTATTATTATTATTATTATTATTATTATTATTATTATTATTATTACCGAGCTCGATAGCTGCAGTCGCTTAAGTGCTGCCAGTATCCAGTAATCGGGAGATGGTGGGTTCGAGCCCCACTGTCGGCAGCCCTGAAGATGGTTTTTCCGTGGTTTCCCATTTTCACACCAGGCAAATACCGGGGCTGTACCTTAAATTAAGGCCACGGCCGCTTCCTTCCACTTCCTAAGCCTTTCGTATCCCATGGTCGCCATAAGACATATCTGTGTCGATGCGACGTAAAGCAAGTAGCTAAAATAATAATAATAATAATAATAATAATAATAATAATAATTTATTATTATTATTATCGGGGACGTGATTAGCTTAGTTGCTTAGCAGCCGGGTTCCCACCCAGAAGACTTAAGTTCGAATCTCGGTCGATCCTAGGTTGAGATCTTAATCTCCAAGATCTCGTGGCGTTAGGAAGGGCATCCCGCCGAGGGTTGCCACCTGTCCCGTATTGTACGGGACATTCCGTATTTGAAGTGACAATTTTGCTTCCCGTATTATGAACTGTTGTCCCGTAAAAACGAGCACTTCTCTTTCTTTTTTTGGTCTTTAAATATTTTAAACTCCGTATTTGATTTGAGCGCCATTGAAACTCAAAGTAGCTTCATTACTTTTTATTATTGGAGCCTCAGAAGAAGGAAATCTCGTGATGTCTTGTCATTTGCAGGTAAAGCTGAGCATGCTGGGTTATTTATTTCTTCTTCTGCCTTGCACTTCAGTAGATCTTCCATTCCAATTTCCAACGTGATTGTTCATGATGTTTGAGACTAAATCTAAGCAAATTCTGAAGCTTTCAAAGCTCACAGAAGACATCAGCGTTAAGATGACAGATTCTGATGAGAATTCGGTCAATAAAACTCCTAAGAAGGAAATTAAACGAGTAACATCATATCAAAATAGCTGGGAATCGTCATACATGTGGGTGAAACCTTTTATTGGACAATGTCACATTGCCCGACGTTCCATCTTTGTGCATGAATTCTATATCTCATGGCGGTGAGTCAGATCTTCTTGGGAACATTCCTGCCATTATTTTGGAGAGTACAGACGATGCCTCAACTCTCAAACAAGTAGTTTTCAGTGTTTACTAGTCAGAAACTAACAGAATTAGAAAACTTGTGTCTTTTGTTGTGAGTGTTTCTGGGTCAAATGTATTTGTTGAACGCATTTTCTCCTTAATGTCTAACAAGTGGTCACACAGTAGAAACAGGTGTTCAGTAGATCTGATTAAAAGTGAACTAATTAATTTCTGTAAATATGAACGTGTCTTGTAGAGAGTTCCATGGCATGATACAGTTAGACTGCAATTTTAGCAGCAGCAGGACCGTCTCATTGAGAATTTTAGCCCGTCAGCCTATTGAGGCTTTGAGTGCTATTTCATGATAATTTAGTATCTAAGCTGGATTGTTTTGGATTGGATGGCCGAGTTATATACATTAATGACTGGTCAGGATATGACCTAGAGCCTATTGGCGATGGTTGGGGCGGGGGGGGGGGTGGGGGAGCAGAGACTAAGACCTTAGGCCTCTTGTAACGGAGGCCTTCGGTTTCATAGTTCCCTGGTTGCCTAATAAGAGGGTTATTAATATTACCGAGCTTAGCATAGAGCTTCCTGGCTTGCTTCATAATGCGCTCGGTAAGAGGGGGTATGTTATTCTCTCTGTGGAGGTCTGAATTACGAGTGAACCAAGGTGCATCTGAGACGAAGCGCAGCGCACTGTTCTGAATGCGCTGTAGCCTCGCCAGGTGCGACCCAGATAGGACTAGCATACTCTAGCGTCGGACGTATTGTAGTCTTGTACAGCAGGAGCCTGTTAACTCTAGTGAGCCCACTTTCGGCTTTAATAAGCGGGAATAATTTGGAAAGACGTCGGCTAGCTGCGGCCGCAGTAATAATAATGTGTGATGACGATAGGTTAGTCCCCTGTCCAATGTAACCCCTAGGTACTTGGTGGTGTCTGACCACCTGATAACCTCTACAAAGAAGCTCAGGGGTCAGGGTCACTTCTAGTTCTTTTGGAAAAGAGAGTAGCTGAAGTTTTCTTTACGTTAATCTTTATTCCCCACTTTTCGAAGCACAATTTTAAAGTCAGCTAAGTCAAATGAGAAGTAGAGATAGGAGAAAAATAAGGTACAGTAGTTCTAATAATGTTTTTCTGCATGTTTTGTCATACCTAATGCATTGTACTGTGTGTGCTGTTACGATGGTGTAAGTTGGTTTATTTTGCGAATATCAATAATTATACTGTTGAAAATCCACAGCCTGTTTCCAGTCATTTGACCGAGTCGGGAATGGAATGAATGAAGCCCATATCTAGCGGCGAGGATAGGAACTGTTCCGGCTACCGAAGCCTGTCGCACTCCTCTGAGGCAGTGAATAATGACTGACAGATGAAATGAAATGATAGTGGAGAGTTTTGCTTAAATGAAAGATGACAGGGAAAACCGGAGTACCCGGGGGAAAAACCTGTCCCGCCTCCGCTTTGTCCAGCACAAATCTCACATGGAGTAACAGGGATTTGAACCACGGTATCCAGCGGTCAGAGGCCGACGCGCCTGCCGCCTGAGCCACGGAGGCTTGTTATCTTATACTGTTAATGAAATGAATTATGATCTAACTGAAACTGGTACCTAACGTTTGATTTTCAAGTATTTATGAACTGTCCCTTATCTCTGTGAAGAATCCCATATTTTTAGGTAAATGTCCCTTATTTCTTAAAATAAAAAGTGGCAACCCTAATCCACCCTTAATACACGTCCCAAATACAAATGGAACCTGAGCGGTTCCAGCGACCCCAAAATTAGCAGCAATAAGCTGAAGAAAGATTATTATTATTATTATTATTATTATTATTATTATTATTATTATTATTATTATTATTATTGCTAGTTGCTTTACGTCGCACCGACACAGATAGGTCTTATGGCGACGATGGGATAGCAAAGGCCTAGGAGTTGGAAGGAAGCGGCCGTAGCCTTAATTAAGGTACAGCCCCGGCATTTGCCTGGTGTGAAACTGGGAAACCACGGAAAACAATTTTCAGGGCTGCCGACAGTGGGGTTCGAAGCTGCTATCTCCCGATTATTATTATTATTATTATTATTATTATTATTATTATTATTATTATTATTATTGGTCCATTCCTGTGGTGTAGTGGTTAGCACGATTAGCTGCCACCCCCAGAGGCCTGGGTTCGATTCCCGGATCTGCCACGAAATTTGAAAAGTGGTAGGAGGACTGAAACGGGGTCCACTCAAACTCGGGAGGTCAACTGAGTAGAAGGGGTTCGATTACCTCCTCGAAATGGTTTTACGTGGTTTCCCAAATCTCCTCCAGGCAAATGCCGGGATGGTATCTAAATTAAGGCCACGGCCGCTTCCTTCCCTCTCCCTTGTCTATCCCTTCCAATCTTCCCATCCTCCCACAAGGCCCCTGTTCAGCATAGCAAATGAGGCCACCTGGCCGAAGTACTGGTGCTCGTACCCAGCTGTGTCCCCGACCTAAGGTCTCACGCTCCAGGACACCGCACTTGAGGCGGTGGAGGTGGAATCCCTCGCTGAGTCCGAGAGAAAACCAACCCTGGACGGTAAACGGATTAAGAAAGACCATTATTATTATTATTATTATTATTATTATTATTATTATTATTATTATTATTATTATTATTATTATTATTTTCTTAACCTGTTTGCCCTGTTTAAGAAGAAAAAATGCACATTCGTATTAACTGTACCAAATTAAGTGCATGGTAATACAGTAACTTAAAGTGCAAGGCAACCTACATAACATTTGACACTTCATGCTTAATATTTCAAATCGACATGGTCTTTACTTCAAAAAAGTACTATGTAGCCTACTCACATTATATTCTGATGAGACGGAGTGCAAAGGATCAGGCTCAGAATAATGACGAGAGTTCGGTCTACTTTTCTTTCTTTCTTAACCTGTTTACCCTCCTGGGTTGGTTTTTCCCTCGGACTCAGCGAGGGATCCCACCTCTACCGCCTCAAGGGCAGTGTCCTAGAGAGTCACACATCGGGTCGAGGTATACAACTGGGGATGAGGACCAGTACCTCGCCCAGGCAGCCTCGCCTGCTATGCTGACCAGAGGCCTTGTGTGGGGATGGGAAGATTTGAAAGGATAGACGACGAAGAGGAAGGAAGTGGATGCGGCCTTAAGTTAGGTAGAATTCCAGCATTTGCCTGGAGGAGAAGTGGGAAACCAAGGAAAACCACTTCGAGGATGGCTGAGGAGGAAATCGAACACTTTATACTCAGTTAACTTCCCGAGGGTGAGTGTACTCCGTTCCAGCCCTCGTACCACTTTTCAAATTTCGTGGCAGGACCGGGAATTGAAGCCGGGCCTCCGGGGGTGGCAGCTAATCACGCTAACCACACCACCACAGAGACTAGATCTATTTAAATAGTATCATTACTGACGTCAAGTGCATCGTTTACATCTACACCATCAATTGGTCTCACTTTTAGAGGCTTGACACCGTACCAGCCTGCATGCTACCTCCGTTAAATTACATCAAATAAACATTCCCATACGAATCATTGCCGTACGCCTCGCATTGTAATATGTTACTTTAATATTAGCTACACTAAAGAAATCCAAACAAAAGGGTGCGAAATTTGGCTGTGAACTTCTGATAGGATATCAATTAGGTTCTCAGTCGTTTCATAAGAAAATCTGAATGCTTCTGAAATACAAGTAAAGGAGGCCCGGCCTCCCGTGCCTTCACCCACAAACTACCTCTGGCAAGGAGGTACGCCACTGCGATATTAATTTACGCCTTCAAGTAATATTTCTTCTCCTTCCGCCCCACTTTCACACATCCTGTGGGGTTTCACAATCGTTTTGACCCTGTTTAACGATCAGATGTCCTCCCTGACGTCAACTGCAAATGGGAACACTTTCAGAACACATGATATAACACAAACAAAGCACGCCAAAACACGAAGAACGCGCGCTATTTCAGAAAAATGAGTCGTTGGCTGCTTTAGTCGTTAACTTTTATACCAACTGGTAGCGTTCATAAGTTGCAGGCTGCTGTGAAAGTTAATGTTTATGCCAATAGAAGAGGAAATCATATTCACCTCACCGATCGACTTGGCCTTGCGGTTAGGGTTGCGCAGCTGTGAGCTTGCATTCGGGAAATATTGGATTTGAACCCCACTGCCGGCAGCTCTGAATATGAATTACCGTGGTTACCCATTTTACAGCAGGCAAATTCTGGGACTGTGCCTTAATTAAGGCCACGGTTGCTTCCTTCTGACTCCTAGCCCTTTCCTTATCCCATAAAACCTCTCTCGGTGCGACGTAAAGCAAATTGTAATCTACTGTCGTTAAAGTTACTAATCATTCGGCCCTGACGTCATTGTTGTAATTTGCACTATATTCGTCTTTCTTTCTTTCTTTCTTTCTTTCTTTCTTTCTTTCTTTCTTTCTTCCATTGGCTTAACGTGGCACTAACTAAGATAGTTTTTTGGCGACGATGAGAAATGGAAACGGAAGTGTGTCTGACCTTTTTTAAAGTACACCTCTACAGTAGTGCCAACGGCCGTAGCCGTGTTGAAACACCGGCTCCCGTGAGATCTCCGAAGTTAAGCAACATTGGGCGTGGTCAGGAGTTGGATGGGTTGCCACGCGCTGTTGGTGGGGGGGTAAGGGAATGGAGGAGCGGAAAGGAACTGGCCATCCTACCGCACGTAAACACCGGCTCAGGAACACCTCTGCGGAGGTTCGGACCTGCCTTCGGGCAGAATAACCCTGCCTACCTTACCTACAGTAGTATATGAAAGGTGTGAAAATGGGGGGAAAAAACAAATCATCTCTATACTGACCATGGAGGGATGGAATATAAAAACTTTCACTATCCATAACCTTGACCGTTGGTGGGGAAGAAAGGTTAGCTTTATTCCTGACGAAATTTGTCCGCAGGAGTTAAACTGGTACTCATTTCTGTTGTAAGCTGAATGAACCACAGGGCCATGTGAACCTCCAGAAATGGAATTCACGTTTCTTAAACGTTTCGTCTTCCTGACGGGAAAACGAACCCACATCCATCCAAGCAAACCGAGCACACTTTTACCGCCGCGACCAGGCAGCCCCTACGAAACTGGAAAACCACGGCAAACCATCTTCATGGTTGCCGATGGTATACTTAGAACTCCCTATGTACCGAATGCAAAGCTTATAGCTACACAGCCCAGACCATTTACGTCGTTCGGTCATATTTTAATGATTATGACTAGGTGACAACCCCATTGACTATTAGTAGGCTATACCAAGTAAACGGGTTTCTGTACATCAGGACTGATTTGTTGAAAAAGTAACTGACCATGAAATAGTCCTAGTAAGTCTACTTATTTGACAGAATAAGCCTTTAAAACACATGTTTATATACTGAGTGATTATCTATATAAATAAAATTGTATCTGTTTGTCTGTTTGTCTGTTCCACCATCACGTCGAAACGGCTGGATAGATCTCAACCAAACTTCATATTTAGAGTATACTCATCCCGGAGAAGGTTTCGATATGCATATCATTTTAAAATCTTTGAATACACGGGGGGTTTATAGGAAAACCAGAATGGTTTTTCCACCATCACGTCGAAACGGCTGGATAGATCTCAACCAAACTTCATATTTAGAGTATACTCCTCCCGGGGAAGGTTTCGATATGCATATCATTTTAAAATCTTTGAATACACGGGGGGTTTATAGGAAAACCAGAATGGTTTTTCCACCATCACGTCGAATCGGCTGGATAGATCTCAACCAAACTTCGTATTTAGAGTATACTCCTCCCGGGGAAGGTTTCGATATGCATATCATTTTAAAATCTTTGAATACACGGGGGGTTTATAGGAAAACCAGAATGATTTTTCCACCATCACGTCGAAACGGCTGGGTAGATCTCAACCAAATTTCATATTTAGAGTATACTCATCCCGGGGAAAGTTTCGATATGCATATCATTTTAAAATCTTTGAATAGACGGGGGTTTATAGGAAAACCACAATGGTTTTTCCACCATCACGTCGAAACGGCTGGATAGATCTCAACCAAACTTCATATTTAGAGTATACTCCTCCCGGGGAAGGTTTTGATGTGCATATCATTTTAAACTCTTTGAAAACACGTTGGATTTATAGGAAAACCAAAATGGTTTTTCCACCATCACGTCGAAACGGCTGGATAGATCTCAACCAAATATCACATTTAGAGTATACTCCTCCCGGGGAAGGTTTCGATATGCATATCATTTTAAAATCTTTGAATACACGGGGGGTTTATAGAAAAACCAGAATGGTTTTTTCCACCATCACGTCGAAACGGCTCGATAGATCTCAACCAAATTTCATATATACAGTATACTCATCCCGGGGAAGGTTTCGATATGCACGTCATTTTAAAATCTTTGAATACACGGGGGGTTTATAGGAAAACCAGAATGGTTTTTCCACCATCACGTCGAAACGGCTGGATAGATCTCAACCAAACTTCATATTTAGAGTATACTCATCCCGGGGAAGGTTTCGATATGCATATCATTTTAAAATCTTTGAATACACGGGGGGTTTATAGGAAAACCAGAATGGTTTTTCCACCATCACGTCGAAACGGCAGGATTGATCTCAACCAAATTTCATATTTAGAGTATACTCATCCCGGGGAAGGTTTCGATATGCATATCATTTTGAAATCCTTGAATACACGGGGGGTTTATAGTAAACCAGAATGGTTTTTCCACCATCACGTCGAAACGGCTGGATAGATCTCAACCAAATTTCATATTTAGAGTATACTCATCCCGGGGAAGGTTTCGATATGCATATCATTTTAAAATCTTTGAATACACGGGGGGTTTATACGGAAACCAGTATGGTTTTTCCACCATCACGTCGAAACGGCTGGATAGATCTCAACCAAACTTCATATTTAGAGTATACTCTTCCCGGGGAAGGTTTCGATATGTATATCATTTTAAAATCTTTGAATACACGGGGGGTTTATAGGAAAACCAAAATGGTTTTTCCACCATCACGTCGAAACGGCTGGATAGATCTCAACCAAATTTCAAATTTAGAGTATACTCATCTCGGGGAAGGTTTCGATATGCATATCCTTTCAAAATCTTTGAATTGTCGGGGGGGTTTTAGGAAAACCAGAATGGTTTTTCGACCATCACGTCGAAACGGCTGGATAGATCTCAACCAAACTTCATATTTGGAGTATACTCCTCCCGGGGGAGGTTTCGATATGCATATCATTTTAAAATCTTTGAATAGACGGGGGTTTATAGGAAAACCACAATGGTTTTTCCACCATCACGTCGAAACGGCTGGATAGATCTCAACCAAACTTCATATTTAGATTATATTCCTCCCGGGGGAGGTTTCGATATGCATATCATTTTAAAATCTTTGAATAGACGGGGGTTTATAGGAAAACCAGAATGGTTTTTCCACTATCACGTCGAAACGGTTGGATAGATCTCAACCAAATTTCATATTTAGAGTATACTCCTCCCGGGGAAGGTTTCGATATGCATATCATTTTAAAATCTTTGAATACACGGGGGTTTATAAAAAACCAGAATGGTTTTTCCGCCATCACGTCAAAACGGCTGGATAGATCTCAACCAAATATCATATTTAGAGTATACTCCTCCCGGGGAAGGTTTCGATATGCATATCATTTTAAAATATTTGAATATACGGGGATTTATAGGAAAACCAGAATGGTTTTTCCACCATCACGTCGAAACGGCTCGATAGATGTCAAGTAAACTTCATATTTAGAGTATACTCCTCCCGGGGAAGGTTTCGATATGCATATCATTTTAAAATCTTTGAATACACGGGGGTTCATAGGAAAACCAGAATGGTTTTTCCACCATCACGTCGAAACGGCTGGATAGATCTCAACCAAATTTCATATTTAGAGTATACTCATCCCGGGGAAGGTTTCGATATGCATAACATTTTAAAATATTTGAATAGACGGGGGTTTATAGGAAAACCAGAATGGTTTTTCCACCATCATGTCGAAACGGCTCGATAGATCTCAACTAAACTTCATATTTAGAGTATACTCATCCCGGGGAAGGTTTCGATATGCACATCATTTTAAAATCTTTGAATAGACGGGGGGTTTATAGGAAAACGAGAATGGTTTTTCCACCATCACGTCGAAACGGCCGGATAGATCTCAACCAAATTTCATATTTAGAGTATACTCGTCCCAGGGAAGGTTTCGATATGCATATCATTTTAAAATCTTTGAATACACGGGGCGTTTATAGGAAAACCAGAATGGTTTTTCCACCATCGCGTCGAAACGGCTGGATAGATCTCAACCAAATTTCATATTTAGAGTATACTCATCCCGGGGAAGGTTTCGATATGCATATCATTTTAAAATCTTTGAATACACGGGGGGTTTATACGGAAACCAGTATGGTTTTTCCACCATCACGTCGAAACGGCTGGATAGATCTCAACCAAACTTCATATTTAGAGTATACTCTTCCCGGGGAAGGTTTCGATATGTATATCATTTTAAAATCTTTGAATACACGGGGGGTTTATAGGAAAACCAGAATGGTGTTTCCACCATCACGTCGAAACGGCTGGATAGATCTCAACCAAATTTCAAATTTAGAGTATACTCATCCCGGGGAAGGTTTCGATATGCATATCATTTTAAAATCTTTGAATACACGGGGGTTTATAGGAAAACCAGAATGGTTTTTCCACCATCACGTCGAAACGGCTGGATAGATCTCAACCAAACTTCATATTCAGAGTATACTCCTCCCGGGGGAGGTTTCGATATGCATATCATTTTAAAATCTTTGAATAGATGGGGGTTTATAGGAAAACCAGAATGTTTTTTCCACCATCACGTCGAAACGGCTGGATAGATCTCAACCAAACTTCATATTTAGAGTATACTCCTCCCGGGGAAGGTTTCGATATGCATGTCACTTTAAAATCTTTGAATACACGGGGGGTTTATAGGAAAACCAGAATGGTTTTTCCACTATCACGTCGAAACGGTTGGATAGATCTCAACCAAATTTCATATTTAGAGTATACTCATCCCGGGGAAGGTTTCGATATGCATATCATTTTGAAATCTTTGAATACACGGGGGTTTATAAAAACCAGAATGGTTTTTCCGCCATCACGTCGAAACGGCTGGATAGATCTCAACCAAATATCATATTTAGAGTATACTCCTCCCGGGGAAGGTTTCGATATGCATATCATTTTAAAATCTTTGAATACACGGGGGGTTTATAGGAAAACCAGAATGTTTTTTCCACCATCACGTCGAAACGGCTAGATAGATTTCAACCAAATTTCATATTTAGAGTATACTCATCCCGGGGAAGGTTTCGATATGCATAACATTTTAAAATCTTTGAATAGACGGGGGTTTATAGGAAAACCAGAATGGTTTTTCCACCATCACGTCGAAACGGCTCGATAGATCTCAACTAAACTTCATATTTAGAGTATACTCCTCCCGGGGAAGGTTTCGATATGCATATCATTTTAAAATCTTTGAATAGACGGGGGTTTATAGGAAAACCAGAATGGGTTTTCCACCATCACGTCGAAACGGCCGGATAGATCTCAACCAAATTTCATATTTAGAGTATACTCGTCCCGGGGAAGGTTTCGATATGCATATCATTTTAAAATCTTTGAATACACGGGGCGTTTATAGGAAAACCAGAATGGTTTTTCCACCATCGCGTCGAAACGGCTGGATAGATCTCAAACAAATTTCATATTTAGAGTATACTCATCCCGGGGAAGGTTTCGATATGCATATCATTTTAAAATCTTTGAATACACGGGGGGCTTATAGGAAAACCAGAATGGTTTTTCCACCATCACGTCGAAACGGCTGGATAGATCTCAACCGTATTTCATATTTAGAGTATACTCATCCCGGGGAAAGTTTCGATATGCATATCATTTTAAAATCTTTGAATAGACGGGGGTTTATAGGAAAACCGGAATGGTTTTTCCACCAGCACTTCGAAACGGCTCGATAGGTCTCAACTAAACTTCATATTTAGAGTATACTCCTCCCGGGGAAGGTTTCGATATGCATATCCTTTCAAAATCTTTGAATTGTCGGGGGGGTTTTAGGAAAACCAGAATGGTTTTTCGACCATCACGTAGACACGGCTGGATAGATCTCAACCAAACTTCATATATAGAGTATAGTCCTCCCGGGGAAGGTTTCGATATGCATGTCATTTTAGAAACTTTGAATACACGGGGTGTTTATAGGAAAACCAGATTGGTTTTTCCACCATCACGTCGAAACGGCTGGATAGATCTCAACCAAATTTCATATTTAGAGTATACTCCTCCCGGGGAAGGTTTCGATATGCATATCATTTTAAAATCTTTGAATAGACGGGGGTTTATAGGAAAACCACAATGGTTTTTCCACCATCACGTTGAAACGGCTGGATAGATCTCAAACAAATTTCATATTTAGAGTATACTCATCCCGGGGAAGGTTTCGATATGCATATCATTTTAAAATCTTTGAATACACGGGGGTTTATAGGAAAACCAGAATGGTTTTTCCACCATCACGTCGAAACGGCTGGATAGATCTCAACCAAACTTCATATTCAGAGTATACTCCTCCCGGGGGAGGTTTCGATATGCATATCATTTTAAAATCTTTGAATAGATGGGGGTTTATAGGAAAACCAGAATGTTTTTTCCACCATCACGTCGAAACGGCTGGATAGATCTCAACCAAACTTCATATTTAGAGTATACTCCTCCCGGGGAAGGTTTCGATATGCATGTCACTTTAAAATCTTTGAATACACGGGGGGTTTATAGGAAAACCAGAATGGTTTTTCCACTATCACGTCGAAACGGTTGGATAGATCTCAACCAAATTTCATATTTAGAGTATACTCATCCCGGGGAAGGTTTCGATATGCATATCATTTTGAAATCTTTGAATACACGGGGGTTTATAAAAACCAGAATGGTTTTTCCGCCATCACGTCGAAACGGCTGGATAGATCTCAACCAAATATCATATTTAGAGTATACTCCTCCCGGGGAAGGTTTCGATATGCATATCATTTTAAAATCTTTGAATACACGGGGGGTTTATAGGAAAACCAGAATGTTTTTTCCACCATCACGTCGAAACGGCTAGATAGATTTCAACCAAATTTCATATTTAGAGTATACTCATCCCGGGGAAGGTTTCGATATGCATAACATTTTAAAATCTTTGAATAGACGGGGGTTTATAGGAAAACCAGAATGGTTTTTCCACCATCACGTCGAAACGGCTCGATAGATCTCAACTAAACTTCATATTTAGAGTATACTCCTCCCGGGGAAGGTTTCGATATGCATATCATTTTAAAATCTTTGAATAGACGGGGGTTTATAGGAAAACCAGAATGGGTTTTCCACCATCACGTCGAAACGGCCGGATAGATCTCAACCAAATTTCATATTTAGAGTATACTCGTCCCGGGGAAGGTTTCGATATGCATATCATTTTAAAATCTTTGAATACACGGGGCGTTTATAGGAAAACCAGAATGGTTTTTCCACCATCGCGTCGAAACGGCTGGATAGATCTCAAACAAATTTCATATTTAGAGTATACTCATCCCGGGGAAGGTTTCGATATGCATATCATTTTAAAATCTTTGAATACACGGGGGGCTTATAGGAAAACCAGAATGGTTTTTCCACCATCACGTCGAAACGGCTGGATAGATCTCAACCGTATTTCATATTTAGAGTATACTCATCCCGGGGAAAGTTTCGATATGCATATCATTTTAAAATCTTTGAATAGACGGGGGTTTATAGGAAAACCGGAATGGTTTTTCCACCAGCACTTCGAAACGGCTCGATAGGTCTCAACTAAACTTCATATTTAGAGTATACTCCTCCCGGGGAAGGTTTCGATATGCATATCCTTTCAAAATCTTTGAATTGTCGGGGGGGTTTTAGGAAAACCAGAATGGTTTTTCGACCATCACGTAGACACGGCTGGATAGATCTCAACCAAACTTCATATATAGAGTATAGTCCTCCCGGGGAAGGTTTCGATATGCATGTCATTTTAGAAACTTTGAATACACGGGGTGTTTATAGGAAAACCAGATTGGTTTTTCCACCATCACGTCGAAACGGCTGGATAGATCTCAACCAAATTTCATATTTAGAGTATACTCCTCCCGGGGAAGGTTTCGATATGCATATCATTTTAAAATCTTTGAATAGACGGGGGTTTATAGGAAAACCACAATGGTTTTTCCACCATCACGTTGAAACGGCTGGATAGATCTCAAACAAATTTCATATTTAGAGTATACTCATCCCGGGGAAGGTTTCGATATGCATATCATTTTAAAATCTTTGAATACACGGGGGGTTTATAGGAAAACCAGAATGGTTTTTCCACCATCACGTCGAAACGGCTGGATAGATCTCAACCAAATTTCATATTTAGAGTATACTCATCCCGGGGAAAGTTTCGATATGCATATCATTTTAAAATCTTTGAATAGACGGGGGTTTATACGAAAACCAGAATGGTTTTTCCACCAGCACGTCGAAACGGCTCGATAGGTCTCAACTAAACTTCATATTTAGAGTATACTCCTCCCGGGGAAGGTTTCGATATGCATATCATTTCAAAATCTTTGAATACACGGGGGGTTTATAGGAAAACCAGAATGGTTTTTCGACCATCACGTAGATACGGCGCGATAGATCTCAACCAAATTTCATATTTAGAGTATACTCATCCCGGGGAAGGTTTCGATATGCATATCATTTTAAAATCTTTGAATAGACGGGGGTTTATAGGAAAACCAGAATGGTTTTTCCACCATCACGTCGAAACGGCTCTATAGATCTCAACTAAACTTCATATTTAGAGTGTATTCATCCCGTGGAAGGTTTCAATATGCATATAATTTAGAATCTTTCAATAGACGGGGGGTTTATAGGAAAACCAGAATGGTTTTCCTCCATTTTCTCTTATACTATTGATTTTCTGTAAGCTTCGTTTACCGTACGTGAAACGTCTCTTTATTATAAACAACTTTCGTTATGTTCATAATTTACCTTACTCTTTACATGACGGAGAAATTTACAATTTTCTGCTGGTACCATGCTCTGCGTTGAGTGACCGACAGACCGACAACGAACCTACAGGTTACCATGGCAACGTCTCTGACTGCATGCCAGCAGGGAAGTAACGTTTTGCCATTTTCCTCATCATGCTTTTAAATTCGTGGTTGTTCCTTAGGTAGAAGGCAAGAGAGGCGTCAATCGGCCTATCTGCGGGATATTGGCGGAATATCGTTGGATGTTATAACCGCCTTCGAATAGATTAAGTAATAACACCATTAGTCATCTTCTTATTTTTTGTTTACCTAGGAATCACTGGACCTAAATTTCTCCTCTGTTACCGCTTTATTATATCCATAACTCACACTAGCATAATTGATTGAGGGTCATTTGATTTTCCAATACATTAACTAGGCATTTACATATTTGTCGTTATCCGGCTGTCCTCAGTTATAATCCATTTTCTATTACTTTCAACTCTCTTAACTGTATTATTTTCTTCCTTAATTACGCCGTATGTACGCGAGTGCTACAAACTACTGGATGTATTCCCACCAATACTCATATTTAGAATACACCTGTCCTTGATAGGTTTTAGGGCAAATATTGTTTCTAAATCCCTGAACTGACTGGGGGTTTATACGAAACCGAAACAGTGATTTTGCACTTCCACAAAATATACACAACCAACGTTAATTTAAATCTACCTGCCTTGGTAGAAATTTTTTTCTAAACCTTTTTTTCTCATGTGCATCATTTCGATACGAGGATTAATAAGGGAGATATAATTAACGGACCGTTTTTTTGTACAAGTCCCAACGGACTTAACTCACGAGCGGGTGCGTGTAAAGCGTATTCCTTACAACTTGAAAACTACTGAAGACATTCGAACCAAAATTCATATTTAGCATCCACCTGTCCAAAGGTAGGTTTTAAACGTAAATAACATTTCATGTTCCGGAATGGACTGGCGGTTTATAGGGAACCGAAATGGTGATTTTACTCTTCCACAATATATACAGAACAAGACCAACCTGACTGGAAATCGACCAAACGTGATGGAATTCTACCTCTAAACCTTTTTATCATGTGCATTTTTTCGTCAGGAGGATTAATAAGGCAGATATCATGAATGGTCAGTTTTGCAGGTTAAGTCCAGCGGACATAGCCAAAAAGGTGTTTTACATGGAGCAGATTCCTTATCTATATAAATCAAATCGTAACGACTGTGTGCCTCTACACTGACTATTTTGGCGAAATTTTCGTACAGCTTTCCGTTTAAGGGGTAATAATGACCATCTGCATAATTTTTCGTTTAGTTTCCTGAAAGTCCTAATTTTTACCCGCCTCGCCCAAAATCCAGATTTCGGCATAATCTGCCAGAAGAAAAAGAAGATAATTGAAACTGCCAAAATTATACGTTTTATCCTGTAACGAACGGAAAACATCCAAGATCATTAAATTTTTCACTTTTTATCCCCGAAGAATATCGAAATATGCAGGCAATTTTAATGATGGTGCAGACCTTCGGAAATTCCTATCACATAACAGATTGCACCATCTCCGTTCAATTTGGAATGATCTACAACCTTGGTCTTATGACTTTTTGCCGTATCTGTATCCCTTTTACGTTTGATTTTTCTCTATTAATGGATGTTAAGTCAATTTGGAATTTTCACATGCATAATTCATACCTTCGATTACTTATATGAAATACAGAATCATCAAACTCTTCACGAAAATTGGCCCACCCAGTAGCCATATATCAGCCAAATGCTATGTATGTAGCTGTCACATAATTATCCGAAAAGTAATGTAATGTGAGATAATCTTACTAGAACGTTACCCTGTTCCACGTTTCTAACTCAATCTGACCCAAGATAGATGACATATCATAGGACCAGCCATTTAGGCCACTAAATCCGGCGTGTCTTATGGTATAATCCTTTGTCGATATGACGTACGTTTAGTAGCAGTTAATCTGTAAATGAAGGTCTTCAATATTGTAAACACGCATATACTTTCGTATGTCGATTTGTAGTGATCGAGAAAGGGTTGGTCTGCTATTGTAATCAGTACTCCCCACACCGACTTTGTGTGTCATACTTTGACTGTTCAGTATGAAAGGGTTCCTTCTCCAACTCCTGTGTAACTGTCATTAGTAAGGAAGGTCTACAATTGTAATGAATAGTTCACTTCTCGATTTGACTTGCAGAAGGCAAGTGAGCACGCAGTTTTGTTTAAAACTCCCCTACCCGATTGTGTTTGGCAGTAGGCAAGGGTGCCCGCCATTATAAAGAAATGTCCTCATGTAAAATGTGACTGGCATTAGGCATAGTGGCCTGCTATTTTGATGGAAACTCACCAACTTGGTGTGACTGGCAGTAAGCTGGCTGGAAGTAGGAAAATGGGCCTGGCATTATAATGATAACTGCACAACTCAGTTTCGAGTGATAGTAGGGTAATTGCCTGCCATTATAATAAAAACTGTAATCTGTCTGGAAGTAGGAAAGGGGGGCAGCCATTTTAACGAAAACTCCCCAAATCGATTCTGTGCGCATAGTAGGCAATGGGGCCTGCAATTATAATGTAAACTTCCCAACTCGATTGTGAATGGCAGTAGGCAAGTGAGCCTGCCGTTATATCACAAATCCATAACAAACACTTTACATTGGAAACAACGTACGGGGACCTCCCCATGCTCTTTCTCGGATAACGCTAAGAGACATGCAATTTTAAAACAATCTTATTTACTACATGCACACTATTTACTTCGATATTCGAATACAATGTAGAATACCGTAGCGAAGCACGGGTACATTCGCTAGTTCTTAAATATTTTCTAATCTGCTAAAATATCGGCACCCTGATATCAGGAAAATACACGATAATAAGGGGCTGATAAATCAGTGTACATATATTTTTTGAAACATTACGCCTACTTATTACTGAGATACGTACACCGCCCGCCTCTGTGGTGTAGTGGTTAGTGTAATTCGCTCCCACACCTTGAGGCGGTAGAGGTGGGATCCCTCGCTGAGTCCGAGGGAAAACCGACCCTGGAGGGTAAGCAGATGAAGAAGAAAAATATATGTCTTGCTTATTTGCATCCAGCCTATTGATTAAATAGTACAAGAACTTTTGCAGAAAACAGGATTTTTAGAACAAACAACACGTCAAACGAGTCGCAACCAACTGCAGACACTAGCCAGCCATGAGACCAGCATCCTGACGAAGCCTTAACATGTTAAACATATCCGTTACTGCTTGCTGCCCATGTTATTACTGATCTTCCTCCGCTGACACGTACTCACCTTCTTCTTATTCTTTTCGATCCTTTTCTCAATTCCTTGTAGTCGACACATCGTGTTGATTTGGCCGTGTTTTACGGCAGGATGTCTTTCCTATTTGGAGGGATGTCATCACTGTTGCGTGTTTTTGTGGCGGTTGGTGGTGTGATTTGTGTATAAATGAAGAGTTAGTTTAGGTACTGAGATGAACACAAACATCCAGTCTTCAGTCCCGAGGAATTTAACCAAACGCAATTAAAATCTAGGCTGGGAAGGGAATCAACCTCGAGTCCACTAAACTCTAAACCACAACGCTATCCAGTCTACCTAGGATCTTGACACTGCAGAATATAATACTTATGTTCATGCATGAAACACTGAGACAAACTATGAATTTGTGAACGCAAGAAGCCAGTGGCTCGGTCGGTAGAGCACAGGCTTTCTGAGCTCAAGCAGACGGGTTCAGTCCCGGCTCAGTCCGGAACTGAAGTACTCCAGCCTCGAATTTGTAGGATTCTTGCAAAAGAAAGCAGGACCTTGAGCATAGTAAGAGGGAGGCCCGGTGATAGGATTCTCGGGACCCTGGGCAAATGAGGGGTCCGGGCGCCTAAATCCCGGTTCACCCCATCCACCCCCTCATTTAATTTAGACCCGAACTGCGAACTTGCAGCTTATTTTATAACCAAGTCTTGCATGATTATCAGCCCCTGGCGGCGGAGTTTGCACCAAAAATTGATGTAATAATGGGTCTCTACGCTTCAGAGACCCTGACGATGAATAAAAAGGGTGAGCTTCAAGATCTCGAAAAAAAGGAGAGGAGAATTTTAAGGAAAATTTTAGGACCACAGAAAAAATGCTGATGGGGAGTGGAGGAATAGAAAAAATGATGACCTCTACAAATACACCGAAAAAATCACTGTCACCATGCGAAAGCGAAGGCTAAAATTCTATGGGCATCTAGAAAGAATGGATGACAAACTAAACTAAACTAAGAAACTAAGAAAATATTCAAGTACATCACTGGATTGAAAGCTTCGACGAAATGGGTGGAAGAGATAATAAGAGATGCAATAGAAAGTGGACTTACAATGGATATGGTTCACAACAGAAAAGAATTTAGAAGCCGAGTGGACAGCATCAAAACATTCCAGGAGAAACCACCAAAATGTAGACTCAAACTGGTCATATCTGAGAAAGAAAGGAAGATCAGAAGTGAAAGGATGAAGAGGTTCTGGCAGGAGAAGGAGAAGAAGAAGAGAAAGCCTTAAGTTCAATGCGGTTCATAGGCAGCCAAATTCGGATTCAAGAAGAAGAATGGTGTAAAATTGGTGCAATTTTTTTATCGGTGCAAACATGCTATATTTGAAGTGCGAACTTGGTGCAAAAGCGACAATGGATGCACTATTCTTACCGAGCTCGATAGCTGCAGTCGCTTAATTGCGGCCAGTGTCCAGTATTCGGGAGATAGTAGGTTCGAATCCCACTATCGGCAGCCCTGAAAATGGTTTTCCGTGGTTTCCCATTTTCACACCAGGCAAATGCTGGGGCTGTACCTTAATTAAGGCCACGGCCGATTCCTTCCAACTCCTAGCCCTTCCCTGTCCCATCGTCGCCATAAGACCTATCTGAGTCGGTGCGACGTAAAGCAACTAGCAAAAGAAAAATGCACTATTCTTGCGGAGGTACGATTTATCCTCTGAATCCGCAGAAAGATGGGTTATATGTGTAGAATACCAAGGCTTGACTCACTGCACATATGGCGGGGAAGAGGATGAGAATGAAGACGTCTACATGTGTGTAACAAGTGTAAATAGTACTACCGCATCATGCCCTAGGTGTATGGCAAGACGGGGCATCGCCAGAGTTGGAAAATAATTGATTGCTAGTAATCGAAATATTCGTAAAGAATACTTTTATAACTTACTAATTTTTACTTGTAATCGTTTTTATTAAAATGTCATTCTTACTCGTAATCTACTTCTTGAAATAAAAATCGCAATAATAATACATTGAAGTAATTAATATACATCACATGGGAACGGAAACGGAGAAAATTAAATGAAGTTAACTTTTTCTGTTCTACCTGTTCTACAACAGTAGCTTTATCAGTGCTTGATGAAGTAATTTCCTAACTCTCCCGTATTTCGGAAGTCATCAAACTTATCCTGGGGATTTTCATAAAATTAAACAAGTATTACTTAAAGTGGCCCGGTAGGGCGTCTATCCAGCAAATGCAAAGATGTACCGGTAATTCCTCCCCAACCACGGGCTAAGGCTTAGTGATGAGAAAGGACCAATTATTCTGGAAAATTATTTGATATAATGAAAGTCTCTATCTAAACTAAAAATTATGGGGATATAAATTAATTTTGACATTTCTAAGATATCATCAGGAATGGAATGAATGAAGTCCCATCTAGCGGCGAGAATAGGAATTGTGCCGGCTGCTGAAGCCTGTCGCACTCCTCTGGGGCAATGATTAATGACTGACAGATGAAATGAAATGATATTGGAGAGTGTAGCTGGAATGAAAAACGACAGGAAAAACCCGAGTATCCGGAGAAAAACCTGTCACACCTCCGCTTTTTCCAGCTCAAATCTCACTTAGAGTGGCTGGGATTTGAACCATGGAACCCAGCGGTGAGAGGCCGAGGCACTGCCGCCTGAGTCATGGAGGCTACCCATCTAGCCTATGAAGACGAAAAAACTGAAAACATACAAGATGTAATCCAGTAATTATAGTGTTTTCCCAAGAGGACACTCTAGCCAAACAAAATTTCTCTAAACCTAAAATATGAGAGTTCACTTCTTTGTAACATCATCCACACCACATATTCTACGCCTTAAAGACCTGCAGCCGTGGATTTGACACAACACCGCCAATTTTTATTTATATACTTATATTTTGCACTACGGGCTTAAACGTCGTTAAACATATCTAAACATATCTAAAGTTTATGACGACGCAAAGAACGGGAACAGGGCTAGGACAGGGAAGGTAGAGGACGTGGCCGTAATTACGATACAGTCCCACCATTTGCCAGGTGCGAAAATGGGAAACCACGGAAAACAATCTTAAATCAGGATCCTATGAGAATGTGCTGGAATGAGTAAGATAAGTTTACATGGATTGTTTTCTGTTAGGCGTAAAAAGGCAGGAAATGTAAATTTGGTGGTAATCGTGAAGTTCGCCAAGTATATGCTGATGATTTACAAGATTTCTTTCCAAACTAACAATACCACCCAAAAGGTGAATGAGTGGGTGAATCTGTAACCCCTTACCTTCTTCTCAGCTACTGAGGAACCAGTTTAGTCTTCTTTAAGCTCACTGAGAAAAATATCTGGCAATCAAAAATGATTCAGAGACTCAAGAAAAGTTCGGAGAAACGTGTCTCTCGATAACCCATGTATTTTAATGGTGTACAATCTTCAGAGAGAAAACTAGCTACATGATCATCGGCCTCGAAATTATGAATTATGTTGATTTCCTTCGGGAAGGCAGGACTACCAAAGGAGAATATTACTTCGGTACTTTGCTGACAGAAGCAAAGAATGAGTTGCGGTCCAAGAGGAAAGCAGGAGATTTCCCTTCCTTTAGGATAAGGCGAGGCCACACACTGGCAGAAAACAGGAAACTATTAGAAAACTAAATTAGGACCTTCCGTCCCATTTAAGTTACCAATCTGATAGGGCCTCAGGTGATCTGTTCTTGCTTGAGAAACTTAAGGAATTGAATGTGGAAGGGATGTGCTTTGAGGGTAATAACACCGTTATTGAAAGTGTTCCTGAATGTGAAGGGGTAATGAATTTCCCAAAAGCTGGAAAATAAATAGAAGCCGATAGGGTTATTTTGAAGGGTACTTGGTAAAACATGTAACTTCGTAGTGAAGTATTTCCTAAAAACTAATACTTAAAGTATAAGAAGGATTGAATCTAAAAATAGTTTAGGACATTCAAAATTTACAGAAGCGTAACGAGTATCATCGTTGTATTTGTACCACACGCGGTATGTGCAACTGCATCACCCGTGAAGGGCAGAGGGGAAAGACGATCAGGGCACAGGTATTTGAGTGTATAATCATATTAAATATTCCTGAGCACGAATCGACGCAGATAGGTCTTATGGTGACGATGGTATAGGAAAGGGCTAGGAGAGGGAAGGAATCTGCCGTGGCCTTAAGGTACAGTCCCAGCATTTGCCTGGTGTGAAAATGGGAAACCATGGAAAACCATCTTTAGAACTTCCGCCAGTGGGGTTCGAACCCACTATCTTCCGAATACTGGATACTGGCCACACTTAAGCGGCAGCAGTTATCGAGCTCGGTGAACTATTACAGTCCGAGAAACACACAGTTTAATTTTGAACGTCGTAAGAAAGAATGATCAGTGCCACACTATAGGCCTAAACATGAAATAGTAAAATCGAGAACTACGGAAGAAACAGAAACCAATCAAATCCTAACCATATGTTATTTCCATCTCGAAGAAAGAGTAGGACATGCAACATCTGAAGCAATTTTGTAGACCTGATGCTTCGCAGGTTTTCGTTTCACTCACAGCCACACTACATGCAGCAGCTGTTATTGATGATGTTTTGATGGTACATATTAAATTTCTGTTTTTCGTAAATCAGTACTGGAAACAACACAAATAGCAAGTTTTATTATCTTCGTTTATTTGTTACCAGTGAATTCAGACATGGGACACTTCATGGGTTATGAAGAAGTCCTCAAGTAACGCAATATAACCCTATACAAATTGAATTGTTTCATTGTTAACAGCTTACTCTGTAGAACTCAGAGAACATGACAGCTTCAAACTGCATGAATTTTTAATTAAAGGAAGAAAACATTATTATTTTATTAGAACAATTAATACAATGGCATTTTAAGTACATAACTGTATTGGAAACAGTAGTCAGTCTTCATCTTTGTACCACTGACGGAATATTTTCAAATGCTGTATGAGCTAAGCAATTTTAATATTTTGGTCATATAAAACCAGCGTTTTTTTTTTAAATTAATTCGAGGAAAACACGATCATGGCCCGTTGCATGATGTAACTTTTAACTCATCTGCAACAATACTTATTCCTAAAGTAGAAACATCAATGTACATTTTTGCCTACCATGTGGGCCTATATTATTTTCAAGTCATAAATTATATGGCTTTGATTTTATGTTTTCTGTGAGTGTTCGAACTTCCAATTTAGTCCCATGAAAATTTGCCTGTTGTGACCTTCATCTTGTTTACCTTGCACCCTTCATTTATGATGAGTGATAAAGTTATCATTTGTAAAGCAAATTTCAAATAACTGACTACCTGTAGTTTCTGGGATAAACGGGCGAGTTGGCCGTGCGTGTAGAGGCGCGCGGCTGTGAGCTTGCATCCGGGAGATAGTAGGTTCGAATCCCACTATCGGCAGCCCTGAAGATGGTTTTCCGTGGTTTCCCATTTTCACACCAGGCAAATGCTGGGGCTGTACCTTAATTAAGGCCACGGCCGCTTCCTTCCAACTCCTAGGCCTTTCCTATCCCATCGTCGCCATAAGACCTATCTGTGTCGGTGCGACGTAAAGCCCCTAGCAAAAAAAAGGTTTCTGGGATAATTCATACTGCAGTATAAGGTGAAAAAATAAGACTAGTATTAAATATGTGAAAACTTCTCAGGAACTGAAATGAATATGAAAATGTACCTTGTTTTATAAACGCTGACCAAATAACTTGGAGAATTGGTTGACAGTGGACGGTATGATAGTTTGAATTGTTATATGACACGTTATTTACTGTTTGAAATATGGTCCTTCTTAAATCTATATATATAAAATAACTTGTCCTGACTGACTGACTGACTGACTGACTGACTGATTCATCATCGCCGAGCCAAAACTACTGGACATAAAGAGATGAAATTTTGAGGATATATTCATATTAAGACGTAGGTGCTCGCTAAGAGAGGATTTTTGGATATTCCTTCGCTAAGGGGGTGAAAACGGGGGTGAAATTTTAAAATGAGTTGCTCTATATCTCAAAACTTTAAAAGTTTACAGATGTAAAAATTGGTATTTAGAATCTTCTTTAAAAATAAGGAAACACGTATTTTTTTGTTTTCAGAAAATCCCAATAGGAGGGGTGAAAAAGGGTGAAAATGGGTAAAAATGGGTTGAATGCCTTTAATCAGGATACCGGTACCTATATCTCAGAAACTGAAGATATTACAGACCTGAAAATTGGTACTTTTGATCTCTTTTAAAAATAAAGAAACACGTATTTTTTTGTTTTTGGAAAATCCAATTAATGGGAGGGTGAAAAGGGGGTGAATTTTTAAAATGAGTGAATCTATATCTCCAAACTTTTAAAGTTTGCAGATGTAAAAATTGGTATTTAGAACCTTCATTAAAAATAAAGGAATACGTATTTTTTTGTTTTCGGAAAATCGCAATAGGAGGAGTGAAAAGGGGCTAAAAAGTGGTTGAATGCCTTTAATGAGACTACTTATATATCAGAAACTGATGATATTACAGACCTGAAAATTGGTGTTTGGGATCTCCGTTAAAAATAAACACGTATTTTTTTGTTTCTGGAAAATCCAATTTAGGGGGGGGGGGGGGCTGAAAAGGGAGTGATATTTTAAAATGAGTGTATCTATCTCAAAATTTTTAAAGGTTATATATGTGAAAATTGGTATTTAGAATCTCCTTTAAAAATAAATAAACACACGTATTTTTTCGCTTTTGGAAAATACAAATATTGGGGGGTAAAAAGGGGGGAGGGTAAATGTTTTTAAATGAGTGTGTATACATCTTAAAACTTTAAAATTTACAGATGTAAAAATTGGTAGTTAGAATCTCCTCTAAAAATAAAGGAAAACGTATTTTTTTCCCTGTAAATCCCAATAGGAGGGGTGTAAAAGGTTGAAAAATGGGTTGAATGCCTTTAATGAGGATACATATATCTCAGAAACGAAAGATATTACAGAAAAGAAAATTTGTATATGGGATCTCCTTTAAAAATAAAGAAACACGTATTTTTTAGTTTTGGAAAATCCAATTAATGGCGGTTAAACAGGAGTGACAAATTGGGTGAATTTTTGAAAGACTATATCTACAGAATATCTTGGAAACGTAAAATGTTACAGACGTAAAAAGTGGGTGTTTGTAATCTCCTGTAAATCTAAAGAAACATAGGTGATTTGTGTTTGGAAACTCCACTTAAGGGGAACTCAAAAGGGGTGAAATTTTAAAATGAGATTTTTTACAGTTTATCTCAAAAAACTTAACATGTTACAGAAGTGAAAAATGGGATTTTTTTATCTCTATTAAACATAAAGAAACGTGTATTTTTAGCTTTCGGAAATACCACTTGGGTGGAGGGGGGGGGGGGGTAAAAGTAACTGAAAATGGTGTTGAATTATTTTAATTAGGCTACTGATATCTCAAAAATGAATATGTTACAGACGTGTAATTTGATATTTGCAATCTGCTTTAAAAATAAAGAAACACGTATTCTCGGAAAATCCAATGAAGGGGGGGGGGGTGAAAGAATTGAAAAATTAATTGAATTAATTGAATGAGAATACATACATCTAATAAAAACTAAAGTTGTTACAGACGTGAAAATTCGTATTTGGATCTCCTTTAAAAACAAAGAAAAACGCGTTTTGGGGGGAAACCATCTTGGAGGGCGGGAGTGTAAAGGAGTTGAATTCCTTTCATGAGGACACATAAATCAAAAATTGAAGAAGTTAGAGTCGTGATAATTGGTATTTAGAAGATCCTTTACTATTAAAGAAACAAGTATTTTTTGCGGGATAATTCACTTGGGGGGGGGAGTAGTGTGAAATGAAGTGAAAATAGTAAATTATTTTTATGGGGATACTTATATCTCAAAACTGAAGGTAATAGACGTGAACATTGGTGTTTGAAATCTTCTTTAAACATAAGAAACAAGCCTTCTTTTATTTTTTTGGGGGGGGGGGGCTGCCGGTAAATAAACTAAACGGCGGTGGGGTGTAGAAGGAGGTGAGACCAATTGATTTTACTGTTCTTAATGTACTTATAAGGATCCTCGGCAGCGCGCCGGCCTCTCACAGCTGGGTTCCGTGGTTCAAATCCCGTTCACTCCATGTGACATTCGTGCTGGACAAAACGGAGGCGGGACAGGTTTTTCTCCGGATACTCCGGTTTTCCTGTCATCATCCATTCCAGCAACACATAATAATAATAATAATAATAATAATAATAATAATAATAATAATAATAATAATAATAATAATAATAATAATAATAATGTTCCGGACCGTCGTCAAATGTGCGGACCGCGCTGGAAACGGCTCCTGGACGTGTAATGACTAAGAATGCAGTCCGGTCGCGGGTTCAGTGCCTTCTAGGCACCCAATATGACACCACGCCGGATCTCCTGAAGGATTTTATCCATATTAAAAATGATTATAGGAAAAGATGGCAAAGATTTACGGACCCAACTGACCGGGAGGAATACCTGAGCCTAGCCCGGGAAGTACGAAATCGATTGCTGGAAAAGAAGATTGAAAAATGGGAGGAAACATGCCGTAATCTAATAGAAAACGAGTCAGATCGGGAATTTTGGTGGGTTCTCGCAGAAAACGAGTCAGACCGCGAATTTCGGCGGATTATTTATCTAAAACAATAAGCATTCAATTATAAATTTCAGTATAATACCGTAGCGAAGCACGGGTATCTTGCTAGTCAGTAATAATTATCGCTATAATACTCATTACAGCACTTACCTTCATTCTGGTATGATAATAAATCAACTCTGTTTCATCGTCTTGCTACGAAGAAATAGACTTTATTAATTTCTATTCTCTAATCCTTAGATACAGGTCAACTGTTTTCGTCGTTCAACAAACAGCTATTGTTATCATAAAATAAACCTCATTAATGAAAATACCTTTGTGCTAATCGTAAGATTACAGAATCACTATGCACAGTCCGAACAGTTCAATTTCACACTGTTCCTTCGCACACGCATGGATTTAACTCGATTTCTTGATTCTTACCATGACTCGAATCACTTCATCATATTCGAAATATGTTGCAAAATCTCGACTCACATTAAAACAGTCTTCATCGTCAAAAATATAATCAAATGACTCATTTTCGGTGTAAACATTCCCATTATAGACACATTTCAGTCCCGTTAATTCGCCATCATCAGTTTTCTCCAACATTTCGAATTGACATTCATACTTTTCTGCTTCCTGCTGCGGCCCAATGTACTGAACAGCCCCATAGAACTCATCCTCAGCTTCATCGTACAAAAACCTCACCCAAAAATTGCCAAATTCACAAGATATAAATGAAATAATATCAATTCTAGATCTTCTCCAGGAGATATTTCTTACGCACATAACCAGCTCTGGTTGTTTGTAAACTCTTTCCTTGTGTATAGTCTCCATATGTTTTACTAACTGATTGAGAGGTCCTTTCCAACTGCATCTCGATGAGAAACATGATTTTTCTGCATACCTACATATCTGTTCATGCAACAAGGTCTCCAATGGGGGAAACTGATAATGACACCCACGGTTTCTGAAGGTACAAGGTGCTAACAGTTTCTTGGAAGCATTCTCTAAATTGATATCAGCCTTATACGTGACAACACAGCTACAAATTGGACATTTCAAGTCGTAGAATGACGCGCAAGTTGTGCAAATGTTATGTTTGAGCTGGCAACTGAATATCGGTGAATACAGGTAGCTGGTGCAGATCTTTTGATTTGAACATCGTATAGCGGAATATTGATCTTTCTGTCCTTTGGTCTTCGATTTTGTATTAGAAGCAGTTTTTGGATTGAAAGCAGCCATCCCTGAAACATAAATTTCACACAAAGTGGAATTATTGCCAGATCACTCCGTAATGAACAGGCACGAGTTAATAAGCAAAGTGCACATACAAGAAAATCGAAACAATTAAACGCACTAAATTTTAACCTTTAAACACACTAATGTAGGCGCGAAGAAAACACTGAAGTGTACAGACTACAGTCGAACCTCGATATCTCGAACGTCCATTACTCGAGTTTTCAGTATCTCGAAGTAACTTAAATTTCCAAGCCATTGGTCCTATTCTTTACGTGTATTTATTTCTCTATTACTAGAAATTCGGTTACACGAATTTCTCGATTTCACGAAACAAACATCTCCTCTCTTGAAGCAAAAAATACTCTGTAACTCGGATTTTGTGCAACATTAACTGTGCAATATGGCATTTGTAGTTTGTGAGGAACAGCTTTTTTTTTGTTTTTTTGTTAGTTGCTTTACGTCACACCGACACAGATAGGTCTTATGGCGACGACAGGACAGGAAAGATCTAGTAGGAGTGGGAAGGAAGTTGCCGTGGCCTTAATTAAGGTACAGCCCCAGCATTTGCCTGGTGTCAAAATGGGAAACCACGGAAAACCATCTTCAGGGCTGCCGACAGTGGGGTTCGCACCTGCTATCTCCCGAATACTGGATACTGGCCGCACTTAAGCGACTGCAGCTGTCGAACTCGGTAAGGAACAGTTAACAAGTAAAGAAAGGTTTACAGTGATGCTGGTAGCTAATATGACGGGAACCGAAAATATAAAACTTCTGATGATCGGAAAATCGGCGAAACCTCGCTGTTTCTCGGGTTACCGGCCACGTACGGAAGTAACCCCCGAAGTCGCGAGGGTAACAAACAGAAGAGACTAACGGATGGTTTTCGAAAGGTGTTAACCAAGGTATGCTCCTTGTTTCACTACTGTATCCTGTCTTCTAAAAAGTTACTATAATAAGGTTCATAATTAAAGTGATGGCGTAAAATAGCGTTATTTTGTATATTTTAAATACTGTTAAAAATAATGTACGTATTTAGTATAAGCCCGTAGATACGTATGATTCAATTATGAGCTACACGTGCTCAAAAACGATATTCGCTATATCTCGAAATTTCGATAATTTGAAATGAAATCTAGCTCCCGAGGTGATTTCGAGAAATCAAAAAGTTCCACTGTATTAGGTTTGTTTCTTCATCATCATCATCATCATCTGTTTACTCTCCAGGTTCGGCTTTTCCCTCGGACTCGGCGAGGGATCCCACCTCTACCGCCTCAAGGGCAGTGTCCTGGAGCTTCAGACTCTTGGTCGGGGGATACAACTGGGGAGAATGACCAGTACCTCGCCCAGGCGGCCTCACCTGCTATGCTGAACAGGGGCCTTGTGGAGGGATGGGAAGATTGGAAGGGATAGACAAGGAAGAGGGAAGGAAGCGGCCGTGGCCTTAAGTTAGGTACCATCCTGGCATTCGCCTGGAGGAGAAGTGGGAAACCACGGAAAACCACTTCGAAGATGGCTGAGGTGGGAATCGAACCCACCTCTACTCATTTGACCTCCCGAGGCTGAGTGGACCCCGTTCCAGCCCTCGTACCACTTTTCAAATTTCGTGGCAGAGCCGGGAATCGAACCCGGGCCTCCGGGCGTGGCAGCTAATCACACTAAACACTACACCACAGAGGAGGCATTAGGTTTGTTTACCTAACCTAAATAAACCGAACTTAATATATCAGTCAGTCACTGTTGTATGCATTTAGAGTTGTAGCCTAGGTGGCAGAAACCCTATCAGGAGTTTATCTAGTCTCTTTTCTCAAATGATTTCAAATAGGTAAAGTTGGAAATTCATCGAAGAGTTCGCTTGACAAATTATTCCAATCCTTCATTTACCCCAATTTGTCCTCTTCAGTTTCAAATGTACTTACATATTATGAACGTTTCTACTTTTAAAACACCATTCGACCTTAATCGTCTATTAATATAATTGCACGTCATCTCTCCAGACATAATGGAATGAAATGGCGCATGGCTTTTAGTGCCGGGAATGTTCGGCTCGCCAGGTGCAGGTCTTTTGAATCGACTCCCGTAGGCGACCTGCGCGTCGTGATGTGGATGAAATTATGATGAAGACGACACATACACCCAGTCCCCGTGCCAGCAAAATCAAACAATAAATTCCCGACCCTGTCGGGAATCGAACCCGGGACCCCTGTGACCAATGGCCAGCCATGGAGCCGTACTCTCCAATCATAGTTCGGAACGTATCGATCGTTTATCCCAGTAACTCGTCTCCTTATTCCCAACTTTTCCCATCCGGGCGGAAAAATCATTATATACCTACAGAACTACCAATGTTTGTGCAAGTTTTCAAGCATTCTTCAATGTATCGTGTGATTCCTCGCATCCCAGCATGTTTGTGTTTTTTTTATCTCAAAAGAAATCAAACGGACACCAGACACGGACGAGGGCAGACAAGTAAACCAAAAATAAGTAAGGTTTTATTATTATCTTAACTTGAAAATGGTGAGATTGATATATTGCATTTTATTAAATGCGTATTATAAAAACTAGTTTTCAATTTGTAGGCTTGTAAAAACCAAACCTAACAATATTTTCTATAACAATAGCTCGCACGGTGCGAGTATTGGCTGGGGAAGCCAGTTTCTGGTCAGTCGTTTAATTCGAGTGTTTGAGTTTAGCTGGAGCAGTTAGAATTCACCAAGTTCGTATGTGCCGATTTTAACGCCGCGCTGGGTAGCACAGGTGGTAGAGCGCTGCCCTCCCCTTCTGAGCTCAAGTTGGAGGGTTCAATTCCAGCTCAGTCCGTTAATATTTGAAGGTGTTTAAATACGTCAGCCTCGTGTCGGTAGATTTACGTTAAATAGTTAGTGGGACGTAAAATCAATAATTTTAGTACCGTTACAAGCAAAGTGATTGCTAGTTTTAGACCGTAACTGGTACATGGCACAAAGGAAAGAAACAGGAAAATTAATATTTGGAAGCTCGTTCTGTAGTTGATACCGAGCGAGTTGGCTGTGCGGTAAGGGTCGCGCAGCTGTGAGCTTGCATTCGGGAGATAGTGGGTTTGAATTCCACCGCTGGCAGCCCTCAAGATAGTTTTCCGTGGATTCACATTTTCACACCATGCTTTAATTAAGGCTACGGCCACTACGGTCCCACTCCCCCATCCTTCGGCAGCCGAAAACCTTAGATGTGTTAGTGCGACATTAAACAAGTAGAAAAAATCTACAGTTCTGGCCTTTCAGGCAAGCAATTCAATATTGAAAATATCCTAGGGATATGAGCTACGAATTTTAGGTAAATAAAATGTAATAAAATATGAGAATATATTCTGTATTTATTCCTAAAAATTACAATCCTTTTCTTAATCATCGTTATCTGGTCGATTAGATTAGCAGTTTGCCTTTTTCTACCACTACGAGCGCTAATGCGCGTCAATGCATTGTTTCACTTAACCACCACTACGAGCGCTAACGTGAGTCAATGCAGAGTTTAACTTGAGCCCTTATAACTACATTCGGTATGAACATTTTTTCAAAAATCAGAGAAAGTCTGGGGGGTAATGAACCAAGGAACACGTTGCAGAAAGAATTATGTAAATACAGTATATTAATTTGGTTAGGATTTGAATCAAAATGAAAACGAGTAAAGAAACAAGCGATTATAGGGATTATAGGCTTTTTTCCGGAACTGCATTTAGGCCAGAAGTTATTTTCGAAATTCGTTCTTTTAGTTTGATCCTTTAGTTTGGCCCTTTAGCCCTTAAACTTTCGGCATAATTGAGGAAATTGCCTAATTTTACGTTTTTCGTATTATGGAGACCCCTACTTTGTCAGCTAAGAAATGTTTTCAATAACCTTCGATAATCCGGATCAGTTCCGGTCCCACTTAATCCGGATAAACGAGGTTCTTGTATAATTTCAAATTACTAGAGGAAATAAAGTATATTTAATGTGAATGTGAAGAACACGTCTGATAGTTGAGTTGGGCCGATGACCTTCGATGTTAGGCCCCTTAAAACAACAAGCAACAAGCATAGTTGAGTCAGCGTGGTTGAGAACTCCATCAGAGCGACCTCGTGGACTTCCAAACTCCTCGAAAACTTGAGTTCGCTTACGGTTTGACATGTTTCGTATAGTATTCTATCAAAACAAAACAAAAAAATCACCGGTAATCAAAAAGAAATCACAAAACAAAACAAACCGAGCGATTTTGTAAAAACAAATAAACAGAACGCAATACCCTCTTCCTGCGCTTGTCCTGCTTCAACTGAGCTGAAACCTGTGCAGGTGTTAGGTGAATCACACAGACGTGCAGTTATGTTCAACTGCGCAGGTAACGGAATTGTTTTTCGATTCTTCCTGGCTCGCCTGTACAGGTCTGGCCACCTGTGCAGGTTCATCGAACGTAGGTGCCACCCATGCTCCGGTTTACCTGCGCAGGTCAACTGTACAGGTAAACCTCTCCGGTACGCCGCAACGTGTATGGCCGGCCAAAGGAGCGTGGGTTGGCGACCATGAGGTCCTTATCTGAGTCCTGACATTGCTTCCGGTTACTTGTGCCAGCCTCCTCACTTTCATCTATCCTATCCGGCCTCCCTTTTCCGACCTGGGCGGTATTACGTGTTTGAGGCTTTAATAGGGATAGAATAGTGCTAATGGGCTTAGGGAGCCTTTCAATTTCACGCCCTTCGTGGCCTTTGCCTTTCTTCGGCCGATAACTTTAGACCCCCTCCTATTTTCCCTCTGATAAGTGTTAATAGAGGAAGGTTGCCCAGTTGTACTTCCTCTTAAAACAATAATCACAACCACCAGCAGGTCAACTGGCGGGCAGTCCGCAGCAGTCGTCTTATCAGGTCAATGTTTCAAAGCTTTTAATGAGCTGTGTCAGTCACGCTTTGTTTTGTTATATTCCTTGATGCTTACATGCTGTCAGATATATAACTGCGATACAAATCTTCTAACATTCGAGTGACTCAGGGCTATGGCCACACCGAGCTCGATAGCTACAGTCGCTTAAGTGCGGCCAGTACCCAGTATTCGGGAGATAGGTTCGAACCCCACTATCGGCAGCCCTGAAAATGGTTTTCCGTGGTTTCCCATTTTTCACACCAGGCAAATGCTGGGGCTGTACCTTAATTAAGGCCACGGCCGCATCCTTCCCACTCTGAGCCATTTCCTGTCCCATCGTCACTATAAGACCTATCTGTGTCGGTGCGACGTAAAGCAACTATAGAGCATCCAGAGTTAAGAAAAGACTACAGGCCTTATGGGCCTGCTGCCTTCCACTGTTGCCATACTCGCTCACTCAGCGCGGCTCGGACACTGCTTGCGATATACAGTCATGACATAAAATTATACAACGCTTGGTACAGCTGTTGCAAGACTAATAATAATAATATCAATGCCAGATTATCTCCAGTCATTAATGAAATTTCGTTTTGCCATAACGTTTCTAAGGATAATAGCCCACTGACTGTATCATTCGAAATAGAGGAAGAGTTTGAACATGCAGGGATGTGAACTAAATAATAATAATAATAATAATAATAATAATAATAATAATAATAATAATAATAATAATATGCATATCCAGAAACCGAAATGATAGTCTTGTTTCTTATATCTGAGAAAGTTTCATGATCGTTGTTGCTTTAAGGGAGCGCAGTGCTGAGTCTATTAGCCCCCAGAAACATTTCATTATTAAGGCATATACTGTGTGGTTACAACACAGGAAGCTGACGGCGAGATATCTCTGTCTCGGTGATGTATCCTTCAGCTCATTTCAGATAAATTTACTCGTAAGTGACAACAGATGCAAGGGCTTCATGTTTATCACAAAATACGATAACTTAAATATTCTTCCGCAACATAAAATACGGAATGCTGAATGACCTATTCGTATGATTTCTTAAAATCAGGTAGTTCGGAGTTGCTGTTTTTCGGAAGTGAGGATTGTGTTCAGAGTTGGCGGTTCATCTCTAAAATAGAATTCATGAACAGTGCGCCGTATTCCACTTCTGACAAAATCATGGTATTTAATGAGTCTGGAATTACTGCGAATTAACTGTTTCCTTTCCCGCTTCTTGCTGGGACTCTGGAGTGCCCTTCGCTGGCTTCCTTCCTTATTTTGAAGACGGAAGTCTTCGAAATTCCTAAAAACTTTGCGGCTTTATCTACTACCCCGTTTACACTTCGTCCTGGATGCTTTGTTTTCAAATATGAAAATGAATTAAGCACCATTTGCCGTTCCTTTCTCCTGACAACTGCACTACTTATCCTTTTCACATGTTCAGCTATAATTTAAATGTATTACTCGCTGACTGATTATATAAAAAATACTAAACAGACAAAAACTATACACGATACACACAACCAAAAGCAATGCAATACACGAAAAATGAAACACAATAAATTATACTGTATTTATAACAAAACACTATGCGCCCCAGGAAGACGATCACTTCACTCTGCCGAATATCTCCCAATCATTGTAATGAGTGACACACACAAAAAGGGAAACATGCCGCACTGACCTCACCAATGATGATTCGCAGTGGTTAAGCTGAGTTATTACACGTGTTGTCTACTGTACACACTTCCGCACTACACGCTGAAATGTGGCGCGCAATGCGACAAGCATGGCCGGCTGTTCCGTGTACTGAACCGCATATACGATATTTAAAAGGATAAACTCAAAGATATCAAAATGATTTTACGTCTTATTTAGTATTGTATGGCACAACCAATCCTTGTTTCATAAGAAAAAGTATACATTTTGATAGGAATTCATTATAATGTTTATATACATGTAGAACTAAAGTGGGTAACACCAACAGAAGTAAAAGCCCATAAGGCCTGTAGTCTTTTCTTAACGCTGGATGCTCTTTAGCTGTGGCTATGGACACCGTTTGGTTTTCAGTCTCCTGTACTTGTGAGAGTAGAAACTGATACTGATACGGTTGTTATTATATATGGAGAATATAAAGGGTGTTTAAGGGTTGTAGTAAGGATGTAAAGGAGAGGGCACATTTGTCTCTGGTAAGACCCCAACTAGAGTATGGTTCCAGTGTATGGGACCCTCACCAGGATTACCTGATTCAAGAACTGAAAAAAGCCAAAGAAAAGCAGCTCGGTTTGTTCTGAGTGATTTCCGACAAAAGAGTAGCGTTATAAAAATGTTGCAAAGTTTGGGCTGGGAAGAATTGGGAGAAAGAAGACGGGCTGCTCGACTAAGTAGTATGTTCCGAGCTGTCAGCGGAGAGATGGCGTGGAATGACATTAGTAGACGAATAAGTTTGAGTGGCGTCTTTTAAAGTAGGAAAGATCACAATATGAAGATAAAGTTGGAATTCAAGAGGACAAACTGGGGCAAATATTCATTTATAGGAAGGGGAGTTAGGGATTGGAATAACTTACCAAGGGAGATGTTCAAAAAATTTCCAATTTCTTTGAAATCATTTGAAGTCTAGGAAAACAACAGATAGGGAATCTGCCACCTGGGCGACTGCCCTAAATGCAGATCAGGATTGATTGATTGATTGATTGATTGATTGATTGATTGATTGATTGATAACTGTAATTATTTCAATCAATGTATATTGTAGGTTTTCCGAAACACGACATGACATAAGAAGATAGTTTCACAATTTGTTCCTGCGATGAGTGTGAGAGGAGACCATATTCACCAGCTGTTGTTAGTGTCAGTATTCAAACATCGGATCTCTACGGTACAGCTTCACAATCCTATCGTGGAGTATACAGATACGAAGGTGTATCCCGATATTCAAGAATATGTGAGTCAGAAGTTATTTAAGCAATGGATGTGTATTGTTGTACGTCCCACTTATAACATGTTTATGGTTTTCGGGGTCGCCGAGGTGCCAGAAAATTGTCCCGCAGGAGTTGTTTTACGTGCCACCGGACTGAGCCAGGATTGAGCCTGTTGGGCTCAGGCCAGCGCTCTGCCGTCCGAGCTACTCAACCCGCTGCAACGGATATGCATCGTCCAGTGAAATATAAGTCAAATGTAAATTTTACCCAATTTTGCGCAGAATTAGAATTACTCAGATTCTTTCATCAGCCCAGAGGCTGGATCCTCAAATAACATCGACAAAGGTTACACAGTTTTAAGGAAACGACGGTGCCATAATGAGGCCTACTAGCAAGATGAGGAGTAAGACAGTTTGCCACTGCCTTCCTCACTGAACCAGACACTACTGTCTCTATGAGAAGCAACTTTCACAAAATACAGATGCACTACCTGTGCTCTGAATGTCACTACTAGGGTTCGGATGTTTAGAACCTAAAAACTGCCCAAAAGTACAGGCAAGAAAGTTCTTAAAAATATCTAAATATGACCCAAAAAATGGAAATAATGACGAAATTTACGTACTTCCAACTTTACCACTAATACTTTTATATTAAAGATACAGTTATTATACAATTTTATTGCATTTCCTCAATTAATTTCCTTTCTAATTAGTTTTTTATTTTAATTCCACTAGTAGGGCCTATATATCATAAATTAATAATCAATCATTAAACTGTAATCATGCCTTTGCTGGCGAGATGTAGTGTTTACAGTGCTCTTTGTCTCCTGGTATGGGTTATATCAAATTTGTTACTTTCATTGACCTTTCTCAGTCTCATCCTTGGCTTTGACAATATGAAAATGACTGAGGTATGAGTGATGCTAGTAATACCATTGCTTATGCAGCCAGTCCCTGTTATGAACGGTGTGAAAATATCGCTCATAGGGTCGGTTGGTGCATGCATTTCAGTGGACTTGGCAGACTGATATGTAATAGCAATGGCTGGCTCGGTGAGGAAAGCAACGGGAAACTACCTCACTCCTCATTTCCCTAGTACGCCTCTTTAGCTACGCCTAGGATATTTGTGACAGCTGTTGGCGGAGCTGCAAGAGGATCAAACCAGCCTTCGGGCTGAATACCCAACATACAACATACAAACTGTAATCAGTACAGAATATATATTTAATTAATATTGCATTCTTACACGATGGTGACGATTGTTCCTGCAAACCAATGAAAATCGTATTAGTTATCGGTCGCCGTAGGCACAGAATATTTAAATGAGATAAAAAATATAGAAAGGAAAATACACGTGCCTCGTATTCCAGCCACCGGGCGAGGTGGCCGTGCGCGTAGAGGCGCGCGGCTGTGAGCTTGCATCCGGGAGATAGTAGGTTCGGTGTCGTCCCATTTGCGGTCAGTCTCATTTGCGGTCACTCAGGTAGAATACAAAAATAAACTAGTTTTGACGGGTGAGACATTGTCCCATTTGCGATCACTCTTATCAGTGGGGACATGGAATTCCCTACTCAAGGACTGGTACAGGCAGACAGCCTTTTAAATAACTGGCGACAGCTGCGTGCTAGGATTCGGATGCTGAAACTCATTAAATTAATTTTGTTTACCGCTTGAGTACGATGCGTTAATATCGGGACAAGGAGACCAAATAGGACTTATTTCTACCTTTTATTTAGGGTTAGCAGATGGTTATGGGTGTAATCAAATGATTTTTGAAATGCAGGACAAAAGCAGGGCGTATTAAACCGTTAAACTTGTTCAAATTCAAAATAAATGTTTTGCTGTAACACTCTACTTCCTCGACATTGCGACCCTTTTTGGGTTGTGTCTTGATTGCGGACAAGGCAAAAACCGTCCAGATTCCGAACAACTAAATATACCCTGTCCAGATTGCGAACAAGAGATTAGTGTTGACGTGGGATACATAAAACAGATACAATTTTCAAAACAGTCTCATATGAAATTTTTGTTCTAGTAGTAGTAACATTAACTGGTACATTGGGATGTTTTAGATAACCCAACAATATTTATAAAAATATTTTTCTTATTGAAAATGTTTAATAATTTAGTTTGGGATAATCTTATGATTTAGAATATCCTTTTTATTGTATAACATAACTAGAGGGGCATTTGCTTATGGTGGATTAGTGACAGTTGTATTATTAATAGATTATTATTATTATGATTATTATTATTATTATTATTATTATTATTATTATTATCCTTTTTGCTACTAGGTCTTATGGTGACGATGGGATAGGAAAGGCCTAGGAGTTGGAAGGAAGCGGTCGTGGCCTTAATTATGGTACAGCCCCAGCATTTGCCTCGTGTGAAAATGGGAAAGCACGGAAAATCATCTTCAGGGCTGCCGGCAGCCGAACCCTTAAGCTGCCTGTTCATGGAATTCGGACGAAACGCTACTCGGGCGCTTCGACACCTCAACACGCGCACAGCTATGAAGATAGGTGTATTTGCTAAAATGCGCTCCTTTTGTAGACCATTGGCAGCATCTGTCTTCGGATCCCATGTAAAAATTCTTTGGTGATACATTTAGGGTTACCGAGCGAGTTGGCCGTGCGGTTAGAGGCGCGCAGGTGTGAGCTTACATCCGGGAGATAGTGGGTTCGAACCCCAGTGTCAACAGCCCTGAAGATGGTTTACCGTGATTTCCCAATTTCATACCAGGCAAATGCTGGGGCTGTACCTTAATTAAGGCCACGTCCGCTTCTTTCCCACTCCTAGCCCTTTCCTATCTCATCGTCGCCATAAGACCTATCGGTGTCAGTACGACGTAAAGCAGATCCTAAAAGTAAAATAAGTCTGTCTTTCTTTCTTTCTGTCTTTCTTTCTTTCTTTCCTTCTTTCTTTCCTTCTCTCTTTCTTAATCCGTTTACAGTCCAGGGTTGTTTTTTCCCTCGGACTCAGCGAGGGATCCCACCTCTACCGTCTCAAGGGCAGTGTCCCGGAGAGTGGGACTTTGGGTCGGGGATACAACTGCGGAGGATGACCAGTACCTCGCCTAGGTGGCCTCACCTCCTATGCTGAACAGAGGCTTGTGGAGGGGGGGGGGGAAGATTGCAAGGGATAGGCAAGGAAGAGGGAAGGAGGCGGCCGTGGCCTTAAGTTAGGTACCATCGCGGCATTTGCCTGGAGGAGAAGTGGGAAACCACGGAAAACCATCTTCAGGGCTGCCGACAGTGAGGTTCGAACCCTCTATCTCCCGGATACAAGCTCACAGCTGCGTGCCCCTAACCGCACGGCGAACTTGCCAGGTGGAAGTGATTTTCAGATTTTAATTTCATTTTTATTTTGATAGAGCTATCCAAGACTCACGATTTGAAACCTTTTTGGGCCTTTTAGCTCTTTAACTTTCGGAACAATTGAGTAAATTGCTGCATTTTACGTTTTTCGTAGTACTTTGTCCGGTAGGAAATGTTTTCGATATTAATAAGTAGTTAGAAGGCGTAAAATCAATCACATTATATTCCTGCGAATAGAACTACGGGGAGGGGTTGGGAGAATCCCTGAGTCTAGCCTAATTAGCAGTCTCCCTGCTGCATGGACGTTGGAAAACCCCAACAGGCTGCTGATAACTTTCAAGTGATCGCAAATGGGACACGAACTGGTCTTTCTTGGCATTCCTTTTTTCTTCCGAACTGGAAGTGACCGCAAATGGGACAAATTTTGCTGTGACCGCAAATGGGACAAATTTTGCTGTGACCGCAAATGGGACTGACCGCAAATGGTACACAACCGTAGGTTCGAATCCCACTATCGGCAGCCCTGAAGATGGTTTTCCGTGGTTTCCCATTTTCACACCAGGCTAATCCTGGGGCTGTACCTTAATTAAGGCCACGGCCGCTTCCTTCCAACTCCTAGGCCTTTCCTATCCCATCGTCGCCATAAGACCTATCTGTGTCGGTGCGACGTAAAGCCCCTAGCAAAAAAACAAAAGCGTATTCCAGCCAGTTGTTTTACGTCGCACCGACACAGATACGTCTTATGGCGACGATGGGACAAGAAAGGGCTAGGAGTGGGAAGGAAGCGGTCGTGGCCTTAATTAAGGTACAGCCCCACCATTTGCCTGGTGTGAAAATGGGAAACCACGGAAAACCATTTTCAGGGTTGCCGACATTGGGGTTCTAACCTACTATCTCCCGAATACTGGATACTGGCCGCACTTCAGCGACTGCAGCTATCGAGCTCGGTCCTCGTATTCCCCAATCATATTCTTGCGCCTCGCTGGACATTTAGCTTTATAGCACTTACTGTAACTTCGCACATTTTGCAGAAGAGGATTTTTCCTTCGGTAGAGAAGTCTCCTACCCGAACTCTAATAATGAAAATCCACAGCCTGTTTCCAGTCATTCGACCGAGTCAGGAATGGAATGTATGAAGCTCCCATCTTGCGGCGAGGATGGGAATTGTGCCGGCTGCCAAAGCCTGTCGCACTCCTCTGGGGCAATGATTAATGACTGATAAAATGAAATGATATGATATTGGAGAGTGTTGCTGGAATGAAAGATGACAGGAAAAACCGGAGTACCCGGAGAAAAACCTGTCCCGCTTCCACTATGTCCAGCACAAATCTCACAAGGAGTGATAGGGATTTGAACCACGGAACCCAGTGGTGAGGGGATGGCGCGCTGCCGCCTGAGCCACGGAGGCTCTCCGAACTCTAAAGCAGTTTCTTAATTTAACGCTTCCACTACATTTTATTTAGGTATCTTTATTCTTAATCCGTTTACCCCCCAGGGTAGGTTTTTCCCTCGGACTCAGCGAGGGATTCCACCTCTACCGTCTCAAGGGCAGTGTCCTGGAGCGTGAGACTTTGGGTCGTGGGGATACAACTGGGAAGGAGGACCAGTACCTCGCCCAGGCAGTCTCACCTGCTATGCTGAACAGGGGCCTTGTGGGGGATGGGAAGATTGGGAAGGGATAGACAAGGAAGCGGCAGTGGCCTTAAGTTAGACAATATTCCGGCATTTGCATGGAGGAGAAATGGGAAACCACGGAAAACCACTTCGAGGATGGCTGAGGAGGGAATCGAACACCCCTCTACTCACTAGAACTTCCGAGGCTGAGTGGACCCTGTTCCAGCACTCGCATCACTTTTCAAATGTCGTGCCAGAGCCAGGAATCGAACCCGGGCCTCCGGGGGTGGCAGCTAATCACACTAACCACTACACCTCAGAGGCGGACATCTAAATTAACTTTAGAGAAAAATTCACCCATTTTGAGTTCACATTACTCTGATCACTATCAGTACAGGTATATCTACTAGCTCCAGCATCACGTAATTGAGCTATCCACATTAAAATGTGGACAAATTTCAGCAAATTTGAAAGAATCGTTTCTTCAAAACCGGAAAATGTAACACCTTTAAAGTGTAAAACCTCTAGTTTCTTAAAAATACAGTATTAACATCACTGAAGTCATAAACTTTAACCAGATAACTTATTGCAGCATTGTGAAAGCTCGCCGGACCCGCGGTGTAGGGGCAGCGTGCCTGCCTCTTACCCGCAGGACACTGGTTCGTTTCCCGGCCTGGCCAGGGACTTTTACCTGGATCTGAGGGCTGGTTCGAGGTCCACTCAGCCGACGTGATTACAATTGAAGAAGCTATCTGACGGTGAGATGGCGGGCCCGGTCTAGAAAGCCAAGAACAACGGCCATGAGGATTCGTCGTGCTGACCACACGACACCTCGTAATCTGCAGGCTTTCGGACTGATTATCGGTCGCTTAGTAAGCCAAAGCCCTTCGGGGATGTTGCACCATGTATTTTATTTATTGTAAAAGCCCTTCAGGTTAGATTTCACTTAATTAATTCTGAAGGTATTGAAGGACTTGATAAAGTAATGACTTAATTCTTCACCGAAAACGTAATCATCTTTCCTACATATTAACTTGGACCTCAATTTTGACACTGTATCTAAGTTTCAACAATGGTAAGTTTATTTTTTCAAGCTCAAGTATTGCTTCATTAAATGTTTCCGTAAAGAGATAATTTTAAACATGTCACAAGTGAGTTGTTTATTAAATACGGAAAAAAATAGCGTCCCGTATGCTGTTAAAACGGGACACCTGGCAGCCCTAGGGAAAACCATCTTCAGGGCTGCCGACAGTGGGGTTCGAAACCTCTATCTCCCGAATGCCCTAACCGCACGGCCAACTCGCTCGGCAGGTATCTTTAACGTCAGCTCTATCACTGTTGCTGTAACTATAAGACCTTGAAAATGGTCTGAGTTGAGATAATTAAGAAAGGTGAGAGGAGAAAGGACATTACCGGAGCTGGTCAGGAGCCCCAAGTGCTAAGACAGATAAGAAGATAAATGAATGCTGGTGACTTCCCTGTTTCTTAATAAGGGTGGCATTCCAGTGAACGTAAATACCCAAACTGCGAGGAAGTGATGTAAACTCAGACGAGATACAACAAGCGTCAATTATTATTCAGCTTTGAGGCCCGAGTTTCAAGTTTCATCACAAAGAGTATATTTACACAAACAATATCGGACATCAATTCGAAGTACAGTGCATTTTTCCGTGCAAAATATGACCTTAAACAACTAAAATAACTAAAGTATGCATTTGTCCACCTCTGTGGTGTAGTGGTTAGCATGATTAGCTGCCATCCCCGTAGGCCCGGGTTCGATTCCCGGTCACGAAATTTGAAAAGTGGTACGAGGGCTGGAACGGTGTCCACTCAGTCACGGGAGGTCAACTGAGTAAAGGTGGGTTCGATTCCCACCTCAGCCATCCTGGAAGTGGTTTTACGTGGTTTTCCACTTCTCCTTCTGGTACCTAACTTACGGCCACCGCCGCTTCCTTCCTTCTTCCTTATCTATCCCTTCCGATCCCCCCCCCCCACAAGGCCCTTGTTCAGCATAGCAGGTGAGGCCGTCTGGGCGATGTACTGGCCCTCCTTCCCAGTTTTATCTACGACCGAAAGTCTCACGCTCCAGGACATTGCCCTTGAAGCCGTGGAGGTGGGATCCCTCGCTAAGTCCGAGGGAAAAACCAACCCTGGAGGGTAAACAGATTAAGAAAGAAAGAACGTTAAAACACTAAAATTGAACCGAAGGCCAGTCCGCTGGCCATTCAACCAAGTAGCCGGACTAAAAGTGGCCTCCTAAGTAAGATAATACTTACTACCAGATACAAATGAGGAAATATCTCATCACAGCATCCTATTATGCATTCTTTTAGTCCTTTGTTTGCTTGAGTTAACATAACAATGAAATATTTAAGATGAAAATGTACAGTCTGTATCCAGTCATTCGACCGGGTCAGGAATGGGATGAATGAAGCCCGCATCTAGCGGCGAGAAAGACAGGAATTGTGCCGGCTGCTTCGAAGCCTGTCACACTCCTATAGGGCAATGATTAATAACTGGCAGATGAAATAAAATGATATTGGAGAGTGTTGTGCGAGTGAAAGATGACAGGGAAAATCCTGTCCCGACTCCGTTTTGTCCAGCACAAATCTCACATGGCAAAGCAAAGTTATCTCCGTATAGACCATGAAGGCCCTTGGAGAGGTGGAAGGTAAAGGCTTCCACTATCCGTAACCTCGGAACTTGATGGGATAGAGTGGTTAGCTCTACGCCTGGCCGCCTTTGCCTCCAGGAATTTACCTAGTACTCATTTTTGGCGTAGGCTGAGTGAACCTCACGGCCATGTGCACCTCCGGAAGTGGAAATCTCGTTTCTTAAATTTTATGAATTCCTCACGGGGATTCGAACCCACGACCTTCCGGGCGAACCGAGCATGCCTTTACCGCCTCGGCCAGGCAGCTCAACTTTCCCGATGTGTTGTGGAAACTACAGCCAAGACATCACTTCACAGCGATTCGTTCGATCACAGAGAAGCAGCACTGGCCACACTTGCATTTCGACCGAAATGAGAACATGGCAGGTAGCACCCTCTGGACTCAGCGGTAGTATTTAAGAGGAGATCGCTAAAAGCAAAAGGGAAAACAAAAAAACAAAATACTGTAGAGGAAGCCATCAGCTGTTCCCACCAGATCCTTTAATACTCCCAACTTGCCTATTCCATAGCCACATTTCTAAATCGATGAACTATACAAATTGTACTTTTACGTTGTCAAAACGAGGACGTGATGTGCTTTCCTTTAATTTCAAAATGTCTACGTTTTAAATTTCACTATAACAATATAGCCTAATATGAAATTTTGCATTACGACGATGCTGGTTTTATTTCAATGATTTTGGTAACATAGTTTTATTTTTGCGCGCTCACACCAATTGTTTCTGAGTTCGTGAATGTTTTGTCACTGCAGGTGTGACTGTGTGTTTAAACAGTTTTGTAGGGCTGATGACCTCGATGTTAGGCCCCTCTAAACAACAAGCAATAGTTTTGTGTGAGGATTGTGTACATGTGTTGGGGTTGTTTGCATATTTGTTCAGACCGAGCTCGATAGCTGCAGTCGCTTAAGTGCGACCAGTATCCAGTAAACGGAGATAGTGGGTTCGAACCCCACTGTCCGCAGCCCTGAAGATGGTTTTCCGTGGTTTCCCATTTTCACACCAGGCAAATGCTGGGGCTGTACCTTAATTAAGGCCACGGCAGCTTCCTTCCCATCCCTAGGCCTTTCCTGTCCCTTCGTCGCCAAAAGACCTATCTGTGTCGGTGAGACGTAAAGCAAGTAGCAAAAAAAAAAAAAAAGTATTTGTTCAGTATTGAAAACTCATGCCTTTGCTGGCGAGATGTAGTGTTTACAGTGCACTATGTCTTCTGGTATGGGCTAGAATAAATTTGTTACTTTCATAGATCTGTCTCAGTCTCATCCTTGGCTTTGACAATATGAAAGTGACCGAGGTATGAGCGATGCTAGAGATGGGCTAGAATAAATTTGTTACTTTCATAGATCTGTCTCAATCTCATCCTTGGCCTTGACAACATGAAAGTGACCGAGGTATGAGCGATGTTAGTAATACCCTTTCTTGTGCAGCCAGTCCCTGTTATGAATGGTGTGAAAATATCGCTCATAGGCCGGGCGCACATTGAGAAGCAGTTGGTCGCAGAGCAGGACAGCACGCGGTTGACGAAACTGCGAAGTGCATGTGAGCGCACATTGCCACGCAGGGTCTCGTCGGTTTGCAGAAGCATCGTCCTCTAGTATATACTAGAGGGCGATGGCAGAAGGAATAAACATGTTTTCTTCAGACTCTGTGATATTGGGGCATGCAGCGTAAAGGTGCTTCTTTTCTTATTCCTCAAGCATTCATGAATTTTTCTCATTTACCTTGTGCTGATGACCACGCGACCAGGCCAGTTGGCAGTGCGGTTAGGGGCGCGCAGCTGTGAGCTCGCATCCGGGAGATAGTGGGTTGGAGCCCCACTGTCGTCAGCCTTGAAGATGTTTTTCCGTGGTTTCGCATTTTCACACCAGGCAAATGCTAGGGCTGCACCTTAATTAAGGCCAAGGATAGTTCCTTTCCATTCCTGGGCATTTCTTACCCATCGTCGCCGTAAGACCTGTCTGTGTCGGTGCGACGTAAAACAAATCGTAACAAGGTGACCACGCGGTTGTACATTTTAAGACAATCCCAATAAAAACCACCAGTTTACAAGACTGAACAATATTTCCATGCTACGATGTTCGGCGTTCGTATGGACAAAGCAACAAAAGTCTAAATTCATTTTGCCTGGTGTGAAAATGGGAAACCACGGAAAACCCTCTTCAGGGCTGCCGACAGTGTTCTTCGAACCCACTATCTCTCGAATGCAAGCTCATAGCAAGGTGACCCTAACCGTACGGCCAACTTCCTCGGTAAATTCATTAATATATATCTCCGTTATCATAGCTGGTACGATAAAACAGTATAACCCCCCCCCCAGTGGCACTACAGCCCTGAAGGGCCTTGGCCTACCAAGCGACCGCTACTTAGTCCGAAGGCCTGCAGATCACGAGAGGTCGTGTGGTCAGCACGACGAATCCTCTCGGCCGTTATTCTCGGCTTTCTAGACCGGGGTCGCTATCTCACCGTCAGATAGCTCCTCAATTCTACTCACGTAGGCTGAGTGGAGCTCAAACAAGCCCTCAGATCCAGCTAAAAATCCCTGACCTAGTCGGTAATCGAACCCGGGGCGTCCGGGTAAGACTCAGGCACGATAAAACAGTAGAAGATATAAATGATCGGAAATTGCATTCTCTTTCATTTTTGTTTCGTAGTATTCATTAACAGGATCAGAGAGAGAGGGAGAAAGCATTTATTTACAAATGTACTGCTAGTTGCCACAAGACACAGTCTACTAAAATAAATCAACATTGACAATCTATTGTGAACACGTTTTCATTTGACAAGATAATGGTAAATTATTTTCTTTCCTTATTTCTTCACATAAATGTGATGGTAGATGACGGCCGCAGAGTCGGCGATGATGATCTCCATAATCAACATTAGATCTCGAAGTGAAATACTCAATGTTACGAGAACTTGGGTCACGGATTGTTACATAGATATTTGAAAATTACATTTTAGGCCTTCCACCAAACTACCATTGTACCCAGCGTGAATAAAGTTTTTTATAGCCTAGACTGTAGTTCCTTATTTCCCGAACTTTCATAACAGAAATTAAAATTAAAAACTGCATTGTGGTCCACATAGTACAAAACATGGTAAAACCGAACGGCTATGGTAATTTTCTCCTCCATTCCTCAACTAACTGCGTGACACGTGCGCAGGAAACTGTGTTTCGAAGACTGCGCGTGGTAGGCGGAAGTAGGTGCAGAATCGGCCTGCTCTGCTCTGTCCTGCTCTGCTCTGTCCTGCCCTGTCTGTCAACTTGCGATGGTGCAATGATTTGTGTGGATTACAAAAATCTGTTCTGCGTCAAGGCCCCACACCGCTGGCTGCGCAGAAGCGTGTGACGGGGGAAGTCATGTCCATGCGCGTACCGCCATGTTGCGGGCGCTCTTCAGCTTGACGAGGAGATCGTGTGGAATTCATTCATGAAGTTACATTTCGCACATATGAAAACACCCGCCTTAGTAAATTAATGACAGCCTATACCGACTACCGTGTACACACGCAATAAATATACATAATGTCAAGGCAGTGGTAATATTAAAAGGTACTTCTGTATAAAAAACTGAACAATCTATACAAATCCTTTAGATAGCCCATAGGTGGCGCACATAGAAATGTAAAAAAAAAACCTTTCGAGACTGAATAAGAAGACTAAAAAATACACTACTACAAAAATAAATATATATATATATATAAACACATATCTATTTGAATTTCAGTCCCCGAAAACATAAAGAACAGTATACAGGCCTACGGGTACCTCATAAATGATAATGTCGCTCATTTTAATATAAGGGTCATGTTGTAACTGTTTTGTTTGAACATTCGGAACAGATACATGTAATTGAAATCCAGACTCTACACTTTTGATTTATTGAAAATATGAAGACATGTTCAAATGACAGCAGTCTACAACTAAAGTACGATTACATACAGTAGTATAATTGGATGGTTCGGCCGCCACCGCCACCTCCGGCTCTCGGGAGAGGCCTCCACCTCCCGCGGGAAATTTGAATTTTGGCGGGAAATTTGAATTTTGGCGGGAGATTTGAATTTGTAAACAAAGCCACGTGCTTTTTGACAGCTGTCATCGACAACAACGCATCGCTAACCTCAGTACTGCCATCTTGACGGGCCTAAACCTCACTAGTGCCAACTTAACCTCACTAGCGTGAGGTAAACAAAGCCACGTGTTTTTTGACAGCCACGTGCTTTTTGACAGATTTGTAAACAAAGCCACGTGCTTTTTGACAGACAACAACGCATCGCAAACCTCAGTACTGCTATCTTGATGGACCTAAACCTTAGTGGTACCAACTTAACCTCACTAGCGCGAGGTAAACAAAGCCACGTGCTGTTTGACAGCCACGTGCTGTTTTGACAGCTGTCATCCGCCATCTTTAAACCACAAAGCACTGTGCTGCCCTCTATATCGCAGTAGCTGCAAAATTCGTCACCTGTCATCGACAGTGCTGCCATCTTGACGGGTCTAAACCTTAGTGCTACCAACTTAACCTAACTAGCGCGAGGTAAACAAAGCCACGTGCAGCTGTCATCTGCCATCTTTAATCCAGAGAGCATCGTGCAGCCCTCTTTAGCTACTTACCTTTGAAATGTAGTACGTCATCCGCCATCTTGCATCGCAAACCTCAGTGCTGCACTCTATGTAGTGGTGGCAAATTCCACATGCTCTTGTTTGGAAACAAAGCCACGTGCAGCTGTCATCCGCCATCTTTGAGCACCGTGCTGCCCTCTTTAGCTACTTACCTTTGAAATGTAGTACGTCATCCGCCATCTTGCATCGCAAACCTCAGTGTTGCACTCTATGTAGTGGCGGCAAATTCCACGTGCTCTTGTTTGGAAACAAAGCTACGTGCAGCTGTCATCCGCCATCTTTGAGCACCGTGCTGCCCTCTTTAGCTACTTACCTTTGAAATGTGGTACGTCACAGCTGTCATCCGCCATCTTGCATCGCAAACCTCAGTGCTGCCCGGTGGCGGCAAATTCCACGTGCTCTTGTTTGGAAACAAACCTATGCGCTTTTTTGTCAGCTATCATCCGCCATCTTTGAGCACCGTGCTGCCCTCTATGTGGTGGTGGTAAATTCTACACGCTTTACAAACCCATGTGCTTTTCTGACAGCTGTCAACCGCCAGAGAGCACCGTGCTGCCCTCTTTATGCCGGTGGCAAATTCTACATGCTTTTTGACAGCTGTCACCCGCAAGAGAGCACCGTGCTGCCATCTTTAGCTAGATACCTGTGGTGGCGGTAAATTCCACGTGCTCTTGTTTAGTAAACAAAGCTACGTGCTTTTTTGACAGCTGTCATCCGCTATCTTTAATCAATAGAGCACTGTGCTGCGGGTAATTTCATCAGCTGTCATCCGCCATCTTTAATCTACACAACACCATGCTGCTGTCTGTAGTAGCGGGCAATTTGAAAAGTTCTGTTAGCTATCATCCGCCATCTTTAATCAAGAGAGCACCGTGCTGCCATCTATGTGGTGGCGGCAAATTCCACGTGCTCTTGTTTAGTAAACAAAGCCACGTGCAGCTGTCATCCGCCATCTTTGAGCACCGTGCTGCGGGCAATTTCGTCAGCTGTCATCCGCCATCTTTAATCTACAGAACACCGTGCTGCCCTCTGTAGTAGCGGGCAATTTGAAAAGTTCTGTTAGCTATCATCCGCCATCTTCGAGCGCCGTGCTGCCCTCTATGTGGTGGCGGCAAATTCCACGTGCTTTACAAACTCACGTGCTTTTTTTGACAGCTACCATCCGCCCTGCTCTCTGTAGTAGCGGGTAATTTGAAAAGTTCTGTTAGCTGTCATCCGCCATCTTTGAGCGCCGAGCTGCCCGGTGGCGGTAAATTCCACGTGCTTTACAAACTCACGCGCAGCTGTCATCCACCATCTTACATCGCAAACCTCAGTGCTACACTCTATGTGGTGGCGGATAATTTAAAAAAGAAAAATTCTACATCAGTCCTCTCTCGACGCTAATTGCACAAGATGGTGGCTATACATGACTCCTTAAAGGTGCTTATGCGAGATGATCGCTATACATAGACGCCCTTGGGATGCTTGCGCAAGATGGCGGTTATACATGGCTCCTTATGAGGGATGCTTGCGCGAGATGGTGGTTGCTCTTATGAGGCGGCTTAAGGATCCTTGGCTAGAGCCTCCCTAAGGATGCTTGCGCAAGATGGCGCATGCAAGATGGTGGCTATACATAGCTCCTTATGAGACAGCCAGTACAACATGTGATCAGAACATTGATTGATGTGTTCAGAACACAAAATAAGTAGAATCGAACACTGTACTCGATACAACATGTGATTAAAACATTGTTTGGTGTGTTCAGAACACTAATCGAACGCTGTACAACATGTTAGGGGATACCTTTGTTTAGATTGAAACATAACAAGACTAGAATTGAACACTGCACATTGATTGATGTGTTCAGAACACAAAATAAGTAGAATCGAACACTGTACTCGATACAACATGTGATTAAAACATTGTTTGGTGTGTTCAGATCACTAAACAAGTAGAATCGAACGCTGTACAACATGTTAGGGGATACCTTTGTTTAGATTGAAACATAACAAGACTAGAATTGAACACTGCACTCGATGTCGTTACATGTGATCAGAACAATGGTTGATGTGTTCAGATCACTAAACAAGTAGAATCGAACGCTGTACAACATGTTAGGGGATACCTTTGTTTAGATTGAAGCATAGCAAGCCTAGAATCGAACACTGTAAGAACATTGTTTGATGTGTTCAGTACAACTTCAATGATTTACCTAGTGTAAAACACACACACTGTGCACATATCGCATAGCTATCTCGCCTATCACGAAAATAAAAAAAAACACACTGTGCACATATCGCATAGCTAACACTTCAAATGATTTGCTTAGTACGAAAATTAAAAAAAATCTATACCGCGTAGCTAACTCGTTCATCGCACTGCTATTTGATGTGTTCAGTACAACTTCAATGATTTACCTAGTGTAAAACACACACACTGTGCACATATCGCATAGCTATCTCGCCTATCACGAAAATCAAAAAAAAAAAAAAAAACACACTGTGCACATATCGCATAGCTAACACTTCAAATGATTTGCTTAGTACGAAAAAAAAATCTATACCGCGTAGCTAACTCGTTCATCGCACTGCTATTTGATGTGTTCAGTACAACTTCAATGATTTACCTAGTGTAAAACACACACACTGTGCACATATCGCATAGCTATCTCGCCTATCACGAAAATAAAAAAAAACACACTGTGCACATATCGCATAGCTAACACTTCAAATGATTTGCTTAGTACGAAAATTTAAAAAAAAATCTATACCGCGTAGCTAACTCGTTCATCGCACTGCTATTTGATGTGTTCAGTACAACTTCAATGATTTACCTAGTGTAAAACACACACACTGTGCACATATCGCATAGCTATCGCGCCTATCACGAAAATCAAAAAAAAAAACACACTGTGCACATATCGCATAGCTAACACTTCAAATGATTTGCTTAGTACGAAAATTTAAAAAAAAAATCTATACCGCGTAGCTAACTCGTTCATCGCACTGCTATTTGATGTGTTCAGTACAACTTCAATGATTTACCTAGTGTAAAACACACACACTGTGCACATATCGCATAGCTATCTCGCCTATCACGAAAAAAAAAACAAAACACTGTGCACATATCGCATAGCTAACACTTCAAATGATTTGCTTAGTACGAAAATTTAAAAAAAATCTATACCGCGTAGCTAACTCGTTCATCGCACTGCTCAGACGCTTAGTAATTGTGAATACACTCATACGAAAATCAAGAAAGCACACTGCGTAGCCAACTCGCTCGGCTCACTCGCTTAGTAATTGCAACACTCACGTATAAGAATGTTCTGAGATACTTACATGTTTTTAAGGGGGGGGGGTGAAAGATCATAAATTATATGTACACATGTTGTCTCCTCCAAGTTGTAAGATGAAATAGACGCAGTACTGCGAGTTTCCGCTCTAGCTGGCGAACGGAAGTAGCATGATATCTCAGCAAAAAATAATACGCGTGAGCTTGCAAGTCAGACACAATGATGGATACCGCGATTCAAATCCTAGCAACTTATGCCGTCGGGAAGGGCATCTAGCTAGATCATGTAATGACGATCGCGCAGGCCCCTCGCCTAGCATTTGCAGCTTCCAGTTCGAACCCGCTATCTCCCGAAGTAGTGTGAATGATTGAAGAGTGTTGAGGGTGATTCATTCGTCGGATGGAGGCGTTAAGCTGGCTTCTTCGGTAGGAGAAGGCTATGTCGGGACATCGATTTAAAAATCCTAGTCAGGAGGGGTACGCGATTCAAATCCTAGCAACTTATACCGTCGGGAAGGGCATCCGGCTAGATCATGTAATGACGATCACGCAGGTCCCTCGCCTAGCATTTGCAGCTTCCAGTTCGAACCCGCTATCTTCCGAAGTAGCGAGAATGATTGAAGAGTGTTGAGGGTGATTCATTCGTCGGATGGAGGCGTTAAGCTGGCTTCTTCGGTAGGAGAAGGCTATGTCGGGACATCTAGTTATCGATTTAAAAATCCTAGTCAGGAAGGGTACGCGATTCAAATCCTAGCAACTTATACCGTCGGGAAGGGCATCCGGCTAGATCATGTAATGACGATCGCGCAGGCCCCTCGCCTAGCATTTGCAGCTTCCAGTTCGAACCCGCTATCTCCCGAAGTAGCGAGAATGATTGAAGAGTGTTTGAGGGTGATTCATTTGTTGGATGGAGGTGTTAAGCTGGCTTCTTCAGCGGGAGTAGGCTATGTGTCGGTACCGGGATATCTAGTTATAAAACCCGCTACAACAAATTTATCACGTATACTGCGATTTAAAATCCTAGTCAGGAAGGGCAGCCGGTCGTAAAACTATGGTGTGAGGCGGGGTGTGCAAAAAAGCTAGCTATAAGTAAGGGCTGTTGATGGGGACGTTAAACCTTGTGCAGACTCCTTCGAAAATTATTTTTTGAGTACAAGAGTGTTGATGCTGATTCATTTGTCGGATGGAGGCAATAAGCCTTGTGCAGGCTTCTTCAGTGGAGTAGGCTATGTATCGGTACCGGGATATCTAGTTATAAAACCCGCTACAACAAATTTATCACGTATACTGCGATTTAAAATCCTAGTCAGGAAGGGCAGCCGGTCGTATAAAACTATGGTGTGAGGCGGGGTGTGCAAGAAAGCCAGCATTAAGTAAGGGCTGTTGATAGGAGGCGTTAAACCATGTGCAAGCTCCTTTACCAGGAGAAGCCTACATGCCGGTACCGTGCAGGTTCTTTCGATAGGAGTAGGCACTGTGTGTGTTTTAACCTCTCCGTACAATCATGATAGTTTACGTTAGGAACTTTCATAGGCTAAATGCTACACATTCCGTGGCAGAGCCGGGAATCGAACTCGGACCTCCGAGGGTAGCAGCTAACTACTACACCACAGAGGAGTACTATTTCAGAATATTTTACAGCCTTAATTAGTACTGTGTTTTAAGAGCTTACATGGGACTCAGCTAAGAAGACGTTCGCGAGTTACAAGTCGCTTATCAGTGTCCTCGCTCAAGGTTGAGCCGGAAGATACGTGTACAATTTCAGCTAACACATGCATTCCACACAACTCGCTCAGAATGACTGTGCCGATACTTCGAGGACTGTAGAACAAACCCATAGCCTACAGTATGCATGCCTCTCACCCAGTAGTCTCGGGTTCGATTCTCTTGGGAATAAAAATGTGTTTAAATCACATGAATGTGTTGAGTTGTCCTTCCTGATGCAAAACTAGCAGTATCTAACCTCTTACACTATAGTTTGCCGGGCTGAGTGGCTCAGACGGTTAAGGCGCTGGCCTTCTAACCCCAACTTGGTAGGTTCGATCCTGGCTCAGTCCGGTGGTATTTGAAGGTGCTCAAATACGACAGCCCCGTGTCGGTAGATTTACTGGCACGTTAAAGAACTCCTGCGGGACTAAATTCCGGTACCTCGGCGTCTCCGAAGACCTTAAAAGTAGTTAGTGGGACGTAAAACAAATAACATTATTACACTATAGGTGGCTCAGACGGTTAAGGCGCTGGCCTTCTAACCCCAACTTGGTAGGTTCGATCCTGGCTCAGTCCGGTGGTATTTGAAGGTGCTCAAATACGACAGCCCCCGTGTCGGTAGATTTACTGGCACGTTAAAGAACTCCTGCGGGACTAAATTCCGGTACCTCGGCGTCTCTGAAGACCTTAAAAGTAGTTAGTGGGACGTAAAACAAATAACATTATTACACTATAGTTTTCAACCGGTTGCCCTTCCTGACAACTCAGATTAAGAATCTGTTTTGTTTTAAGACTAGTTATCCTTCCTGACGCAAAACTGGTAGTATCTAAGCTCTTACATCATACGCTATTGTTTTCAACCGGTTGCCCTTCCTGACGTCAAAGAACTCGGATTAAGAATCTGTCGAGAATCGGGGGTTTTACTGCTAGATTTTAAATCACGAACTATTGTTTTACTGCTGGATGCCCTTCCTGACTAAGATTTTAAATCGCAAGATTTTTTGTATTAAGACTCAAGTCTTGTTATGTTTCTTTTCGTAATCTGCAAGTCTAAACAAGCATATCGCTGCACACTCTTGCCTTCACGATGCGTGTTCGATAATTGTTTTCAACTAGTTGCCCTTCCTGACGTCAAAGAACTCGGATTAAGAATCTGTCGAGAATCGGGGGTTTTACTGCTAGATGCACTTCTTAGATTTAAAATCACGAACTATTGTTTTACTGCTGGACGCCCTTCCTGACTAGGATTTTAAATCGCAGTATACGTGATAAATTTGTTGTAGCGGGTTTTATAACTAGATATCCCGGTACCGACACATAGCCTACTCCCGCTGAAGAAGCCAGCTTAACACCTCCATCCAACAAATGAATTACCCTCAAACACTCTTCAATCATTCTCGCTACTTCGGGAGATAGCGGGTTCGAACTGGAAGCTGCAAATGCTAGGCGAGGGGCCTGCGCGATCGTCATTACATGATCTAGCCGGATGCCCTTCCCGACGGTATAAGTTGCTAGGATTTGAATCGCGTACCCTTCCTGACTAGGATTTTTAAATCGATAACTAGATGTCCCGACATAGCCTTCTCCTACCGAAGAAGCCAGCTTAACGCCTCCATCCGACGAATGAATCACCCTCAACACTCTTCAATCATTCTCGCTACTTCGGAAGATAGCGGGTTAGAACTGGAAGCTGCAAATGCTAGGCGAGGGACCTGCGTGATCGTCATTACATGATCTAGCCGGATGCCCTTCCCGACGGTATAAGTTGCTAGGATTTGAATCGCGTACCCCTCCTGACTAGGATTTTTAAATCGATGTCCCGACATAGCCTTCTCCTACCGAAGAAGCCAGCTTAACGCCTCCATCCGACGAATGAATCACCCTCAACACTCTTCAATCATTCACACTACTTCGGGAGATAGCGGGTTCGAACTGGAAGCTGCAAATGCTAGGCGAGGGGCCTGCGCGATCGTCATTACATGATCTAGCTAGATGCCCTTCCCGACGGCATAAGTTGCTAGGATTTGAATCGCGGTATCCATCATTGTGTCTGACTTGCAAGCTCACGCGTATTATTTTTTGCTGAGATATCATGCTACTTCCGTTCGCCAGCTAGAGCGGAAACTCGCAGTACTGCGTCTATTTCATCTTACAACTTGGAGGAGACAACATGTGTACATATAATTTATGATCTTTCACCCCCCCCCCCACCCTTAAAAACATGTAATTATCTCAGAACATTCTTATACGTGAGTGTTGCAATTACTAAGCGAGTGAGCCGAGCGAGTTGGCTACGCAGTGTGCTTTCTTGATTTTCGTATGAGTGTATTCACAATTACTAAGCGTCTGAGCAGTGCGATGAACGAGTTAGCTACGCGGTATAGATTTTTTTTAAATTTTCGTACTAAGCAAATCATTTGAAGTGTTAGCTATGCGATATGTGCACAGTGTGTTTTTTTTTTTTTTGATTTTCGTGATAGGCGCGATAGCTATGCGATATGTGCACAGTGTGTGTGTTTTACACTAGGTAAATCATTGAAGTTGTACTGAACACATCAAATAGCAGTGCGATGAACGAGTTAGCTACGCGGTATAGATTTTTTTTAATTTTCGTACTAAGCAAATCATTTGAAGTGTTAGCTATGCGATATGTGCACAGTGTGTTTTTTTTTTATTTTCGTGATAGGCGAGATAGCTATGCGATATGTGCACAGTGTGTGTGTTTTACACTAGGTAAATCATTGAAGTTGTACTGAACACATCAAATAGCAGTGCGATGAACGAGTTAGCTACGCGGTATAGATTTTTTTTTCGTACTAAGCAAATCATTTGAAGTGTTAGCTATGCGATATGTGCACAGTGTGTTTTTTTTTTTTTTTTTGATTTTCGTGATAGGCGAGATAGCTATGCGATATGTGCACAGTGTGTGTGTTTTACACTAGGTAAATCATTGAAGTTGTACTGAACACATCAAATAGCAGTGCGATGAACGAGTTAGCTACGCGGTATAGATTTTTTTTAATTTTCGTACTAAGCAAATCATTTGAAGTGTTAGCTATGCGATATGTGCACAGTGTGTTTTTTTTTTTATTTTCGTGATAGGCGAGATAGCTATGCGATATGTGCACAGTGTGTGTGTTTTACACTAGGTAAATCATTGAAGTTGTACTGAACACATCAAACAATGTTCTTACAGTGTTCGATTCTAGGCTTGCTATGCTTCAATCTAAACAAAGGTATCCCCTAACATGTTGTACAGCGTTCGATTCTACTTGTTTAGTGATCTGAACACATCAACCATTGTTCTGATCACATGTAACGACATCGAGTGCAGTGTTCAATTCTAGTCTTGTTATGTTTCAATCTAAACAAAGGTATCCCCTAACATGTTGTACAGCGTTCGATTCTACTTGTTTAGTGATCTGAACACACCAAACAATGTTTTAATCACATGTTGTATCGAGTACAGTGTTCGATTCTACTTATTTTGTGTTCTGAACACATCAATCAATGTGCAGTGTTCAATTCTAGTCTTGTTATGTTTCAATCTAAACAAAGGTATCCCCTAACATGTTGTACAGCGTTCGATTAGTGTTCTGAACACACCAAACAATGTTTTAATCACATGTTGTATCGAGTACAGTGTTCGATTCTACTTATTTTGTGTTCTGAACACATCAATCAATGTTCTGATCACATGTTGTACTGGCTGTCTCATAAGGAGCTATGTATAGCCACCATCTTGCATGCGCCATCTTGCGCAAGCATCCTTAGGGAGGCTCTAGCCAAGGATCCTTAAGCCGCCTCATAAGAGCAACCACCATCTCGCGCAAGCATCCCTCATAAGGAGCCATGTATAACCGCCATCTTGCGCAAGCATCCCAAGGGCGTCTATGTATAGCGATCATCTCGCATAAGCACCTTTAAGGAGTCATGTATAGCCACCATCTTGTGCAATTAGCGTCGAGAGAGGACTGATGTAGAATTTTTCTTTTTTAAATTATCCGCCACCACATAGAGTGTAGCACTGAGGTTTGCGATGTAAGATGGTGGATGACAGCTGCGCGTGAGTTTGTAAAGCACGTGGAATTTACCGCCACCGGGCAGCTCGGCGCTCAAAGATGGCGGATGACAGCTAACAGAACTTTTCAAATTACCCGCTACTACAGAGAGCAGGGCGGATGGTAGCTGTCAAAAAAAGCACGTGAGTTTGTAAAGCACGTGGAATTTGCCGCCACCACATAGAGGGCAGCACGGCGCTCGAAGATGGCGGATGATAGCTAACAGAACTTTTCAAATTGCCCGCTACTACAGAGGGCAGCACGGTGTTCTGTAGATTAAAGATGGCGGATGACAGCTGACGAAATTGCCCGCAGCACGGTGCTCAAAGATGGCGGATGACAGCTGCACGTGGCTTTGTTTACTAAACAAGAGCACGTGGAATTTGCCGCCACCACATAGATGGCAGCACGGTGCTCTCTTGATTAAAGATGGCGGATGATAGCTAACAGAACTTTTCAAATTGCCCGCTACTACAGACAGCAGCATGGTGTTGTGTAGATTAAAGATGGCGGATGACAGCTGATGAAATTACCCGCAGCACAGTGCTCTATTGATTAAAGATAGCGGATGACAGCTGTCAAAAAAGCACGTAGCTTTGTTTACTAAACAAGAGCACGTGGAATTTACCGCCACCACAGGTATCTAGCTAAAGATGGCAGCACGGTGCTCTCTTGCGGGTGACAGCTGTCAAAAAGCATGTAGAATTTGCCACCGGCATAAAGAGGGCAGCACGGTGCTCTCTGGCGGTTGACAGCTGTCAGAAAAGCACATGGGTTTGTAAAGCGTGTAGAATTTACCACCACCACATAGAGGGCAGCACGGTGCTCAAAGATGGCGGATGATAGCTGACAAAAAAGCGCATAGGTTTGTTTCCAAACAAGAGCACGTGGAATTTGCCGCCACCGGGCAGCACTGAGGTTTGCGATGCAAGATGGCGGATGACAGCTGTGACGTACCACATTTCAAAGGTAAGTAGCTAAAGAGGGCAGCACGGTGCTCAAAGATGGCGGATGACAGCTGCACGTAGCTTTGTTTCCAAACAAGAGCACGTGGAATTTGCCGCCACTACTTAGAGTGCAGCACTGAGGTTTGCGATGCAAGATGGCGGATGACGTACTACATTTCAAAGGTAAGTAGCTAAAGAGGGCAGCACGGTGCTCAAAGATGGCGGATGACAGCTGCACGTGGCTTTGTTTCCAAACAAGAGCATGTGGAATTTGCCACCACTACATAGAGTGCAGCACTGAGGTTTGCGATGCAAGATGGCGGATGACGTACTACATTTCAAAGGTAAGTAGCTAAAGAGGGCTGCACGATGCTCTCTGGATTAAAGATGGCAGATGACAGCTGCACGTGGCTTTGTTTACCTCGCGCTAGTTAGGTTAAGTTGGTAGCACTAAGGTTTAGACCCGTCAAGATGGCAGCACTGTCGATGACAGGTGACGAATTTTGCAGCTACTGCGATATAGAGGGCAGCACAGTGCTTTGTGGTTTAAAGATGGCGGATGACAGCTGTCAAAACAGCACGTGGCTGTCAAACAGCACGTGGCTTTGTTTACCTCGCGCTAGTGAGGTTAAGTTGGTACCACTAAGGTTTAGGTCCATCAAGATAGCAGTACTGAGGTTTGCGATGCGTTGTTGTCTGTCAAAAAGCACGTGGCTTTGTTTACAAATCTGTCAAAAAGCACGTGGCTGTCAAAAAACACGTGGCTTTGTTTACCTCACGCTAGTGAGGTTAAGTTGGCACTAGTGAGGTTTAGGCCCGTCAAGATGGCAGTACTGAGGTTAGCGATGCGTTGTTGTCGATGACAGCTGTCAAAAAGCACGTGGCTTTGTTTACAAATTCAAATCTCCCGCCAAAATTCAAATTTCCCGCCAAAATTCAAATTTCCCGCGGGAGGTGGAGGCCTCTCCCGAGAGCCGGAGGTGGCGGTGGCGGCCGAACCATCCAATTATACTACTACATACCGTGAGATAAAAATTGCCTGTCTCTTAGCGGACTGGAGGGCACATTAAATATTTAAAACTCCTGTACCGATAGCAATAATCTTCAATATCAACAAAAAGGAAACTTGTGAAATAACATCTTTCTATGAAAGGTACATAGCTTATGATTCCTCTTTTATAAGTCATTACAGCAAGTTTTACTCAATTCTCTGAACATATTGTTTAAAACGTACACGACTGCAGAAATCTTTCTAAAACGATCGGATACATTTTTTTGTCATTTTCTCAATATGAAATGTCGGCTCCGCTGTGTAGGGGTAGCGTGTCTACCTCTTACCCTGTGGCCCGGGATTCAATCACCGGTCAGGTCAGAGAGTTTTACCTGGATCTGAGAGCTGGTTCGAATTCCACTCAGCCTACGTGATTACAATTGCGGTACTTTTTTTTTTTGCTATAGGCTTGACGTCGCACCGACACAGATATGTCTTATGGCGACGATGGGACAGGAAAGGGCTAGTACTGGGAAGGAGGCAGCCGTGGCCTTAATTAAGGTACAGCCCCAACATTTGCCTGGTGTGAAAATGGGAAACCACAGAAAACCATCTTCAGGGCTGTCGACAGTGGGGTTCGAACCTACTATCTCCCGAATACTGGCCGTACTTAAGCGACTGCAGCTATCGAGCTGGTGCGGTACTATCTGACGGTAAGATAACGGCCGAGAGGATTAGTCGTGATGACCACACGACACCTCGTGCAGGCCTTCAGGATGAGCAGCGGTTGCTTCATAGGCCATGGGGTTTGGTTTGGTTCGGATATGAAATAACATAATTGGATTAGTAGAAGTTAAATTGTCATTTCTATGTGATTTGGACTTAGGTAAATGCTGCCTGACATTCATTACACTGGCGCTAGTCTGCCTCTATTGTGTATTTCTTAAAATTAAATAAATGTCTGGGGTTAGTCTGAGTTTCTCTGAGTCGTTTAGGCTTAAGTAAGAAAGTTATAATTTAAGATGTGAAACCCTCCTCATAATATTATATTTTTAAATACCGGTATTACTGCTTTTACAAACTCAATCTGAATTAACATTATCTGAGCACAAATAAAAATTGAAAGTGCATTCTAATTTTTCTCGAATATGGGCACCATGATTTACACCAGAAAAAAATGTTGAATGTTAAACACTTGCAAGAAGATTAATATCATAGTTAAACAGTTATTCTGATTAGCGTTTTCTAATACAGACTAGGATTGACAAGTTTATAATGAGCCTTATTTAGACTTTATATTGTCATTCCATTCCTGAACCGGTCGAATGACTGGAAACAGACTGTCGATTTTCATGTTTATTTTCATTGTCAAATTTTTATGGAACACCGTATTAACAATTGTATTCTTTTATTATAAAGCAAGTGTAAAAAAAAAAACTGAGAACTTAAGACATACGATAATAATACATCATTTTTCAGATAATTGATATTAATTTAAAGCAGTACTTTACCCTAATATTAAAAGCGTTATATCAATAATAATAATAATAATAATAATAATAATAATGTTATATTCTTTACGTCCCACTAACTACTTTTTAAGGTCTTCGGGGAACCCGAGGTGCCGGAATTTAGTCCCGCAGGAGTTCTTTTTACGTGCCAGTAAATCTACCGACACGGGGCTGTCGTATTTGAGCACCTTCAAATACCACCGGACTGAGCCAGGATCGAACCTGCCAAGTTGGGGTTAGAAGGCCAGCGCCTTAACCGTCTGAGCCACTCAGCCCGGCAAGCGTTATATCAAGCTTTATCAATCATGTCTTACGGATTCTAGGCCCAGGTTTATCAAATTTGTAATAACGGTAGGTCTACACAGTCTGTATGAAAATCACATAATCTTTTCCAGAACAGCTGTTTGGTTCCAAACAATTATCCCTGATGAATTGGAAAAGGGCAAACAAGAAAAAGAAAAAGTCTAAAAATTCTAAATTTCATGTCCTTCTGCTCTCTGAATCATCCACCCTATAACCTGTTCAGTTCTCGATTATGGCAATTAAAAGTTATTTTATAACAGTTCAATTTCTACTCGTATGTGAAAAGAAATACCAGATCCCTTCTGATAACAATCTGTACAAATGAAGGCTGCACACGAATTCACATTCGTGAATACCTTTCTATTTCAAACGTAAGGCCTAACTTAATGCCTAATATTACCGATCAATTTAACTACCGTAATGTATCAGCTCCCACATTTCTTGAAAATATTTGACAATATATTATCACTCCGTCGCATATAATACTACAACAGATCCACTAACACACATGATTAAAATCGAAAACATGCACGGGACTGTAAACATTATCACGTGCTACCCATGCATTCGAAGCTGAAGCGCCCGCAACATGGCGATGCGCGAAAGTGTTCAATATTCCGCATAGCATCAGCGCGCTCTGTGAGTCTAGATAAGTAATATTAAAGTCTTTGTTCTGCGCTGCGCTGCTTTAGCTGCTTCGCCTGCGTCCCAATGTGCGCCCGGCCATAGGGTCGGTTGGTGTATGCATTTCAGTGGGCTTGGCAGACTGAATGTAATAGCAATGGCTGGCTCGGTGAGGAAAGCAACGGGAAACTACCTCACTCCTCATTTCCCTAGTACGCCTCTTCAGTGATGCATAGGCCATCTATGACAGCTGATGGCGGAGCTGTTGAGGATCCAACCAGCCTTAGGGCTGACGACTGAACATACATACATACATACATACCAAACCAAACCCCATGGCACTACAGCCCTTGAAGGGCCATGGCCTACCAAGCGACCGCTGCTCAGCCCGAAGGCCTGCAGATTACGAGGTGTCGTGGGGTCAGCACGACGAATCCTCTCGGCCGTTATTCTTGGTTTTCTAGACCGGGGCCGCTATCTCACCGTCAGATAGCTCCTCAATTCTAATCACGTAGGCTGAGTGGACCTCGAACCAGCCCTCAGGTCCAGGTAAAAATCCCTGACCTGGCCGGGAATCGAACCCGGGGCCTCCGGGTGAGAGGCAGGCACGCTACCCCTACACCACGGACATACATACATACATACATTGAAAACTCAGTGGAGAGCCTCTTGAAAACCGCTTATGTTTCTAAATATCTTTATTGTTTGGATGAGGGATGGGTTACAGCACACGACTGATTTCCGGCGGAAATACACGATGGCTTGTCGCGCCGAGTACATCTGCTTCAAATCCAAGTGTTGCAAATCTGCCGTCTGAGAAACCTGTTATGCTATCCTATTATTATCGGCACACTTTATCTTGGTGCATTTGCGTACGGGGGTGAGGAGTAAGGAGGGAGCTGTCCCAGTTCCGATAGTACTGCCAACTGAATGAAAATGAAATCTGAATTGAATCGAGAATATGATCGATCGATATGAAGTTTCTAAACCGTTATTATCTTAAGCCAGTAACTGTGTCACATACACATTATATAACATTATATAACATTTCTCGATGCGAATCTTGTTCCTAGCATGAATTCTATAGTTTGGCTTTGCTGTGTAAACAACAACAGTACTAGTACGTAAAGTGTACACCAGATGTCGCACAACGATGCTCAAGCGATTCATAGTTTGTGTTTCAAAGGTTGCCAGTACGAATCTCGAAGATTGCCGAGGTCGACCAATTCAGCACTAGGGTGTAAATGCACCAAGATAAAGTGTGCCGATAATACATAATATTTAGTGTGGTGTACTTAAAATTAAACCCGTCGTACGCAGTGTGCGGGTATATAATACATAGTATTGCAATGAAGAGACATAAAAGGAATATCACGACACACGAAATTTTAATTCTTCTAAAACACTGAATTTTGTGAGTAATATTCTAAACAGACCATATCCGCAACTGTCCCTAACTGCAAACTAATTCGCGAAGAAATATATATGAATCATACCTTAAAATCCTCGTAGACCGAGCTCGATAGCTGCAGTCGCTTAAGTGCGGCCAGTATCCAGTAATCGGGAGATAGTGGGTTCGAGTCGCACTGTCGGCAGCCTTGAAGATGGTTTTCCGTGGTTTCCCATTTTCACAACAGGCAAATGCCGGGGCTGTACCATAATTAAGGCCACGGGCGCTTCCTTCCAACTCCTAGGCCTTTCCTATCCCATCGTCGCCATAAGACCTATCTGTGTCAGTGCGACGTAATAAAAAAATAAAAAACTCGTAGAAGGGAGATGTGTTCATTACCAATGCCAGGGACCCGCCCAAAAAGGTACACTCACTTTTATAACCTAATGAAATATACTGTGTCATGCGCCATTGACCATTAGCCGGCCAGCTACTGGCATAGCCATTCGCCGACATGACGTCTTTCCAGAATTCCTAACTCGCTGCTTCAGTTACCAACCGGCGCAGAATAAAAACACGGCAAAAGGCTATCTTAGTAATGTAATTTAGTAGCTGTAACCTATCTTTGCTAATCCAGGCCAAGCTCTGTCATAACAGTGGGCTCTTAACTATCGCCGCGGCGCATACTGCCCGCACGGCAAGAAAAAAAGTTAATTTAGTGGTTGTAACCTATTGCCACATTTCGTTGGACATTTCCATAACAGTTGGTTACAATGCGCACATCGCTGGCAGATCGTAAAGACGCTTTTACCGGCAATCCCGTGAACTAAGAATAAAAAGAGTATCACCCGCCGCCGAACCTCCGTGTACAGCGAACAGAGTGAGTACACTAGGACTCTGCCCGTAAAGGAAATTGTAAAAAAGTGGGACAATATATAGAACACGAATACATTTTTTAAAATCTGCTTTACGTCGCACTGACACATATAGACTACCTAGATCTCATGGCGACGATGGGATAGGAAAGGGCTGGGAGTGAGAAGGAAGCGACAGTGGCCTTAATTAAGTTAACTTATAGCCCCAGCATTTGCCTGGTGTAAAACAGGGAAACCATGGAAAGCCATCTTCAGGTCTGCCGGCAGTGGGGTTCGAAACTACTATCTTCCGAATACAGGCTCACAGCAGTGCGCGCCTAACCTCACGGCCAACTCGCTCGGTATACGAATGCTTGTGTGGCTGTGATCCAAATAATGCTTCTTTTTCTGTTTTCCGTGCATTTTTTTCGGACTTCGACGAAAACTGAGTAACAGATCTCAAGATACTTGTAAGAAAAAAGAAATTAAAACACGAAAGTTCCTCCCAACTTATTAATTTATGCATACAATATAGTAACTATGGTGACTCAACTGGATTCTGTTTATCACCACTCGATTAACACACAATGATCAGGTTAGGAAAAACAAAGTATGCATTTGTTTACTACTGTGTGTTTAGTAAGAATGTTCATTTGTGAAAAAGAAGTGTCCGTCCGCCAAATCCCATTAGCAGCCGCTACTGAGACACAGGCCTACATAACACAATGAAATACAGCTAGATTTACTCCAATGCTGGCAGTGTTCACCAGAACTAGACCTACTGAACGATCCGAATATCTTTTTAAATATCGAGATATTCTACGCGTGTGTACATGTGTGTTACTGAGAAAGTTCTGTTTCAAGAACAGAAACACGCACAGTTGAACAATGTACTTATTATATTAATATTCCTTACCTTCCCAGGTACAAGTTTATCCAATATGTTATCCCACACGTGGAGTCTATAGTCCAGAGTAGAAGTAAGTACGTGGCTGTAGGGCGTAGTTCTTGTGCAGTGAGTGTAGCGCAGTGGGGGAAGTCCAGAATTGATTCATATAAAACAACTGCCAACTAGTCGATTAGGCAGGCCTTGATAGCATCGCAGATTGCATCCCTACTTCTAAGTATATTGTAACATTATATTTAGACACAGAGATAAGATAATGCTGTGTACTGGCAGACACATACTGATGGAGCTGCTGATCTCACCTAGAACCAAAGAGAACAGTTGACGGAAGCAGACGGAAGAGAATACAGTAGCCAGTGTTGCCAAGTGGTTAATAGGATGGCCAACTGTTGAAGTAAGGAATTCGGAAGTAGACAGTCAAAAGGGAGGACATTACAATTGTGGGGGACAGCTACATTTTTAACTATAATTAAAACGACGAAAATGTTAACGTTTTTAACAGCACTGTGTTGCCAGTTTCCCTCATTTTCGACCAAGAGTACTCTTACCAGGGGCGTATGCAGAAATTATTTTCGTTAGGCGGGGGAGATATTAAATATAAAAATTTGAGAACTTCTATAAAATAATATTCGGTGCATATTGTGAAATTAGAAACACTAAATTACAGTTGCGTATGCTGGGATCATGACATGGGCTACCACTAGACTTAGGTTACCCCTTTTCTATGGCTGGTTTAATGAACGCCAAGCTTTCAAGCGTTTTGAGCTGCAGCCACTCAGCCAGTAGCAAGTCATGCTTTGTGGCTAAATGGGTAGGATGTTTGCCTTTGGTCCGACGGCCCCGGTTCAGTTTTCAGAATCTTCCCCCTCATACTGTTAATACCCCTGGCTTGGGGACTGGGTGTTTATGACGTCTTCACCATTCATTGAAGCCTATACAGATGCCATGGCCCATTATTATTATTATTATTATTATTATTATTATTATTATTGTAATAGTAAATAAAAATGTCGGCTGGCCCCGTGGTGTAGGTGTAGCGTGCCTGTCTCTTACCCGGAGGCCCCGGGTTCGATTCCCGGCCACGTCAGGGATTTTTACCTAGATCTGAGGGCTGGTTCAAGGTCCACTCAGGCTACGTGATTAGAATTGAGGAGGCACCTGATGGTGAGATAGCGGCCACGGTCTAGAAAACCAAGAATAACGGCCGAGAGAATTCGTCGTTCTGACCACACGACACCCCGTAATCCGCAGGCCTTCGGGCTGAGCAGCGGTCACAGGTAGGCCAAGGCCCTTCAGGGGCTGTAGTGCCATGGGGTTAGTTTAAATAAAAATGTCGCCTATGAAGACTCCAACACCAGCTGTCGCCAGCCGGGGTTGCCGAATTTGTCTCGGCGACCGGTAGCAGGAGTGAGCTATTGCAATGTCAGTCGCCGGGCTTCTTTCTGTAGCTCGGCTACTGAGTTCACAAGCACGGGCGTCTGGTCGCCGATTCCAGTCGCCTAGTGTGAAGCGGCCCTTAAAGATAGCAAACAGTTTCAGCACTGTACTCGATGTATTTGGTGGGAAATTACCACTACGGTATCGCAAAATGGTAAGTCCAGAAAAGAAGTCCATTGGTTCAGGATGATTCCTTTTAGAAGAAAAATATACATTTATTTATTAATGGAAGCATCAACACATTGTTGGCAAATACGTACTTCAAATTAAAAGCAAAACCTAAAATCTTCATTTACATGGTTGCCACAATTAATCATAAGTTCTAAAACTCAGAATTTCGTGGTGGTGGGGGGTGGGAGGAAGAGATTTATCCCCTATGCCCCACCCCCCTATGTGCGCACCTCTGACTCTTACTGAAGTAATAACATAGAATAACACATTTCAATCATCTTCACTGTACAATTTCTTTTCCAGTCTGTGGTTTGAAGACCAAATAAATAAAATAATGTTATTAGCTATACGTCCCACTAATTACTTTTTCGGTTTTCGGAGACGCCGAAGTGCCAGAATTTTGTCCCGAAGGATTTCTTTTACGTGCCAGTAATAATGTACTGACACGAAGCTGACGTATTTGAGCACCTTCACATACCAGCGACTGAGCCAGGATCGAACCTGCCAAGTTGGGGTCAGAAGGCCAGCGCCTCACCGCCTGAGTCATCAGCCCAGCGGGTTGAAGACCCTTCGTCTAAATGAAAACATACAAAAGTCAACAAATTCTGAATTAATAAAATAAATATTGAATATGTTAATCTAAATGTTATCGCAAGTTTTTTAAATTTCTAGTAAAATAAACAGTACATATTTGTGGCTCTTCTTAGTTTTATCTGTTACATGAACTACTTTCTAACAGCACTTGTTGGGCCGATGACCTAGATGTTAGGCATCTTTAAAGAACAAGCAAACAAGCATCAGCACTTGTTCTAAATGTCAACCTCTAGTTATAACTAATAAGTATAGAAATACTAAAAACTTAACATAAATCTGTTACACTATATCATTTACATTGCTTGAAAATCGGTTCTTCTTGCACAATCCAAAATTTCTTTGTCATTCAGTAGATCCGGAATGCTTCTCCTCATACTATTAGCAACGGTTACTCTATGTTTAGTTGAAGCAAGATGGCAGGACAGTTGCATAATTATTGTGAAAATTCCTACCTATGACAATAACAAGAACATTCGTTCAGATAGAAAACGAGACAACTGAGGGACAAATTATGTCTCGCGCGAAACATTTACAAAATACTTTAAAATGCGGGGCAGTTGGTTACCCTAGAGGTTAATTCGTGTTTTTTCATTCAGACGCCTTTATAAAAGAAAATCGTCGTAAATTAATTCGTTTGTATTGTACTAAACTTCGGCTCGTACGCCTTTTTTACAAACCCGCATTAGGCTGCATAAGTAAAAAAAAAAAAAAAAAAAAGTCAGTCCAGTTTCAACGTTGTATTCCTGTTTCAGCATAGCCTGAATTCTGCTTAATACTAGCCTATGCATTTTATGAAATTAAGTACAGGTATTTGAAGCAAAGCAAAGCAAAGTCACCTCCGTACAGGCCATGAAGGCCCTTGGAGGAGTGGAAAGGCTTCCACCATTGTTAACCTCGGCACGGGATGGGGTGGTTTGGTTGGCTCTACGCCCGGCCGCCGTTCTTAAGCTTAGATACTGCTTATTATACTGATAAATCTGAAGCTGTAAAAGGGGTAGTTGAAGACATTGATTTGAAGAAGCACAGGAAGTGTTGAGCATAGATTGCATTTGAGGACATTTGGCTCATTTTATTGCTCCATCTAATGATGGAATTATATTTTGTATTGAATTAGGAGGATATATTTAATTTTTTTTCCTTTGTAAAGTGAAAACCGTCAATACGGAATGATTCTAATATCTTGTAACTCTGACTACGCAATATATAAACTAAATTTACAGTATTATAACGTGTCGTAATGACCGATGCACCCAGGAATTAACCTGGTACTCATTTTTGGTGAAGGCTGAGTGAACCTCAGGGCCACCTCCGAAAGTAGAAATCTCGTTTCTTAAATTTTACGACTTCCTGACGGGGATTCGAACCCACGTTCTTCCGGGCGAACCGAGCACGCCTTTACCGCCTCGGCCAGGCAGCCCCCTATGGAATCTCCTATAAAAGTAAAGAAACATCATTTGTTTTAGGAGAATCCACTTAAGAAGAACTGAAAAAGTGGGCGCATTTTTAAAATGAGCATATTTATAGCACATCTCAAAAATTTAACTTGTTACAGATGTGAAAATTGGTATTTTTAATCTCTTTTAAAAGTAAATAAACATTTCTTTTTTGTTTTCGGAAAAACCACTTCGGGGGGAGGGGGGTAAGAACAACTCAAAAGGGCGTTGAATTCTTTTTATTAGGGTACTAATATCCCAAAAACTGAATATGTTACAGGCATGAAATTTGGTATTTGGAGTTTCCTTTAAAACTAAAGAAAATGTATCTTGTTTTCAGATAATCCACTTGGGAGTGGGGGGGGGGGGTGAAAGAATTGAAAAATTAGTTTAAAGAAACACGTATTTCTTTGTTTTCAGAAAATTCACTTATGGGGGAGTGTGAAAGGAAGTGGAAAAATTTGAATTAATTGTATAGGGATACTAATATCTCAAAAACCAGCCAGTATGGATTTAGAAAGAAATTTTCTTGTGAGGCACAACTGGTGGGATTTCAGCAGGACATATCAGATCAATTGGATTCAGGAGGCCAGTTAGATTGCATAGCCATAGATCTTTCCAAAGCCTTTGATAGATTGGAACATGGAATATTATTAAAGAAATTGGAGGGAATAGGATTGCACATAAGGGTTACACGTTGGGTAAAATAATTTCTAAATTCAAGGGTTCAGAAAGTCAAAGTAGGAATTAACGTATCACAGGAAGAGAAAGTTTGGAAGGGAATTGCACAGGGTAGTATAATCGGTCCGTAACTTTTCTTAATATACGTAAGTGATTTAGGGAACAATATAACATCAAAAATAAGATTGTATGCAGATGACATAATTGTTTATAAGGAAATAAATACCATTGAGGATTGTTCAGAATTACAAAGGGACCTTGAGAGTATCCAACAATGGGTTGAAGAGAATAACATGAAGGTTAATGGAGGCAAATCAACTGTTACAACATTTACAAACAGGAGTTTTAAAACTGAATTTGAATATACTTTGGATGGGGTAGTTGTCCCAAAAGATGGCAAGTGCAAATACTTAGGTGTAAGATTTGAAAGTAATTTGCACTGGAAGGGTCATATGGATGACATTGTTAGGAAAGCATACAGATCGTTACATGTCATAATGAGGCTACTTAAAGGTTGCAACAAAGAATTAAAAGAGAAAAGTTACTTAAGTATGGTTCGTCCATTATTGGAATATGCAAACAGTGTTTGGGATCCTCACCAAGAATACCTAATAAAGGAAATAGATAGTGTGCAGAGGAAAGCAGCAAGATTTGTAACAGGGGATTTCAGGAGAAAGAGTAGTGTATCAGAAATGTTAAAGGAACTAGGGTGGGAAACTTTAAGTAAGAGAAGGGAGAAAACTAGACTTATAGGATTATATAGAGCCTATACAGGAGAAGAAGCATGGGGAGATATCCGTGAGAGGCTTCGGTTGGAAAATAATTATATTGGTAGAACTGACCACAAGAACAAAATTAGAAGGAATTTTAGCAGAAGTGATTGGGGTAAATTTTCATTCATTGGGAAGAGTGTGAAGGAGTGGAACAGTTTACCAGAGGTAGTGTTTGATCCTTTTCCAAAATCTGTACAGATATTCAAAAAGAGAATAAACAGCAACAGAGAAAATAAATGAAATATTAGAGGGCATTCAACCAGTGCAGGTTAATGTAAATAAAAAATGGGTGTGAATAAATTAATTCCATCCCTTGGTCTAAGGAGTTTGGACAGCCAAAGTAGGGGACTGCCTGTAGAGGTGAAGTACAGTGGGGACTTCAAGGGCCCTGGGGCCGCTACGGTAGCTGTGAAGGCCCTTCAGGAACTCTGAAAAGTGGTGGTAAAAGGGGCTCTGGTTAAGACGCAGCAGGCCGTTGTGCTACTTAGGTTCCAGAATGGGTAAAGAAAAGAAAAAATAAATGCAATGTAAATTGTAATCTTATGCCAGCTGTACAGTATCATTTGAAGTAATTTCCACATACTGTATATCAGTTGACTATATTTGTAAGTAGTACAGTATTATAAGTAGAATTTTGTAAACAATGTAAATTTATTAAGGATGAGCTGTATGTTTAATAGAAAAAATTGTTAGCGTAAATTATATAATATTGTATTATAGGAAAATTTTATTCTCTTGTTAATTTAATATTTAGTGCTTGACAATAATGTATTTTAGTGTACCATTTGCCATCAAGGTAGACACCTCATTTGCAAATAAAGAGATTTTGATTTGATTTGAAAACTGAAGGTTACAGTTGTGAAAATTGGTTTTGGAATCTCCTTTCAAGATAAAGAAACGTGCACTTTTTGAAGGGGTGCTGAAAAAGAAGTTGAATTTTTCATGAGGATACTTATATCCCAAAAACGGAAGATGTTATAGACGTGAATATTGGTGTTTGGGATCTGCTTTAAAAATAAACATGTATTTTTTTTGTTTTCAGAAAATCCACTTAGGTGAGGGTTGTGTGGGGGAAGGAATGATAAAGGGGTTCTGAAAAAGGAGCTGAATTTTTTTTGACAATACAGTAGAGTCTCGCTCATCCAACCCTCGCTTATCCGACATTCCGTGTTATCCAACATTGGTATACTTAATTTGAACTTTTGATGGAGATTAAATTCAAGCACACCCGGTGTGGAGGGTGGGTTCATGGGACAAGCACTGGCCTGACCGCTGGCGGTAGGACAGTTTTTTTCTCAAGGACAGGTGCAGTGAGTCTTCAGTAATTGTTCATTGTAGTATTGGTTGGGTGCGGATGTTATAATTTTCATATCCTCTGTGAGTATAGCGAGTAAATTGAAGAAAGTGATTGTTTCTAGGGAAGACAAGTTGAGTGCATTAAAAACACTGGACAAAGGGGAAATTCTTCAAAATGTGGCTTCAGATTATGGTGTTGGGTGTGTTACAGTGGGAGACTGGAAAAAGCAGAGGGAAGAAATTGAAAATTGGTGCTCTACCAGAGCAGAGAAAAACATTGAACAAATGTGAGTACGAAAAAGTAAGTGAAGCACTATTTCTTTGGTTATCTCAACACCCGGAAAAGGGCCTACCAATATCTGGTCCCATTCTGCAGGAAAAAGCTGTGTATTTCCAGAAGGAGTTTAATTAAGGGGACCCTAATTTTCCTGTCAGTGCTGGGTGGCTTGATCGCTGGAAAAAACTGTACGGCATTAGGCAGCTTAACCCTTCGGGGTCCAATTGATTTTCCACCTGCATCCTGCACAGGTCCAATTTGACATTAGGCAAATATGGGAAGGAAGTACTACATAAGTAAAAAGCTGAATTTTTACATTAATATTACGAACTGAAAATTTATTTATTATCAGTCAAGTTAACCACGTTATCAGCGATATTTTTTCAAAGTATGGTACTTCCGGAAGCATTTGTTCGGGTGAAGTCCTGGGTTCCCTGGACAGGTCTCACAAAAAATGATGTCTCCTTTCTGCCTCCTTTCACTTTCCTGTTGGAACACATGGCACAGTCCTTGGTTTTTTTATCCTGGCGAGCATCTATGATGTGTAGCTTCCAGTTCAGTCGAAGTTCTTCGATACAGCTGCTCCGTCGGCCGCGCTTACGGGCATTTTTGTTCCTAACGTCCCCAACAAGCCCCGTAATAACTCGGTCCCTGAATGTTTTGTGATTCACCTCGAGCTTATTTTCTGCCTTTTGTTGCAAATTATATAGGTGAAAACTGTTCACCAAAGCTACCTCCAACACCCAGCAGTACAATTTCCTCCACCACTTCAGGCTTTTCACTACAATACCATAAGATGTGCAGTAGTGATCAGCACGATCAACCCCTCCCATTTTGCCTGTGTAATCTATAATGGCACCAGGCTTCAAAATTCTTTCTTCTCCTTGCCCATTCCGGTTGTCACCATCAGAATCTGTCAACAAATCATCGTCAATATCGCCACTGTCACATAACTGTTCGTAAATATCATTAGGCTCCATGCCGCAGCTGGTGGACGCCATGTTGATAACGAAAGTAAACTCAGCAGTGACAGTGAGGAATTATCTCCAAAGAAAACACAATTCAGCTTAAAGGAATGAACAGCAGATGACAGTAGGCAAGAGATAAATGCCAAGGCTGTATACTGCGTAAAGCTCGGCGCCATTTCTGCTCCAGCATACGAAATATATAACCTCAAAGTTGTGTCGGACTAGGTCCGACATAGGACCGGAACTGAAAATTAATGATGTCGGACTGAGTCCGACATTGGACCCCAAAGGGTTAATATCTGTGGAGAAAATTTTCTTTTCGTAAGACATCTGGAATGTTTTTGTTCAATACTGCATGTACTGTACAATTGAATTGATAATTCAATAAATAGAGTACCATAAAACATGTCATTCTATTAGTTCTAGAGTATAGCCTTACTGTTTGTTTCAGTTCATTTTCAAAGTTATTCTGCATTATCCGACATTTTCGGTGATCCGACGTACTCCAGGTCCCGTTTAGGTCAGATAATCGAGACTCTACTGTACATATATCTGAAAAACTGAAGATGTTATAGACAAGAAAATATGTATTTGGAATCTTCTTTCAAAGTAAAGAAACATGTACTGTATTCTTTTGTTTTTGGAAAATCCACTTAAAGGGGTGAAAAGAATTGAAAAAAAAGTGAATTTTTAAAATGGGTACCGGTATATCTACAGTATATGTAAAAAACATAACATGTTACAGACGTGAAACTTGGTATTTGGAAAGTCCTTTAAAATACAGGAAAATGTATTTTCTTTATGTTTTCGGAAAAGGCATTTAACGGGGATGAAAAGAAGTGAAAAAAGAGTTGAAATATTTTTTTACAAGGATACTTATGAAGTACATCTCAAAAACTGCAGATGTTACAGACATGGATATTGGTGTTTGGGATCTGCTTTAAAAATAAAGAAACATGTATTTTTTTGTTTTCAGAAAATCCACTTAGGTGGGGGTGGGGTGGGGGAAGGACCGATAAAGTGGTTGAATTATTTTTATGGGGATACTTATATGTCAAAAACTGAAGATGTTACAGACGTGGAAATAAGTATTTGTAATCTCCTTTAAAGATAAAGAAACAGTTTTTTTGTTTTTTTTCAACTTGAGAGAAGACTGTTTGTCACATGTACAGTTCTATGTTCGATCTTAGTCCCTAAAGGCAATATCAAAAATGTGGTTTACAAAGACTTTCTGGGGTAAATGAAACTCAATTTTTGGTGAGTTTTTATACTTTATGGATTTTTAGATAATGTCTTAGAACAGTACAAGGAACGATTAGCTTTATCAAATTACAAAATCCACGTGAGCAAAGCCGCGGGTAACTGCTAGTTTTAAATAATCTCGTTCCTAGGACCAAATAATTTACTACTATTTACAAACTACTTAGCTACACTGACTGCCAATAGTTATAAACAGGCTTGATACTTCAGTATTTAGAGATTAGATAAAGAGAATGTCTTTGTTTTGCATCTTCGCTGACTACTGGGTTTTGGAAATTGAATTCTTTTATGAGGATACTTATATCTTGGCTAATCTCCTTAGCTAATTACTTCAAAAGCCTTCTTGATTGTTGTGAGTGGCAGCAAGGGATGGTTACTATAGGAACAGATTGGAAGACCCACATTCTTTCAGAAATAACTACCGCACTCCTATTGACGAAAGAAGCTCTGCACTATGATGGCCTAAGTAATACAAATAATGCTGTCTTGTGTGCTGTAGTTCTATCAATGTGTAAAAATCACTCTTCAGCTACTGAATTAAGAAACAGTCATGGACCCCTCACAAGGCATGGGGTCTGCGGGGACCTTATCGAAGGCACTGTTAATAATAGTCATACATACATCATTATATACTGTTATGTCTTTAAGCACTCAGTCTACAAGCCCCTGAGAATTTACTAAATGCATCCACAATCCTCTGTTTGTAACCAGCTCTATGGCCTCATTTAATTCTACACCTTTAATCCTTAAATCAATACAAAATGAGCCTAAACATCATCATCTTTGTCTCTCTCTACTTTTCTTACCCACCATGACCATTTCGATTGTTCTGCTAGTGATCTATCCTCCTTCATTTGCCTCACATGACTCCAACACCAAGGCCAGTTTATGCATACAGTTTCATCAATTGAGTTCATTCCTAACTTAACCTTTATCTCCTCTTTCTGAGTACCCTCCTCTCATTGTTCCCACTGGTTTGTACCAGCAATTATTCTTGCTATTCTTACGTCTGTTAATTCAAACTTTAAGATATCCTGAGTCGCCACCCAGCTTTCAGACCCATACAGTAATGTTGGTCTGAAAACAGACCGGGGTAAAGACAGTTTCATCTGGGAGCTGATTTCTTTCTTACTGTGAGAATACTGCTGATCGCATATATGAGTTCACTGTATTAGCTTTGCTGCACCTTGATTCAATCTCACTTACACTTGAAATTATCCACCTGACTTTAGTCTCGCCAAGACTAACATATCATACTCATATCACCTATTTTCAAGTTCCAAGATATTAGACTGCAGGATTTCAGCACAGTCTGCCATTAAGACAAAGTTGTTGGCATAGGTCAAGCTGCTTACTACATATCCACTTAACTGAATCCCTCTCTTCCACTTTATGTCCTGTAAGTATCTTGAAGTGAGAACTCATTCTACCATCAATTCTCACTGCAGACCAATTGTCAACATAAATACATTTGATTGCTTTTGATAATCTACCCTTTTATCCCATATTTCCCCAGAACAGCTAACATATTTTCGATCAATACTCTGTCTTATGCCTTCTCTAGATCTACAAAATATAAACATTCTATTCCTCTTGGAGTATTTTTTCATTACCTGATGCATGCTGTAAATCTCATCCTGACAGCCTTTCTGTGGTCTGGAACCACTGGTTGTCATCAAACTTACTTTCAACCACTGACTGCAACCTCCCTTCCAAAATAGCAGTGAACACCTTGCCTGGTACACCAATCAATGAAAGACCTCAATAGTTATAAAAATCCTCTCTGTTCCCTTGCTTATAGAGACCTTTCATCCAATCAGAAGGTACCTTACAATTCCACATTCCCTTTCAACATCCCTTTAAACATCTTTTAAGAACACTTTAGAATCTCCCTTTCTTAACTCATTATCTCCCCTTACCAAAATATCATTAATTTCTAACACATCCAGACACATCCTCTTTGCTGACAGAGCCAGTTCTGCTTTCTTGTTTCCATAAACCTCATTAACATTGATAGTTTCCCATCGAATTCCATTTTGTTTGCAAAGTTGTTTCCAAGGAATCCCTCACCTGTCAAATGGAAGTGTGACTCAGCTAATCCCGTAGGTCCAAGGCTTGCTTAACATTTTTCTAAGTGTGTTCATAAAAAATTCTGTGAAGCAGGATGCTACTCTACTTTCACATAGTCCCAGTGAGAATCTCTTCTCTAACAGGTTAGGGACGATTGGTGGATTGTATAGTCTTAGCCACCTAAGCACAGGAAGGTTATAGCTCAGAATATGTCTGAGATGCCCTCCCCTAATCCATAGCAATTAGTATCCTGACTCTCAGGACCACTAATGAGGCCACTCAGCCATTGTTCATGGTTCACAAACTAGGTTGTGACTACAGTAACCCACACCGCAAACCATTTCATAATGGTCATATAGAAAAATTTTGTTAGAGCAAAATTGGTAGCCATGGGACTTCCATTTTCATATGGAATCTGAACTACAAGGGCGTGGCTTCATTTAAAAAAGCCCACATATATTGGTCAGGATATGAACTGCACCTGACTTGATGAGAAGCCATTTGGCTCTCAAGCTCAAAAAACATTAAAAATAGGCCAGGGGCTGTGTCAAAGTCACAGTTGCAGGTCATTTAAGCATAGGATATGTCATATGGGTGTTAGAAATGAGTGAATGGGCAGAGTTAGCACTAAAACAATTTGTTTTTACCTGGGCTGTTCTTTTGCAAAAGTTGTCAAATCACATTACATCCAAATTTTACTAAATAGATTACATCTTCTTGAGTGTCTTCAGGTGTATCTTTTCTTCAGTCAATCAAGCAGTCACTACTGATCTACATTTAGGGCAGTTGCCCAGGTGACAGATTCCCTATTTGTTGTTTTCCTAGCCTTTTCTTAAATGATTGCAAAAAGAAATTGGAAATTTATTGAATATCTTCCTTGGTAAGTTATTCGAATCCCTAACTCCTCTTCTTGTAAACAAATATTTGCCCCAATATGTCCTTTTGAAATTCAACTTTATTTTCATCTTTCATCTTTCCTACTTTTAAAGACACTATTCAAACTTACGTGTCTACTAATGTCATTCCACGCCATCTCTCCACTGACAGCTTGGAACATAATACTTACAATAATAGTAAATATTTTATATTTAATGTCCACCTTTTCAATACAAATCATAAATGATATACATTTATTTATAACATTCATGGACTAGTTTCGACCTAAATCATAGGTCATCATCAGCCATGAAGCAAATTACACAAATGTATCGAATAAAATAAACAATGTAATGACACAATGGTCTTAAAAAACTGTACGTACAATCAATAGATTTTTAAGTTAAGGCTGGTTGAATAAAATCATTTCTGTAAAATGTTTAAGCAATGGAAGACGCAGTGTAGTGTCAATAATATTAAAAAAGATACGTACATATCAAATGAGAAATAAGGTAATGTTCAAGATTTTGGTTGCACTACATTAAGAAGATCCTTTTAATAGAGGTTCCTAAAATGTTGGATTTCTGCTCTATGTTAAAAGTTGTTTTTCATAGATATCCATAAAATGCTGGTCACGGTTCACGCATAGAAATGGCGACTGAAGTTGGCTCTCCAAATAAGCCACAGTCTGTTCAAAGATCAAGTGATCCAAAGCCGTCTTCTTAAGATATCAGAATATTTGAGTTGTGTACGCAAAACTATATATTCGGTTCACCTGAATGCAATGCATGATGTTAAAAAAAGGCTCTTCTGTATAAAGAATCTTGCTTTAATAGAGGTTCGCAAAATGTTGGTGCACTGCAATATATTAAAAGCTGCTTTTGATAGATAATCATAAAACGTAGGTTGTAGTTAATGCATAGAAATGCGATCGAAGCTGGCTCCTTAAACACATTGCAGTCTGTTCAAAGATTAACTGAGCCAAAATCAAGGTGTCTTCTCATGATATTAAACTATTTGGGTTATGTACACACAAAAACTGTACATTCAGTTCATGTGAATGCGATGAATGATGTTAGAAAGGCTCTTCCATTTAAAGAATCTTGAATGATGATGATTGTTGTGCATGGAGGTCCAAATCTATAAGATAATGGGATTTCGCAGCTCAATGTGGACCGTAAAGATTTATTTGTATAGATGATGGTTAAGAACAACAAAAGTTATGATAGGGGGGAATATAATAAATGACATATGTTGTATGAGAATCCCCCGTGCTGCAATGTATGGATTGTAGATGTGAATAAAGATTGAGGAGAGGAGTGTATGAGGTTCTACCAAAGTCTTTAGTGGGAGGTGCAGGGAGGGAAAAAAGAAGAAGAGAGTGGGGTAGCAAGGAAAGGAAAGGGGATTAAGGAAGGTCTGATGGATGTGGGAATATACGTGATTGCCTAAGTAATGTACTGTGAATAGAATGAAAAATTGGTCTCTGACTGCTAGATAAAGTGTCTCTGAAAGTATGAATGAGCAGGTCAAATAAAATGTTTGGTTTTTCAGAAATGTCATGCAGATTGTAATTTGGATTAAAATATTGGTCTAAATGTATGAAGCAGTTTTCAGTTATGTTAAGGAGGGGTCCTTTATGCATAATTTTGAGGATTTCCATGAAAATGAAATGAAAACCTAGAACCTGTTTTCCCGTCTTTGACCGGATTAAGGATGTAATGAATGAACCATTTATAGACTATTATTACAATGGGGTGATTATTAATGACTGATAAATGCTATGAAATGGGAATGGAGAGTGTTGCTGGAATGAAAGATGACAGGGAAAACCGGAGTACCCAGAGAATAACCTGCCCCGCCTCTGCTTTGTCCAGCACAAATCACATGGAGTGACCAGGATTTGAACCACGGTATCCAGTGGTGAGAGGCCAATGTGCTGCCTTCTGAGCCATATCCTGATTAATGTCAGTAAACTTGTGATTGTAGTCGTGCATGTGCTGTCCAACTGCTGAAAATGTATTATATTTCGGAGCATTGACATGTTCTAAGTACTGTATACTAAAATTCCTTTCACTCTGGCCAATATAAGAAATATTACATCTGTTGCATTTTATTCTATATAGTCCTGATTTTGAAAAGTTATTAGTTTTATTAACACCCTGACTACACTAAAGGAGAATGGCAACTGGACCACGTCTGCATGGACAAATACCACCACAAAGAGATCTATAACGTCAAAGTCCTCCGAGGAATAGACACAGGTTCAGATCACTACATAGTTAAAATTAAAATTAAACTCACTCCCCAGAGGAGACAACAAAAGCAAGCCCTTAAAACTAAAAGAAAAATAGATCCTACCCAGCTAATCAACAACAAAAATTACCAGAAAGCAACTGAACAAATAAAAATCACAGACAAACTTGAAGACTTAGTACACAACCTTAAACAAATTGCAGAAGACCTAGCTCCAATTAAACCACGTAAAAAACACCAATGGTGGAACAGTGAATGTGATGAAACAGTGGAGAAAAGACATCAGGCATGGCTATTACATCAGTCCCAAAAGACAGAAATATCCTATCAAAAGCTAGTAAAACAGAGAAAAGAAACTACCCAAGTCTTAAGAAGAATAAAAAGACAACATCATAAGGACACCCTGCAGTTAATTGAAGAACAGTTCAGTAAAACTAAATCAAGGGACTACTACAAAACCTTCAGAAAGCAGCTCCAAAAATATGAACCCCCGACCCTACTGATGAAGGATGAAGATGGTAAGCTGGCCCATAACAATAAAGACAATGCAGAAATTCTGGCTAAACATTTCAACAAGCTTTTAAATTGTGAGGAACCTACAGAACTCCTTCATTTGGACACCAACACCCCGATAAAAACATCACCAGAAAACATCAATCCCCCCACAATAAAGGAAGTCTACCAAGCTCTGAATAAATTAAAAAACTACAAAGCGCCAGGAGAAGATCAGACCTTTGCGGAAATCTGGAAATATGCAGGAACCTCAGCAAAAGTTGCCCTCCATCAACAACTTGTCTCTATCTGGATTAAAGAAGAACTACCAGAACACTGGACAACAGCCCTCATTCATCCTCTGCACAAAAAAGGGGACAAAACCGACCCTAATAACTACAGGGGAATCTCTCTCCTAGATATAACATACAAAATATTTTCAATAATCATCCTTAATAGGATAAGTTTACAACTTGAGAAAGAACTAGGAGAATATCAAGGAGGTTTCAGACCCTGGAGGAGCTGTCCTGATCAGATCATGAGTCTTAAGTTGACAATGGACTATAACAGGAGAAGAAACAGAGATATGGTGATAACATTTGTAGATTTCAAGAAAGCTTATGATTGCATCCATAGAGAATCTCTGTTTAAAATTTTAAGACACCTTGGACTACACCCCAAATTAATAAACATGATAAAATTGACTCTCACCAATACCAAGTCAAAAGTGAAGTTTAGGGGTGAAACATCAGAGACATTTGAAATTAAAACTGGACTACGGCAGGGAGATGGGCTCTCACCACTATTATTTAACTGTGCTCTAGAAATGGTAATGAGGGAATGGTTTAGAAAATGTCCCCCCAAAATAAAGATTGGCCGAAAAATCAAAACAAATTGCCTGGGTTTTGCTGACGATTTAGCATTACTAGCAGTGGACATAAAAGAAGCAAAAACCCAGATATCAGAACTTCAAAACATTGCAAATAAAATTGGCCTCAAAATATCATTTGAAAAAACAGAAATTATGCCCCAAAAACCAACACAGCTAAAAGAAGTCACCATAAATGGTAATAAAATCAAAATAGTAACTCAGTTTAAATATCTTGGAGAAGTAATAACACATAACTTAAATGAAAAAATCTCAATCCAAGTAAGAACAAATAGATTAGCTAAAGCACAAAAATTAACATGGGATATCTACAAAAAGAAATGTCTATCAATAAACACAAAAATAAAACACTACAACACAGTTATAAAACCGGAAGCTACATATGCAGCAGAAACACTCTTTTACCTGAATAAACAATCAAAGACTGACAGACTTCAGAAAATTGAAAGGAGGATTGGAAGAACCTGTATCAACAAAAAATATCAGAAAGATGGACAGTGGCGGTTAATACCTAACAAAGTCGTGTACAAAGAGCTAGAACCCATTACAGATACTATGCGTAAGAGGAGACTGGGATTCTTTGGACATATCATGAGGATGCAGGACTCGAGACTTCTGAAACAACTAGTACAACACAATCTCGTCTCAAAAAATACCACAACAGGATGTAAATGGATCAGAGAAGTAAGAGAGGATCTGAAGGAAATAGGCCTTACAACAGAAGACACCAAAAATAAGATAAAATTGAATACAAAACTCAAGAATACAAACCTCCGCTTTACCCTTACACAAAACAAACCAACAACACGCACATTTTCAACTGAGGAAAGGGCACGAAGATCGGAGCGTCTGAAGAAGTACTGGGAGGACCGCAAAGCCCGAACAATCCCTTCAAAGAGACCTGAACGACGGACTGACTAAAGTGATCCTATGTGGTCATAAAAGAAGAAGAAGAAGAAGAAGAAGAAGTAGAGTTGTATAAGATTGTTGCATTATTATTATTAGTTTTAAAGGCTATTTTTACATTATGTTTTTTTAAAACATTAGTGATTTGATAAAAAATGAAAATCCACAGCGTGTTTCCAGTCATTTGACTGGTTCAGGAATGGAATGAATGAAGCCCCCATCTAGCAGCGAGGATAGGAATGGTGCCGACTGCCGAAGCCTGTCGCACTCCTCTGGGGCGAGGATTAATGAATTTGTTAATTATCCTTTCAATGAAAAAAATTATTGTATCCATTAAGTTTTGCAATCATACGAATGTTGTTTAACTCTTTTTTGAGATCTCCTTTGGACATTGGTACAGTAAATGCTCTATAAACCATGCTATTGTATACCGCTCATTTATGGATTTGGGAGTGTGAAAAATCTTGATGAATTGTAGAAGGTGTTTGAGTAGGTTTTCTGAAAATTTTGTATTTTAAGGAACCTGAATATCTAATGACAGTCAAGTCTAAAAAATTTATTTTGTGTTCATTTTCAGATTCGAGTGTAAATTTAATTTGTGTGTCAACATTGTTCAGGTTAAAAAAAGTGGTATCAGCATCTGTTATGTTCTCATCTATAATTACTAAAGTGTCTTCCACATATCTAGCCCAAAAAAGAATATTGTCGAAGTTGTTATTGTTACTAATTTTAGTATATTCTAAAAAATCCAAGTAAATTTATGCTAAGATCCCCAAGGTTGGTGTTGACATAGCTAAACCTTCTTGCTGATAGATAACATTATCAAAAATAAAATAGTTATTAGTCATAACCAATTCTAGAATGGACATAAAATCTTGTATTTCTAAAATACTTCGATGGCTGTATTTGCTTAAGTTGTTTTTTATGATACAGTATAATTTAGAAGTTGGAATACTAGGATACATATTTGTAATGTCGAACAAATAAAGGGAATGAATAGGTTGGATATTAAATAATCATTTATAGCAAGAGGAGTTACGGATTGGAATAAATTACCAAGGGAGATGTTCAATAAATTTCCAATTTCTTTGAAATCATTTAAGAAAATGCTAGGAAAACAATGGATAGGGAATCTGCCACCTGCAGATCAGTATCAATTGATTGATTGATTGATTGATTGATTGATTGATTGATTGACATTTATTCAGTTTCTCTATCAAATCTATAGTGTTTTTAATGGACTTTTTGGATAAATCAATGATTTCTTCTTAAAAACTTTTGAATGAATTGAGAAGTTCTATAATTGATGATCGAGCAAATGGGGATGTCAGTTTTGTGTATTTTAGGAAGGGCTTTAGCAGTGGGAAGGCTTGGGTTCATAGTAATTAATTTTGTTTTTTCTTGATCTGTTAAAAGGAACAAAATATTCTTTAAAGTTTGTTTAAGTAGGGATTGGATTCTTTGAGTAGGGTCCTTTTTAATGGTAGAAAACGAACTGTCTGTAAATAATTTTTTAGTTTTTGTTGAAAATATCTTCATTTCTGCTCGCTTACACCGCGTTTAGGACAAAAATTATACCATTGAAACACCAGCTTCATGACACATCCATTTATTACGAGCTGTTGACTACAACTGACTTACACACACACACACATAGCAATTCAAAAATGTCCAAAGAATAAAACAAATGAAGATAAACCACTTGACTAAATTAATATGAATTACCAACACATAACTTCAATGTTGTATTCCTAAAATATGTACAAGATATGATACATGACATTTTATTTTTTTATGAGAAAACTTCAACATTCCAACACTCCCCCCTTTTCTCAAAAAAATAAAAATACAACACCTCAATCAATTGTCCTCTCATCGCAAACCTATAAGCTTATACAAACTCTTAAGCTTGTTGCTTGATAAATTCTTCGTGAACAAGTCTGCAGCATTTCTCTCTGATGCTACATATACAAACTCAATTAACCCCTTTTCTACCAGTTCTCTACATACATGGTACATGATGTCAATATGTTTTGACCTTTCACTCACAAAATCATTTTTACTCAATTTAATTGCTGCTGCATTGTCAGCAAAAACTTTACAAGGTATATCCATAAAGCTTTCCAGCCCTAGCTCTGATAGCAAATCTTTCATCCAAGTTACTTCTCGAGATACCTCTGCCATTGCCATGTATTCAGCATCCATGGTAGATCTAGCAATACAACTCTGTTTCTTACTATACCATGATATTGCTCCCCCTGCCACAGTGGTTACATAACCACTCACTGATCTTCTAGACTTAGTATCTCCTGCCCAATCTGCATCACAGAACACTTGTACTGACTCCTCACAATTTTTGAAACACAACTTTAAATCTCTAGTACCACATAAATATCTCATGATATGCTTCACTTCTTTCCAATCTTTAATCTTAGGTTTTTGACAATTCTGACTAACTTTACTTACCGCAAATGCAATGTCAGGTCTAGTATTATTTGACAAATATAGCAAACTTCCTACTGCACTGCGATAAATGGTACAATCAAATTCCTGCTCATCATTTTCAGCTGCTGAATACCCACTTGGTAAAACAGTCTTACTCGGTTTACAGTCCCTCATGGAAAAATCAGCAAGTAATTCGTCAATGTATAAACTTTGACTCAACATAACCCCTTCTTTTGTCTGTTCTATTTTTATTGACAATAAGTTTGTTGCTTTCCCTAGATCTTTAATCTCTAACTCATCTGCCAACCTTATTTTAACCAACTTAACAACCTCTTTGTCACCTATTGCAATAATGTCATCAACATACAAGCCAATAATACAACACTCCTTTACATACACACATGGTTCTTTGATACATCTCTTAAAATCTAGTCTTCTAATTATAGCATCAACACAAGCATTCCAGTCTTTACTCGAATTAGGTAGTCCATAGATGCTTTTCTTCAATTTACATACATAGTTTTGGACATCCTTTTCTACAAACAATTCTGGTTGCTCCATGTATACAGTACAACTGATTTCACTATTTAAGTAAGCACTAGTTACATCTAGATGTTCTACAGTCCAGCCTCTACGTACTGCAATACCTATTAACAGTCTCATTGTTTTCCTCTTTATAACAGGACTAAATGTTTCATCAAAACTAAGGTTCATCTGTCTCTTAAAACCTTGGGCAACCAACCTGGCTTTATATTTCTGAATGTTACCCTCACTGTCATATTTCAATGAAAACACCCACTTAGAACTAATTATCTTGACATTTTCTGGTCTTTTTACAATTTCCCAAACATCCTTCTTTCTCATCTCATTGATCTCCACTTTCATGGCCTCCATCCAGTTACCAGACTCTTGGCTTGACATAGCCTCCTCAACTGTTCTAGGTTCTACTATATTTGCATGCCTAACTTCCATCACTGCCTTACAATCTGCACATGTTTTACCTTTCCTCTGTCTTATTGACCTTCTCAGACTATTACCTGGCTCTTGTATTGCTATAGACTCAACCTCTAGTTGTTCCTCTCCAGTCGTTGGCTCAACAGCCAGTGTTTCCTCTCCGTCCTCTGTGTCTAACTCAGTCCCTAATTTTATCTCTGGATCTTCAGTGCACAGTATGTCAAAGTATGTTTCACCACCCTCTGCCTTTGGTACATTTATCTTTTCCTTGATATCAATTCCAGGACTTTTCACCTTAAAGGGAAATATCTGTTCCTCAAATACAACACTTCTCCTCACTATTACTCTTTCCCTTTCAAGACTCCATAACCTATATCCATCTTTAGTACCTGCCTCATACCCTATCATAACGCATGGCTCTGCTCTGGGATCTAACTTCCTGCTGTCTGCCCTCACAGCCCATGCCTGACATCCAAATACTTTCAATTTACCTATTTCTTCCTGATCCAACTTCCTATTGAACCACAGTTCATACGGTATCTGAAAATTTATTGCTGAGGATGGGCACCTATTTCTCAAGTACACTGCTGTAATTACCGCTTCTCCCCAGAATTCCTTTGGTAACCCTGACTGGATCAATAGACATCTAACAGTATCAAACATCGTTCTATTCTGCCTCTCTGCTAACCCATTTTGTTGTGGAGTGTACGGTACTGACCTCCTATGAGTAATACCACATTTTTGCAATTGTGCTTCAAACCTGCTACATGTATACTCTGTACCATTGTCAGATTGCACCACCTTAATTCCTACACCATGTAACTTTTCTGCATTTGCCTGATACCTATTAAACACCTCTAATACTTCATCCTTATTTTTCATACATACAGCCACATTAAATCTGGAGTATTCATCAATCATGGTTACAACATATTGAGCTTTCCCAAGTGATGGTGGACTAATTTTTCCAATTACATCAGTGTGCACAACATCAAGTGGTTTTTCTATCTTACGCTCACAAGACTTAGGTACTCCCTTGTTAGTTAGTTTCCCCTGAATGCATACAGAACAAGTATTAATGTCATTACTCCTTTTCAATTCTAACATAGGCAATTTAAACAAGGCTTCAGAATGTGCATGTCCGTATCTCTCATGCCACAACCTAACCTGCCCAACACTTTTAAATACTACATTGTTATTACATTCTTGATCTATCATTTGATCACAGTCACTCACAGCTACAATATCATTTCTCCCCTCTATTTGTACTACATACACATCATTCCTCCTGTTTGCAACAAACAATGTTTCATCTCCATTCTTATCTACAACCACTGCTTTCTCACCTGCAAATCCTACTTTGAAACCTTTGCTGGTTAACTTACCGACTGATATTAAATTTGCACCTAAGTTTGGTACATACAACACGTCTGTAAATGTAATTGTCCATCCTGTGGACATTTTTACTTTTACCTTACCTATACCTTTAATATCCAGCTTACTGTTATCTCCTATTTCTACATTCCCGGTTACATTTGTTAACATGTCTGTAAACATCTCCTTTGTTGGACACATATGATGGGATGCACCTGAATCGAACAACCAATCTTTAATTTTCTCAGCTCCCACAGAAATGACCATGCTCATCGCCTTATCTACTACATGTATAATTTCCGAGCTTACCAGTTTTCCACTCGCATTCACTGATTTACTCTCCTGCGATGGTTCGTCACTCTTCATTGTTGGACATACTTTTGAATAATGTCCTGACTTACCACAATTGAAGCACTTTTGGGTACTGCGACAATATTTAGATACATGTCCCTGTTTACCGCAATTGTAGCAACTATATTTTCTTCGTCCCACGTCTTCTTTCTTGATATCTTGCTTCTGTTGAACAACCATGGCTTGAGCTTCATCCTCCTCACGTTTTCCAGTGTCATAAGCCTTTCCTCCATTTTGCTGAAGTTTCCTTCTGCTTTCCTCCGTGAGTAATCTCGCCTTCACCTTCGAGATGGTCAGTTTCGCCAAATCAGCTTCCAAGGAAGGTATACAAGCTGCATATTCCTCTGTAAGATTTCCGATGATCATTCCTGCAACTTGTTGATCTGTGAATTCGTATCCAGCTTTACTAGTTCTCCTCCAAAGTTGATTAATTTTTGCGAAGTATTCTTGAACACTCATGTCCTTCGGCTTCACAAAATGAGTTAACTGTTTCAAGGTCATAGCACCATTCACTAGCCCTCCGTCATTGCACAACTCGTCCAGTTTTTCCCATGCCCTTTTCGCTGATTCAATATCTGCAATGTCACTTTCAAAATCTTCTCCGACATATTTGAAAATAACCGCTAACGCGATCACATTGTTTCGCGCTCGTCGTCTCGTTTCTGTCTGAGGCAGTTGACAACCTGGCGTATCTTCATACCCTATTACTGATTCCCATACATCTTTCAACAGCAGCTCTTGTTTCACTTTTAATGCCCACGAAAAATAGTTCTCCACTGTAAGCTTGGCCACATTCCTATTCAGTGTTTCTTCACCAGTCCACGAGGTCGCCATTTTTACCGTCAATGTCACAACTTGCTTCGTCCGACGTTAATTCTCGTTGTTCAATTTCCACTTATATTGACCGAAATTTACTGCGGCGTTTTGGCGCTCTGGAGCTCTGGGCCCATAACCTGTTGAAAATATCTTCATTTCTGCTCGCTTACACCGCGTTTAGGACAAAAATTATACCATTGAAACACCAGCTTCATGACACATCCATTTATTACGAGCTGTTGACTACAACTGACTTACACACACACACACATAGCAATTCAAAAATGTCCAAAGAATAAAACAAATGAAGATAAACCACTTGACTAAATTAATATGAATTACCAACACATAACTTCAATGTTGTATTCCTAAAATATGTACAAGATATGATACATGACATTTTATTTTTTTATGAGAAAACTTCAACATTCCAACAGTTTTATCTAAATATTCAATTTTATCCTGCTTTTGAGAAAATAAGTATTATCCACAATCTTATTTTTAAGCACATATGTTATTTATTATATTCCCCCTATCATAACTCTTGTTTTATACGCAACCATCATCTATACAAATAACATCTTTACGGTCCGCATTAAGATGTGAAATCCCACCACCTTATAGATACTACTAATGTATTTGGACCTCCATGTGCAACAATCATCATCATTCAAGATTCTTTAAATGGAAGAGCCTTTCTAACATCATTCATTGCATTCACATGAACTGAATGTATAGTTTTTGTGTGTACATAATCCCAAATAGTTTAATATCATGAGAAGACACCTTAATTTTGGCTCAGTTAATCTTTGAACAGACTACAATGTTTTTAAAGAGCCAGCTTCAATCGCATTTCTATGCGTTAACTGCAACCTACATTTTATGATTATCTATCAAAAGCAGCTTTTAATATATTGGAGCGCACTAACATTTTACGAACCTCTATTAAAAGCAACTCTTTAAAAGTAAGATTCTTTATACAGAAGAGCCCTTTCTAACATCACTCATCGCATTCATGTGAACTGAATATATAGTTTTGTGTACACAACTCAAATATTTTGATATCTTAAGAAGACACCTTGGCTTTGGACCACTTGGTCTTTGAATGGACTGCGGCTTATTTGGAGAGCCAACTTCAATCGCATTTTTATGCATGGATCGCGACCAGCATTTTATGAATATCTATGAAAAACAACTTTTTAACATAGAGCAGAAATCCAGCATTTTATGAACCACTATTAAAAGGATCTTCTTAATGTAGTGCAACGAAAATCTTGAACATTACCTTATTTCTCATTTGGTATGTACATATCATTTTTAATATTATTGACATTACGCTGTATCTTCCATTGCTTAAACATTTTACAGAAATAATTTTATTCAACCAGCCTTAACTTAAAATTATATTAATTGTACGTGCAGTTCTTTAAGACCATTGTGTCATTACATTGTTTATTTTATTCAATTCATTTGTGTAATTTGCTTCATGGCTGATGATGACCTACGATTTAGGTAGAAACTAGTCCCTGAATTTTAATATAAATGTATATAATTTATAATTTTATTGAAAAGGTGGATATTTAATATAAAATTTTTAACTATTTTTGTAATTTACAGTTCAATATGAACTAATAATCATGAAATTCTTATCTTTTTAACCACTTAGTCGAGGAGCTTGTCCAAACTTTGCAACATTTTTGTAATGCTACTCTTTGGTTCATTGTGTGGCTTACTGTAGTCATGTCCTAGTTTGTGAACCATGGGCAATGGCTGAATGGCCAAGTAAATGGTCCTGTGAGTCAGGATACAAGTTGCTGTGGAATGTGAGTGGGCATCTCGGACATATTCTTAGTCATGACACTCCTTGTGCTCAGGCGGCTAGGACTATACATTCCGCTGGTGGTACCTAACCCATTAGAGGAGAGATCCTCACTTGGACTATGTATAGGCCTAAGTATGGTAGCATCCTGCTTCACTAATTTACTGAGTTCAGAATATTTTAAGCAAACCTCGGACCTATGGGAGAAGCAGATTACTACTCCCATTTGACAGGCTAGGGACTCCTTTGAAACAACTTGGCGAACTAAAAGGAATTCGATGGGGAGCTATCAGTATTAATGGGGCTTCTGGAAGAAAGAAAGTAGAACTGGCTGAGTCAGCAAAGAGGATGCATCTGGATGTGCTAGGTGAAAGTGATATTCTGGTAAGGGGAGATAATGAGGTAGAAATAGACTTGACAGGTGTTAAAAGGAAAGGGGAGAGTCTGGGATAGGGTTGTTCATTAGGAATACTGTTGCATGCAACATAGTTTATGTTAGACACATAAATTGTCTGAGTGTATTCACCATGTGAGGGTGCAGATGATAATGAAGTTGACAAGTTTGATGAAGCATTGAGTGACTGAGTGACTTCATAGTCAGGGTCAACCGCAAGGACAGGATAGTGCTAATGAGCGATTTCAATATGAGAGTTGAAAATTGAACTAAAGGATATGAAAGGGTGATTGGTAAATATGGGTAAGATATGGAAGATAATAGCAATGGGAAATTTTTGCTGGACTCCTGTGCTATTATGGGTTCAGCAGTTACGAATATACATTCTTCAAGTATAAGGATTCTTTTTTTTTTTGCTAGTTGCTTTACGTCTCACCGACACAGATAGGTCTTATGGCGACAATGGGATAGGAAAGGCCTAGGAGTTGGAAGGAAGTGGCTGTGGCCTTAATTAAGGTACAGCCCCAGCATTTGCCTGGTGTGAAAATGGGAAACCACAGAAAATCATCTTCAGGGCTGCCGACAGTGGGATTCGAACCCCCTATCTCCCGGATGCAAGCTCACAGCCATGTGCCCCTGACCACATGGCCAACTCGCCCGGTATAAGGCTATTCACCACTACACGTGGGAGTGTAGGGATACCAGATCAGTAATAGACTATACCTTAACCGACAATGAATTCAGGAAAACTTTTAGGAATGTATGGGTTTTTCAGGGATTTTTTCAATGATACAGACCACTATCTGATCTGTAGTGAACTAAGTATCTCTAGGCCTAGGATAGAGAAAGTGAAATCTATCTGCAAATGAATAAGGATAGACATTCTCCAGGATGAGGAAATTAGACAGATATGATTAGTGAGAAGTTCCGAACAGTGGACACTAAGCGGGTTCAGGATATAGAAAGAAAATGGGTGGCATACAGGGATGCTGTAGTAGAAACAGCAAGGGAATGCCTAGGAACAGCTGTGTGTAAAGATGGGAAAAAGCGAACATCTTGGTGAAATGATGAAGTGAGAGCAGCTTGTAAACGTAAACAGGAGGCTTGTCAGAAATGGCTCCAAACAAGTGCTGATGCAGATAGGGAATTGTACATAGATGAATGAAACAGAACAAAACAAATAGTTGTTGAATACAAATAGAAGTTGTGGGAGGATTTTGGTAATAACCTGGAAAGTCTAGGTCAAGCAGCAGGGAAACCTTCCTGGACAGTAACAAAGAATATTAGGAAGGGAGGGGAAAAAGGAAATGAACAGTGTCTTCGGTAATTCAGGTGAACTCATATTAGATCCCAGGGAATTACCGGACAGATGGAGGGAATATTTTGAAAATCTTCTCAATGTAAAAGGAAATCTTTCTGGAGGTATTGTGAAGAACCGAGCGCATGGGGAAGAGGAAAATGTTGGTGAAATTACACCTGAGGAAGCGGAAAAGGTGGTAAATAAACTCCATTGTCATAAGGCAGCAGGAATACTGAAATTAGACCTGAAATGGTAAAGTATAGTGGGAAGGCAAGGATGAAATGGCTTCATAGAGTAATAAGATTAGCATGGAGTGTTGTAAGGTACCTTCAGATTAGACAAAAGCAGTAATTGCACCTATTTATAGGCAAGGGAACAAGAAGGATTGCAACAACTATCGAGGTATCTCATTGATTATTGCACCTGGCAAAAGTATTCACTAGCATCTTGGAAGGGAGGGTGCCAATAGTTGTTGAGAGAAAATTGGATGAAAACCAGTGTGGATTCAGACCACAGAGAGGCTGTCAGGATCAGATTTTCAGTACATGCCAAGTACCTGTAATTGAAAAATGCTACAAGATGAATGGACAGTTATGTTTCACAGATCTAGAGAAGGCATATGACAGGGTACCGAGGGAAAAGATGTTCGCCATACTGGAGGACTATGGGATTAAGTGTAGATTATTAACATAAATCGAAGGCATTTATGTTGACAATTGGGCTGCAATGAGAATTGATGGTAGAATGAGTTTGTTGTTCAGGGTGCTTACAGGGGTTAGACATAACCTTTGTTTGTTGTTCGCAGTTTACATGGATCATCTTCTTAAATATACACTGACTGACAGAGCAAATGCAACACCAAGAAGGAGTGGTCAGAACTTTATGCCAATTGCAGGGTAGACTGACGTCACTGAGGTATGCTCATGATGTGAAATGCGCCGCTGTGCTGCGCACGTAGTGAACGATAAATGGGACACGGCGTTGGCGAATGGCCCACTTCGTACTGTGATTTCTCAGCCGACAGTCATTGTAGAACGTGTTGTCGTGTGCCACAGGACACGTGTATAGCTAAGAATGCCAGGCCGCCGTCAACGGAGGCATTTCCAGCAGACAGACGACTTTACGAGGGGTATGGTGATCGGGCTGAGAAGGGCAGGTTGGTCGCTTCGTCAAATCGCAGCCGATATCCATAGGGATGTGTCCACGGTGCAGTGCCTGTGGCGAAGATGGTTGGCGCAGGGACATGTGGCACGTGCGAGGGGTCCAGGCGCAGCCCGAGTGACGTCAGCACGCGAGGATCGGCGCATCCGCCGCCAAGCGGTGGCAGCCCCGCACGCCACGTCAACCGCCATTCTTCAGCATGTGCAAGACACCCTGGCTGTTCCAATATCGACCAGAACAATTTCCCGTCGATTGGTTGAAGGAGGCCTGCACTCCCGGCGTCCGCTCAGAAGACTACCATTGACTCCACAGCATAGACGTGCACGCCTGGCATGGTGCCGGGCTAGAGCGACTTGGATGAGGGTATGGCAGAACGTCGTGTTCTCTGATGAGTCACGCTTCTGTTCTGTCAGTGATATTCACCGCAGACGAGTGTGGCGTCGGCGTGGAGAAAGGTCAAATCCGGCAGTAACTGTGGAGCGCCCTACCGCTAGACAACGCGGCATCATGGTTTGGGGCGCTATTGCGTATGATTCCACGTCACCTCTAGTGCGTATTCAAGGCACGTTAAATGCCCACCGCTATGTGCAGCATGTGCTGCGGCCGGTGGCACTCCCGTACCTTCAGGGGCTGCCCAATGCTCTGTTTCAGCAGGATAATGCCCACCCACACACTGCTCGCATCTCCCAACAGGCTCTACGAGGTGTACAGATGCTTCCGTGGCCAGCGTACTCTCCGGATCTCTTACCAATCGAACACGTGTGGGATCTCATTGGACGCCGTTTGCAAACTCTGCCTCAGCCTCGTACGGACGACCAACTGTGGCAAATGGTTGACAGAGAATGGAGAACCATCCCTCAGGACACCATCCGCACTCTTATTGACTCTGTACCTCGACGTGTTTCTGCGTGCATCGCCGCTCGCGGTGGTCCTACATCCTACTGAGTCGATGCTGTGCGCATTGTGTAACCTGCATATCGGTTTGAAATAAACATCAATTATTTGTCCGTGCCGTCTCTGTTTTTTCCCCAACTTTCATCCCTTTCGAACCACTCCTTCTTGGTGTTGCATTTGCTCTGTCAGTCAGTGTATAAAGTGCCAGGGAGGGATTCAGTTAGGTGGAAATTTAGTGGGCAGTCTGGCCTATACTGATGACTTGGTCTTAATGGCAGATTATGCCGAAAGCCTCCAGTCTAATATCTTGGAATTTTTTTTTTTTTGCTATGGGCTTTACGTCGCACCGACACAGAAAGGTCTTATGGCGACGATGGGATAGGAAAGGCCTAGGAGTTGGAAGGAAGCGGCCGTGGCCTTAATTAAGGTACAGCCCCAGCATTTGCCTGGTGTGAAAATGGGAAACCACGGAAAACCATTTTCAGGGCTGCCGATAGTGGGACTCGAACCTACTATCTCCCGGATGCAAGCTCACAGCCGCGCGCCTCTACGCGCACGGCCAACTCGCCCGGTATCTTGGAATTTGAAAATAGGTGCAATGAGTCATGTTTTGAAAATTAGCCTTTCCAAAACTAAATTGATGTCAGTAGGTATGAAATCCAAGGGAAATGAATGTAAGTTTGGTGACTGTTTAAGGGACATTACCCAGATAATAATCTGAAATCCACATTTTATAAGCAAATCTTCAAGGAAAAACTTTGATTTGAACTTTGGACAGCTGCAGGTTGATATGTGCTGCATTTCTGAGGAGCTTGGCATAAAGCTTAGAGGTACAACTCTCAATAACAATGCAAAGAGGGCAGCTGCCACAGAGCTGTTAGTGCATAAACGCTGGCGAAGAAATATTTACAGACCATGAAACAAATTTTGGAAAAATGTAAAGTGGAAGATGATGTTGCAGGTAGACGAGCGTCCGCAGGTAGATGAGCGGGCTGGACCTCCTACTGCATGTACGGAAGAGAGATTTGTAAATAAACTGGTAATTAGTGTTGCGATTCATAACTGGTCAGAATTGTTTGTGCTTAAATATGTGTGTGTGTGCATTTATTAGGTCATCCTGAAATAAATTAGAGTAATGAAACAGATGGAATTATATTTGTAACAATACATACATACAAGATGCGTACCTACATGAAAAATCTTCAATTACCAGACATTCCAGTACAGGAAACAATTTACCTGAGACAGCTTACTGTTAATCTTTTTAATATACATGACTAATAATTCAAAGTTCGCTTCTACATTTACCATGAAGGTGTTGCGAAGAAGGATCCAAATGAATTATGCTCTCTCTTGGTGGATTATGTTAATGAATGTGTACATCAAATCATCAAGCACCTGCATATCTTCTCTGCTGGTGCATGGGTACAAAACAAAAATCATGCTGTGGTTAGATTGCTGTTAATGCTAGTGGCAAATGGATGGTTTGTTACAATTGCATACTATTTTTCCTCACCGCAGACTTTCCTATCTCCCTTTCGACAGGGTTTTCAATGTAGTCCAACGGAAACTTGGAAAAAGTGACCGAGTGTACTTGCTGAAAGAATACACAGAGTTAATTACTGAATTTTGTCCACAAGGAAACTTTGATGTCAAAATGATTGACAGTCAAGACATAGTAAGTTACAAACCTTCGTGGCCACAATTTTACCAAAGGGGTGCACTGTCTGTGAAATTGACAGGGAGGCACGTACCAAGGGAAGCAAAATGTCATTTTTCTATCTCATAATTTAAGGAGTTCCACTATTCTCATGAACACACTGGATCAGTAGTGGTTAGAGACTGATTGTTGGACTGCTGCGACATACATTCAGGCTGGCATCCACGAGCATCATCTCTCCACCACCGGCAACATTAGCTTATCCAAGCTGCCTTCCTATCTTGGACACCAAACGTACTGATCTGCAATATTTCCTTCCATATCTACTTCAGAGTCCCGATATTCAAGAATTTTGTGATGACATGATGACATGGCCTATCCACAGCGGAAAAGAGAAAGATTAACATGAATGTGGTTGACACTGAATATATTCATTTGGTTGTTTTGTTCACTGCGTATTTTTACAGCATGACATACCCACCAACCTGAGCAAGATATTTACGTGGAAGTCTTTAAAAGTTGTAATAATTTGATTTTTTGAACATTGGTACAACAAGTTATATCGATTTCATAGACTTATCCCACTCATGCGTCTGGTGCTTGACCCGCACGGTGATTGAAATCAAGAGGTAATACTGGTCATCGGGTGGATCACGCGCCAGGCCTGTGGGTAGATTACTGTGCATCATTTACCGCAGATAGAAAACAAATCCATAAGTATGACTATAAACCTATATTATATAAAATAAGAGTTTTGTCTGTACATTGCTCAGAATTTGAAAAGAATGGTATTTCTGTATCGGTCATGTCCATAGTAACAAGAAAATGCATTTTTTACTTTTCCATAATTTCTGTCTGTCTGTCTGTCTATCTGTCTGTATGTATGTACACGCATCACGAGAAAACGGCTGAAGAGAATTTAATGAAAATCGGAATGTAAAGTCGGGTGATGAACCACTACAATCTAGGCTATAAATTATTTTAATCACGCTGAGTGAAATGGTAGTTTAGGCGAAGGCCTGAAATTTAATTCTCAAATATTTATGTTATTAGTGGTCGTGTCTTAATGAAAATCGCTAAACAAAGATGGAAAATAAGTTGCTACAATATAGGCTATACACGCTGCGAAAAATGGTAGTTTAGGGGAAGGCCTAAAATGTAATTGTCAAATATTTATTTTATTAGTGGTCGTATCTTCACGAAAATTGGTATGTAAAGTCGGGGAGTAGGTCACTATAATCAAGGCTATCAATAATGTTATTCACACTGGGTGAAATGGTAGTTTAGGGGAAGGCCTGAAATGTAATCTATATATAAAGCGTTTTGCCTGTACATTGCTCAGAATTTGAAAAGAATGGTATTTCTGTATCTGTCATGTCCACAGGAACAAGGAAATGCATTTTTTACTTTTACTTTTCCGTAATTTCTGTCTGTCTGTCTGTCTGTCTGTCTGTCTGTCTGTCTGTCTGTCTGTCTGTCTGTCTGTCTGTCTGTCTGTCTGTCTGTACCTATGTATGTATGTATGTATGATTGTACACGCATCAATAGAAAACGGCTGAAGAGAATTTAATGAAAATCAGTATGTAATGTCGGGTGATGAACCACTGCAATCTAGGCTACAAATTATTTTATTCACGCTGAGTGAAATGGTAGTTTAGGGGAAGGTCTGAAATGTAATTCTCAAATAAGTTATTTATGTTATTAGTGGTCGTATCGATAAATACTACATAACTAACTTAACTTTAGTTATGTCGTAAGTTAGTAATAGTTATGTAAGAAGTTATTAAATTTCCGATCACTTATGTCTTATACATTGTTACCATACCGCATATAATCGGAGATATTCATGAATTTGGATTTTTGTTACTAAGTCCATATCAGCACCGAGTCACGAGAAAATGGGTAAACAGAATTTAGTGAAAATTGGTATGTAAAGTCTGAGAATAAGGAACTACAGTCTACGATATAAATAATTTTGTAAGACACCCTAATATCACAGAGTCGAAAGAAAACTAATGTGAAGGCCTGCAATATAGAAACCTCATAAACTTTATCAACAATAACATTACATTGACCATTGTTTGTTGTGATGTGCTTTTTGTCTTCTGTTTCCTGTCATCCCCGATGGATAGATAGAAAATAGATCTCAGAGAGTTAGAGTAGGTGAAGCTTTGTCTGACCCTGTAATAGTTGAGAGGGGAGTTCCTCAGGGCAGTGTTATCGGACCTTTATGTTTTCTTATATATATATACATGATATGAGTAAAGGAGTGGAATCGGAGGTAAGGCTTTTTGCAGATGATGTTATTCTCTATAGAGTGATAAATAAGTTACAAGATTGTGAGCAACTGCAACGTGACCTCAAAAATGTTGTGAGATGGACAGCAGGCAATGGTATGTTGATAAACGGGGTTAAAAGTCAGGTTGTGAGTTTCACAAATAGGAAAAGTCCTCTCAGTTTTAATTACTGCTTTGATGGGGTGAAAGTTCCTTTTGGGGATCATTGTAAGTATCTAGGTGTTAATATAAGGAAAGATCTTCACTGGGGTAATCACATAAATGGGATTTTAAATAAAGGGTACCGATCTCTGCACATGGTTATGAGGGTGTTTAGGGGTTGTAGTAAGGATGTAAAGGAGAGTGCATATAAGTCTCTGGTAAGACCCCCAACTAGAGTATGGTTCCAGTGTATGGGACCCTCACCAGGATTACCTGATTCAAGAACTGGAAAAAATCCAAAGAAAAGCAGCTCGATTTGTTCTGAGTGATTTCCGACAAAAGAGTAGCATTACAAAAATGTTGCAATGTTTGGGTTGGGAAGAATTGAGAGAAAGAAGAAGAGCTGCTTGACTAAGTGGTATGTTCCGAGCTGTCAGCGGAGAGATGGCGTGGAATGACATTAGTAGACGAATAAGTTTGAATGGCGTTTATAAAAGTAGGAAAGATCACAATATGAAGATAAAGTTGGAATTCAAGAGGACAAACTGGGGCAAATATTCATTTATAGGAAGGGGAGTTAGGGATTGGAATAACTTACCAAGGGAGATGTTCAATAAATTTCCAATTTCTTTGAAATCATTTCGGAAAAGGCTAGGAAAGCAACAGATAGGGAATCTGCCACCTGGGCGACTGCCCTAAATGCAGATCAGTATTGATTGATTGATACTGCAGTGTACCGAGGTTTTTTAAAAATTTGCTTGACGTCGCACCGACACAAGTAGATCTTATGGCGACGATGGGATAGGAAATGAATAGTGGCATGAAGAAAGCGGTCTTGGCTTTAAGGTACAGCCTGGTGTGACAGGTGTGAAAATGGGAAACCACGGAATACCATTTTTTTTTTTGTTTAACGTCGCACCGACACAGATATGTCTTATGGCGATGATGGGATAGGAAAGGTTTAGGAAGTTGGAGGAAGTGGCCGTGGCTTTAATTAAGGTACAGTCCCGGCATTTGCCTGGTGTGAAAATGGGAAACCACGGAAAACCATCGTCAGGGCTGCCGACAGTGGGGCTTGAACCCACTATCTCCCGAGTACCATCTTCAGGGTTGCTGGCAGTGGGGTTCGAATCCACTATCTCCTGGATGCAAGCTCACAGCTGCGCGCCCCTAACCACATGGCCAACTCGCCTGGTCGTACCAACTGAAACTGCCTACCTGTATATTGGTGGGAAGTAGCTGGGGTGTAAGATAACTTTCTTCTTTAGCATGCCATTCCTCTGGTTCATACATTTTCTTATATATCTGGTACGTAACACACTGGTTCATCATAGTATTCGAGCTATACAATCCCTACTCTGAGCCACTGATTGGAATGAGTAGTGTGCATATTTAATGGAATCATGACAGAGGAGTGTTCACGGCAGTCTGCGACCTGGTTATTCCAGCTATGGAACTTCGGACTCTTAGATTGGCACCATAGTAATGTTCGTTGAAATTGAGAGAGTGTGCGGTTTTTCATTTGATCGAGTATTTTATATGATAACATTGCTTTCAATCTCTACATTCCTACTGACGTTTCTGTAATGACCTATGTTGAATTCAGTTAGGAAAACCACCAAGTCAGTCTTTCTGAGAATCCCGTAGCGAAGCACGGGTTCATCAGCTAGTAGATATATATTCATATTTACACTTCCCTATTATACACTTTTATTTCACAATGACTTTATCATTTTACAAAGGTGAAAAACGAGAGTATCCTCCTAATTCAATACAATAAATATTCCAATGAATATTGAATTTTCACGACCGCATTGTAATCGAAACAGACTTTCAATGTATTAGGTCTTGTTACGTACATGTTACATACATGTAGTACATGTTGAAGAGATGTTAAGTACAGAACAAAAATGGCCAGCCAGACACCAGTGGGATCCAAACCCACAACCTCCCGATTTCACGTCGGTTGCGAAATCCATTCTACCAAGACACACCATTTATTGCGTGGACCTTGTGATGTTGAAGGAATTGCATTGTCTGCCATCTGAAGAAAATATAAATAAAATGGTAACATAGCATCATGACTCAGTCAAAAATGATTACTACAAGTTCTTTCATATTATTCATAAATATGATACAAGATTAAGTGATAACTACAAGTTCAATCCTTTCACTGAACTTATTGCAGTACGGTAGTGGAATTTATTTCAAAAGTGGAATCACTTGTAATTCTCTTCAAGTAATAATAAACAGAAAATGCAGTGTCTTACTTTGCATTGAAGTTGTCTTGCTGCCCAAAGATCCCAAAAGAGAATGATGACGTATGACAAGAACCGCAGAGAGGAAATATGCGGGAAACGTAATACGCATGTGCAAATCTGGCAACGGATGAACCTGCTACTAGACTGAACTTGTACGATGTTTGGAATGTCAAGGAGAGTCTTTCTTACCATGTGGGAAACCTGTAATCCATGTTTTATAGCACCCGTCTCATGACGCAATAAGCGCATAATCCGCACACGCTTATAAACTACCGTCATGCTCCCAGCACGTGATCCACACTAAACGTGTTAAGCCCATCATCAGAAGGTAAATGTAGTTAGTATGTGGGCAAATAATACTCATTGTTTTCTTGGGATAATATATTTGACACAACAAACAGTATGGTATATTTGTTATTTACTGTCCTTTATAACTGAAGTTGCTTCATGCATCGCAGAAACACTGTATGTCCACAAGTTTATTTAATACTTTTCTCAATATGTGTTACAAGTATCATCTTGAAACTTTGTAGTAATACTCCTGTATGAAAAATCGATTAACCTGTAAACTCTCAGTGTCATGCTGCATTATACAACCTGTGACAATAAAGTTTGGTGATTGAAATCAGAACCGTTGATCCGGCAATACTGGTGACACACAATGCTGCACCTGTGTAGCAGCAGGTTTTGACCACCTGCTCCCAACATTGTTCAGTTGAGCATCGTGTGTGTGCCGTGTAAGACCTGTTTGACACAGTGCATGTTTAGTGCATTGGTTCTGAACTGCGAACAGGAACATGAACGACCAAAAGATCAATGTACAGTTTTGTTTTAAGCTTGGCAAGACACTAAAAGAAACGCATGTGATGCTGGTACGTGTTTATGAAGATCAAGCACTGTCCTTGAAGTGTGTGTACGAGTGGTTTGCCCGTTTTCGAGGAAGCCAGGAAAGTGTTTCTGACAACTCCCGTAGCGGAAGACTGACAATCGCCATCAGTGACAAAAACATTGAGAAGGCGATTAACTGTGCGCATGACAGCGGATGAACTGCAGATTAACCATGAATCCGTGCGACAAATCGTTACCCGGAAGTTAGCGAAGAGGAAAACATGTTCTCATCTTGTGCCACATCACTTGACTGACAATCAGAAGCAGGCACGTTTAGAGGCTTCACAGGATTTTGTCGAAACGGCAGATGCAACACCAAATTTCTTGAACTGTATTGTCACTGAGGATGAAACCTGGTGTCTCAGGTACGACCCTGAAACAAAACGGCAAAGCATGGAATGGCGTTCTCCGGGATCCTCTCGTTGGAAAAAGGTCAGAGCCGAAAGGTCATGCATCAAAACAATGCTCATCACTTTTTTCGATAGTCAAGGTATTATCCACAAGGAATTTCTACCTGAGGGAACGATATCGAATACTGCACGGTACATTGAAATTTTGATCCGTTTCATGAAATGTCTACGCTGGGTACAACCCCAGTACGCACAACAAGGTTCATGTATTTTTGTCCAGGACAACATTTGCCCACACACAGCCAATATCGTCAAACAGTTCATGGCAAAAAAGGGGGTGGTACAACTTGAAGTAAGAGATTTATCATATCTACTTTCTAGCTATGGATATGTTACCTAACAACAAGGTGAATTACTCAACAATTGCTACATTAGTTTTTTTAGCCATCACACATTCTTTGCGATCATGTTGTCTGATGCTGCATCTTACATGTGAAAAAGCCATGGGAGATCTTGAGGTATTATATCTCTAAAAAACATATGGCATGTGTAGCACATGGAATTCATTGAGTCACTGAAGCAGTATGGGTTTTCTCCCGTGAAGTAAACATCTTTAGTTTTCCAGGGTAGAGAGTATTCTTGAAAGTTCTGAGTCACAAATGTTTAAAAATATTTTGATATGGTTAGTGATGTGCTGCTGCTGCTGCCTTTGCTAGTTGGGGAATGTGGCTCAAAGCTACTGCTTATTATACTGATAAATCTGAAGCTGTAAAAGGGGTAGTTAAAGACAATGATTTTGAAGAAGCACAGGAAGTGTTGAGCATAGATTGCATTTGAGGACATTTGGCTCATTTTATTGCTCCATCTAATGATGGAATTATATTTTGTATTGAATTAGGAGGATATATTTAATATTTTTCCTTTGTAAAGTGAAAACCGTCAATACGGAATGATTCTAATATCTTGTAACTCTGACTACTCAATATATAAACTAAATTTACAGTATTATGTAAATTCAAGAGTTTCTGAAAGTAAAATGGGTACAAAAGATGAAGTACTGTACATTGAAATAATTGCCACATATATAATGTGTCGTAATGACCGATGTCAGTACAATGACTATTTTGGCAAAATTTTTGTTCAGTTATCCATTTCAGGTGTAGTAATGACTATCTGCATATACACACACATGTTCATAAAAAACAGAACACCTTGAAACACTACAGATAGGAAGTTCATATACACAGAACATATTCATTAGTATGTTCTGCAGAAACGATTAGCATTTCAGTCACCTAGGTTCAACATGTGTCCTGTTGTCTAGTAGGCACTGGGTCCTCCATGGGCACTGATAACTTGTTCCGTGCGTGATGGCACCGACGCGATTAAGGCGCGAATGGCGTCCTGGGGTATAGCCATCCATGCTCCATTCATCTGGTTCCACAGTTCATCTTTGGTGGTTGGCATTGGGTCAGAGCGCCACACCCGTCATTTCACCACATCCCACACAATTTTTTTTTGGTGACAAGTCTGGAGATCAGGCGGGCCAGGGCAATACTCTGACATCCTGTGACAACAAGAAGGCACATATTTGTGCAGCAATATGCGGTAACGCATTATCCTGCTGAAATATGGCGTCTGGTGTGTCATGCAGAAAGTGTATGGCTACGGGTCGCAGGATGTCATTCACGTGGGTCACACTGGTCACAGTGCCCTGGACACACACCAACTGTGATTTGTGGTTGTACCCGGTAGCAACCCACACCATAGGCCTTGCGTTGGCACTGTATGTCTTGTGTGAATACAGTCAACGTGATGCCTCTCCCCCTGTTTGCGGCAAAGTAAATACGTCCATCATTTTCAAACAAACAGAACCTGGATTCATCTGAAAATACTATCTTCTGCCATTCCTGTCCCCAGTGACGTCGTTCTATACACCATTGCAGTCTAGCATGTTCATGCACATTAGTCAAATGTAGGTGGAGAAGTGGACGACGTGCTGGTAATCCAGACCATAATAAACGGTGATGGACTGTCACTCCTGATAGTGTATGATGTGTTGCACTGTTCCACTGTTGCACCAGAGATGAGGAGGACACAGATCTGTCCTGTAATGTCATTCGGATAAGGTGTCGTATGACATTTTGCCGTATCTTGGATACAGCTACAACTAAAGAATTTGCCTCCATATGGATAATGGGTGGACCAATGTTCGTGTAGAATTAGATGATTCTACCTTTCGTATAAGTGATTCTAACTACAAATTACTCGTGTACAAGGAGCAAAATGTAAGTATAATTGAGAAATAGAGACAAATCTAACATATAAGGAGAGTATATTGTCGCTTGCACCACTGCATTTTTATGAGCAGTACAGATGTCATTTCATAAAAGTGAAAGACTTGATAATTGATATTACTTTTGTATAAGATAAAATTATGTGAAAATTATGAAAACTGGGCTAGTTGGCGGTGCAGTTAGGGGTGCACAGCTGTGAGCTTGCCTCCGGGAGATAGTGGGTTCGAATTCTATTGTCGGCAACCCTGAAGATGGTTTTCTGTGGTTTCCCATTTTCACACCAGGCAAATGCTGGGGATGTACCTTAATTAAGGCCACAGCCGGTACCTTCCCATTCCTAGGCCATTTTTGTCCCTTCGTCGCCATAAGACCTATCTGTGTTTGTGCGACGTAAAGCAAATAGCAAAAAAAAAAATTGATGAAATGACACATAATATACTGAACACTGTATTCGCGGCCACCAAATTAGACAGGTGAGGAAAACTGCGCTGTTGTCAGATATGGGAACAGCAAAGCGACAGATGGTCGAGAGTCGCTTATCTCCGAGCATGAATTGGCAACGCTGATCGTGCAGTGCTGTCTAGTTGAAGCCCATCCGCTCCAGGCCACCTTACCCATGTCATGCAGCTGTTGAGCTCGCACCGTAAGTGCAGTTAAAATGGATAGTGAATGTGAATTGATTTGGGCTCAAGTCAAGAGAGAAGTGGCAGAGAGGACCAAGACATTCAAAATAAAGGACATAGAAAAACTCACGTCAGAAGCTATCGACCGTGTGACTGCTGCAAATTGGGAAAAGTGCTTCAATCGCGCAAAAAATCTTCAGTCAGAAAGGGATGAAAGAATGGAGCCATTCATCATCAGTGTAAATGACAATTCGACAGATAGTGAGATGTGTGATGACAGTGACTAAGAAATCTTTGACTGCCTTGAAGCTGGAACCCGATTCTTAATTCATTGTAAATTAATGTTAACCTATTCTTTAAAGTAGTTCTTTTTCCATATTACTCAGTACAATATACAGTATTCAATTATTTAAAGTTATAATGTAATAAAACTGATACGGATTAATATGGAATCCGAAAGTATTTACGGCGTCCTGCAGCCTATGCTGGCGCGCGCGCCTCAAACTGCCTCAGCCAACGACATTTACATGATCGCTTTCTGGGCCATTTTCCAGGAAAATTATAAGACTAACGGGAGTATGTTTCAGATAAAAAATATAAGTCAGGCAATTTTTTACATTTTTCCCGCAGACAAAATTTTATTGGCTGAAAAAATAAAAACTTGGCCGCTTACTGAAATTTTCAATACATGATTCTACGGATTTAAATTTACTCGTTCAAGATTTTATTTTTAATAATTATTTGAAGTGGTTTATATGTAAAATAGTTATACCCCTGAAATCAGCAATCTTTTCTGAAGCTTGTAGTATAATTTGTTTTGAAGCATTGCATGAAGTAACATCAGGAGCTTGAGAGATAACAACTTGCCTCACGCTCCAAAATGATGTGTTCAGTTAGACTTTCCTTCGCCAGTTGCTACATAACCTTGGCAACAGCGTAATTTCTCTGACCCGCCTAATTTGGTGGCCGCGACAATAATGTGCATCAACATCATAGAAACAAGTAGTCTTGATCATGCACTAATTGCACATCAGCAAAACGTATGGCGGCTACTCATGCACTCATAAACATAAAGTTTAAAATTAATTTCTAACAGAGCTTTAAGGCTTATCTCAATATTTCCTATTTGTACTTCAGGTTTATAGGACAGCATGTTGTGGCATCAAAAATGTCTATCACAGCATCGTAGAAATTAGGCCTCTTCATTAAGTCACTCAGAAATTTCTTCTCACTCGCAATCAAAGAAAGTGCAAAGAGCCTGTCCTGTACTTGTGAATTTCTTTGGAAGGGTTGTAACTCTTTTTAGAGACCAAGAAGCTTCTTTCAGAGGAAGAACTAGTTGCCAGGATGGTGAGATTGAAGTCAATCAATTTTATTGCTTCTGGATATGCTTTTTTAAGACCACTGGTGTGCAAATATTGGTAGAGGTCATATGCATTATTTTTCACAAGGTCTGGCTTTGTGTAGAGGACAGACAGTTTACCTTTGGGTTTTATGCAGTTGAAATTTTGTCCATACGTCTTCACTAATGACTGATAGGCACTGTTTGGGCACTTCTTTGTGAAATTGTTAAACTGGTTAATATCAATTAACTAAGGAACTCCAGCTTGTTAATATCAGAAAATCTATTTGATAGCTGCACAGATACGATGTCGATGATTTCCAAATACAATCAAAGGTACAATCATTTCTTAGTTCCTATAAAATCAATTCTCTGGCGCTTTTGAGGGTAATCTTGCGTCCCTTCATTGTCTTGCAACTTTGACCACATAGTTTCAAAATGATTTCTGGTTGTCTGCAAAAACGCTTTTAACTGCTGGATCTCTTTGGAGCAGAAGGCAACATGACATATTTTCTTCTGAAGGATCTGATACAGAACATCAGACTGAGGGAGCACTTCAGCAAATGAATTTAATAGGAAATATAAATTCATGTCTTGCAGGGTAACATAGTAACCTTTAGCTTGAATTCTCATTCCACCATCCCATTCATCTGCATTATCTTTCATTTCTCTGAAGAATTCAAGAAGATCTGTATAGACAGAGGACACAACTTCAACCAGCCTACCAGCATATATCCATCAGGTAGGCGCTACTGTTGGTAAATGTCTGTGTGTTACTTTGTCAAGAGCAGCAGCCCTTTTAGGGGATAATGAGAAAAACCCTACTAGCCTGAATAAGGTCTGAAAAAATACTTTGCATTCCTTGATGTGGTTAACAGATTGCTGTAATACCAAGTTGAGCCTATGGCCATAGCAGTGAACAAATATAGTCTGGTCATATTTATCCGTGACTAACTTCTGCAACCCACTGTACTGTCCTGCCATTACTGCTGTGCCATCAAATTTTTCTGCTACTAACTTTTCACCACACTGAAATTCTTGTAACACTCCAAAGAGATGTTTAGAGAGAGAAACAGCAGAATGGTCACCGCTTACATCTCTGAATCTCAAAAATCTCTCTCTTGAATTTTGCCTTTGGGACTAACATATCTAAATACAGTCAAGAGTTGTGCTCTGTTAGAATCATCTGTACTTTCATCCAAAATAATGGAAATAAAGTTTGTTTTCTTAACCTTGTCTTTAATTTTGCTGGTCATAAAAGTAGTTATGGCTTCAATAATATCATTTTGTATATCAGATGAAAGTCCTGAGAAAACTGTAGATGTTTCTACCTGGTGCCGAAATACATCATCTTTCTTAGCAATTAACGTAGTAGGATACATCTCAGTGGAGAGAGGGACCTTGCTTGGTGCAGGCACAGCAATACTCACGAAGCTGTTAGAGGAGATTCAGAGCTTAACCACTGCATGGAGTGGTAACAGCCTCTTGCTCAGCTTTGACGGTGGCAAACTGCTGCAATAGAGTTCTCACGACACATCCAGGCGAAGAAATAAAAATATTAAATATTAATATTAAAGAATATTTGACTTTTATATTTTCAAACTGTTACCTGAGGTAACAGTGGATACTAGCATGCTTCACCACTGATTCCAATCCCTAACTCGCCCTTCCTATAACCAAATATTTGCCCCAATTTGTCATCTTGAATTCCATCTTTATATTGATATTGTGGTATTTCCTACTTTTAAAGACACCACTCAAACTTAATTGTCTACTAATGTCATTCCATGCCATCTCTCCATTGACAGCTTGGAACATACTGCTTATTACATGTAACTATTCTCATGTTTAGACCTGTATTGAAATTTGCTATAATTTGCGTACAAATTATTATTTTTTATTTTTCTATTCCACCTATTCAATACAATTGATTTTGTGTTGTTAGAAATTAATTTTACTACAACACTACATTAACGTTGATGCTCGTAAACCGAGTGAAACATGTCCCTTTTAATGTAGTGTTGTAGTAAAACGAATTTCTAACAACACAAAATCAACTGTATTGAATAGGTGGAAAAGAAAAAATAAATTTGTATGCAAATTACATACTGCTTAGTCGAGCAACTCATCTCCTTTCTCCCAAGTCTTCCCAGCCCAAACTTTGCAACATTTTTGTAATGCTACCTACTTTATTTATTGGAAATCACCCAGAACAAATCGAGGTACTTTTCTTTAGATTTTGTCCAGTTCTTGAATCAAGTAATCCTGGTGAGGGTCCCATACACTGGAACCATACTCTAGTTGGGGTCTTACTAGAGACATATATGCCCTCTCATTTACATCCTTATTACAGCCCCTAAACATCCTCATGACCATGTGCAGAGATCTGTACCCTTTATTTACAGTCCCATTTATTGATTACCCCAGTGAAGATCTTTCCTTATATTAACACCTAGACACTTCCAATGATTACCATAAAGAACTTTCACCCCCTCAATGCAGTAATTGAAACTGAGAGGACTTTTCCTATTTATGAAACTCACAACCTGATTTTTAACCCTGTTTATCATCATACCATTGCGTACTGTTCATCTCACAACATTATCACAGTATCATATCAAAGTGGCTTCTTTAATCGTTCTGCTTGGCTGTGGAATGAACTCCCACCGCAGATAAAAGAACTACCTCCAGAGAAATTTTGTAAAGAGGTAAAATGGATGTATATATAATGAAACCTTCTGTACATAATATAATTCGTCTACTGTGTGAATTTTCAGTATGAGTGACAGGACGGATAAAGTTTATGGGATCCCGAGTGAGTGAGACTGTATGAGGATATGAGTGGGCCGGCCTAGCTAAAGTGTATGTGGGGATTCCAGAGAGATAGAGACCGAGAGAGAGAATGTGTGTGTGTGTGTGTGTGTGTGTGTGTGTGTGTGTGTGTGTGTGTGTGTCGAATTACTTGAATGTTGAACAGGTCTTGTGAGGATTATGTAAATATGCCTTGTAAATATGGTAACTGTATATAAGCACACTATGTAGAATGTAATTGTATATTTGAATATTGTAATTTTAAGTGGTGATGGAGGCACTTTTGTGTATGTGGGGCTATGCCCTTTCTCCATTCACCATCCATAAATTGTACCTACAATTAGTGGATAATAATAATAATAATAATAATAATAATAATAATAATAATAATAATAATAATAATAATAATAATGATAATTTTGCAGTTGCTCACTATCTTGTAACTTATTTATTACTCTATGCAGAATAACATCATCTGCAAAAAGCCTTATCTCTGATTCCACTTCTTTACTCATATTTTTATGTATACCGGTATATAAGAAAATATAAATGTCCAATAATACTGCTTTGAGGAATTCCCCTCTTAATTATTACAGGGTCAGATAAAGCTTCACCTACTCTAATTCTCTAAAATATATTTTCTAGAAGTATAGCCACCCATTCATTCACTCTTTTGTCCAGTCCTATTGCACTCATTTTTGCCAGTAGTCTCCCACGATCCATCCTATCAAATGCCTTAGACAGCTCAATCGTGATACGGTCCATTTGACCACCTGAATCCAAGATACCTGCTATATCTTTCTGGAATCTTACAAGTTGAGCTTTGGTGGAATAACCGTTCCTAAACCCGAACTGCCTTCTATCAAACCAGGATTTTTTAATTTCACAAACATGTCTAATATAATAAGAAAGAGTGCTTTCCCAGACGTTACATGCAATGCATATCAAACTAACTGAAATAAAAATTCACAGCCTGTTTCCAGTCATTTGACCGGGTCAGGGATGGAATGTATGAAGCCCCATCTAGTGGCGAGGTTAGGAAAATTGCTGGCTGCCGAAGCCTGTCACAATCCTCTGGGCCAATGATAAATGACTGATAGATGAAATGAAATGTTAATGGAGAGTGTTGGTGGAATGAAAGATGACAGGGAAAACTGCAGTACCCAAAAAAATACCTGTCCCACCTCTGCTTTGTCCAGCACAAATCTCACATGGAGTGACCAGGATTTGAACCACGGTATCCAGCGGTGAGAGGCCAGTGCACTGCCGCCTGAGCCACAGAGGCTTCTCTCAAACTAACTAGTTTGTAATTTTCAGCTTTATGTCTATCATCCTTTCCTTTTCTCTCCCCACCGTTTCTGTGGTGCTATGGCTCTGCCACCAGCCTAGTCCATGGCAAACCAAACCCCACCTCGACCTGGCTGATATATCTCCCTCCCTCCACTGCAGCATATCTGTGAGCGAGACAGACCAAACTACAAAATGGATGATTATTCAGATTATTGTATTGTTCTTATAAAGCTGTACAAACAATTTAATTATTGATTTAAAGAAATGGTGGATATTACATCTGATCTCAATCAATCAATACTGATCTGCATTTAGGGCAGTCGCCCAGGTGGCAGATTCCCTATCTGTTGCTTTCCTAGCCTTTTCCGAAATGATTTCAAAGAAATTGGAAATTTATTGAACATCTCCCTTGGTAAGTTATTCCAATCCCTAACTCCCCTTCCTATAAATGAATATTTGCCCCAGTTTGTCCTCTTGAATTCCAACTTTATCTTCATATTGTGATCTTTCCTACTTTTATAGACGCCATTCAAACCTATTCGTCTACTAATGTCATTCCACGCCATCTCTCCGCTGACAGCTCGGAACATACCACTTAGTCGAGCTCATGACACCTTTTTCAATATCTGCTGACAAGGCATCAAGTAAATTGCATCTCAGACTGGTTAAACTTCAGGTAAGACTGGTATTATCATTACAGTGGTGACTTCATTAAGATTTATCAATAGGAATTTCCACACTTTCATTCACTCACCCTGTGATGAATTGTAATGTTTCGTAGTACCTATGTTTGCTTTTGTAATCACTGCATTTTACTAAAAAAGCTTTACTGCACCACTGGCAACATCAAGGTAATGAAAATGTTATCTACTCTCTTGGAAAATCATTGCTTCTCCATTTACGGTGATGACCTTGCACCCTCCACGCAGTCTAACAGTTTTGAAAAAGTAGAAATTTCTCTAATGCATGCATTGGAAGAACTCTGAACATATTGCGACTAGAAACAGCTTAAACCCAATTCCAAAAAGGACCCAAATCTGCTCACTTCATCTGCAACACATTCAGGCATCCCAGAAACTTAAAAGTATATTGGAAGGGAAAGTTACTGAATGATTGCTTCACTCCCAGATATTTAGGCATCACCCTGGATCACATATGACAAGAAACACTGCTGAAACATCAGGCAAAAGGTATCCACAAGAAACGACATTCTTTGCAAGTATACTGGCACTACTTGGGAAACTCAGCCACAAACCCTTAGGATATCAGATTTAGCCCTGTGTTACTCTACAGGTGAATTTGCCAGTCCGGAGTAGTAAAAATCAGCCCATACACAACCAGTTCACACTGTACTCAATGAAAGCTGCAGAATCATTACTTGATGCCTGAAACCTACTCCTATTCAGAAAATCCACTCCTCACCTGGTATTGCTCTTAGGGAGATATGCAGAGAAATAGCAGTGAACAAAGGCATCCACATCACAAACGCATCCACTATTTGGATATTCTCCTGCTCAACCTTGCTTTAAATGTAGGAAAAGCTTCCTTCGGACAACAGTCAGTCTTGACGTGAATGCTGATACTGTTATAACGAGAATGTGGAAAGAAGGAATAGGCCATGTTTCCAACTGGATGATTCCAAAAGAAAGTCTTCCTCCTGGCCACAAGGAGAACTGGGGTACATGGACGGCTCTCAGCAGACTATGTACTGGAGTTGGCAGAAGCAAGCTGAACCTGCAGCTCTCTGTGATTGTGAGAAACTACAGTCTGCTCAACATCTATATCAGTGCTCTGCTCATGACCCCCGGGTGGCGTTAAGTGGGCAATAGAGGCTAGATGTTACCATACTGTTCTCATCGACCTCATGGCAGTGACAAAGAGTCAGCTCTTTTCAGGGTGCAACATCCTACGCATGGACACTAGGCCCTCAATTAACCATCTGTCAACTAAACATTGAGGGTATATAAGTAGAGCCAAAAGTGAATATTTATCTAAGATACTTCTGGATCATTCTGTTGATATTCTGGTGCTACAGGAATCTAAATGTGAAGATGAACACCAACTGATTATCAGGGAAAAAATACCTGGATACAAACTATCTACCAGACTTCACCACCCTAAATATGGCATCGCCATTTATATGAAGAACAATATTGACAACTATGAAGTTCTGCCACCTGATTCCAGCCATAATATCTTTACCACATCTGTCAAGGTTCAAAATATTACTATCATGAACATTTACAAACCACCAATGGCAAATTGGCCAGACCCTGCAGACTGGAAAGAAATAGAGTTAGAAATGGCTGTGGAAGTAAGGAGAAATTGAAGGAACTTACTAGAAAATTGAATCTAGCAAAGAAGGCAGCTAAGGATAACATGATGGCAAGCATAATTGGCAGTCATACAAATTTTAGTGAAAAATGGAAGGGTATGTATAGGTATTTTAAGGCAGAAACAGGTTCCAAGAAGGACATTCCAGGAATAATTAATGAACAAGGGGAGTGTGTATGTGAGGATCTTCAAAAGGCAGAAGTATTCAGTCAGCAGTATGTAAAGATTGTTGGTTACAAGAATAATGTCGAGATAGAGGAAGAGACTAAGGCCAAAGAAGTAATAAAATTTACGTATGATAACAATGTCATTTACAATAAGATACAAAAGTTGAAAACTAGTAAAGCGGCTGGAATTGATCAGATTTCTGGGGATATACTAAAGACAATGGGTTGGGGTATAGTACCATATCTGAAGTACTTATTTGATTATTGTTTGGTCGGAGGAGCTATACCAGATGAATGGAGAGTTGCTATAGTAGCCCCTGTGTATAAAGGAAAGGGTGATAGACATAAAGCTGAAAATTACAGGCCAGTAAGTTTGACATGCATTGTATGTAAGCTTTGGGAAGGTATTCTTTCTGATTATATTAGACATGTTTGTGAAATTAATAACTGGTTCGATAGAAGGCAATTCGGTTTTAGGAAAGGTTATTCCACTGAAGCTTAACTTGTAGGATTCCAGCAAGATATAGCAGATATCTTGGATTCTGGAGGTCAAATGGACTGTATCGCGATTGACATGTCTAAAGCATTTGATAGGGTGGATCATGGGAGACTACTGGCAAAAATGAGTGCAATTGGACTAGACAAAAGAGTGACTGAATGGGTTGCTATATTTCTAGAAAATAGATCTCAGAGAGTTAGAGTAGGTGAAGCTTTGTCTGACCCTGTAATGGTTGAGAGGGGAGTTCCTCAGGGCAGTGTTATCGGACCTTTATGTTTTCTTATATATATAAATGATATGAGTAAAGGAGTGGAATCGGAGCTAAGGCTTTTTGCGGATGATGTTATTCTCTATAGAGTGATAAATAAGTTACAAGATTGTGAGCAACTGCAACGTGACCTCGAAAATATTGTGAGATGGACAGCAGGCAATGGTATGTTGATAAATGGGGCTAAAAGTCAGGTTGTGAGTTTTACAAATAGGAAAAGTCCTCTCACTTTTAATTACTGCGTTGATGGGGTGAAAGTTCCTTTTGGGGATCATTGTAAGTATCTAGGTGTTAATATAAGGAAAGATCTTCACTGGGGTAATCACATAAATGGGATTGTAAATAAAGGGTACCGATCTCTGCACATGGTTATGAGGGTGTTTAGGGGTTGTAGTAAGGATGTAAAGGAGAGTGCATATAAGTCTCTGGTAAGACCCCAACTAGAGTATGGTTCCAGTGTATGGGACCCTCACCAGGATTACCTGATTCAAGAACTGGAAAAAATCCAAAGAAAAGCAGCTCGATTTGTTCTGGGTGATTTCCGACAAAAGAGTAGCGTTACAAAAATGTTGCAATGTTTGGGTTGGGAAGAATTGAGAGAAAGAAGAAGAGCTGCTCGACTAAGTGGTATGTAATACCAATATCAAATGGTCCGTTATTGGACATTATAAATTTTCCAGCTAGCTCATTCTTGGTTGCCAGCGTTTCGCCCTCATGTGCTAGGGTGGGCTCATCAGTTGGTACCTAGCACACTTACCAATACGCTGGCTAGTGCATACCGTGGAGGCCACTGCGTAGGTTAACTGGAGCCACCGGCAGTGCCAATGCACTAAGAGACTTTGTCTCATCACTAAAAATTGATGCCTGCTTGGCCATCAGATGATATAGATGTTGATTCCCATAGGGAATCTGAAATATTTGTCCTGAATGAGCAAATTTATAATACCAATATCAAATGGTCCGTTATTGGACATTATAAATTTTCCAGCTAGCTCATTCTTGGTTGCCAGTGTTTCGCCCTCATGTGCTAGGGTGGGCTCATCAGTTGGTACCTAGTACACTTACCAATACGCTGGCTAGTGCATACCGTGGAGGCCACTGCGTAGGTTAACTGGAGCCACCGGCAGTGCGAATGCACTAAGAGACTTTGTCTCATCACTAAAAATTGATGCCTGCTTGGCCATCAGATGATATAGATGTTGATTCCCATAGGGAACCTGAAATATTTGTCCTGAATGAGCAAATTTATAATACCAATATCAAATGGTCCGTTATTGGACATTATAAATTTTCCAGCTAGCTCATTCTTGGTTGCCAGCGTTTCGCCCTCATGTGCTAGGGTGGGCTCATCAGTTGGTACCTAGCACACTTACCAATACGCTGGCTAGTGCATACCGTGGAGGCCACTGCGTAGGTTAACTGGAGCCACCGGCAGTGCCAATGCACTAAGAGACTTTGTCTCATCACTAAAAATTGATGCCTGCTTGGCCATCAGATGATATAGATGTTGATTCCCATAGGGAATCTGAAATATTTGTCCTGAATGAGCAAATTTATAATACCAATATCAAATGGTCCGTTATTGGACATTATAAATTTTCCAGCTAGCTCATTCTTGGTTGCCAGCGTTTCGCCCTCATGTGCTAGGGTGGGCTCATCAGTTGGTACCTAGCACACTTACCAATACGCTGGCTAGTGCATACCGTGGAGGCCACTGCGTAGGTTAACTGGAGCCACCGGCAGTGCCAATGCACTAAGAGACTTTGTCTCATCACTAAAAATTGATGCCTGCTTGGCCATCAGATGATATAGATGTTGATTCCCATAGGGAATCTGAAATATTTGTCCTGAATGAGCAAATTTATAATACCAATATCAAATGGTCCGTTATTGGACATTATAAATTTTCCAGTTAGCTCATTCTTGGTTGCCAGCGTTTCGCCCTCATGTGCTAGGGTGGGCTCATCAGTTGGTACCTAGCACACTTACCAATACGCTGGCTAGTGCATACCGTGGAGGCCACTGCGTAGGTTAACTGGAGCCACCGGCAGTGCCAATGCACTAAGAGACTTTGTCTCATCACTAAAAATTGATGTCTGCTTGGCCATCAGATGATATAGATGTTGATTCCCATAGGGCGAAACGCTGGCAACCAAGAATGAGCTAGCTGGAAAATTTATAATGTCCAATAACGGACCATTTGATATTGGTATTATAAATTTGCTCATTCAGGACAAATATTTCAGATTCCCTATGGGAATCAACATCTATATCATCTGATGGCCAAGCAGGCATCAATTTTTAGTGATGAGACAAAGTCTCTTAGTGCATTGGCACTGCCGGTGGCTCCAGTTAACCTACGCAGTGGCCTCCACGGTATGCACTAGCCAGCGTATTGGTAAGTGTGCTAGGTACCAACTGATGAGCCCACCCTAGCACATGAGGGCGAAACGCTGGCAACCAAGAATGAGCTAGCTGGAAAATTTATAATGTCCAATAACGGACCATTTGATATTGGTATTATAAATTTGCTCATTCAGGACAAATATTTCAGATTCCCTATGGGAATCAACATCTATATCATCTGATGGCCAAGCAGGCATCAATTTTTAGTGATGAGACAAAGTCTCTTAGTGCATTGGCACTGCCGGTGGCTCCAGTTAACCTACGCAGTGGCCTCCACGGTATGCACTAGCCAGCGTATTGGTAAGTGTGCTAGGTACCAACTGATGAGCCCACCCTAGCACATGAGGGCGAAACGCTGGCAACCAAGAATGAGCTAGCTGGAAAATTTATAATGTCCAATAACGGACCATTTGATATTGGTATTATAAATTTGCTCATTCAGGACAAATATTTCAGATTCCCTATGGGAATCAACATCTATATCATAAGTGGTATGTTCCGAGCTGTCAGCGGAGAGATGGCGTGGAATGACATTAGTAGACGAATAGGTTTGAATGGCGTCTATAAAAGTAGGAAAGATCACAATATGAAGATAAAGTTGGAATTCAAGAGGACAAACTGGGGCAAATATTCATTTATAGGAAGGGGAGTTAGGGATTGGAATAACTTACCAAGGGAGATGTTCAATAAATTTCCAATTTCTTTGAAATCATTTCGGAAAAGGCTAGGAAAGCAACAGATAGGGAATCTGCCACCTGGGCGACTGCCCTAAATGCAGATCAGTATTGATTGATTGATTGATTTGATAACAGTAAAACCCTCTGAAAATAGTGTTATCCGAGGAGACTTTAACAGCCATCATATAATATGGGGTTATAAGAAAAGCGATGAGAATGGTGATAGACTATTCCAATGGATAGACATTAATAACGTGACACTGGTGTATGACGCCAAGGACAAAGGTACATTCCACTCAGCACGACGGGATCATGATTATTCTCCAGAATTGTGCTTTATGTCACATGGTCTAATGGCCCAATCTTCATAAACCCAAAAGACAAGTATTGAACGATTTCCCACAAAGCCAACACAGGCCCAAAATCTACAAAATCGGTCTAAAAATCCCAATAATTAGATCAACGCCTAAAGCTTGGTGGAATTTTCAGAAAGCTGACTGGAAATTGTACTCCTTTTACACTGCTCCTAATATAAGATGGGTAAAACCATCTCCTGAGAACTACGATCTTTTTGTGAGACTAATCAAAGCTGCTGGTTTAAGGATTATCTCAGTGATCGATCACAATTCGTCTCAGATAAAAATGCTAAAAGTTTATGTCTTCCTATATCAATTGGAATTCCTCAGGGATCAGTACTGGGTCCAATTTTATTTCTAATATTTGTGAATGATATAGGATCCCTAAAATTACAAGGACAATTATCTCTTTTTGCAGATGATACTGTAACAGTACATGTGGTACTTCGGTAGACATGAGACGCAGGGCGTGTGCCATTCGTTGAAGTGCGTACAGAGGGAGAGGGTTTGTTTAGAAATAAATCTTAAAATTTTTCCTCTGAGTTTATTAATAAATTCAAAGTCATGTCACCTCTGTACAGCAGATACAGTAGAAAATGTTCCTCGTCCTAGGGCTGGCGATGTCCTTGGATTCCGGCAGCTCCTTTTCCTCCCCCGATGGAAGTTCTAGAAGATCCATTCGACGTCTTGAAGATCCATACGGTGCTAATGAAGGGCGTTGAGGCAGTCCCCGTGAATGATGAACATCGTTAAGCCTTGGGGCGAGTTAATGCAAAGACTGCCTCTGCACAGATGAGAGGAAAGTTTATCAATGGTTTTAACAAGGTTCAAACACGAAAAAAATGTATGTTTGAGAGTTTATCACACGGTGAAATGTCACTAAATTTTGTCCCGTGTTAAATGAAAGAAGGCCACTAGACTCGAATGAGCATGTAAGTTTAATACTCATAAAAATAAAAGTCCACTCGAAACTTATCGTCGAATTTTAACAGAGTCACTTGAAGTTTGTGGCACTTGGCATAATGTAAAGTAGTGCCGCACGACTTAGTTCTTAGTTTGAAACACTGTTCAACGTAAATTAATTGGATAAGAAAATAAAGATGTTTCACTCGTGAATTCAAACTCATTCACGTAATAATAACATGAAATTACAAGACGAAATTAATCATGTATTGACAGTCCTCGGTTCGACTGTTCGTAAAATCGAAACGCACAACTGAATGTTCGTAGAATTGAAATGTGCTGTTTAGTAGAATTGAAATGCACAGTTCACACATGCACAGTTCACAGTTCATGACCTACAAATATTTACACAGTTCATGAAATGGTAAATTAATGACATAGTCATGCTTGCAATTGAGTAAATCTGGATTAAAACACAGTCTCATAAACTTGAAGTATTTAGTACGGTACTCTGTAAGGAGCAAACTGTTCTAAGTCCTGTCCAGAACATTAAACTTCAAATTACGAGCACTCGAAAACATTCGCAAGTCTTAGACACTCGTGTAGGATAAACAGTCACTTGATAATGTTCAGACGAAGCACAATTTATATCACGTCCCGTCGGAGTAAAAGTTTATCACTCACAGTATAAAGAAATCCGTACCAAGTCCATATTCGACGCGATTGGGTTAAAGTCCACGGACTCGAAGATTGATAGCCGCTTCACGCTAGATCACGGTCCTCGCGAACCGACTGTATGAACTCCACTGCCTAGCGTGCACATACACACTCTGGCCACATACTCAGGCCACACACTGCTCTGCTGAGTGAAGCAGTACTGTATTTATATCTGATCCGGGCCTTCACATCTCATTCCATAACTTCATCGCCTCATGTCAGATTTACGCAAAACTCTGCAGGAACGTAGATAAGGGATCGGGTTACATGATGATGTTGTTAAATTTGTTTAATTATTATTGTGGGGAAAGTTATTACCCATAGAAATTCGAAGAACATTCCACATCAGTCTAGGCTCTGTGTTGCGGCGAGGCATGCTGTGACGTCACCCGCTCTCTACGTCACACGCACACAGCTGTTGCTCACCGTCCAGTCAGTCTTTCGTAGCTGGCCCGGAGCGTAACACGTAAGTTTTAAGATTTCTATTACGGGGACTTAGTTTTGTACCGCCGTTACCGGTACAATACAAATATTTTCTATGTTGGTACCTCTGCTAAAGAACTTGAGGTAAAAATGCAGTATGACATTAGATTACTACAAACTTGGCTTTCAAACAATAGACTATCCATTAATCTTAGCAAGACCAACTACATGATTTTTCACAAGCCCGTATGTGCAACTCCCCTTGATATTACATTAACATTCTTCGATCATCCTTTACCAAGAGTACAATTTACTAAATTTCTAGGTTTAAAAATAGATGAAATGCTTGACTGGAACGAGCAAGTTAAAACTATATGCAAAAAAATAACTCCAGCAATTGGAGTGCTTCACAGACTAAGATATAAATTCAACCATAAGTTTTTAAAACATATTTATCAGGCTCGCATTGAAAGTCACCTGACTTATATGTTTCATGTTTGGGGATGTTGCAATAAGGAACTCTTTGAGAAAGTTGCCATTTTACAAAAAAGAGCACTAAAAGTACTTTTTAATTTACCACCCTTAACACCTACAGATTATTTGTTTAAGAAATGCAGACTTCTACCACTCCACATGTTACGTGATAGAGCTTCAGCTATGATGGTATATAAAATTAAGCATAAATTGGTTCATACAAACACTATCTGTATTACAAATTCTGACATACACTCATATAACACTCGAGGAGCAAAGAGAGTCCATACCGAATTTGCAAAACCTAGTAAGTATGGTTGTAACTCCTTATGGCACTACTCTGCGAAGGTGTTCAATGCTCTTCCAAAACATATACAAGAGGCAACAACAATTTCAAAATTTAAACAAAAAATAATCAATGGACAAAAGAAAATGAGCAGTAAATCTTTCAACCAAGTAATGTACAGTGGTATTATATATTGTATTTATATTTGTGAGACTGTAACGTATTTAGAAATAAGCTATTATTGTATTGTCAATATTTTGTAACTCTGACAATATTTAATCTTGTATTGCGCCATAAGAGCCTCGGCTCAGGTGCCCTTTCTTGAGTAAAAAAAAAAAAAAAAAAAAAAAAAAGTATCCCAAGAGGATTCCGTAAAGATTACATACCTGGGTGGAGTGTGGAAACTAGCCATATATGCAAAGAGTATGAACAAGACAACAGTCATGAGAAAGCTACTGAACTGCTGGCATGCTTGGACAGTGCCAGGAAAGAAAAATGGAACAAAGCTGTTAAAAGGCTCAGATTTACTCACTCAAGCCGGAAAGCTTGGGGTCACTTATCAAAAAATTGGACTTATCAAACAAGCCCTCAAGAAAACGATCATCTGTAAATTTAGAGAACATTGCCAACTACGTTGTCTCCTCATCCAGACCCATGAAAGATAAGAAATACAGCAGAAAAATTTGATCTGAGCTCAAGCATTTAAATCAAGAAGCTGAACTGCATACCATCTACTCTCAAACATTTTCCCCAGAGGAAGTACAGCATTGCCTGAAGTCCCTCCAGAGTGGTAAAGCAGCTGGATTTGATGGTGTATATCCAGAGCTACTGAAGAACTGTGGCCACGAAACTTTACGCTGGCCGGCGTCCTTCTTTAGTAGTATACTGCACTCTGGTCGTGTACGCCCAGGATTCAAGAGAACTAAAATCATCTCAATACTGAAGCCAGGAAAGGATCCTTCTCTACCCCAGAGCTACAGGCCAATTTTGCAACTGTGTGTTACATATAAATTAATAGAAAGGCTAATTCTGAACAGCATACATAGCTCCTGCAATTGAACACATGATCCCAATAGAGCAAGCTGGGTTCTGCCCCAAGTGAGACTGAAGTGACCAAGTCCTTGCCTTAACATCATATCTGGAGATTAGTTTTGAGAAAAAATTTAAAAATGTTTCTGTCTTCCTTGATCTGTCAATGGCCTACGACACTGTCTGGAGAGAGGGGCCCCTCCTGAAGTTCATCAAGATTGTACCTTGTCTTAAAGTGATTACTCTCATCGATAATATATTGAGTAATCTATTATTCAAGGAATTCTCTGAAAATTCCAGGAGTAGATTTTACAAATTGAAAAACTGCTTACCACAGGGTTTAGTCTTAGCCCCTATACTGTTCAATTTGTAAATCCATGTTATTCCAGAAACGACAGCATGGAAATTCATTTATGCTGATGATATAAACCTAACAGTACAGAGATCTACGTTCAAGGAGGCAGAGGATATGCTGTCTGAAGTTCTACAGGTGGTGGATGAATACTATAGGAAATGGAGACTTCAACCAAGTCCTTCGAAGATGGAAGTAGCCTCTCAACCTAGGATATGGTTCAGGAATCAACTTTTGAAATACAATAGTACTCCAAAATACCCAAGTGTAACATTAGACAGATCACTGACGTATCGTAGTGACATAGAAAAAATAGCTGCCTAAGACCCGGAATAACCTGCTGAGCATGTTGGCTGGAACTTCATGGGAAGCTGACACCAATACTTTGCCTTGGCCATGGTGTACTCTGCAGCTGAGTACTGTGCTGGAATATGGTTAAATAGCTCTCACTGCAATCTAATTGTATCCAACTTCGCCAGGCAATGCGTATTGTATCTGGCATGCTGTACTCAACTCCAGTGGAATGGTTGCCTGTCCTTTGTAATATCTCTCCCTATCAAATAAGGAGACAACAAGCACTTACCAGCTTATGGTCCAGAATAGCGAAGAATGAGGCCCATCCTATACATCAGGATATAAAGCAGCGTACTACAACTAGGCTGAAATCAAGAAAATCAGTGTGGAAGACAGCTTTGGACCTGTCTTGTCCTCAGTTCTCTTCCAGTAATACCTGGAGAGAAGAGTGGAGGATGTCGTCTACCCATGGCTTTTGTGACATCTCCGACCCCAGCATAAAACTAGCTGGCTTCAGTTTGCCCCATGCTGTCTGGTCAACCCTGAACAGGATCCGATGTTGTGTTGGTAAGACTGGCACAGCCTTACATCTATGGGGATGGGTAGATTCTCCCTGCTGTGACTGTGGTGCTCAAGTGCAGTCTATCAAGCACATAGTTCTAGACTGTCCCCTACGTACATTTCCTGATTCCATGGAGGAATTCTATGAAGTAACACCTGAAGTGATCATGTGTATAAAATATTTGGACATTAAAACATAAAAGTTAAGTCCTGATGCTGTCACCAACTTGTATATTTGTATATTTTGATTGTCATGTACACATCATATGCTAATAATAATAGTATTGCCTCTTGTTCCTAATAACATGCATGATGGACGATTTAATACTTGCCAACCCTAATGCTATTGATGTCGCCCGCTACTGGACACAGAACATTTAATAGGATCAGGGCCACATGGCGATGAGATGTTTTTTGAATGGTTCAATTGACTTGTGGCTCGGTTAAATTAATAATATATTGTGGTTCCACCTATTCAATACAAGAAAATTTATTAACGCAAGGTTACATTGTACATTAATCACAATTGGGGCTGGTTTTGACCTTTAGTCAGGGTCATCTTCAGCCTGTTGTTCAAAAGGTGCAAGGTAAAAATTCACTGGCAAATAAAATTTGACTACAAGATCCAACATCGAGATAATTGTTTATCTCCACATCAAGATTTAAAAGACCTTTGAATACCCAGTGCATATTTCTTATATGATATTGAATTTTCATCATGTAAAAATTTTTTTTTCTACGTTCTCTTGCTATCTGCCAGTGAATTTTTACCTTGCAATGTTTGAACTACAGGCTGAAGATGACCCTGACTAAAGGTCAAAACCAGTCCCAATGTGATTAACTTATAATGTAACCTTGCATTAATAAGTTTTCTTGTATTGAATAGGTGCAACCACAATATATTATTAATTTCATTGTAATCTCAGTTCAGTATGGACCAAATGAAATTCTTATCATTCACTTGTGACTCGATGTCATGAATTTATAATGTTAGGTTTAGAATAGTTTGAATACAGTTTTATTAATAATTCACTGTACTGTCGGAACACAACAACTAAGCCAACGGTATACAGATACCAGTTGAACCACACCAAAGGACAACAAAAACATTGAAACAGAAACACCTCAAGTTCAAGACTGTTTTAATGATCAACATTTCACAGTTTTATAACTTTCAACATGCTTTTTAAAACTTTTTAACTAACATTTCATTTTGCATTTTTTTTTGCTAGTGGCTTTACGTTGCACCGACACAGATAGGTTTTATGGTGATGATGGGATAGGAAAGGAGTAGGTGTTGGAAAGAAGCGGCCATGGCCTTAATTAGGGTACAGCTCCAGCATTCGCCTGGTGTGAAAATTGGAAAACATGGAAAACCATCTACAGGGCTGCCGACAGTGGGATTCAACCCACTATCTCCCGGATGCAAGCTCACAGCTGCGCACCCGTAACCGCATGGCCAACTCGCCCGGTCATTTCATTTTGTGTGATTCCTATGTTTCTAAGTCATTATACATGTCTTTTTAAAAATGCTATTTGTTCACGGCATTGACCTAGAAAGATCTTTTGCCCCTACTTGCACCATATATATGTGAGGAACCAACATGTATTTTGTAAATGGCGGAAGTGTAAAGTGTTGAATGTGAGGAAAGGAACGTTAAGGATGACACAAACACTCAGTCACCAGGCCAGGGATAAAAACCCCTGACCCGGCCAGGAATCGAACCCGGGGCTGCCAGGTGACAGGTGGACGTGTTGCTCCCTACACCGTGGGGCCAGACTTATACATGTCTTAGTGAGAATGACCCAATGCCGGGTCAAAACATGTCTATTTATGTGTGAAGTTTCATCTTAATTGGACGTAAAATATATAGTATTGGCTAGGAGGATTAAAATAGTTTTGTACATTTTTGTAAGAAGAAGTAAACTGGTTTTGCTTAAAAAAAGGAAAATATATACATATTTGTGTGATGGTACCAACACGAGTTTTAGAAGGGGTGAAACCAGAAGCAAAATAAATCATATTTGAACATAGATTCATACCAAATAATAAATATGAGAAAGAAATTAAGGTACAAATGATTAAATGAAACTGTTATCTAAGGAGTTAAATCATCACGTCAGACTAATAAAAATCATGAAGAAATCAGAAACTCACAGTCATTACATCACATTTACTCCTGATTGAAAGGATATTTAATTCACCCAGAATGGAGTATTAATTCAATTAAATTTGATTAGAATGATAAGGAATCAGCCAAATAATATTATAATCAAGAGACTCTAAAAACTTGTTTTAAAACAGGTGCACAGGAAATTCACAACCAGACGATCACACCCATTCAATAAAGGTGGGTGTGGCAGTTGAACAATCAGAAAGAAAGACAAAGACAATAATCAGGCCCATGTTAATAGAAAAGGAAAGAATAAAGAAATTAAATTAAAACAAATCAATGACAATAACTGCAAATTTCAGGTTTCATGTACAAAATATTTTACAGATCTAGGAATATTAAAGTCATGAAATGTTATCTTCATAATTGTTCTAGGTTTTACCACTTATGCACCTTCTGTAACCATATTAGATTGTCAGTCTTCAGTGCTCACTCTCGTACATGCCCCGCGAACATTTATGAAAGGAGAAAGGACCCAAGAAACCAACTCAGAAAAGAAATAATATAAATCATTAAATCTCAAACTCTAATAAATAAATTCCGTTAATTTAAGATTTAAGATGAAATTTGTAACATGTAAATTCTGTTACCCAAGGAAACAACAATAACAGAAAGATCTCTCAGTTAACTAAAAGGTAATGCAAACTTCAGGTAAATTCACATGCTGACAATCAAATGCCAAATTAAAAACTAAACAATAACTATTCATAAAAATGAGAAAAGATACATACATAGATTATCATTATAGACTGTTATGCCTTTTAGCATTCAGTCTGCAAGCCTCTGTGAATTTACTAAACGTCGTCACAATCCTCGATTTGCAACTAGTGTTGTGACCTCATTTAGTTCTATACCTCTTATCTTTAAATTGTTAGAAACTGAGTCTAACCATTGTCGTCTTGGTCTACCTCTACTTCTCTTACCCTCCATAGCAGAGTCCATTATTCTCCTAGGTAACCTATCCTCCTCCATTCGCCTCACATGACCCCACCACCGAAGCCGGTTTATGTGTACAGCTTCATCCATCGAGTTCATTCCTAAATTAGCCTATATCTCCTCATTCCGAGTTCCCTCTTGTCATTGCTCCCACCTGTTTGTACCAGCAATCATTCTCGTTTTTTCATGTCGGTTACTTCTAACTCATGAATAAGATATCCTGAGTCCACCCAGCTTTTGCTCCCGTGAAGCAAAGTTGGTTTGAAAACAGACCAGTGTAAAGATAGTTTTGTCTGCGAGCTGACTTCCTTCTTACAGAATACTGTTGATCGCAACTGCGAGCTCACTGCATTAGCTTTACGACATCTTGATTCAATCTCACTTACTATATTACCATCCTGGGAGAACACACAACCTAAATACTTGAAATTATCGACCTGTTCTAGCTTTGTATCACCAATCTGACATTCAGTTCTGTTGAATTTCTTACCTACTGACATCAATTTAGTCTTTGAGAGGCTAATTTTCATACCATACTCATTGCACCTATTTTCAAGTTCCAAGATATTAGACTGCAGGCTTTCGGCACAATCTGCCATCAAGACCAAGTCGTCAGCATAGGCCAGACTGCTTACTACATTTCCACCTAACTGAATTCCTCCCTGCCATTTTATACCTTTCAGCAGATGATCCATGTAAACTACGAACAGCAAAGGTGAAAGATTACAGCCTTGTCTAACCCCTGTGTGTACCCTGAACCATGTGTGTGTGTGCTAGGGGCTTTACGTTGCACCGACACAGATAGGTCTTATGGCGACGATGGGATTGGAAAGGCCTAGGAGTTGGAAGGAGGTGGCTATGGCCTTAATTAAGGTACAGCCCCAGCATTTGCCTGGTGTGAAAATGGGAAACCACAGAAAACCATCTTCAGGGCTGCCGATAGTGGGATTCGAACCTACTATCTCCTGGATGCAAGCTCACAGCTGCGCGCTTCTACGCGCACAGCCACCTCACCCGGTGTACCCTGAACCAAGAACTCATTCTACCATCAATTCTCACTGAAGCCCAATTGTCAACATAAAATGCCTTTGATTGATTTTAATAATCTACCTTTAATTCCATAGTGCCCCAGTATAGCAAACATCTTTTCCCTTGGTACCCTGTCATATGCTTTCGCTAGATTTACGAAACATAAACACAACTGCCTATTCCTCTCGTAGCATTTTTCAATTACTTGGCGCGTACTGAAAATCTGATCCTGACAGCCTCTCTGTGGTCTGAAACCACACTGGTTTTCATCCGACTTCCTCTCAACGACTGATCGCACCCTCCCTTCCAAGATGCCAGTGAATACTTTGCCTGGTATACTAATCAATGAGATACCTCGATAGTTGTTGCAATCCTTCCTGTTCCCTTGCTTATAGATAGGTGAAATTACTGCTTTTGTCCAATCTGAAGGTACCTTACCAACACTCCATGCTAATTTTACTACTCTATGAAGCCATTTCATCCCTGCCTTCCCACTATACTTCACCAATTCAGGTCTAATTTCATCTATTCCTGCTGCCTTATGACAATGGAGTTCATTTACCATCCTTTCCATTTCCTCAAGCATAATTTCACCAACATCATTTTCCTCCTCCCCATTAGCTTGGCTGTTCACAACACCACCAGGATGATTTCCTTTTACATTGAGAAGATGTTCAAAATATTCCCTCCACATCTCCAGTGATTCCCTGGGATCTATTATGAGTTCACCTGAATTACTCAAAACACTGTTCATTTCCTTTTTCCCTCCCTTCCTAAGATTCTTTATTACTGTCCAGAAAGGTTTCCCTGCTGCTTGACCTAGCCTTTCCAGGTTGTTACCAAAATCTTCCCATGACTTCTTTTTGGATTCAACAACTATTTGTTTTACTCTGTTTCTTTCATCTACGTACAAATCCCTGTCTGCCTCGGCCCTTGTTTGGAGCCATTTCTGATAAGCCTTCTTTTTACGTTTACAAGCTGCTCTCACTTCATCATTCCACCAAGATGTTTGCCTTTTCCCATTCCCTTGCTGTTTCTTCTACAGCATCCCTGTATGCCACCCATTCACTTTCTATATCCTGAACCTGCTTACTGTTTACTGTTTGAAACTTCTCACTAATCATATCCATGTACTTCTGTTTAATTTCCTCATCCTGGAGATTTTCTACCCTTATTCGTTTGCAGACAGATTATGAGAAAAGAAACAATTTAATGGTGGTTCATTTGGCAAAAATAAGGTATTATACACCAACCATAACCATTCCATTAGGGTAGAGGTATGACATAGTACTATTAAATTAATTAATATCTTTTAATTACAATTTACACTTAAATTCTACAGCAGAACATATTTTACCTTGTTTAATTTTGAAATAGAATTTCTCTGGATTCATAAGTGTGTCGATGGTATTCCAAATTATTTTAACGTCGTCTTCTTCTTCCTTGATGTTTTCCTGTGACAATGTGGGGTCCGCTATTATTCTACATCAGGCCATCCACTTCACCGGGTCAATGGCATCAACAGGTCGTATGCCCATATGCCGCATATCCTCACATACACAATAAACCCAGCATTTTCTTGGCTTTCCTCTTGGTCTCCTTCCATTTGTGTTAAGTGCGAGAGCTTGCTGTGCAATGCGTGTTCGCTCAGGTCTGGCCATGGTGCACATATCAGTGAAGCATTGTGCCTTATTCTTTATCAGTGTAATTTTTAAAGAGGCCTAGATGGCTTCATTCCTGATGTGAGTATTATTGATTTTACTATTACAATTACTTTAAGATCCAATGAAAATTATTGGTAATTCATAAATAAGCATACTGTCTTGGTGGCATTTGGAATTCACCATTGAAGCAAGGCTTAGGCTGCCATTGCAGCTAGTTCAGTTTAACGCAAAATTTTGAACCCTTAAAACACTTCATGGTTTGTTGAAACACTCATTCCCAATGAAACATAGGTTTCTGCAGGCCACTTAGAAAATAGAAAACTTTCTTACAGAACTGTACACTGAACCAATGATTAATCAGCATGTGCTGACTGACTGCTTAATCCTACCTTAACGAAGTCATTCTTCCAGAGATGGCCAAATTATAACATACAGGAACTAGTGCAAAATACACTCAACATCCTTCCTCTATCAAGGGGGTAAGAGTAACAGACAATGAAAAGACATTTTCCTGAAATAATTGACCATAAAATTAATTCAATTACATTTTTGAGAGGTGTTAATGTTATTTTGAATCCAAAGTTAATTTATTTAAAGATTACTTGTGAATTTATAAGTTATAATGAAGGTGTTCAACTTAATTTAATTAATATTAAAAATGAGATTAGAATGCATAAATGAATTACAAATGAGTATTATTGGTAAAATAAAATAAAATTTGTGGTTGTTATTCAGAGGAAGGACTTATCAGAATTTATTTATTTATTTATTTATTTATTTATTTATTTATTTATTTATTTATTTATTTATTTATTTATTTATTTATTTATTTATTTATTCAAAGACCAAGGCAATGTAATGGAGATGTTTGTTTATGTTGTTTACCTTGCCAACTTAATTTCTCTTCAGTTTATTTGTTAACACTTTCAACACTATCATATTTTAACATGGACCCCAGCAGTGAACTGGATCTTTTTCCTGAATTTTAATACATTACATAACAGCAAAACATAGTACATACCTGATTTTTGTATCATATGAATCTGTTAGCCATGCAAAATGAAGTTGTTAATCAAGACGTACATATCTAAAGTATTTTAATTATACTAGTCTTGTGAAAAACATAAGAATATGTAAAAGAAAAATGTTATGTTGAAGTTTTACTAATAAGTCTGTTCAAACAATGAAAATGAATCATTTAATGTGGCTACTTAAGCCACAAATGAACACAAGTACATTTGAAATACAAAATTTACCTATTTAGGAAATTTATTTTGGTATAATAGTCCTGAAAACATTGGGCTATGTACAGTCCAACCTTTCACTCCTTGCACCACCATATAAAGTACTGTAGCCTACTTCCTTTTCATGGTACAGGTGAATCATCAGGGTGTGTCTCATCGCCTAAACGAAAAATAAGCCCAAATTTCAGGAGAGGTGAAGTATTTCTATCGTTTGTATTCAGAGTAAATAATGCAGCAAAAGAACTTGCACTCAAAAGTGACGTAAAAAATTAAAATCTTTCTTGAAGTATCACTCGATATGTTATCTGGTTTGTAAGCATCTACAGTATTTCTGAACCCATTTCTCGCAATAAAATATCTAAGATGTCACTGTCACTGAGCCGGTGTGAGGACATATTTGTACAGTAACACAGTTGACAGCGCAACATATTTAGCATGCTCAGCATCCGGCACATTGAGTGCTTTGGTAGAGGTCACGGCAAGGAGAAACTACCCTTTTTTATCTTTAAAGTTTGAACTTCCTGATAACTGCTGCATTCTAGTGGATACTAGATAAACTACAACCTCCAAGCAAGGGAGAGGAATTGTATGGGATATGTGCAGCTGCCTATAAACACAAGGAATGCACTGAGCAAGGGGCTGCATGGTTTGTGCCACGTAGCTATCAGTTTGCATTTAGGAGATCGTAGGGTCAAACCCCATTATTGGCAGCTCTGAAAATGTTTTTTCGTGGTTTCCCATTTCCACACCAGGCAATTATTGGGGCTGTAGCTTAATTAAGGCCATAGTCACTTCCTTCCCACTTCTTGCCATTTCTTATCCCATCGCTGCCATAAAACTTACATGTGTCCGTGTATATAAGGAAATCTTTCAATAAATATTTACCCCATTGACCACCCTGTCTTGAAAGGTTTCAGCTAGTTTTTAATTATTTTTGTGTTTTGGTATGGCTTCATGAGGTTCTTGTTTATTGCAAATGCAGTGTCATCTAAAATAAACATAAAAACCAAACCAAACCCCATGGCACTACAGCCCTTGAAGGGCCTTGGCCTACCAAGCGACCGCTGCTCAGCCCAAAGGTCTGCAGATTACGAGGTGTCGTGTGGTCAGCACGACGAATCCTCTCAGCCGTTATTCTTGGCTTTCTAGACTGGGGCCGCCATCTCACCATCAGATAGCTCCTCAATCCTAATCACGTAGGCTGAGTGGACCTCGAACCAGCCCTCAGGTCCAGGTAAAAATCCCTGACCTGGCTGGGAATCGAACCTGGGGCCTCCGGGTAAGAGGCAGGCACGCTACCCCTACACCACGGGGCCGGCTAAAATAAACATACAGTACAGAAATATCAGTGCTTGGCAGACAACACAGTTGCGGGAAGTTTAGTTCATCTGTCATTAATCTGTTATACAATTTTGTATGTTGTAAAATAGCTCCACACACTGACACACTTCCATTTGTTCCATAAATTCCATTTGTCCCCGTTTGTTCCATAAATGTACATAAATTCATAGTTAGAATCTACAACTGAAAATAAGACGATACTGCGAAAATGTTTGTAATTATAGTATGATGAGCCGCTGCTGGGTGGTTTCCCTATTGCTACGTGCTTGTCATCTATAGTGGCAATACAATGACATCTCTTAAAATATCCTTGCTGTTGTTTGCCATTCAGCTTCTGTTTCAGGCCTCTGAAAAAAAACATTCATTTTGAATTCTTTTTTTCAGGAGATCACACAACTATCAACATCATGTACACTGTAGCCTCTACCAACTAAGAAATGGCAGACTAATTTGCTTAAACAAGAGAAGAAATTGTGTGAGACAGCAAGTAAATTAATGAATACTACAGAAGTAGAGTGGGTAGTTACAGGGAAATCTATAGGATTCCAGTTAAAAGACTTCAATATAAGACAGTGAGCCATAGTAGAGAAATTAATTTTGGATGGAATATTCTATGCTACACTAGGAAAATTATCTGAAGATTCCTCCATCTCCTTACCATCCAGAAATTGTCTAATTTTTCTAATTTGCCCACAGATTCACTTCCATCTCTATATCACATGTATCTATGTCACAGCACTCATTTTCAGGTCCTATTACGTCACCTGCTCCCCAGCAAGATGTGTACAACCAGTCAATCCCTACACCCTCACGGTCCTACACCAATGAAACTGCTGTCTCTCTCTCTCTCTCTATCAACTCATACTATCACCTCCTCCATTACAGAACACGAACTGGCAATCACAACTTTTAGCTAAGACTGTGTATGAACTCAAGGAAAAAAGGCAATACACAATTAATGTATTTCTTATTTAGTTTATGTTTAGTTTATATTTCATGTATATTTTTAGGTTAGTTTTTACTTGTACTTTCCACTCATATGTAATTTGGGAAATAAATACTCTTAAATATATAAGAAATATCTTTAAATCACTTGCCTTTATGTATCCCTTCAAACTATTGTAAATAGCCCAACAATAGAATGATTTTAGACAAAAGCTTTCGTGACACTGCTGCACTAAATTGCAAATCTTCATAAGTTGCTCCAGTTGCTAAAAATCTTAAAGTCACGATTAATCGCTCTTCAACACTCACACTTTCCCTCATTACAGTGTCTTGTTTCATTATTAAAGGCACCACCATATAGAGCAGTTTATTTTATGATCTCTGCACATGGTTATGAGGGTTTTTGAGGGTTGTAGTAAGGATGTAAAGAAGAGGGCATATAAAGGCCTGGTAAGACCCCAACTAGAGTAGGTTCCAGTGTATGGGATCCTCACCAAGATTACTTGATTCAAGTACTGGAAAAAATCCAAAGAAAAGCAGCTCGATTTGTACTGGGTGATTTCCGACAAAAGAGTAGCGTTAAAAAAAGTTGCAAAGTTTCGGGTGGGAAGACATGGAAGAAAGGAGACAAGCCGCTCGACTATGTGGTATGTTATAGATGTTGATTCCCATAGGAAACCTGAAATATTTGTCCCAATGAGTAAATTTATAATACCAATATAAATGGTCCATTATTGGACATTATAAATTTTCCAGCTAACTCATTCCTGGTTGCCAGCAAATCACCCCAGTGTGCTAAGTTGGGTTTATCAGTTGGTAAATGACACACCCACCAACACGCATAGCTAGTGCATGCTGTGGAGGCCACTGCGTAGGACTTAGAGCCGCCGGCAGTGCCAATGCACTATCAGAGACTTTGTCTCATTACCAAAAATTGATGCTTACCTGGCCATCAGATAATATAGATGTTGATTCTCATAGAGAACCTGAAATATTTGTCCTGAATGAACAAATTTATAATACCAATATAAATGGTCCATTATTGGACAATATAAATTTTCCAACTAACTCATTCCTGGTTGCCAGCGTTTTGCCCCAGTGTGCTAAGTAGGGCTCATCAGTTGGTAAATAGCACACCCACCAAGACGCATGGCTAGTGCATACCGTAGAGGCCACTGCGTAGGCTACTTGGAGCCACCAGCAGTACCAATGCACTATGAGAGACTTTATCTCATTACCAAAAGTTGATGCCTGCCTGACCATCAGATGATATAGATGTTGATTCCCATAGGGAACCTGAAATATTTGTCCTGGATGAATAAATTTATAACACCAATATAAATGTTCCGTTATTGTACATTATAAATTTTCCAGCTAACTCATTCCTGGTTGCCAGCAAATCATCCCAGTGTGCTAAGTTGGGTTCATCAGTTGGTAAATACCACACCCACCAAGACACATGGCTAATATACCGTGGAGGCCACTGCGTAGGCTACTTGGAGCCACCGGCAGTGCCAATGCACTATGAGACACTTTATCTCATTACCAAAAGTTGATGCCTGCCTGACCATCAGATGATATAGATGTTGATTCCCATAGGGAACCTGAAACATTTGTCCTGAATGATTAAATATATAATACTAATATAAATGGTCCATTATTGGACATTATAAATTTTCCAGCTAACTCATTCCTGGTTGCCAGCAAATCACCCCAGTGTGCTAAGTTGGGTTTATCAGTTGGTAAATACCACACCCACCAAGACACATGGCTATTATACCGTGGAGTCCACTGCATAGGCTACTTGGAACCACTGGCAGTGCCAATGCACTATGAAATAAATTTATATTACCAATATAAATGGTAATGAGACAAAGTCTGTCGTAGTGCACCTCCCTTAATATTTCATGTCCTCTACCTGTCCCCACTACTATTACTACCACCACCACCATCACTACTTCTGCACGCACCTCTCCCCTCCTTCCTCTTACAACTACAACTACGTCCCATCGTTTCCCGCTATTGATGACTTCTCTCCCCACCCCTCCCACCACTTCTCTCACAACTCACCTTCCATCTACACAGCTATATGCCGAGGGACCTTCCACCGATCCTCCGGAGAATATGGTACGTCCATCATCGACACCACCACCATCTGAATGTCACTCCACCTACAGCTGTGTCATCTGCTGTGTGGATCCCAGCCTAGCGCCTGCAGTCATCGTACAACGTTGATGGTCCTACCTTTCTGGTACGGATCCAACTTCCAACTCTGGCTGACGTCCAGCACCTCATCACCCAAGGAGTACACCTCTATGGTCGTCATCATCGCGTCGAACCCTCTCATTCTCCCCCACAACCTCTGCACCGTCCTACCACACTTCGCAGTCACCTCCAGCCTGACCCCCCTCCTATATCACCCCGTCCACATCTTTGATCACCTCCCGTCCCACCCTGCCAACCTACTTTCCCCAACCCCCACCTTCCCCTGACCTCCTCCACCTTCTTCTTACTTCCCTCGTCAACTCCTCTTTCTACCACTTACTAGCCTTACATCTTCTCCCTAGCACTTTCCAATAACTCCTTACATTTATATTATATACTCTCTCTGTATATTCTGTATTGTATCTCTTGCTAATAAAGTTCAATCTCAGCAACATTTCTTAGCCAAGAGGTCAATTCTCCACTTCTCCCTTTTTATACCAATCTTTACCCCTCTTCTTCCTTTAACGCATTATCTTTTCCCGTCCACTCTCTTGGCTAGAGAGAGGGTGTTACCCTCTAGGTGGCCCACCCCACCCCTCCAGGGTGGGGAATGAAAACTTTTCGATGCCGACGACGATGCCTCCACGGTATGCACTAGCCATGTGTCTTGGTGGGTGTGCTATTTACCAACTGATGAGCCCAACTTAGCACAATGGGATGAAACGCTGGCAACCAGGAATGAGTTAGCCGGAAAATTTATAATGTCCAATAACGGACCATTTATATTGGTAATATATGGTATGTTCCGAGCTGTCAATGAGAGATGGTTTGGAATGACATTAGTAGACAAATCAGTTTGAGTTATGTTTTTAAAAGTAGGAAAGATTACAATATGAAAACAAAGTTGGAATTCAAGAGGACAAATTGGGGAAAATATTTATTTATAGGAAGGGGAGTTAGGGACTGGAATAATTTACCAAGGGAGATGTTCAATAAATTTCCAATTTCTTTGCAATCATTTAGAAAAGGCTGGGGAAACAACAGGTAGGGAATCGGCCACCTGGGTGACTGCCCTAAATGCGGTCAGTAGTGACTCACTGTTTGTCAATATCCATTCGCGGGAAGTAGGTAATGGGACCAGTAGATGACACTTTAAGGGAAATTTCAGACACAAATATTCATATTGAATTTCATGCAGGGTGAACTATTAAATTTATTATTGATTTGTTTACTTCAATAATCCTTTTACATAAAAATATAATGAAAGTAATAAACTGATTATTTCCCAACTATAAAATAGAACAAGAAAAACAGGTATGACAAGTCACCAGTAGATGGCATCTGCCTTTAGCCATTGCGCCAGTAGTTGACACATCACGACACCAGTTGTTGACAGTTTATTTATAAAAAGTTACTAACCCACAAACTTTTCATTATTCATATATAGAAAACTTTAATAACGGGAATACAAAGCAATACTGAAACAAGGTTATATCATTGAACCAGATATCTTAAAATGTGCGATATTTATTAATTTCTGGTACTCGATAGTGTCCTCTGTTAGTGTACAATTTGGGGCTTGAAATCACTTCCTTTATATCTTCCTTATCATACCAACACACATCGTCAGTTTTTGGCCACTTCCATGCATTAATTCCTGCCATGGCCATTACTTTGATATATGCCCGATTTGTATCTAACTTCAAAATAATTCCAGGATAATATTCACCATCATAATCACATATCACATAAACTCCCTTACGTAAATTCATTGGGGAACTTGTCAAAACACGTTCTTCTGATTCACTGTCATTTTCTGGAATTTCAGTCAACTTAAGCCTCTTCTTGGCTTTTTTCATTTCTAATTCAGCACATTTTTTCTTCATACTTTCTTCTCTGAACCTTGCTCTTTCTTCTTTCAATCTCTCTGCTTCATCTTTTGCTTTTTGCTTCCTTTCCTGGAATAACTCCCAATCTTTTGATACCACAACACTTGGAATTTTTTCTTTCTTTCTTTTTGGCGTTGTTGAAGGTAGTTCTTTAGGGTAAAATAACGCTCGTTTGAAGGGTGAAGGGACATTGCTTGTGGAACATTCTGCACCAGTAGCATTGGTATGATGATACATATTGTCCTCAAGTGAAGGTTGCATTGTTGGAGTGATTGAAATATTTTCAGTTGGATTTAGATTCCGTGTTGATGTTGAGGGGATGGGCTGAAAATCTGATGATGATCCTTGAGTTGCTGACTGAGTTGTGGAAGGAGAAACCTCTGACAATGACAGTTCATTTTGAGGGATATGTGCTGTGTTTTCATTTGCAACTGCCAGAACAGTAACTTGATTCATGACAGTAGGTGTGGCATCAAGCACTGGTATGTCCTTATCGATTATTAATGGGCTCTTCATCATGGGAGGTGAGCGGACTTCAACAATTTCCACCAACTTCTTCCACAATAAAAATAAGTTTCTGTCCTCTTCTTCAATGTCTTCTATCCAGTTTTCACAGTTCTTTTTCTGCTTGAAGTATTCAATTTTACTTCCACCAATTTCTTTTTCCATTACTTCTATGGCTACTTGGTATTCATGCCACATGCTGCTGGGTTGCCGAAAAACTGGGACTTCTTCCTTCCCCTCAGTCGAAGGAATCTTTGAAAAATCAATGGCGTTTGGATCCCATGGTGACAGCCCACACTTTCTAAATCCACTTTTGACTACTTGTGGTGTCACAGAAGCTATTATAGCCTCCTTGAGGAGAGGGGCAAAATGTCTCTTCTTGAGTATAATGTCTTGCCTGTTATGTCGAAATTCATTGTTCTTCTCTCGCCAAGCACTCTTCAATGTCCTAAACACAGCTACGTCCATCGGTTGTATTAGATGCGTTGCATTAGGAAACAGAGCAACTAAGATGATACCATTATCCTCACAAAACTTGCTCAAGTGCAGGGACATGTGTGATTTATGTCCATCTACAAAAAACAAAATTGGGAGGGGAATCTTCTCTTTCAGAAGCCAAGGATGAAACACATTTGTAACATACTCAAAAAATGTTTCGCATGTCATCCAGCCATTGCTTGATCTTCCAATTGCCCAATCCTCAGGGACACTTCCAGAGACATCCGAAGGTATCCTTTCATATGCATACAGTACCATCGGTGGTGCAATTTTACCCTCTGCATTTGCATTTAAGAGCACAGTTAGACATTCCTTCTCGTCTGTGTTCACAACACTGTACACATTTCGTTCGCCCTTTGCAAAAAGCACTTTAGAGCCTTTGGGGTTCAAGAAGAATGCTGCCTCATCAGCATTGAAAATTCTGTTCGGATGGTTGAGAATGGACTCGCACTTTGCACTAATTAAAAACTGAAGGACTTCGGTAAACCAATTTTGAATCTGTTCTTTGGTTACCTTTGCTCGAGACATTGCTAAATTTTGAGGAGTTCGTATACTTAATTCCTGGTGTCTCTTCATGAATGATGTGTACCAGGATTTGCTAGGCTTACCATCAGTAAACGGATTGTCACGCTTCAATTCGTGCACTAATCGTTGCACGCTCACTAAGAGTTCGTGTTTTGTTATTGGGAATCCAGCTTTTCCCATTTTCACTATCCAGTCACACAGCATATGTTCTTCTTCTTCATTTAGAACACTTGGTGGGCCCATTTTTCTTCTGAAAGGCGTTTGTTCACTCTTGCATTTTTTGCAAATGTTCATCAATGTTGCACGTGGAACACCAAATCTAGTAGCTGCAGTGGCATATGGTGTGCCCTTCTTAACTGCTTCGATGGCATTTTGCATTGACTCCAAGGAGTATTTAAAAAGAGATCCTTTCCCCCTGGCAGGCATGACCAGATAGATACAGGACTCTGAAATTAATAACAAAAGCAATGCTTAGCTCAGAGCATAACCTGCAAATTGAACATACCTTCAACAACCTGTAGTAACTAAGCTATAACATGACTTTATCAGAAATGTATATATGGAATGCACTTAAACACATATGAACCTACATTTGATAATGTTTAACAAATTCTGTTAATTCTGACTGAAGTTAAATAAATCAAAACAGGCCATAACCTCTGTCCTAAGTGTGCTTATAACCGTGTCATGATTTATAGGCTTACATAGACTGCTACTTATCATTAATGTAATATTCCATCACCTTTAAGTTTTCCTTTCCTTCCTACAATATAATTTACCAATTAGAGATTGATATGAACTACTGTATTCACCAGAATTTGCTATCACATTGAAGTATACACATTCAGGCTGCCATGTCAACTACTAGACCCATGAGGTCTTGTGGACGGGTTGAGAAGATGGCATACCCTGCCAACTACTAGTCCACTAGCTATATTAGGGACCAATAGATGACACTAACAATATATTTCTTCAGTCGAAGTTATAACTTCCGAATATGCTATTATTACCCTCCCCAAAGAATGTATTTGGTAAAAATGAATCAAATCACCAAGATACAACAAAACCCTGCCCAGCAACATACCTGTATTGTTACCTCCTCCTTAACACTAACTTTAAGCAGACGCCATTTTTACATCTAATGCTCATACGGCTCTTTATAAAACCTCTTTGGAAATATGGAGAAGGTTCTACCATATTTCACTTTATTTCATATGCTGCACTCTGGAATCATAGAAGGGAACTACTAATTGAAAATTATTATAACATCCCTTACAAGCTTAAGAATTGGTTTAACATCTGCAAGTGCCATCTACTGGTCCACTGTCATCTACTGGTCCCTTTACCTTAGGAAGTTTCTAAAATCGAATGGTTCTCGTTCTTTAACAATATTATTTTTCTCTGTAGTAACCACTTTTTAGTCCAATATTTTCTCTTTTGTTGATATATCAATATTAGAAGTGGAATTAGCAGTTTATAAAATGAAAATGGGGAAGGCACCAGGGATGGATGAATTTAGGGTGGAAATGATAAAAGATCTGTTGGACAACAATGGGTGTACAGATTGCTAAAGAGCATATGGAAGCAGAAACATGTGTCAGAAGACTGGGGCCAAAAAATGTGTGGTAACTATAAAGAAATCACACTCTTATCACAAGTGAAAAATACTGGAAAGGATATTAGTGAGAAGAAAGGTAGAAAGGGAGCTGCAAGATGAACAGTATTGCTTTAGAAGGGGAAGATCTACAGGGGACCCAATCTTCAGCATGAGGCAATTAATGGGAAAGAATTGAAAATATGTACAGGATCTCGTCTTGATATTTGTGGATATAACAAAGCCATATGAAAGTGTTGCCTGGGAGAAGGTTAGGGAAAACATGGCCAAAAGGAGACTGGGTACACAAACTGTAGAAATGGTGCAAGCAATGTACAACAACTGCATCAGCAGCGTACAGACTCCGGTTGGAAAGATGGAAAATGAAACTGGACTAAGACAGGGGACTGTGATGTTCCCTCTTTTGTTTCTAATGATTATGGATTAAATTGTAAAGTAGGTATAGGAAGCGTATGGGAATAGGGAGATGAAGTTGCTATTTGCAGATTATGTTGTGGTCTGGAGAATGAACTGCAAAGAAGTACAAGAACAACTAGAAGTACTGAAGGAGAAAATTGAAAAGTATGGTATAAAAATTACTGTGTAGAGAAACAAGACCATGGTGATAACAAGAGGAAAAAGACAAGGGAAAGGCATTGTAAAAATTAATAGTCAAAGCCTTGAAATTGTTGACAGTTTCAAATACCTATAGAGTGCATTAATACAGAATACAAGGCTGGACATGGAAATCACCAATAGGGTGAAACAAGACAATGCATTCTACCAGAGTGGAAGAAAACTTGTCTGGAATAAGGAAGTGTAAAGAGATAATGTACAAAATGTATTATACACCCATATTGACTTATGCAGCTGAGACCTGGACAATGACAGGTAAGGTGGAGAGTAGAATTCAGGCCAGTGGAATGAAATACCTAAGAAGTAAGATAGGAAAGACAAAGAAACAAAGACGTGAGAAAGGAGATCAGAATGGAAAACCTAAATGAGAGAATTGATAGGAGTAATGTTAGATTGTTTAGAAACATAAAGAGAATGGAGGAAAAAGAAATACAAAAGCAGATGATGGAGATGAAGATCGAGGGAAAGAGCGCAAGATGGAGACTAGAACATGGTGGATCGATTCAATGAAGAGGCGTGCAAGAAGAAGAAACATGGAGTGGGACAAAATGATGGAAGAGGAATGGTGGAAGGAGAGAGGAAGGTGGAGAAGTGCCATAAATATCCTGATCCAGCAGGAGCTAGATAAGGGTAAAGAAGGAGGATAATTTTCTCTTTCGTATCGACTTCAGTGACAACAAAGTCAATGCGATTCCTATTTTCTGAAATTTAGAAAATGAAGGAGTCATGATCACGCGTGTTATCAGAGCAGAACGAGCCAGCTTACTGCAGATCAGGTCCAACAGATTGTCTTATGGGCAGCAGCACCCAATTTACCATGCTAACTATCCAGCAAGTCGGACCCAGCAGATTGTGTCGTGTGTAGAAGCTTTAATTCAACCATATCCCAGCAGACATTATACATGCACTGCAGACTCTAGAAGTAAACTCTATAATGTATGCAGATGACATTGCTTTGTTGGCTAGAGACCATATCAATGCTCAGTTAGCACTCAACAGCCTCAACAAATTGGTAGATAGTAACTTGCTTAGCATTAAAAGTACTAAAACAAAGTGAATGAAATTCAGAAGGGGAGGGAAATTTAGAACAACAGAGATTATCGCCTGCAGTGACAAACAGCTGGAAATCATGCTTTGTTTAAATACTTGGGAATCACGCTCCAGGTCAGTGGATGCAGAGTGGGTCTCGGCCCACAAGTGGCCAAGGCTGGTCTGGTCCAACAGCTCTGTACTCAGACCAGCCAACCGAGCAGAGGAGGGATGGCCACGGCTCTACCGTGGCTCTACGCCTCTGCATTTGGAAGATGGGACAGGGCTGGACCTCACAGCTGGTCCCAACCGTTGGCTGACCTGAGAATAGTCTTCCATGGTTTTCCATTCTCCTGCACTAAGGCGAATGCCGGGACAGTTCCTAGTACACCCTCACCTTCTCCATGCATCTCCTTCACCATAACAAATCTCCCAG